>NC_061775.1:17996318-18693818 GCF_022458985.1 Mugil cephalus | reverse complement strand
ACAGTCTCGTGGTTTCTCCTCCCCGAGGCCGCCTCAGATGTCACACACCATGTGTGACTAACGCTGCTACCTCCCTCCCTTTTAAAAAAAAAAAAAGAGCACACGCGGCCTCCTGCATCAACAGGCTGCTTGCACGGACACACAGGAAGAAACGGCCACAAACACGAACAACAACAGGCACGTACGCCCATTCTCTCATGTCCCCATCTGTCTAACCAGGCCGCAGATAAATCATTCCTAATAAAAATCTCCAATGGCCGCCCCTCCCCCTCCACTTTTGATAACCAATCTGTTGACCCGCGCACCTCATCTCTCAGTTCTTCCATTAGAGTTGCAATTAAGGAAAAAGGGAAGAGGTATTTTTTTTGTGGCCGCGTAAAGGAGGTCCTGGGGGTCAAGTGCCCGTCCCTGAGGCATATTTAACAGCCTAAACTCGAATAAGGACAAACGCTCGCCCATAATTGTTGCCTGGAAACACTCACGAGGTGCTAAAGCGTGTCCTGTAGCTGTTGATCACAATTCAGCAAGCCGGCTACTTACGGGCCGTGTCCCTGAGCTATGCGCATGAGTGTGTGTCCTTCTGAGCGCGCACAGAGGAGGAGAACCTGCACGAAAAAACGGGGGGGAAAAAATACTGAAAAGGACAGAAAAGTTTGTGGGAAAATTAGGGCGAGCATATTTTACGGGGTTTGGCACTGTGTGGTCACCTGGATAAATTATTTTTCACAATTAAATATTTTGGGAAATATCCTTGGTTGCTTTATGACATTGATCTGTGATAATCAGACCGTAAGTACAGTATGTCAGTACATGAATGTCCAGCAAGTTCTGCTCTCAACCTAGTACATACACTGATCAGGCGTAACATTATGACCACCTACCTAATATTGTGTAGGTCTCCCTTGTGCCTCCAAAACATTTCTGACTCATCAGAGAATGGACACGGGCCTTTTGAGGGTGGTGCCTGGCAACAGGATGTATTAGTGGGGGGGTCTTTGGGTCATATGGGTTGAGGGGAGGGGCCTCTGTGCATCCCACAGATACTTGGGGGCCAGGTCAACACCTTGCGCTGTTTTTCATCTTTTTTGTTGTTGTTGTTGTTGTTCTTATCTGTTTTTGTGTGTGCGTCTGTGTCAGGCTGCATCCTGCTGGGGGTGCAGCCTGAGGTGTCATTGCTACGGGGTGGGGTTTCCTGGCCTGGTCTGGTCTAGGTGGGGGGCACATGTCTTAGTAACATCCACACAAATGCCAGGTCCCAGCAGAACTTTGAGTTGTCACATGATGGTCAGTGCTATTTACTTCTCCTGTCAGTGGTTTTAATGTTGTGGCTGATTGGTGTATGTATCCGTGCTTCCCCATCGATTTCTTCTAGGTCGTCCGTGCCTTGAAAGCACCCAGAGCAATTACTGTAGTTACATGGATTAAGCTGGGGGATACGTGCTTGGGATGTGTTTACAGGCGCATGACACATTATAGTTGGATTTATCAAATTAGTAAAGGATCTTTTCCACAAACTCACTTACTGCATGTTGCTAGGTGAGAAGAGCAACCGTCGTTCCACCCGCTTAGCTTCATTTAGCTTAGCTTAGCACAAAGACCGGAAAGAGTGGGGCCACTCCAGCCTGGGTCCATCCAATGCTAACACTCTGTCTGCCTACACGCACCTTTCAAACATATTAATTCACACATTATATCCTGTTTGTTTTATCTGCACAAAAAGACAGGTTATAAATATTTTACAGGGCAGTTATGAGCCGTACAGTATCTTGGCTGGGAGCACCACTTCCTGGTGTGTCTGTTAGTTCCCTGGCAACTGCTCAGATTCACGGAGGAGTCTGGGAGAACGTCCTGTGTAAGTGTTGTTTTTATAAAAAATAAAATTAAAAAAAAAAAACTATCAGGATTAAATCAAGCAAAATAAATTTAGAGAGCTTTAAAAGTGCGGTTAGCTGGAATTGTAACTGCTGGAGATTAGTTTTCAGCCTTTATGCTAAACTGAGCTCACCGACTGCTGGTTGTAGCTTGCTGTTTAATGGAAAAACAAGAAAGAGGTATCAATCTTCTCATCGGATTCTCTGCCAGAAAATATCCAATCTTCCATATTTCTTCTTCTGTAATGACTTAAAGGAAGTATATCCTTTAACGTGAGACGTCGTCCGAGTTTTATTGCTGTTAACAATCAACGCAGACATGATAAACCTACGACATAACTCTTCTTTCTCCCAACTGACTTTCATCCACCAGCCCGCACAGAAAGTTCTTCAGTGCTCCACGAAGCCACATAAACACTGGTCAAACCAGATGTCTGCTACAGTGCTGAATCCCATGAAGCTATAAATCTTAACGGCCTGTATTTTGTCCTCGATGTCAATCAAAGCCACATCCTAAGTGGGGACTCCTCGCAGCGTGAGCCTTTCCACACTTTATACCGCCCTGTACTTCTGCTTTACAGGTTTTACTCTTCTCACATGGTGTGTTACTGTAAAGTTAATAGGCCCTCTGCAGCGTTAGTTACAGTTCTTTGAAAACACGCTGCTCTTCACTTGAATAGAAAGCACGTGAACGACCAGAACCCAACTATTATTCTTGGACATGAATCCGACTGTCACATTTCTTCCCCCCCTCCGGTTAAAAGTGGGCTTTGTAAACAGACAGAGAAACGTTTGACAGTTACTACAGGGAGCACGGCCCATCGGAGCATGTCTTATTAAAACAGGTAAAAATATCAGCATAAGGATTTTGCCCCACATTTCCACAGCCCAAAGAGGCGGAGGAATGCAGGGATGGAGATGGACTTGAAGCCCACGCACTGTATGGTGTGGTCCGACCTGTTTATAGCTCTTGGATTCTTTCCACCGCATAATTTCTTGATTTCCACGGTTCAGCTTTGTCTGTGCACTGTCACTTTTGAGTGCTTACATGAACCGTTGTGGTCAACCACATTTACTTGTGCACACACTGCAGCTCCACTGAGTTTTTCTTTTTTTTCTTTTTATCCGAACAAGGAGCTTGCAGGTTTTCAACAAAAACAAAAGTGCAGACAAAAGGGAAAAAAAAAAAAAAAAAATCCAAATGCTGGTTGAATCACAGCCACGTATGAGGCAGATGGGATTGTTATTGGCAGCAGGATCATCAAATAACATAACAACAAGACATTTTTGAAATAGTTTTTATTAATGCTAATGCGGCTTGGAACGCTGTTGGCTACGAAATACTGAGTCTCCAAACATGTGGTCGTTTTTTTCTCTCCTCTGCCTGTTCAGAATTGCGGCGTCAATCCATTTGTCATAAACAGTATATGTGTCTAAAGGTATGATTGATAGTGTTTGGACCTGCTGGGGTGTCAGAATCCCTATTCCAGTGATATCACTGCTCCCAGTGTGAATGTTGACATGGGCTCGATGCCAGAAGGCTGTCCGCTCCTCGGGACACCCTCGTCTTTCTCCGCAGCGTAACCCTAGGGCTAAAGTACGCCATTTTTTTGGCAGAATACTTAGATTGCGGCCGATGTCCGTGATGTCAGTCTGTGTACATCACTTTGTGTGAAGGGCGTTCAGCGTAATGCTATAATGGCGGCTGAAATGGTCCGCACCCCCACGCCGTATTGTTTGGGCTATAGATGCCTGCAGTGGTGATACATCATCGTTCCTTAAGACAGCTGCTCGAATGCAGCAACGTGACACCGGCTACCGTTTATTCGCTAATTGCGCCTAATGCCACCCCAGCCGTTGCGTTTTCACAGAATATATTAAAACGACCAAGGCGGACTCTTCTCTGTGCAACTTCAAAACGGTCATGACTCGTTAGTAAAAGAGAAAACTGGAAGTTCTGCACTTACGCAGGCTGTCGTCTGGATTGGAGTCAGAAATGCAGAAATGAGCAAAATAGATGTACTCCAATAATGGCCACGTTGATAACATCTCGGCAGCCATTTGGCCGTTTTGATTAGACTATCTCCACCATGCCAGCGCTTTTTATATTCTCCAAAAGAAAGTGCTGGCAGCCATTAGTCATTAAACCCGAATACAGTTTCTCTTGATATATTTAGGTGCTACCCACATGCACGGTTGCTATTCACACAAATAATAAAAAAAAAAAATCAATAAAAGTATGAATATACGATTATTGCTGTTATCTTTACTGCACTAATTACAGGCAAGGACAAAGAGGCATTTGCTATTCAACCAGCCATTGTAGCCTTTTTACCCAAGGACGCAATCATTAAAATGCTTCTGCTTTTAACTTAAATACAGCCTCAAACTCAAAGACTTGCTTAATACTCAGATTCGTATCACATCTGTAACACCGCTGCCAACTTCCTATTCATACTCTGTGATATTTTAACCACCCCCTTTGAATTTTTACACCCACTACTGTACCAGTCATGCTTGCTCAGTCATAGTCGGTGTGCGAGATTAGCGCCGGGCACCGTGGCTCCTCCGCGGCCCCCGGGGTCCGACGCCGGCCAGGTCACCTTTCCTCCCATCACTCTTGCCTTGTCTTCGAGCTTTCTTCGGGGGCCCGCTTCTCAGCAGTTCCCGACGTCAGATCAAAGCGGCGTACGCCGAGCCTTCTCATCTCTCTCAGAGAACTCGGTGTGCTTGTTTTTCAGAGCTCCGCCGCCAACCTCCTCGCCCGGCAGTGATCTAATCAGCTGGCTCCGAGGTGCAGCGGTGGGCTTTGGCTACATTGTGCCGATCCCCGTTGAAATCTGCAACTCAACACGGGGCTGTGACACACTCGAGAGACGACGTGGGATTTCTGTACCCTGCAGTGATTTCTTTGAGGAAGAAAACAGAAGTTTGCGTGTGTTCAGCGGCGGGTTGGTAGATATATATATATAACTAAACATCCTCAGGTACACAGAGAAATAAGCAAGATTCAGGGAGATGCAGGGACCATCAAACCATCAAAGAGTGGTTCCAGGATGTCAGAGGGGGTGAGAGGAAGGAGGGAGTGGGAGGAGGAGGGCCGGAGGGGGCTGAAAGCCTCCCCGGTTGCACACAGTGAAAGCATGACCTGAAAAGAAAGAGTCTTGCCTTTCAAGTATGAAAGGGTGGCAACGCTGAAAAGTCAACGGAGTTCCTCAGGTATTCACACACTGCCTCGAGTCTAAGAAATGAGTCAGCATGGTGTTTGCAACAACGCGAGGGATGGGTGGGGGTCTGCTTCCAGTCATGTGTTTTAATTAGAGGAGCCAGGCGAGCGCGCTGTAGGTCTCGCCACGGCCCCGCGCGTTCCCGGAGGCCGCAGTCATTTGCAGAGCATCGAGTGAGCGTTTCTCTCTTGACGCAATCTCAGCCTGCATTTTTATTTATTTATTTATTTTTTTATTTTTTTTTACCACCACTCCCAACACCTCGGTGCGTTAACCTGCCCCCGCTCGAACTGCGCCCGCCGCGCGCTTGCTCGCCGAGAACAAAGGGAAGCGGCAGACAGACAAACAATGCCGGCTTTAATTTTTCATCTCAAACGCAGCAATCTGCCGGAGAGTGAAGGGCTCCTGGAATGTGCCTTTCTGTTTTGATATCTCCCAATAAAACGGTAATGATATGCTCCCTCCATCTGGATCTCGTTGCCAGTCTGCGCCAGGGGTAGACGTGTCAGTTGTTATTATTATTTCCCCCGTGTGATGTTTGAGTCTGGTCGCACATGATGGAAGGTCACTCGGCATACCTCGCGTGCTCTCGTGTAATTATGGAGTCGCTTGTTGAAGGTCACTTAATACGGCTTCACAGGGCAAACGGAAACATCATATACTAAAAATCTCTCTATATGTGAAATTTGTATTTTGTTATGTTTTGTTTATATTTACGGAATATTTTATGCAGATATTTATTTCATTTAAATGTAAATGTGATTGCATTTGTAGCCTAATGTGGCGTTTTTATGCTGGAAGTTTTGTGCTTAAAATAAATAATGGCAACTAGCTACAATGCATTTTTCATAGATGCGTATACAATGCACTGATAATGATGAAGGCTTCCCAATTATACCTTTTTTTTTCCCTTTTGTTTTGTTTTTTAGCCGGCCTGTTTATCTTCTCTCTAGAGAAGAGAAACTCAGCAGGAGAGGCATATTCTAGTCACAAGGCTGTCTGCCAGCCTGCTAACTCCATGATTGTTTCCAGACAAGTCTAGTTGCCCCGTGGACAGCCCGTCTCTCAGTTCTAGAGTAATGGCCAATTACCAGGAGGCAGCTTGTTGAAAGGATGCAGCCAGGAACTACATCTGCCTTCAAACAGTCCTCAGATCCAAACATGTGCTCTGGAACCTACCAGCTTCAGAAATGAAACGCGCTCAGAAGAACCAGAAAGTGCCATCGGAGCGCCATGTGACCGTGGAGAAATGCCTGAGCCGTGACTGGCGTGAGAACTGGGATATTTTATATTGTTTACCGAGATGGAATGGATAAATGACATGTGCTGTGTACATAACTCAAACCTCTCAGATTTTATCTTTGTCTCTGTTTAGTCCAGGGCTCTGAAATTTGCTAGTTAAATGTGACATTTTACTACGAAACATAATAATGCGTCTCCACACACGCACGCACGCACACATGAAATAAAACTTCAAATTGGATCCCTAAATGGCACGTCAAGCGATGTGGCAATGAAAATCCCTCTGCACCTTCCAACAATCCAGTCCTGTCCAGGGGCTTTTCCGGGGGTTTTAATCTCTTGTTTTGTTGTGTCTTCTGGGAAACTCCCGTAATTTGCATAGTTCTCAAACTTTACCATGCGTTAGGCTTCCAACACAAATTCACATATTTAGTGCATTAATCTGACGTTATCTTACTTCAACTTCGACCCATTCACCGCATCAACGCTATTCGGGGGGCAGTTGCTTTCTTTGTTGGACAGTTTCCATGTGGTTGCTGGTTATAAACATAGCGGACATACCTTTTGCAGAGTCTGTAATATTTTAACATAAAGCGCCGGGGATGGTGCAACGAAAATCTGTCCGGTGGTGGTGTTTCTTTATTTTATTTTTGAATTTGCATGATCAAACAGCCTCGTGGAAGGCGATAGCTCGTTTTTACACCACCTCTTGCACCGGGAGTCTTTCGCACAGGCTTCCGCAAAAGCCAAAAATAATTTCAGGAAACCGACTGGGGTTCCAACCCCACATCTTTTGTCACCGCGTCAGCAGCGCATTGGCCGACGGAGACCTGCTCCTTTTACAACCGCCCTGAAAGCACAAGACAGTGTCGGGACCAAAAAAAAATTTTTCAGAGCAGGATATCTGAAGGGGAAAAATACTCCCCCGGCCCTTTACGCTCCGGTGAGGTGGTCACTGTTGGAAAACCAAGTGTCTGCCAGATGTTTCACGGAACCTTTGATTATTTACCAATTTTCTGGAAACTATCAGAAGACGCTTATGTAAAAACTGCCGATGCCTCCCACTCATCCGATGAAAGGGAAGTTATTGCCGAAATGTTGTGCTGTTGCAGGGTGAAACTGGTTAGAAAACACAGAGTGCGATAACATTTTACGGTTTTCAGCGGGCAAATAAAAACCCGTACATAAAAAGATCTATCAGGACATTTATGATAAAATATGATGCAACCGGCAGAAAAAAAAAGTTAACAGATGAAAATATCTTGGCACTTAGACAGGTCTACAGATCAAAAATGTAAAAGAAAACTACTGTTGTGGTGCTTTTAAAAAAAAAAATAAAAAAAAAAATAAGAAGATTGGTAATTTTTGTCATTTTGTCATTAACCTTAAGAACATAATGCTAACGTAACACAAATCTCTGGGGGTGTTCACCAGCTTCTTGACAGTAATACAGAGTTTTGGGGATATTTCTGCTCTATTGAGTTTGATTTTGCGAAACATTCATACTGACAACCCACTCATTAACCTTTGACCTGGTCGTTATATCGGCCCGTGTGTCGAGAAGTTGAAATGAAAATGCTGCGCGTATCGCGTGTCAGCTCGCCTCTGTCCCGTCGCCCCAGCTGCTTCCCCTTACGGCTGATACAGAGCAGGTGGAGAGACTTGATCGGCCGGCAGCCAGATATTGACGCATCAATCACTGTATTGTAGCAATTGTTAACCGTGTGCTTCCAAATATATGGAATGCTCCCGAGCTGGCGTAATTTAAAATGATTTAAGCGCCATTGCCCAGTCACGTGTCAGAGGTTATACAGAAGTGGGCCGAATGCAGACCTTGACTACATATTACTGTATTTGATCCTCATCCCTAAACATGTATATTTAAAAACAAACAAAAAAAAATCTAACTTCAATGATAAAGGTCCATTTTATCTAAACTTTCTCTTAAACCCAATCTGACTGCTGTAAGAGTTTAATGTCATTACCACCAGCGCTTTGAAAATCTGTGTCATCCGAAACCTTTACGTCCCATGCGGTGGACACTGTGGCAAACCTCAGCCTATTTTTCCATATTTTAGATGGAGCCTTTCCACATCTATATTATGAGCAATTTCCTTCTCTTTACGGGCCGGCCTGCGTGATCGTCCCCACCGCAAATTTGGACAAATTAGTAGCCCGCTTTAATCTCCTGATTAGGTGCTGTTGTGATAGTGGATATCCGTGGAGGATCGTGATTGATTGACTTCCCTGTTGCAGTTGTGAGAATCCAAACATTCCCGTTTCCACTGGTGATGTCACGGTGCTGGAACCAGGTGCAGAGGCCACTGAGTGCATCAGGGAGGCCCGCGCTGTAATTCAACGCACACTTTACAGCTAGTCAGCGTGCCTCGGTGTGTTACTTTAGCGTTTCTTAATAGCGTTAAGTTAAATTCCTTGAGATCATATGTTTCGAATTCAGACAGCTCCTATTTCCATCATTTAATTGTCCCTGCACCTTTCGCCCGAGATTTTGGTTCCTCTGTTTATGAAAATAATATGCCGTCAAGTGTTCAAATTTTTTTTTTTGAAACGGAGCAACGGGGCCTGGGGGTGAACTTAAACCTCCACCTTCGCATGCGCGTGTTGCTGTGGTCTTTTGATGATTTTCCACAGCTATTGCCGCATCCCTGCAGGAAGTGAGAAAATAAAAACATCAGCTAACACGGGCAGCATCCTGTTTTTCTGCTTCCAGTGAGCTAAAATCCTGTGTCTTAAGTTTCGGGTTGCTGTTTTTATAATTTAAATTAAGACGTGCATGTGTTTCTTGTCAATTCCTAGCGAAGAGACTCTTAACCATTAATGCCATTTGAAAGTCGCTACATCTGCTAATATTGGCTCCGCTGCCAAGAACCATTCACGACAAAAGAGGGTGGATTTGATTAGATAACGGACGGTCGGAGCACTTTAATTTCCTCTCCCAAGGACCGTTTTCCTCCAAAGAACTTAAAATTATGTTGAGTCTGCGTCTAATGCCAAGCTAATGACTATGCTGTTTATAAAGAGGAAATAATACAAGAAGCAATTGAAATCAGTTCTGGTTTGCACCTTGGTCCATTTTGGATGAATCGGTTCCCATTTGCAGAAAGAAGAATGTTAATCTGTCCAATTCGTGCTTCTAAGTCTTTTGTATTGCAATGAGCCCTTAGGTTGTAGCGCCATGATCGATACCCATCTGATCTAAATACTACAATAATTAGAATTGATTGACATACATGTTTCAATTATCGGCGAGGCTGCGTTACGTTGTGGAAAATCACTTTTGGAACCAGCCGCTCCTCCCACTTGCCAATTCTGTATTCACTTAGCAGAATAGAAATGTTTGTGCGGTGCAGCAAAATTGCAAGAAAGCCATGACAGAGGCGCTTTTAAAAGACACTATCTAGTGCACACGCTCGCAAACAGTGCATGTTTGTCAAGCGGCTGCGGTGTAATCTACTCGGACCTGCGTGTCAAAATTAGCTCCCACTTTGTGCGTCGTTTTTTTAGTAACAGCGTGGCCCTTCATGGGTTATTCCTTAGCGAAAGAAAAATGTATATACACCATATACAAGCCAAGTTTTATTGGGACATAAGGCAAAGCCAGATGGGGGAGAAGGGAGGAAGTAGAAAAAAAGAGCATCTGTATTCACACTGCTGCCCTGCTGTCTGTTTCTAATCTCCATATTACTCCATAGTCTGCACTCTTGTCTTTTACTGCTATACATATAGATGGCTTTGTCCCCATAATTGTTGTCAGGGGAATTGTTTATCTGTGCCACAGTGTGGCAACTCACTAGACTCTATATAAGACTGCTCCACACTGAATTAAAGATGCAGGATTTCTGGCATGCGGCGCAGCAGTGTGTAACTATATACTCCCCCCACTGCTCTGGCTCTATCAATCAAACCTCACACTCGCCGACCCTCTGATGGGATAAATGATTCCAAATCTGACTAAGGCCATTGCTTTGGCACTGAAGGTATAAATCTTGGACTTTAATTTAATAATGTGGACCAGGAAGGGCGAAGCACATGGTCTGCGATTGGTCAGGGGGGTGGGAGTCACAGTGGGGAGTCCTTGGGTACTGTTTTCTCTTTAGCAGCCCCGTGGTAGCCAGACGCCTGCGACTCTAATTCAGACCGGTAAATCGCGGTGATGGCTATGATGAACGGCGCTCCGTTTCTCCAAATCGCTCTCCCACTACCTGAGCTCTCCAACTGCTTCTCCATCTCCGTTGCTTCCGCTTCGTCCGTCTGCTGGTGATCGTTCAAAGGGTTATTTCTCTGTTTTACAGGCTTCTGATTCATCTCGTCTTTTTTAACGTGCAGTGCTGGTGGGGGAGAAAACACGAGTGATGGGTTGAGCCGGGGCTTTTATTCGATTTAACTGCCATAATACTTCTTGCAGACTCAGATCTGGTTTCTCCTGGCCGGGTTCATTTCAGTGGCCCATAATCACTGCTCTCGAGAAGTCTCCAGTTTATGTCGCCCCGTCGCCTTTTCTCCGGCCGTCGACGGCAGGTAATCTCATGAAAAACACAAGACAGAATTCTGTTATTTGGACGGCCCCCGAATTCTAGTTTCTAAACAAAGTTGTGAAGGTTAGAGCTCAAAAAGAGGGGATGCTCCGGCACTAGTAATCAATGCTCAGGGACGGCGGGCGCTAACTGCTTCCATATGTTAAGGGTTCGCACTGGAGTGAAGGATCTGTGCGGCTTCCCAAATGACAGTCTTTCTGTAACGAAAACGTGTACTTTCCTTCTGATGGTCAGGTGTGGGGTAGTGCTACATTATGTTTTACATGGAAATAAGCTTTTCTTCTGAGGGCCACCTCAACTGTGTGGTATCCTTTGGATTTATCCAGCGCATGCCATTACAAATTTAAAACTCTGACGAAACACAGCTCTTCGACTTCATATTTTGATCCCTCTCATGCCTTAACTATCACTGGTTTCTTTTTTTTTTAGTACCTCTAAGGTTAATGAGTACTTTATAATATATCTGTGTATATAGAACAGAAGAATTCAGGACATAGAAACAGTGAATACCTGGATTGAAAGGGGATTTCTGAGCCTTTGAAGTGCGGCCAGCCATTTGTAAAACTGGTGAGTGATGAAAACTCTCCGCTGATCACCGCTCACTTATCCATCACTTAATGAGACTATCAATCAGGGACCCTTTCATCACCCTTTGAGAAGTTAACCGACCACCAGAGCCCGCACTGGGCCCGCGTGAGCACACGCATGTCCTCATGTGGTTCGGACACGCCGGGGGGTGGTTGAGTGAGACCTAACGGATCGTTGGCTCTCTCAGCTGTTGTCCTCTGTTTTATTTGGAAATCAGGCAAAGGATGACTTCATCTCCCTCGACTTCCTCTTGGTCATCAGGCTGTGAGGAGCCCTTGTAATCCATTCATTTGTTTCCCCACGCACAGAGGTTTCTCACTGTGCAAGCATTCACATGCCTCTGGACCGGCCGCCAATTACCAGGTCACACAACAGTGCTATTTCCACAGAAGACGATAAAGTGACTCCCCACAGAGACAGAGATTCAGAAACAAAAAAACAAGATAAAAGGTGAATGGAAGAGCACTGAAATGGTGTAATAGCATCAATAATGCCGACTGCTACTCCAGATAATTAGAGAAAATGAGCTGACCGTATAGGTGAAGTTGTTTCCTGTGGGATGTGTGATATATAGACCGTGAAGCAAATTCTTTCTGGGCAAAAATAGAAGAGTCTGTAAATTGGCCTACAAAAACCCCAATATTGCATTGCGGAGTAAAATGAGTCAAATGGCATCCCACAGGTTAACATGACTTACTTTTTCTTCACAGGAACATACATTTTTAATTGATATGCTTAAAAACTACTAGGCTACTTTGATTGACCAAAAATGTAGATGGTAAACGAGTCTTGCACTAAAAGCTCACGGCAAGATTTTGAAATCCTTTAAAGCAACGGAATGAAATGTTCAGTAACCATGTCTCATTTATATATGTTCCTAGAAAAAAAAAAAGCATCCGGAATATCCGTTGCAATATTTTACAGGAAAAAACAATAAACCATTCACCGAACCTAATGGTTTTCTCTTAATAGTGCAGGGTCAGGTTTCTTTAAAGTGGGCCAACAAGTGGAACTTGAACTCGGGCTCACTCATAAAATATAAATGCAATCCTTCCGCCATCTTTTCCCCTGCCAGGGTTTGACAAACCCAGGAAGGTTTAAATATGATAGGAGTGTTACTTACCAGAGCAATGGTCAAAAAATACAAATGAGGGCTGTGCAAAATAACGAAAGACAAGGTGACATCCATTCGAGCAAGAGTACATATTTCACAATCGCTGTTAGGGGGATCACAGGACAGAAGCCAGTTAAAAAAAATGTGCCGGGCCAGAATACACTGTGAGACCCATTAGTGGCCCAGCCGCGGTATCTGGTGTCTCATGCATGCGCGAGGATCTGTGTGTGGTTATTTATGCAAGCTTTCTCACTGAAGACACAACCAAAGCATACATTTCAAAGGCGCTCTCCCCAGTGGACTCGTGTCTTTCCGAGTTTCTCGGAGAGACTGTGCAGGTTCTACGGGAAAGGCGGATGTAAGAATACTGAGCATACTTGAAACAGACTAGAGATTAGCCAACCTCTTTGATGACCACGCAGGAACAAAAAACAGAAAAGGGCTCGCGGACAGAGTCGAGCAGAAGGAAAATAAACATGTGGAAGAAAGCAAGGGGTAATTTTGATTTCGACTAATCCGGCGTTGTAGATAAACAGGTTTGGAGAACTGTGCATCCATTGCATCAAGAAAACATCAAGAGTCAAAACCCATCATGTACGTGTTAATATTAATAATAATCCAACGCTGTAGGAAGATTTTAAAATATTTAGGCCTTTTTGTCAGGAAATGCTCTACAGCACGATTTTACTGCTCATTCTTGTAGTAACTATCATCTGAAAGATCTTGCAGCCATCAGCAGCCATCTGACCTGCTGAACTTTCCATGAGAAGACACTCCACTCCAACTTGTTCTCTATTCGCCTGGACTTATTGCAGGAAAACCAGAAGCTGTAACATATAACCAATCTTGAAGGCTTTATTCAGGTTGGGCCTTGTTCAGGCTCCTAAAGAGACCATCCAATCCCTGGTACGTCACACTTGTCTGCTCTAGTTCCTCCCCCCTCGTCCTCCCCCCACGGGTAACCGACTAGCAGGACGTTCAGTCCATCTGTGGTCTCCAGTGAAGCACCGATTAGTGGACTTTATCCACTCACCTTTTCCATCGCATTTCCTACCAACACACGCAAGGAATCATTTAGCAGACTCCCCCTGCAACTGCTCTCCGCACACACATCCATATATTTCCACACCATATCAGCGTAGGCCTGTTTTTATACTTGCCTACCCGCAAACGTTGACAAAGACGAAGCTCGGTCCAAACTCGTCTCTGGGCAGGTTAAGTTTTGATGAAGACCAGGACCCTGTTGCTTGGGGTAAACGTTAGCACATTAGCCACCTGGGGAACAATTGCTATATACACGTTTTGAGACACAGCACCCCAGAGAGGGGAACTTAACCTGGGTTTCCCTGACAGAACAAAATATCTGCACTGGGAAACCCTGAAAGCTGCCTCAGGACCTCGGTTTTTGAAAGCTGTGGAAGGCTTCGAATGGATAGAGCAGCTCAAGCACACATGTTAAATGTTGTGGAAGAGAAAGGTCAGCCAAACTTTGGTTAGCTTTTCAGAACATAGTATATTATGAATCAATGATGCGTGGTGCTAGTGAATAAGCCGTCGGGATCCTGTGTCGAAATAGTTTTCCCAATAGTGAAAAAAACACCATAATCAAAGTCTTTAGTGCTTACTGCATCATTATACGGTCCATCAAGGATGTAACAATCTTAATTTATAAATTACATTTATGAGAACATTACTGGAAAGTCTGACATCCAATTGAAAACATTGCATCCTAAATCTCTTAACAGCAAGATACATGTGTATGTGTGTACGTGAAAAAATGTCTGTTTTCTTGATAATAATCAATCAATAACAGTACATGCGCAATAATAATAATACAGGAAACGGCCAACAAGCATCTGTCAGCCAGTCCTTTTTTCGCTTTTTGGATTTCCACAAGCTTTTTTATCTAGGCTGCGATCTTGCCTCAAAAACCTCGGTTCGTACGAAATACACACAGGCGGCTTTGCGAAGGTGCACACGCAGTGAGGAGAGCTTAGTGGAGATAGAGATACTACGGGCTTTGCGCCTGCTGCTAGCCGATAAACACTGTCAAAGGGTTAATGCTGCTCACGCTCCCCTGGATTTAGCCATTTTCTGTGTCTTCTCCCTCCGATGCCAATGTTTTGAACAAGGCAGCTCACCGAGAAAGACAGCGTGAGTTCATAGGCACAGTGTAGATCTTCTCCCCTGGTTTTCATGCAGAGGAAAAAGAAAAGAACACAGTGAAATTTTTAGTTGTCCGCTGCCGGCCACACAGTTAAAACCTTTTGGGTGAAAGTGACTTGAACAGCTGTCACCAACCTCTGAAGGTGGATTAAAGAGTTTGGGCACCTTTACACAAGTCATGGTCAGTGTTGCTAAAACAATTCATGTTGAAAAACCCCTTGATGAAGTTTCCTGACTATTGCATAAAGCTGCCATGAGACTGGACTGCCCGCAGAGGATGTGCATTGATGTCACTGTCGGTGAAATGTATCAGTAAACTGGGACACTGGGGAAAGTGTGGATTATCAAATCAAATTAAGGTTAACTGGGCTTGACAATGATCCATACAAACTAGTTTCAGTTAGTTTAAGTTAGTTTTTAGTTTTCAGTTACGATAAATGTAGCTAAAAATAACATGCTAACGCTAGTAACATTAGCCATACAATACTGTAGCGCTAAAAGGATGACGAGGAGTGATCGCAAATATTCTGTTCATCATTTTACCTATTTGTTACCATGAGTACGCCAAAATACAAACACAAACTTATCTGACAGCCCCCCAGAACGCAACTTGAGAAGTAACTTAAGGTATGACTTCATCAAAACATACAGCATAAATTAATATTACCTGACACTACATGTGAACCACAACACCAGGTTTCTGTTTCTTCCTGATTCAAATGTGTTGGTACAATCAATCGCACAACAGCTCTTCCCCATGTTTTTATTTAGTTTCACTATTTAGATGCTATTAAAGCCTATGATTCAAACTGATGCTGCTAATCTCCACGTTCAACTGTCACTTTTTGCAACTCAGTGGCTGTAACCATGGAGACTCGCTGGCTGTGATGTCACATCATACCCTCTATAAAAGACGATGTCCGGGCACTTTAAGTGTCTTCGGCAATTTAATTTGTTTTTATTAGCATTGTTAAATTTTGTGGATATTATCTTCCCTTTATGTCCTTTTATGACCACATTTAGTTTACTTCAGCTCTGCAAACTTTTAATAGTGTTATGCAATGCGGTCGTACCGCCGGAGAGAGATATTTCCCCATCAGCATACTAACATCCAGGAAGCTAATAAAACATGCGTATTTAAATCACACTTGTGTTCCTTGTTGTGGATATTCTAGTCGATCTTGATTGCTATCTGGCTGCTTTATATAATAATTTAAATGAACTCTGTTGATCGTGCCGGACAGCGGGTTTTCACGGAGCAGGGGGAGGCCATGTGAACGCGGCGCTGTTGTGCGCGCAAGGCCCAACTCTGCTGGCAGTCTGATAATAGAATATGACTTAAAAGGTTAAAGGACCACTCTTAACTATTTTTTAAGTTTAATCGTGCAAGCTAACCGTTTGATGGAGTTCTCCTTTCGCCCGCAGAGCTTTCCTCTTCATTACCTAAAATGGAACACCTCACAAATCAAGAGTGGCAGACCATTTTTTTTTCTCCCTACGTATGAAGGAAAAGGTGCACATTAATTAGATTGTATTTATTTAGCTGGAAGCCTTTATAATTCCACGGGAGGAGGGGAAAAAAAAAAAAAAAAAAAAAAAACCTTGGGGGAAAGAAAGCTACACTATGCTTGATAACTGCCCCGTTCTGTTTCAAAGCCTGTGTTTTGTTAAACTCTGAGGAGGAAAATGTTAAGCTAAAACAAACAAGAAATATTAATAAAAGACGTGTACTACATGCAAGACCGTGTCAGGCCAAAGCCGATAAGGGCGCAGTGTGTGTAAATCAGCGATGAGATCCGTTGTGCTCGGGGTGAATACAACGATGACTGAAACTCAGATTGAGTTATAAAATTCAGCAGTAATCCAGGAGGAATTCTGAGGGGATTTATAGCTGTGTTTGGATGCTATACAAAATCTGGGAGTTTAAGAATAAAAAAAATAAAAAATAAAAAAAACTGACAGCACGTATTAGAGGGGAGAGTTATTCTAGACGTTGAGTCTGAAGAATCTGAAGGGACAACACAGCAGGAAATAGCTGGTTGTCTCGCAGCACAAATCTCCCCCCGTGCAGCTGCTAACAAAGTGATGATAAGTCAGAATGAGTCCGTAGTCCTCCGGAGAAAGATTACTCTGTGGCTCATCACTCCTTCACTGTGCAGAGACAGAAGTTATGGTCGCAAGGGAACAACATTTCAGCGCGTTCCAGGTCGAAAGCGGAGTGCCGCGCTGGGACAAATAGCAGGGTTGGCTTGCGGGAGGTTGAGTGCAGAGAAATGGGGCCACAATATCAAGCGATGGTTAAGATGATGTGTGGTGCGTCAATAAATGGAAACAACGCAAAAATGGCCACTGGCGGGGGTTTGATATTTGTCTCGTATGTAAAGGTTTTAAACTGACAGGAGCGGGAGGAGGGATGCGGCGTGTTGTTTTTGGTGGACCAAGCAAATACTTGAACGCAATTCATCTCCAAGCTACAGGATTAATTTCTTCAAGGACTCGCAGATGTATCTCCCTGAGCTGTTTAAATTCCTAGAGACCACCATGCAAATCATTCTCGTGTTTAATCAAACCGTCCCGACGCAAGATGATCTACCGCCTCAGCTCTGGCAGCTCAAAAAACTCGAAAACAATCCCGGATCGCTCTGTGAAAGGACATTATTATCATCCACCGCTGTGCACGGAGCTGCACAACCGTACTGGCTACTGTGCTACTTTATTCCTGTAAAAAAGTAATCGAATAACGGCAGAAGTTACGTTCCTTATGAGGCTTCCTGTGCGCTGAAGTAGCGATGACAGAAGATGAATTGCTTCCAGTTGTAACAAGCACCAAATGACAATTTACGGATTTGTCATCTGCACAGATGGTCGTCGCTTTGTGTCCTCATCAACATCCTCCCGCGTGTTATTCGCATTCCGAATCATAACTCGTCAAATTAAATAAACCAAATCAAGAACAGCAAAACGAGATGGAGGCGAAATAACAACAAAGCCCGAGTGAAACGTCGACGGGGAGAAACTGGGAGGAAGAGGATAAAAGGAGGACGTGAAGTGGCAGGTATAAGACACCTCATTATCGCGGCTCCACTTCCTACCAGCTTGAAAATGATGACAGATTCACTGGAAGGTCTCCCGCTCTCCCACTTCTCTCTGTCTGTCTCACCGGTGAGATATGACCCCGAGTTGAAACATTACAATAAGTCGCCTCTTCTTCGCTTATTTATTTATTTATTTCCCCCGGCGAACGCCGAGACGTCACTCTTTTTTTCCGTCTCTCGGTCAGTCCCGTTTTGTTTTAAATAAGCAGGCATTAGTGGTGTCGCAAGATCAACAGCGATTTGGAGAATATTTTACCCACGGCATTTTTCGAGTTCCACCAGTCGCCCGAGGCTGCCAAACGCTACCCATGAAAACTTTCATTTGGGATGGGAGCCTGGCCCCTGTGTGTCTTGTGCGTTGGCTTGGATTTTATAGACCGCGGTCTTAAGTGACAGTTTGTGTGAGCTCAGACGGGCTGATGAGGAGAAAACCTCAAGAGGCAGGGCTGTGTACGGACAGGCGGAAAATGGCTTGAGATTACAGTAGAAGCGATGAATGTCCTATTCGATCATGCCGTACCACCTGCAGGGAAAATATAAACACGTGTGTCAACACCGATCAGCCACAACATTATGACCACTGACAGGAGAAGTAAATAACATTGATCAAATTGTGACAGTGCAACGTTCTTCTGGGATACGTTTGGACCTGACATATGTGTGGATGCTACTGAGACACGTACCACCTGCCTAGACACCTAGGAACCAGGTACTAGTGATGTTCGATACCACTGATTTTCTTTCTGATCGGCAAAACCAATCCGATATAATACTTTGTATTACTACACCCTAATGTGTCTGGTAAACCTAAAAAATATTGTGTTTCAAATCATAGCTTCATAAAGAATACAAGACATCAGACTAATTTATTTATTCATTTTAAACTAAGTATACTGCAGCTACCACCGATCTAAAACCATCAAATAAAAACTAAACAGAGGACTCATAGAAAAATGTGGAAATGCTGTTTCAAACACCGAAAAAAGAAAAATAATGAGACCATTAAAATAAATTATTGTTTGAAAACTTGTAAATTCTGACGCTGTGCTCTCCTCTTCTGTCCACCTCATCATAAATGCCTCGTATTCTGTGTTGTGGTTTAACCTGAGGCGTTTCACAAGGTTTGTTGTGTTGCCACAACTTTCCGCTGTGTTCCTACATTACCTCGAATGAATGAAGTATGAAGTATCGATACTTTGATTTGAGAACCGATTTTAGAGCCTAAATACCTGGTATCGGACATATAGATATTTCAGTATCGCCCCCACATCACTACCAGGTACCCCCACCCCATAGCAATGACACTCCTTGGTGACAGCAGGAGTGGAAAAAAAAAAAAAAAAAATGGAACAAGCCTGATCCACAGAACCCACAGGACCCAAAGGCCCCCACTAACAACATCCTGTTGCCAGACACCACAGGACACTCCATGTCCATTCTATGGTGAGTCACAACTCATTCAGAGGCACACGAGAGACCTACACAGTATTAGGAAGGTGGTCATAATGTTATGCTTGATCGGTGTATGCACAATAGACCTTTACAAAGCATTCATTGTTCTCAATTAAAGAAACTAAAATAGACACTTGTTTCACATCTGTTCTTAAATATGAGCCTCATAGATGCCACTTAGATTAGCGCACAAATGTCCCAAAACATCAAACTACTCCTTTAAGACAGCTCGGTAGGTAAACACAGGCCGTGACGAGACACCGCATACTTGTTTCTGCCAAACTCTTCCCCAGTTCTCTTTACAGTGCGGCTTAAAAGGATGAGCTGCACTGCGAGGAAGCACCTGGTATCCATTTAGAGTAAATTCTATTGTGTTTGTGCAATGCAGCACAAAGAAGGAGGTGGAAAGAGGAGAGCTGGTGTCCACGGCCAGCCGAGCATTTGGCCAAAAACTAGTGTCATGATCAAGAGCATAAAGGGACCATAAGGTAATCTGGAACAGAACGGGAGGAAAAAAATGTATTGCAGTGAGGCCAGATGGTTAGGTTTTTTTTTTTTTGTTTTTTTTTTCATGATGGCACCTTGTCTTTGGGTTTCTCGCTAGAATCATGAGCAAGACAATTTCCAAAGATGCTGTCATCTTGGAAACGCTGCTGAACTTCAGACGGCACGCACACATTCACGTACATTCATTACCCTTGAACTCTCAACTCAACATCCTTCCCCGGGTAACGACGTTTGGGCCGAATCCTTTCGCGGAGCCTTCTCTCTGGAAATGTATCTGCTCGTCTTGTGTATCCAAGGAATCGGCTTATCTGATGTCGACTTCCTGAGATCTTGCCTGTAAACAGACCTGCAGTCCGCTCCTCTGTCTAAAAATCACCACTGGGTCTCATGGGGTGAGCGAGAGGGGAAGCTGAAAGGAAGGAGGGAAGATGCGGGGGGAAGGAAGGAAAAGGGAGAGATGAGAGGGGAAGGGGATGACACGAAGTTCACGTACGGTTTGGAGTGGAGCGAAAAAAGTTCGGACGGGGTGCGCTTCTTGAGGCAGGTTTAGCGGCTCGCGTAAACCAAATTAAAAATACCAATAACAAAAAAACAAATAAATAAATCTCATGTAGCTAACCCCCTTTTCTTCTGCTTTTGTTTTCTCTTTTTCCTTTCCTCCTTTTTCACTCGGCTCCTCCGCGAATCCCCCGCCCTGTAATGATGTGCTACTCCAGCCGTGGTTAATGTTATTAAAGCTCCAGCTACGGCCTCCGTTCCAACTAAAATAAAACAACAATGCCTCCAGGCCTCCAGAAACCTTACAGCTGGACTTCGAGTAACTCAAGACTGCGGGGCTCTGTCACTGCTTTCCGGTACATGTTACATTCACTTCTCAGATCTCCTCCAGACCTCTTGTTGAAGCAGAATGGAGATATGCTAATGTAAAAAAAAAAAAAAAAAAAAAAAAAAAATTAAGATAACACTTTTTGGGAGTGAGAGATTTCAATCCTGCAGTCCGATTTGTTTTTTCAAGTGTTTTTTTTTTTCTTCTAAATTACAACAGTGGATTTGTTGCTGTAGCATTTCCAGCTAAACCTGGGAAAAGAGATCATTTCATTTTCTCTCAGCAGCTGTTTAGCAATGCACTTCAAGTCCGATATCTGGTCCAGACCAGCAAGGAAATGGACTACGGGTGTAGTTGAAAGTGAACGCACACTGCTTCTGCTTGACGATAATGCTTGGCATTGATTGGGGGAAACGAAGTTAATTCTTTAAAAACATCGCTCTGATTAATGGCAGTAAAGTTAGGACATATTGGCGTTAAGCCGCCACGGTGGGAAATGCTTAGACGCTTAGCTTTTACGTGGCAACTGCTAAACTTGACACTAGTGAAAAGGACAACCGACACCCGTGATTTATGCCCGTGCGAACCAGATAACCTGGTCCAGGATTAAACAGGACGTACGAGTCAGTGGACAAAGCGCGTCATAGTAAATAACTACTTCCAGGTTTAGGTATAATTTCTGACCATCTGGTTAGAGCTGGAGAAATAGTTTGAGTTTAGTTTGAATTACTGCTTAGGTTAGGTCATTTTAGGCAAATTTTGTCATCATCTTTAGAAGAATACGCACTTGGGTGCGTGGTCATGATGGATCCGTTAACCGCTGGCAGGAAATGGGAAGTGATCTATCTGTGGTTTCCTGTGTCAAACACACGCACCGAAGGCAGATGAGGTGTAAATTGTCTTTAACTTTGAGAAACGAGTGCGCAGTCGCACGTGTCTTTACCATAAATATCGGCTCGCGCACACACAAACAATCTGGGATGAAGGGGGTGGTCAAGCCCCATCCTATCAGCTGGACTGCAGCTGTCCGTGTCACCGGATTAGCAGTCACACCTCATCGTCCCGCGTCCGGGGCTAATCACAGGATCCCCGGCAGCCAGCAGGAGACCATTAACGCTCAAGGGCGGCCTGCTGGAGTTCGAGGGGCAGGAGCAGGTATGGCCATGAACGGCGCTAACAAGCCCGCTCGTGTTCCAGCGTACATGCGTGCGCACACTGTATATAGTCACCCACCCATGCGATCGGCACATACAAACAGTCTGCAGTAGCTCAACGTTCACGGGCAGACAGTCCTCTCCACTTGTGCGGCGCAGCTCCAAAAGAGAAACTGAATAGCTTTAATCGTGGGAGAGCACTGAATAGCCGGTTGATTTCAGCATGTGTGTTCATTTCCTGACCATCAATCCCACAGTCCATTTGGCTCAGCACCCACCGGTGATGCTAACCATGCAACTGAGCAAATCAGCATCCTCTCTCTCTCTCTCGCTCTTTTTTTTTTTTTTTTTTTTAATAACACAATTACCATTCAAGAGGGACTTACAAAGAAATTCCAGTGATTAGCTCTTATTTCTAATTTCCACCAACACGCTGGGAATTGTTCCCCCCTCGCAAGTGTGTCAAACATGTATTAAGTCTTTTGTTTAAGTGAAAACTGGTGCAATTTAATTTTGTTTTACATGCCGACTTCAAACACCGCAATCAATTAAGGAAACAAAAACGAGACTGGGCCAAGTGCTTTGTTGCTGTTGTGAAAAACACCAGAACACATACAGATACTTGCATGGTCTTTTATTGTTCCCATACATGGCGAGGGTCGCATACAATGTGCTTTTGAAGCGTTTGTTTTTTAATTCAGCTGCGATGCCATCTGATTTCAATGCAAATTAATTTTATTATCGAGGCTTTTGTGCGGACGCCTGTTTCTCTGCGAAACGATAGGAAAAACAAGACGGATGCGTGCGATATCGACAAACAAGCCATTCAGTGACACACCTCCAGAAATAATTCACCCATTTATAGATGGTTTTCAGCGTGGAGCAGCACATCAGTGATGGCTTACTTTCCCATTTTATGCCTTTGTTCATATGCATCTTTGAAGTGTGTATTAACAGAAGGAGGAAGTAAAATAAAGAAAGAAAAGATTTTCATGAATTATGGAATTTATCATGCAGCCCTGCCAGACGTAGCTGTAGCTGAAGCACCAACAATAGTACAAATTGTAGCTGTACCATTACTGCAGTGATTCTAGTATTAGTTGGTGCTAGTAATAAAATGGTTGTTACAGCAATACAGATGCAATTGTGGCTTCCCAGCTGACAGACTGACGTGTCATAAAATCTCAGGTGTATTAATGATAGCTGCATTCACATAAAGGATTTCCCGCTTTCGTGCGTGCTGGTTCACCACCGTGACTTCCTGGAACACTTAGAGGGGCCGAGCCTTCATTAATACGCTTGTACTTTCCATAATATGAGCGGTACAAATGTCTGCCGTGGAAAGGGAAACTGGTCCTGTGCCAGTATGCGCTTGTAGTAGATGTATTAGCCGTAGTTTTTGTAATTTAGGAAATTAATGATATGGTAAGTTAAATTGGCAATCTCGACAACTAACATTTCATTTGCAACAGTCCCAGCGTGCAAATGTGGTTTCACTGTACGCTACAGGTCACAGAATTCTGCAGGCAGCAGACCCAACTGTTGCTGTTTTAATAAAGCAGTCAGTCGACTCTTTTTATGCCGCACACTCCGCGAGTCCGTGAACATCAGGGAACGGTGAAAGGAATTGGATTTATTCAGGCTGTTGAATGTAGCTCTTCATCTAACAGCTCACTGTGGCTGTCCTTTCTCGTTCTATACCAGGGGTCTTCAATGGAAAGATTAAGAAGGGGCACTCTGCCTACTGTATGTGTTCTATATTAAACTGTGTTCTATATTAAAAGATATACAAAAAATGTCTAATCAACCAAAGATTTTGGGATCCCTCTGCAGTACCTCTGCAGACCCCCTAGGGGTTGTGGACACCCTGTTGAGGACCTATGTTCTATACAGTCAATGTTCTTGTTCCATTACTACCTGGAATTTTCCAAACTGACCTCGTGTCAAATGACAAAACTTACCATTGTGCTTTTTGTAAACAATCTTTTTGATGAACAATACTTGAACTTGGAACCTGGAAAAACATAGAGTACAGTAGAAATGTTTCCGTTTGTATGTCTCATGCAATTAATTCAGTGTATGCAGAGAAGGATGATCTGTGGGTTTAAAACTAAATACAGTATATATGGGTGAATATTGTGTGTATTTTGGTGTAATAATAGATGATCTTAGACAGCAGATAGTACAGCTGAAAATATTTCTTTAGAAGAGTGGGAGTGGATACCATCATCTGTCTGGAAGAAATCTGTCATGATGGGACCATCCTCGTCGCTGCTGCTGGTAATGAAATGAAAATTGACAAACAAATCTTTAAACTCCAGAAAGACCAACAAAATATATTCTCTTAATGGGAAATTTCTCTTTGCTAAAGAAGTAGGCATTAAAATCCATCAGTGCATGAGTCTCCAGCATGATAATGTCTCTATCCCCACAGCAGTTTCGCAATGATCCAGTGGCTTTGCGAGGATGATGCTGATGTCAGCCCTATGTCGAGTTGTCCTCAATTAGCCAGATGCTACAATCCCAGCAGAGCTTTTAAGAACAATTTCCAAAGAATGAGTGATGCCATTTTTCCAGCAACGTTGCCCAGTTACAGGGTTGCTGCGTTATTACCACAACCTTCTCAGGTACAGTGACCTTGACTACTTATGTGAGATGAGTTCATTATTTGATGAGCTTAGACATACTGTCCTGAAATACTTCAAAAACCTTCTTGCTTGTGTTTCACATATCTGTTTATCTGCTGCTATCTGGAAGTAACAAAATCACTGTAGGGATGGTATTTCTATGTACAACTGGCAGGCTGATATAGCATTCACACAATCTTATGGATCCTCTTTGGTCTAGTTATAGATTCTGAACAGAACTTTCCTGCAATGCAAAATACGGAGGCACTTTTCCGGCACTTAGTCTCAGATGTCTTTGATACAGCCAGTTTTGGGGCAAAATAAAAGAGGGGTGACGCCAATTTGCCACACTGAGCTAAACTTAGCTTTTTTTTTTTCGGCAGTCACTGAATATACTCCGGTAGTGAGCAAAATAGCACACAGGCTGTTGTGCGTTCAAAATCGACTAGTTCACGGTTGTAGTATGTTGAGATCTCCTCCCTTAACTGTTCGCCTGCCCTGCTTATCTCACCACTAAGATCGAGGTGGAGCACTTTTCTTACATTCTGGCCTTGGGTTCTTTCCAAACTTTAAAGGACCATAGACCTCTCCTCCTCTCTGCCTCTTCACAGCTGTGTTTTTGCAGTTGCCTCTGTTCAGAAACTAATGACAGATAGGTTTGCTGAAGCAAAGCTGAACAAATAAGCATCTTAAATATTATAACATCATTCAGTAGGCAAGTTAATAAACTACGTGGCTAAATAGGAACATTTCCTTTTCCGTTCTTTCCTCCTTGCACAAATCTGGTCAACCTCAGGGCTCAGTAGACATTTGCCCCGTCAACTTCTCCAAGAGTACAGTTGGAAACAAGAAAACTCCACTGTCCACTGTTTATTTCTTCTTTCTCCAACCATCTTTTCCACCTGGTATTAACTATGAAGCACTCCAGTTTTATCTGTAATTAGCATAACTCATGGAACAGAGTTCATGGCGTGTTTACACTGTGGCTTTAAGAGCTCGGTTAGGGGAAAGTATGTGTAAGACAAGTACTTATCTCTTACCGTTCATACACTGGCTGCTGTCCAAACCAATGATGGCAAGGACAGCTGAACCACAGGAAAGGGAAGGAGAGCTTCCTTCTTTTTCTCTGATCATCTGCCTTTAGAGTTCTTATTTATCACAGTGCTAGCAGCAAGATTCACAGCGGTGGCAGGAAGTGAATCAAAGAAAGGAAAGAGAGCATTATTGAACAACTTTGGCAAAAAACTGACAGTCCTTAATGTCTGGGGTTTCAAACCACTGATCTGCTTTTCAAATTCGAAGTAACTGAGGATAATTCTGGTCAATTTCAACCTTCTGTACTCCCATAAAAGAGTCAAATGTGCAGCATTTAGAGGGGTGTACTTGCAGATTCGTCATGTGTGTGCCATACAGATAAATTACATTCATTTGCAGTCTTCTGCTTTACCACTAGATGTCACCAAATCATACATGCCGGTCCTTTAATGTTGCTATTGTGGATTAATGCCAACTTCACATTATCCACGTCCACTGTAGAGATTCAAGGAAAAAGGGAGTTGCAGAAAACAACATACATGGAGGGAAAAGGTTCAAGTTTCCTATGTGCTGTCTGGCCAAATCACCCTGAGAATGTGGTTTCTAGACTCACCTTGACACAACTTAACCCAGCTCTGCTCGTCAGCAAGGATTACTATCCATAAATGTCCTTAACTTCTCACGCCCAAAGCCAATATAATGTAGAAATGCGGTCAAATACTCAATGACGATTTGATTAGATTTGAACTTGAGAACAAAACGGATGATACTAAGAGTCATTTTGCAAAAAAAGAAAAAAAAAGAAAAGATGCTGAGTGCTCAGGTTTGCCCACAGTGGCAGCTTCCTGTCCCACAGGCCACATCAATGCTCTTATTGTATGATACCCTTGCTGTAGTCCCTGCCCTTGGATTTTAAAGCCATTGGTTGCCACAGCTATGGCTTCCAGATGTTTTAAGGAAAAGAAAGGAACTAATCTAATAATACGGGTGGACAGCACAGGATAAGCCTGGAAGGTGGGGAATAACATTAGCACATCTTCGTAAATCAGAGCACTGGGTCTATATTTTGTTAAGGCGCCCAGACCACCTATGTCACAGGGAATTACTGGGTGTGAAAGCACGGAGAACAGACTGCCAGAAACCCCTTCAACTATTCTGTTCTTTCTTCCCGCTAAAATGACACAATCACAGACTATGTTAAAAGAAAACTAACACAAGTGCAGATTATGATGATTAGTCTTATCAGTCATCAAATCATGAATAAGGAAAGCACTGTTTTGCCCTTTGCTTCAGTCCTTATTTGGAGGTTTTCCCCGGCTCTTTCCCCAGGATATTTTCCTAGACCCTGTTATATGACTCTTTTATCTATCAACTGACTACAGCAAGTTGTATGTATTTATTCCTTTATTTTGAGGAATGGAGTGGAAAATAGTGTTTCCGTGCATATTTAACCAGTTCAAAGGGATCAATCCGAGGAGAGAAATTCCCCAGAAATAGCATTAAATTGTCTCAATGAGCATGATCCTTATCATGCGAGCTCTGGCCCGTGCTACACACAATCACGGGAAATGCTACATAAGGAGCTGTGGAAACTTTGAACCTGAACACTATCACATTAATAATATAAGGTATTTCTTCTGGCTCGAGAGCGTGGACTTTGAAGACTTGAAAAACGGTTTAATTGCGTTAAGTGTAGGGGAAGATGGGATATTTATAACTGCATGAGTCCTTCTTCTCTGCATTCCTTTGCAGTCGGCCTGAAGGACTGACTGAGCCTGGGCTCAGGGCTCTGTGCTGTCAAGGCACTGTGTTTGAGAGGGCCAAAGAGAATCATTGAGATTCAGCAGCACAGTTGAGTTTCTCATTTAATTTTCTTTCCCTTTTTTTTTTCACATAAAAAAACACACCTTCCCTGTCATTCTCTCATGCTAACGCATGCAGGGGAAGGCTACTGTTCTCCCCGGAGACTGTCGAAGTGGCAAAGTGCTATTTAGAAATTCACAGGGGAAAAAATGCATTGTATGAATTGGAGATAGGCAGGATCCAAACGTTAGCCCGGTGCCATCAAAAAGACACAGCTGTCCTCACCCTCTGCAGCTGTCACACTCTCTGTTCCTCATCTTCAAGGACTCCTGGCTCTGCCGTCTTCCACACTCCCAGCCACTTCCGCCAGCAGAGCCCCTTTGCCGTCACTGCCTTAATTTCTTCTCCCCAATTTCCCTTTCGCTTCCTCGCTTTCAAGCACCAAGTCTTACTCGCACAAGCCACCTCTCTAATTTCAGCTCCCATGCTTTCCTTCATGCTCCCCCTGCCTCCCTCCCTCCCTCCCTCCCTCCCCCCCAGGTGGATTGAGGCTGTGTTGTACTTTGATGGTGAGATGCTAATGAGCAGGTGGTGTAGAGAGACACATGGGCATCCTTTCATATAAACACAGGGAAATATGTTGACACCAAAGCCGCATGGACTATCAATACTGTTTATAGAAATCACCTGAAGGTCTGATTAATGTTTGCGTTAATCAGTGGTACAGGAAGGAATTTGGCTGTGGGTGTACGAGCGGTGGAAAAAAAAGGAGAAGGTCGGTGATTGTATCTCAGCATATGAAATGGCCGAGTTTATATCTTTCAATGCTTTTAGTTTGTTAATTAAGGATTCCAACCAGGAATACAGATTTTTTATTTGCGTATTTAACTCATACACATCACTTGGCAAGAGCAGATCAACTTAAATGCCTCTTTTATTTATTTCACATTTGTATTAGTGCGCGGTACATTTGTAACCTCGCACGAACCACCATTTATTTATGATTCTTTCGTGTTAAGTCAAGCTGATTAGGTTTCATTTTGATTACAAGTACGTGTGCTGTAGGTGGATTTAAAAAAAAGAAGAACATGACTTTCAGTTGAAAATATTATAAACTTTTTGGGAAAAATCCCATTACTGGATTTTCTCTAAAAAGTGCACAGGAAACTGTTAATATTTAATTAAAAACATGTTGTAGTTTTTCTTTTTGTGAAAGAAAAATATTTCTGTTCTGTATTTTCTTTTTTTTTTTTGTGGAGACCGACAACCATGTAAGACAAACATGGTGTTTTATTGCAGATGGGTCTTCCAGCATGACTAAAACATGACCGGAGTTGATAATTTTTAATGTGGCTTTAACAGTTTTGGCATGTACATTACAGCCTGAGGGTAAATGGATAGTACTGTAAGGTGACTGTTTTTAAGCAATCAGAGACAAAGGGCTGCTTTATCGCTGCATCCCAGTCAAATTCACCTTGTATTTCCTCATCCCGGCCACAGCATGGCACTCTCCAAACTGAAACGCGACCTCTTTTTTGACAGTTCTTCTGGGACAATTCCGGGGCATCCTATGAGACGGTCGCCATCTCACTGCAACCTCCTTGTATTTAGATTTCGTGATGAATCCCGTCCGTGACGAACCAATCACACATGCCTATTACTGAAGGGAGACAGTGCTCAGCAGGGTTAGAGAGGGGCTTTCTTTGAAATCAGAACACGGCTCGACAGAACTTAATCCTCTTTCCTCCCTTCTCCTTCTTTTTTTTTTTTTTTTTTTCTCATAACAAGACGACTCTCCTGAAGATCCACACTGGGTGGTTTGGTCTTCTCAGTCTCAACACTTAGATCAGTGCAGTCATCTCATTACTCTCCAAGGGATCTGGGAGGTCAGTGCTATCAAGTGGAGTGGTGCTATAAAATAAATTGAATGTTCCGCCGAGGCAAATGTTGAAGGTGATGGACAGAGAGGGCCCTTGCTCAGAACCACAGCTCCCTCCGGTTCCCCAGGGTGCTGCAGACTAGGACCTTGGCTGGGCAGCAGCATGACTGGCTGGGGAAAAAAAAAAAAAAAAAAAAAGGTTGCAATCAGAATTATACATGAGCAAACCCGGCCAGTGTGATGTGTTGGCCATCCGTCATTTTCTTGCGCTTGGAGAGGCTACCTGTGCACGTTCAGTGGGGCTGTCAGGTATTGGAATAGACACACTTGGCTGCACAGAGGTGGAATCAGAATTGCAGATGGGGTAGCAGAGGGAGAAGGAAAATTCAGCCGATCGATGCGAAGTGAATGGCTACGGTATAAAGCCACACAGAGAGGGTCTCTATTTCTCCAGTTCAGGCCAACGATAATGTTAGGCTACAGTTACACTTGTCATTTCAATGTGATGTTTGATCTCCGGTTCTTAAAATCACAGCTTATGACAGTAAATGACTCTAATACATTACTAGGTCTGAAAATCGTCTTTATGCAAGTGGTGCTCTGCCTGTTTTTGATCTGGATTCTGTAAGGGATATTCCATAGTCCACTTTTTCAACGTTGAACTACTCAGTGGTTTGTCCAGAGAAATGCGGTCGGCACAAACGACCGGGTTTACAGAATTTTCGGATTTAGTGTCGACTTCAGAAAAAACATCTTTTGGCTATTTTTGTGATTGAACTCCATTTCCAACATGTCACTTAATGCTAACATGATTATGTCGTACAGTGTGCGGTTGCCTTGATGTAAGAGGTTAGAATAAACAATGTCAGATGACATTCCTAAATTACTGGGGGGGAAAAAATTCAGCAAGGCCACTTTTCCGTTAGTAAGTCTAAAAACACTAGTTGCAGAGCCTTTGGAAATGGATGAATTGCGCTTGGTCCTTGACAGTTACAGTAACACACACAGTGCCGTTTAGAAGAATTTTCTACATTTACGCCTAAAAATGATTAAACACACCAGCGGATTATCGAACAAGTTCTGAATGTAGAAAAAGAAAACCCAGTCACACAAATTAAACAGAAATATTAAATGAGTGCCTTCATTTGTTCGAGAAAAATAATTAGTTCACGCAGTCATTAGTTCTACAGCATGGTAATTTAACATATTTCACTGATATTGATAGATACGGTTCAGATCACAGACTGTATAAATATGGATGGCGTGGCCCCACGTCCTTCCATTGGCCAAAGTGATGCTATTTTCCTGGGGATACAGGCATCGTCGTCTCCGTGGAGCCACACCACGCGATACCAATGATACTGCACTCTGGTTTTCGTCCACCAATGAAATATTGGATTATACTCTGTACTTATTTTTAAAATTTTTACAACTTCAACGCTTTACGGAGCAGTTGGCAGGCAACCACCACATCCTGTTTATATAGCATCAAATAGGTTTTGTCTTTGTAACTCCCTAAAACAAAACTCATTGACACTTGAACATGCATCAACATTATGTTAACTAGCTAACATGACTGAAACCATGCTTGAAAAAAAATATTTGATGTGTATTTTAGTGTTTTAGTTTGGCCCAAGTCCCATCCGCTAACATAGAGGAGGTGGAGCTTATGACGTATACTGCAACCAGTCACCAGGGGGAGCTCTACTTGCTTTGGCTTCACTTTTGCGGAGCAGTTCCGCTTGGCCCCACTTCATGTCCATGGAATTATATAACAACATCTGAGACAAAGGTGAAACCTAAAAGTAGGTTTTGGTCATAAGCTGCAGCCTTGACAAATCATTTTCACACAAATATGTATTTCAATAAACTGAAAATCTCCAACAGATAGTCCGCCCCTTTTCTATACTGCCTGGGGTTTTTGCAGCGAGTGCCGTATTAGTTCCCATTCTTTGAGCTTGTAAACCATCCAGTTGCACTTCCAGAGACCGCTGGTTTTTAAATGAGCCACATACTGTGCCATATTTGTATGTTCCCAACATAAAGTGCCACAAATAATTTCCCCAAATCTGTGCTGCACAGAGAGCTGTTGACTTTGAAAAACAGAAAAGAAAGCTTTTGGTGTATTCTCAGAACAGCCGGTAACACAGCAGTGTAGCAGTGGCTTGCAGGCTTGGCACAGAGACATTTTGAAATGTGAGCTCAATTATATGTATCCATGCCCTCATAAATGACATATGTTGTCAGTTATAGGGAGTAACTAGTTCAAACATGGATACGCACTGACAAACGGTTAAGCAATTATTCGGCTGTAATGACTGAAATAAGGCATGTTGAGTCAGACAAATTGTTTTTAAAAAATGCAGGAAAAAAGGTGGCTGGTTCAGATTATTTTTTGCAGGGAATTTTCTACAGGAAGTCACCATCACACCCAACAAATATCTGGACTGTAGATAAAGATTGTAAAAAAAAAATGCATTAAGTACAGTCTGGATTGCTTCTTGGTTTCCCAGAAACACCAGAGCATAGTAAGCTCACGACGATTCACTGTCCTCCAGAGCACGGCGGGAGAAGCAATTTGTTGGAAGAAGTAAATCCATTTAGCCCCAACAGAAAGGTGGCAAGCAGACTTAATTGAGGTCTCTGGCTATATTTAAAAGGAGTAAATAATTTTTGGCCGCAGCAAGTTATTTTGAGCAGGGGTCAAATGGCCGAATACACATTTCTGTAAGGAAAATACTACCGGAGCTGAAATTTGCTCTGTAAAATCTGAGCTGCGCAAGCTCAACATTTTCTCGTCACATCTTAGAAGATGTTACAGCCTGCTCTTCTTCTTCTCAGCTTGATGCTGTTTAATGACTCTCTTTCTGTACTTTCTGAAAATTTGAAATCTCCACTTTGGGCTCAATGGTCTCTTCCGCCAGAGTAAACATTGCTATGGAGATACAGCAATTTTAATAGCTCGACAGTAATTTCCTCAACTGTAAAGTGCCAAAAAACTCTACACAAACACAACCTGACCACATAAACACCTGCCTGAAGGCGTAGGTTGGGATGGTCCATGGCCAGACATATCTTTGGCTCTCGTCTTACCACAAGAGGAAAATCACAATAGACCACTCCTGACCTGTAAGCCCCGGGTCCTTTATGACGAGCGCTGTGTAATTGTGACGTCTCGCCCAAATTACTCAGTGTCTCTCAAAAATGTGATGGTTATTTGTCTTAAAGCCGCCCTCCTGACCTCTTTTCCCCTCTTATCTGCTACTTTCTGATTTATACGACGCCTCGCTGCCGCCTTAGCCTTGTGTTTTTGATTATGCTTCCATCAGTGTTTTTCTAATGCATCAACTTGTAAACCAATTTAGCTGCTGGCGCCCTAAAACTATTCTGGCATGAAACAGCTATTGCAGCATTTAGCTTCCAACCCCTCCTTTTCCTCTACTGCCAGTAAATTGTTTAAATATGTTGTAGTTTTGTGTAAAAGGACCGTGTCACTGCGCATGGCCAGTCAGCAGATACCTCCAAGATAAGAACAAAAAACTAGAGCTTTGTGTCGGAGAAACAAGCACTGTTACAACATGTAGCCTTTGATAAAGCTTTATTTATTGAAAAATCTTTCCAAGATGGTTTTTATATGAAATTCAGTTTTACCTCGCACTTATCATTGACTTCTTGATTTCTTTTTAAAATTTATGACCTGTACAAAGGTCATTTAACATACAACGCGACACCTCTGAATGAAGCGAAGTCCTCCATTATCATCTGTAACTGAGGCTTTACTCATAATACGACTTGTTTTTCCTTTTGTCTTTGTGACACTTATTATCCTAGGACGAGGAAATGACAAGTGGCATCTTCTAGTTTAAAGGGCAGCTGTAACTGAAGTCAGTCAATAGAGTGAGATGGATGACGCCGCTGATCCAGACATTAAGGGCTTTTCCCTTTGTCTGCCGCCTCGCGAACTTGTAGACATCCACCTGCAGCCTTCTTCTTTACAAGTTCCAAATGTCATCCACTTCATCACTGCCACCGTTTGATTACTTCTTCCTTATTAGTCTTTTATCCGGAAGCCCATAACTCTTCAGTCGAGTGTCATTATTTTGAGTGTGACATTAAGAGAATCAATATTTTGACACCTTGCTGTCCCAGTCCAGGTAATTGAAGTCACAAGTATAGTGGATAATCGAGTTGTGGTAGCACATGATTGACAGGTAATAGGATAAGGACTCTCCAATCTCCGAGCCACTGACATTGTCCCAGAATCTATTTGGTGCATCATAAAAAATGGATTTTAGTTGTTACAGCCAAGGAGGTTTGTACATACACTTCTGAAGAGTATCTGTTTTGACTTGAGGCAAATTTATTAAATTAAATTTATTCATTTTCTGTTATGCTCTCTTAGCTGAGAATTTTTATTCGTGTTGTTTTCTATTCTGCTATCATCTTTCTGAAGTGAGCTGTACCCTGGACACAAGAATTTCAGTTTCCATCATATCAGATAATTGGGAAAGGAGAAATATCAGATATAATAAATATCAGTTCATATCAAACGTAATTTATTGCTTATTACTCACATGAATTCAATATTTTAGCAGATTCTGGGATAGATTTGGCTAAACTGTCCTGGTAAAACTTCACATAGTTCTTAAGACCACAGAGATGAATATCTGGCAAGTTTTCTAACCAGCATAGGCCTACAATACTTATTGGATGAACGTTATTTTATAGTAGCACCAATTTACAACAGCAGAAAACTCCCACATTTATTGAAACTTTCATGAGAAAAACTTTGACCAGACAATGACCAGCTAGCTCCTTGGCTACTTAGACAACCTTAGCTAGCTAGTGGTTCATGGCATTTTGCAGCTAGCAGGTAACTTTTGAACGAAAGCATTTTTTTCTAGAACAGTAAGATTCTGTGTTGTTTTGCACACACTATGCACCCACCCAAAGCATATTTTTCGCCATGTAGCCCATTGTGTTCTGAGCATTTCCGAAGCTCAACACTGTAACTGAATGTAGATCGAGCACTCATTAAGGTTTCCATGGCAACGCGGTGTTAGTTAGCTAGAATATAAGTTTCAAAATGTCACATTTGACATTAAAGTAAAGTCTAATTTTTCTGGTTTGCCTATTATCTGGCCTATTAGGCATAACGTTATGACCACCTTCCTAATATTGTGTCGTCTGCGCCTCCAAAACTGTTCTGACTCACCAGAGAATGGACAAAATGGACATGGACCTTCTGAGGGTGTCCTGTGGTGTCCTGTGTCCTGTCCTGTGGCAGCTAGTGATGTGCGGATCAGTACTGAAGTATGGATACTTCTGATACCAAGTCTTTATTTTTCTTAATAGTTAAACATTAATTTATTTTAATAGTCTTATTATTTTACTTTTGAAACACAATTTTCCCATATTTTGCATGATTGTGTCCTCTGTTTTTCTTTCTGCTGTTGGATTAGCTCGACTTTATAGTAAATGAGGTCTCTACCTCAATATACATTACTATAGTACTATACTATACTATACTATACTATACTATACTATACTATACTGTACTATGCTATATTATACTATACTATACCTGTTTGAAACAAATAAATAAATGACTCTGATGTCTTGTATTCTCTATGAAGCTATGATTTGAAAAGCACTACTTTTTTAAGGTTAACAGACACGTTAGGGTGCATTGGCACACAGTATTGGTATTGTTAATACTAACCTCAATTTTACTCAGTATCAGATCGGAAAGTAAATCTGTGGTATCGAACATCATTACTGGCAGCAGAATGTTGTTAGTGGGGTTAGGGGTTGAGGGAAAGGGCCTCTGTGGATCAGCTTTGTTCCAGTGCACCCCACAGATACTTGATCAGTTTGGGACCCAGAGAATTTGGAGGCCAAGAGAACACCTTGTGCTGTTTTTGGAGTTGTTCCTAAACCATTTATGTGTGTGTGTCTGTGCGTCTGTGTCAGGCTGCATCCTGCTGGCGATGGCTGCTGTCATCAAGGAGTGTCACTGAGACTATGGGGGGGGGGGGGAGCCTGGTCTGGTCTGGGTGGGTGGTGCATGTCTGAGTAACATCCACACTGATGCCAGGTCTGAATGTTTCACAGCAGAACATTGAATTGTCACAAGATTGTTGATGTTATTTACTTCTGCCATCAATGGTTTTAATGTTTAATGTGACTGATCCCTGTATATTGCTTTAGTGAATGGGGTACCATGTCTTCTCAGCTAAACTAAAATGTACTGCAGTCATTTCGAGATGCACTTCTGAGTGTGTTGTTTTTGTTTGCTCTGAATGCTGCTGCAGCATCATTATTATCTGTGGCTAGCACGGCGCTTCAGGCAACAGCGAGAGTTTGCTGCCCAAGTAGTTACTAGACCTTGTGCCAAAGCAGACACACTGTGGGAAGGGAGAAAAGGGCTGAAAAAGCACGAGAGAGAGAAAGAATAAGAAAGGGCACGGACTGACTTCATCTTAAGTCAGCTTAAGCAACACCAAAACTCTGGATTCGCACAAACACAACAGCCTGCACTAACTAAAACATGTTTGTTGTCTTGCAGTCAAAAGCAGTGCCTTGATCATATAGTTGCAGGAACTTAAAGAGTCCTCCTCCTCCTCCTCCTCCTCCTCCTCCTCCTCCCTGCCGAAGTCATGGAGGAAGTCACCTCACTTATTACCCAGCAGCACCTGCTTCTCTGGAGGCAACTTGCAGAAGGCACTATACCTCATCTGTGGCACTCGGTACGGTTTAATATAAATGATTCATGAACAGACACTGGTGGACTTTATTTTAAAAACTGAATGGGCCGTTCCCCACGTATTTATCATGTGTCCCACCCTGCTGTAGATACCGTAATAAGTCCAAGAACCTTATTAGATTAAAGGTCTAATAATATGAGCCCACATGTTCAGCAGGAAAGCATCCTTAATTAAGACGCTATTATCTCCCTCTGAATATTTCTCTGTCATCACTTTAATTATTGATTACTTTTAATGGCAATTTTATTTTAAGAAAGTTGTATCCAACTTTCTTTTGAGGTTGAAATTAGCAATTTAATGCATGGGAGACCATCTCCAGTTGACGTTTTCTTCTTTTGTTATACTTTCATTATTAAGTCCTGTTCTGCAAATGGCCTGATTTGATTCCCCTATTCTCCTTGGTGGATTAATTCTTTCTTTTCACAAAAAATAAATAAATAAATAAATAAAAAAAGAAGGAATTGGCTTTAAAAAAAAAAAAAATCATTGCTGAAGTAATATATGAGCATCTTTTAGATTTTATATATATGGTTATTTCAGATGCGCCTCAGATTAGTAACGCCAGGAGGCAAATCAGGACTTTTAAAACAACATTCTGCCTGGTCCCTTTTCTGCTGTTAGCCTTCAGATGTTTGTTAATCACATTCATTTTCAGCAGTGTGACTAGTGCCGGCCTTATCTTGCTTTCCCAGTGGCGAGCTTAGTCTTATCTGAGCTCATGATTATGCAGTTATACATAGACAGTGCTTACAGTACAAGGCTACGGGGTCGTGCGGCAGGCTCCGTCTCATACCTATATGCCTGAGTAATGCACTTTTCTCATCACGTGCGCGTCGGACTAATTTTTCATCTTCACCTTTTTCTGGAAAATCCCAGCGCCGTGTTTTGAGGAGACGTCTCTTCCAGCCGCGCGGCAAATTCATCAACTCGGACGAATGTCGGAATTTGTATTTTTTTTACCTTTTCGCTTCTGAGATGCCACGGGCCTGCGCTTCCAGTGAAATAATAAATACTGCGCTTAAGGTCTGAGCGTCGCACCGGATCACTCCCGGTGCTCCGCAGGATCGTATATTGTTGAAAGCTAGAAATGGGTAACTCATCAAGGAATCCTGATTCCACTTGGCAGTCGAGCAGCGCACATTTCATCACAGCGACTCGAGTTAGACTTGAGGTGGCCTTGACCGGGCTTATTCCCAAGCGCTCGAGAAAATCTTTCATGTGGAGGGCATATGGCTTGCTATTACCACCAATGCGTTCCCCATGTCTTTCGCTCATGCACACACAGAAAAGCATAAAAGTGTTTATGACCCCGTGTTCCACAGGTCACATTCAGACTTTTATTCATTACTCTGTCATGTCAAATGACTGCGTCAGGCTCTCCCCATCCCGTGCATTTATGTGAGTGAGGTGGTTAAACAAAAATGTGGTGAGAGGCGCTGACCCTGACCCTTGACTCGATAGAAACGTACATACAAATGTCAAGCCAATAACCAGCTTCCTCCTCAGAGCAATCGATTGCCTAACCGCGAGCAGTTGCTGACAAGTAATTCGTTGGCCGCGTCACACGAAAGGGGGGGCGGGAAGAAAGCCGTAAAACAAATAGGTTGCTCTTATGGGTCCCAATGTGAATGCTTTTATTGACGCAAACCATATTCTACCAATGTTGCCCGATGCGTAGCCCAGAGCTGGTGAACAATTGTGCATAAAATGCAGTATTATCACATGTATCACATTTTAATTTCATTAATAGATTGCAGATGTGAAAATAAGCAAGAAATGCTTATTTTTTTTCTTTTTTAAAGATAGCCACTCTACCATCTTTAAGTTTATGAACGCGCTTGTTGCCAAATCATCATATTTGAGTCTTTGAACATGTCATTTGAGGTATTTTAGGCTTTTTAAGGGAAAAACCCGATGCTTATTCCACTCTGCTTGGGTTGGCTTTGTAATTCACCGTGGATATCGGTTCAAAATCAGGAATGAGAGGGTACAAAGACTAAGCTTTCCCCGTCTGGGAGAACGGACCTTGGCTTTAAGGCTAGAGGCACGAGGTCTAATAACTGGTCCAATTTAAAGGCATTTCTAGATTTTTACATTAAGAATTTATAATGTTTGCTTGCATGTGTGCCCCCTCCACCGCGTGTCACCCTAGATTACACAAAACTGGCCCCCGGAGTAGTTTCGCTTTGTTCCCTTTTCTCGACCACTTTTTATAAACTTGTGAATCTTAATGACACATAGGAAAATCTATAGTTCCACGGACCAGGCTTTGCAAAATACAATAAAACATAGCGACAACGGACAACCATGCAAAACCCTTCAGTACAATGCGGGTGCGGTTTGGGTAAGATTATATTATTCTAAATTATACATTACTGTTTTGTTTTTTAAGCATTGCAAATGTGGTCTTTTAAATATTTTATACAGCTTTTGCTGAAATGAGGGTTGAACCGTAAAGCCCAGATGTTGGACTAATGAGCAATTCTTCTTTGGTGCAAACTGTGTATGCTCCAAAATAGCAGCATTAATAAATTCCACCGGCTGGTACACTGTCGTTTGGTACAGCACTGTGATTTGTTTTTGCTTTTCCAATATCTATTACAGACAGGGAATATTTACAGTCTGGCATTTGTTATTGTATTCTTTGCCTGCCCTCTGAATCGGGCTACATCCCATCCATACGCAAACAGCAATACTGTACATTCACGCCTGAAAGCTGCTCTGTGCCTCAGCTTTGTCTATGCGATCAGTTACTATGCTGAGGAGCACCATCACAAAATCCTGAGTATGAATTATTAGTTTACGGTTCACTGTCTTCCTTCAGATCAATGTGGAGAAGCTAACATACATATTGGGACACCTCTAGGCGCAATATCGTGTGTATAACAGCGACATATCAAATTAATAAATAAATTCGTTTTCTTTTTTTATAATAGTTGAAACCATCATGGCAGAGTTAGGAGGTAATGTGTGCCTTCCTTTCACTGACAAATGAGCGTGAGTAGATGGTTATATGCAGATAAATGGCTGCAGGAGACGCTGAAATATTACGGCGGCGGCAGCGAAGCGGCTATCATCCCAGCAGCCAGATTGAAAAGATGATGGGATTTTCAATCTATTACAGGAGACGGCAATGGGGCCAGGAGACTTTGAAGTTGTCCATTTTGATTCAGTTTTCTGGCATTTGCAAACACACTGACCTGTAAAAAGGCGGAAAAAAAAAAAAGATCTCAAAAGATTCGAGAAGGTCTTTATTGTGGCAAAGTGATGAACACAAAATGTAACATTTTAGTGGCACAATTGGGATTGGTGATGATGAGATGCATATTCTTTTTTATGTAACAGCAAAAAATGTCCAAGTTGCTTACCATATTATAGGGACTGTCGAACGGAGAGGAGAGCGGTCCAGTTTTGTTGGACTATTTGACTGCTGTGACATGGACACATGGGGCCTCCAGTCCATTGGGAACCATAACATACTCATCACCTCTGACACAGCTGCTTTACTTAGCCCAAATGCTTCCCCCCGCAATGTCCGAAACCCAGATTTATGTGTGCGCTTTCATTTTTGCATGTGCATGGCCGCACCAGTATATTTGTGTAGCGAGGAGAACGGAGAAAGCAAGTAACATATGGCTTTATTATAATCCGAGAGGCTTATTATCTCAAGCTAATGCATGCAAATGCGGGGTAATGTGATGTAAATAAAAGATTATTCTGATTTAACACAGAGGTGTACTGTTTTAGTGAGTGGCGGCAACAGTGCCGCGAAGATTAGCTTGAAAAGATAAGCGTGACATTCTACCCGCACCTGCAAGTGGCATCTTCATGTTTTGGCATTTCCTAATGTGTCCTGGCCTTATCCGCTCTTTTCTGAGAGCTGGTGTTGTTGCGCGGCCTTGCAGTATTAGGTAACATCTTGCACTGTCTGCTAAGAACATGACCCCACCCGAGAGTGCAGTGGGTTGGCTCCGTGGGGGAAAATGGAGACGCCGCGGCCATTCAGCTTCTTTCCTCGATGAAAAGACCCCGTCCTGAGTGGGAGCTTCTTTAAAAGGGGCAGTAAATGCCTCTTGGCCTGTTTACCTGCTGGTAAGTGCACCTATAAAACAATAGGGATGCAGTTTTAGTAAGGTGAGCAAGTGAAACTAAGGTTGTGGGATAAGGTATGCATTCATGTACCCTTGGATAAAAGCGTCGACTAAATGGCTCGTGTTTGTTCTGCTTAGAAAAATGAGGTGCTATCATGCTACTGCATCTACAAGTCTAATTAAGTGTTTCACTCAAAGTAATTTGACTTGTAAATTGATAAATACTGTGCAAGCACTTCTTTTTACCTCCAGGAAAACCAGAGATAAGGGAATTCTGCTGTCAAGTGACAAAATATTTAGTAAATAGCTTTGGATGGGCTGTTTTGTTCGCCATCCAATAAATACACATTTGTCTCCAAGGTTCTGCAAATGGCTGAATATTTTATGTATCATTTCTGGAGCTTCCTCCGTCCAGCCTCCAGGCGTGAACGTGTATGGCTTAGATAGTCGACGCGGAGCGTTGCCAAAAAGACGGATTCACACGTGACGAAAAAAAAACAAAAAACAAAAAAAAAAAACAGCAAGCGGAAAAATACGCAGGCAAAGCCGCTATAATGAGTAGCAAGGGGAGCCTAGAGGGCACCGAGAGTTCATGTTGACGCTTCAATTGGACTTCCATCAACCGTCTGCAGGTTCTTTTTCTGTCACTCTCTCTCGAGCTCCATCCCCGCGCTCGTCGCCAGGATTTGAGGAATCCTCTTATTGTCTGCCGTGCATTTTAACGATTATTCTTCCCCGCACGGGCCTTTTCTGATGTAACGACTTTCTGATGTTGTTTCATGACTAAGAGCCTCGGCGTAACCACTGACAAAGCATTCCACGAATAACTGACTTCAAGTTGCCAAACAAATAGTGCAGCTCTGTTTATCACAAACCCCCCCCACCCCACCCCCAAATAATAAAAAAAAACTCCTAGAAGGAAACAGCTTGAGAGTTTGAAGAATAAAAACAATAGGGACCACTCGGTGTTATCACTGTGACACATGCGTCATTTTCGGGCACGTCGATATCTGTTGTGTGTCTAGTTTTCTCCTCCAGCACCCACGCTGGCACTGAAGTCACGGCCGCGTTGCCGGGCTTTCATGTGGCCAGGGATTACCATTGTGCCAGCCTCCAGCGCATTCTCTCTCTAGCTCCAAACGTGCTTCGCGGTTTTATATCAAATGAGGAGAAGTGGGAATGCCAGAAGCCACAAAGGCCTCAGCTTGGCTAGCTATTAGCCGGTTAAGTCATTATCGTATGCCTTTGTTTACAGTGACATGCTTTAGGGCGTAGCTCAGCCCATCTATTGTCTCAACATCAGAGAGTTCTTGCAGTGCCTAATAATGAACAGTAATCCCACACATCCTTTTTTTTTTTTTTTTTTACTACTGTTTAATTGGCTAATTTATTAGTGGAATTTGATAGCCGGCCTAACTGAGAGCTTGTGAAAAAGAAAGTGTGGGCTAATCAGTTTTAATGCTCCCAGAGAGAAGTTCCAAACCTTTGCTTTGGTTTATATTAAAATGTTTTCGAGCTAATCTCGAAACGCTCGTGGCTGCTCATGTTACATTTCCACTCGCCCCGTTGTGTGCCATTGAAGATTTATCTGTTCTTGTGACCGAAGGGAATAGAGAACGACTTGAAAAGCTAGCTACCTTTTAGTCGCTCTTAAAATATATATCAGTGAAGTAGTTGCCCCCCACACAAATATAATGTTAGGTAACCCTCAAAGTTTTGTGTAAATGGTCTTGTGACTGCAGTAATGATTACAATTAGCAGAATCCTACAATAAAACATCGGTTTAACGGTTAGAACAGGGGTCTCCAACGTTTTTCAGGCCACGGATCCCCAAACTGATGGAGAGATTAAGTAGGGACCCCCTACCTACTATATGGGTTTTTATGTTAAACTCAGCTTTGTGCTATTTATGAATATACATTATTATTATTATTTTGCATTCAGTATCAAACTATCCCTTTACTGAAATACGCTGGATTCATGCTAATGTGCGTTTAAAGAAATTAAAAAAACGTACATATGTGTATAAAAATGTTTAATCAACCAAAGATTTTGAGATCCCCGCTGCAGTGCCTCCATGGACCCCCTAGGGATTGCAGACCCCCTGTTGGAGACCTGTGGGTTAGACCTACATTTCACACACTGGGAATAACGTATGTGCGTTATTAATGATCAATGATTTTAATTTATGCCTTCATTATGTATGGGACACCGAGGCTGGACAGATTGTCAGCACAGGCATAAGAGGCTAATATTCGCGTGGAGAAGCTGAGTTTGCTACACAACAAGATATCGAGCAGCTTCAACGTTTTTAATTGTAAAAGTTTTTAGAGAGGCATCAAGACTGACAACCAAACCGTACGCCTCTAACGAGCAATTAAAAATCCCTTTGGTGCTAAGAAAGCTTCTCATCTTGGCGAGCGAGATCCCCAGTGGATTGCATTTTGAGGCCGGTTGTGGTCTTTTTCATGCACTTAAAGTTACACTAAAGTCAAGGTAAGTGTTCATCTGAGCTACATTAGAAGTGGTGTTAATTAACATGAAACAAAAGATGCAAGTGCGAAATACACTTCAGTGTCTCGTGTTCGAAATCTGGAAATGCCTGCACAGGTCTAAGGTGACTCTAATGCTCGCAGCTAAAATGACGGCGGTTTGACTCCTGTCGGCGTCTGTTCATGCGAAAAATATCAATCAATATCGATTTCCAGCATTTTTTGATCTTTGCACATCCGTGCCATCTATCTCTTTCTGTGTTTGCTTCTCCAGCGCACCCGCCATTTGTTTTTTTTTCCCTCGCTCCCTCCAGAAAGCTGCTAATTAGCTCTCATTGGCGTTGGAAGCTCATTAATACCTCGTCAGCATCCAGAGAGAGAGAGCATGTCATTGATTAGATTCTCACCAAGGGTAAATCTGAGACCCCCAGACTTTCGGTTTGTTTCCATATCCCTGGCTGGACGTTAATGAGATGGCAGAAGGCAGCAGGATTTTTTTTTTTTTTTGCTGACTCCATCCATGCTCAGAAGATGTGAACCAGACTTATAATTGCTAATTTACCCGTCCGCACACCCAGCGAGCTTCCAAGATGCTGTCGAGACGCACCAGTAGGAATAACCCTGCACTTAATATCTCTTCAAAGCAACAGAGAGAAGCATAGGGGAGGAAGATGACATTTACTTTATGGAAAAAAAATAAATAAATGAAATTAAAACCCGCAAGTTGGATCAAACAAAGTAAATATCACAGACATACTGTAGTCCCAGAAGCATGGATGTACAGATTGTTTATTTTGTATGCATCAAATGCTCTTTACAGACAGTAAATGTATCTCAGCAGAGAGACAGAACGAGGCTACGACAAGACACTAATATATTGCTTTTTTTTTTTTTTTTTTTTTTTTTTTTTTACTAGTTCCTTAACTGAACTAAAAGCTATCCACTGTGCCTAATTAAAATTAAATGGTTTTCGAATGCTGTGGATTGTGGATGAGGAGACAATAACAACACTTTTCATTATTTGGCTGGTTAGTCTTTAGAGAAATGGGAAGAGAACAGTTAAAGAACGTGTGTCCCGATGACCCCGTAGGTAGCGCGCTGTAACCGACAGGGACGTTTATCAAGGCCCCACCACTGAGAAAGTATCTCGGTACAGATGTGATGTTATGACCGCGGGTTCAGACAGGAAGGCGGAACACTTAACAAACCGCGCCGTCTCCGGCTCGCAATCTGCACCAATAGTTTCTCTGCACAAACCTGGCAAGGAAAGTCACCAACAGTCTGTTAAATACCATATAAATGTTATATATGATATAAATCTGATTATGATAAATGGTAAAATACTGCATGCTTCATGTTCAGCCAGCCCTTTCGGGGTTTTCTGCCTTTCTTCCCACTGCTCTCCTGGAGTTTCAATTGCCCTGAGTTTTTCCCACTCCGCAGGATCACTGTGAGCGTCCAAAAAGTGGACATACATGTATGGTAGTCGGCCAAGAACACGTAGACTGAGCGGAATAGCAGAGCGAACTTGAATTCTGTGAGTGTCATCCAGGATATTTCATGTCAGTAGAAACATGTGCATTTGGACAATATGTCTCACAAACTGCTTCTTTTTATTCATGGGTGTTCTCTTTCATAGCATGTCGACCAAAATGGTTAAACATATATGCCCAGTTACACCGATCAGGCATAAGATTATGACCTCTGAAAAGAGAATATAATAACATTATATTGTCAGACACGACAGAACACCCTCAGAAGGCCCATGTCCGTTTTCTGGAGACACAAAGGAGACCTTCACAATATTAAGAAGGTGGTTATAATTTTATGTCCAATGTCCGGTGTATGTTTTCTGATTTTAGGAACATGTTTAACTGAAATCACAAAAAAAAGTCCCCTCTTGTAGTTATCTTTAGTTTGGTCCACTTCTCATATATGACATATATATGACAACCTCTCATTTATTTCCATATTTCATCTCACTCAAACAGAGACAAACACTTGCCCCGAACCAAGCGTTCCACCCCGAAGTCGCATCATTTCCTCTTGTCCTTTCGTACCCCAGCCCGACACCAAAACGTCGCCACCTCTTCCTTTCTTCCTCACCCCCTCTTCTTCTTTCACTCCTTCCTCTCCCCTGCATTTGTACGCCTATGTCTTATTTATCCACTCCTCTCAGATACGGTCTCGGGAGATGAGAGACATCTGGTGCGCGTACTTTGAAGACGCATCGCATCGCTCAATTACGTATGGGGGCCAAGGTCTCGTTTGCATTCAATGGCATGGATGGCGCATCGCTAACAGGTGGCGGGAGGGAGCGTGCGCGGCAGGCCGTTTGATAAATAAAATATACTATGTTAATGTTACGGGGGAAAGGGAGAGATGTGACTATTAGTAAATTGGCTTGCACTGCCTTTCGCAGCCAGAGGGTGAGGGAGGGCGGGGGATTGTTGAGGAGGTGGACGTTGGATGCGCTAAAAAAAAAAAAGAAAATCCAGCACATGTGCTAAAACATAAATGCTGTGAAACGCACTGCGCATATGTTTATTCACTTACAGTAAGTAGATTTGCATACATGTCTGAATCCATATTCAAAAAAGGCTCATTTGTGAAAATGAATGCAAATGAATTACACTGTTGACGGACTGGCATGAATAAAAGCGATGCTGGCTTGGCTGCATCGCTGGCAGATGGAGTCTAGCTTCTTCTGTGGGTGTATCCCATTACCTTTCTCAAACCCTGGGCCTAGTGCTAGACAGAAGTTGGACAGGCAGTCTACCATCAAGCCAAATGAAGAATGCGCATTTAATGAGGAAGGAATTGGGGGCGACTGGGGAGGGGGATGTCCTCAAATCTGTTACACATGCAGGCATGCAGACACACACAGAGGCGCATATTTAGGCGCATGCAAGAAAAAGAAACAAAACGAAGCATGCACAACGAACTCCGCCGTTCTTTCCGAAACGCACACACATGCAAATGCAAAAAAAAATCCGAGGTGACCCGAGGCGGTCAAAGGTCTTCAGACTGGAGGGCATGCCATTCATCATTTGTTTGATCCCCCGGCAGACAATATGAGTCTTTTGCATTAGAGATTAACAGGATTGTTTTGGTGATGGAATCAGCTCGGGATTCAGGAAAATCAAAAATCAGTCAGAAATACATTCCTGATTCTATCTCTGTGGTAATGGTGGAGATTTGGCACGACACACTCAGAAATAATGCTGCGATACAATAACAGAAACTGATTTCACTCCGAGGGCTGCACTTACTAGTAAAAGGCTTCGTTGTGTTTAATTTTGACCGTCAGTTGGAACAATTTTTTTTCTTGACTGTGAAAGCCGAGCCTTCAGAATCTCAAGGTGACAGTTTGGAGTTGTCAATCACAGCTCTAATAAGAAGGGCAGGGCGGGGCCGGGATGAGGTTAATACATGACAAACAAACAAGAGAGAAGGGGGCCCTCTGTTCTGCCGCGATACCTGCCTTCCTGCCAGGAATCAGGCCCAGATGTGTTATGGGTAACTCCCGGTGGAAGTGGTGACTTCGGGGGTCACGCGGGGGCGGCTCCGTGCGCTCTTCATTGCACACAGCTGTGCTTGCCATGCAGAAACCCCCCCTCCACCACCACCACCACCACCACCACCACCTTTGACCTCACGACCTCCTTGTACACCTCCGATAGGAATGTCGGGTGACTGGCTACTACGCTTGCCTTTTCATTTCCTGTCGCTTCGGCTTTCACTTGCAGTTTCACGAGTCTCCCAACGCCTCCTCGCCCCCGTCTTAAAGGGATTTTCTCAGCGATCAAGGAAGAGCCCGCAGCTTAAATATGAATTATGGATGGATTTGAGACTAACAGTAAATCAATAATGTCTGCTCAGGCATGCATTAAACTTGTGCAACTCATTATTCAATAAGCAATAACGGCACCCTCATCCCTTGTATTTATGTGTTCGAACGCAGTTAACCACCCTGACCCCGTTTGATTTTGAAATTAAAGGTCGCATGCGGCTCAATATTGCACAGCAAAGAATGGTTTACAATTACATTTCAAGGTTTTCCAGTGTGGCAGCGCTGGACATGGTTTCGTAAAGCGCAGAAGGTCGGTGCCGCAAAGGCAAGCTGCTGTTCATATCTAGACCAGATTACAGCATATTGTGTCTCTTGGCATTGTTGGATTTATTAGTCATCCCTGTTGTATATTTGGCAACTTCTCAACGCACACTTGAACTTCAGTGAACTCAGCACAATAACAAAAGAACAGTAATGAGTCAAGACATGAGGCAGATTTTTATGGTGTTCAGGGACAAAGAGTTGGTCTAGTCAGAGGTACATTATGAACTCTCATAATTTCCTCTTTTTTTTTTTTATGAGCTAAACTTTGGGAGAAAAAAAAAAAAAGCAATCCAAGCTGGGCATCTGGTTTCAAATGAAACCACCTCCTCACTGGTGCTCAAAACTTACATTTGTTTTATTGCTTTTATTGAGTCTATTTGGTTTGATTTGAGCAATAATAGCAGTATTACAAGGGAAAAAATAGGGTTATTTTGTGAGCTCCATTTCATCATTATTCTCCACCTCTGAACCTGACCTCAATCATAGGTTTGTGTCTGTTGGCTGTCGTGTTTTTATGAATTCCAACACCAAGTTGGATCTGTCTTTGATTCAAAACTTGGGTGCATACGAAGGAACAAATGTGTCAGATATCAGATCAAGTATATATATATATATTTGATGTCCTTTTAAAATGTTTCCCGTCTGAGACCTTTCTTCTTTTTTTTTTAAGACACCCCTCCTCGTTACAAACCGTTCGACTTTGAGGGAAACAGAGGGATGGGGATTTGGACTGCCACGGATGATGGATGGATGCTGCCGCGCAGATGAGGTGAGATGTGAGACGTCCGCTCACTTTTCCTTTTTGTCTCTTCGGTTTCCAAATGAAGATGAAGGAGAGTGGCATTTAAACTGGTTGCCTTTGTGCTTCATCCCGTTTGAGCCCGGGTTCAGTTGACTCTCAGATGCCTGGGACAAATCCATTAGCTCTGCTGTATCTGGGCTCGTGCAGCCGTCACCTTAGCCGGTGTCACTCTGGAGGCGAGCGAGGGAGACGGACACAGATAAACCCGGAGACAGAGAGGTGACAGGAGTCAATTAAAAATAAGGACACGCTCTGGGTTGATAAAAAGTTAACCGCTGCAACTAGAATTCAGAAATCCCGGGATTACTTACTGAAGGTTATGCCAGTTGTGGAGGATTCAGTTTACAAAAAATAAAAGTGCAGCAGTGATAAAGGGAGAATAGGAGATGTCTTTCTCTTAAATAAACTTTTAAAGGCTCACGTTTCCTAGCCTGAACATTTTTATAATCCCTATTTAAAGCTAAGTTTCAAACGTGGACAGATCTCTGACTTTACCTTTCTCGTGTCCTTGTAATTTGACCCTTTCCTTAAAAGCGTGGGTTTTGTGTTTCATCGTCATCTTTACAATATCAGCAAAGTATTGTTCTCACGTAAGCCTCGGCGGATACAAACAACAGATGTGCTGCCATCTACACGGGAGCATGCCGTCTTCTAGCACACGGAAAGTTTAAAGTGCACATTAAAACTCAGACGTTTCACTTGTTAGCGAGTTGACATTTACAGAGGACCAGAGGACCGTGTTTGAATTCCTAGGTGCTACATTATGCTATTACAGAGTTAATGTAGCCTGTACTTTTCTTGTAAATTACAGCTGTGTAAATGAAGGAGACTTGTAGCACCGTAACAATGCTCCCCACCTCTGCCAGTAAAGCAAGATTTCCATCAAGTTTAAATAAACCTAACCTTTTGTCCCTGCGCCTGCCAATAACGCACTTAAATAGGTCATTTAGCCGGAGCCTGCCGCCATTACGGTAATGCGTCCGACGTCTTACGGAAGGGAAAACCGAGGGAAGTATCTGAGACATCGGCCGGACATTCTCGCAATTGCACTTCATCTTCTCCGCTTCCTTGACGACTTCTGACAGAACGAGGAAGCGGCGATAGCGAGGTGTTGAAATGTTTGGTGGGAGGAATGCGTGACAGTGCCGCATTAGAGACAAGAATAATGACGGGAGGCTGTGGTCAGACACTGGGAGGAATGCGTGTTGACGACTTGCTGGGTAGCAGTGCATGTTGCTGCGTCAGCGTTTGTATTTCCTTTGCACAGAACAAGCACATTGTGAGGACATCGATCGCTGTACGCAGCAAAATGGATTCATATGTAAAACAGTTTGTGTGCGGTCCTACATGTGCATCTTAATTCCACCTTTGAGTGCTGCAACATGTTTTTGTAATAATAAAACTGAAGCCTAAAATCCATATAAATAAACACACACAAAATGGTACGTACCAGTTGTGCATGTGCACATTCTGTGATTGTGTGCCCGCTTTATCACGCACATGCTTCTCAGAAAAATAGCGGTTGTGAACGATCGTTTGTGTTTTATTCACTCATCAGTGTAGCTTCCCAGCAAGCTGCCTCCGTGCAGTAAACTCCCGTAATACCACTAGACCCAGGTCTGACGCTTGAATATGGAAATAAAAATCACATGCAAAAGGTCACAGCATGTCAGTAAAAGGAAGAAAATGGATTAACGACATGAAGCAGCACATTGTGCAATGGTCACTGTTGATTTTTGCGGTTAACTCCGCGTTAGTTTCGGAGCGACGGTGAGATAATGTTTTAACTGCTCGATAGCTTTGTAGTTGGCAGTTGTTATACCGTCTTTGTGCTCCATGAAATTGGTCCTGAGGAAATTCCAGTTACATCAAACGCACCATGCACGGCCGTCCTAAATGAAAATTAACAATGGTTTGTGACATCTTAAATCATTGCCATCAGCGTCATGGGAACACACAGACGGAAAGAAACCCCTTTAAATACTGTTGGCGAGCCACTGGGAAGCGAAGCTCTAACTTTAAGGAAACTTGACCGCTTTCATTTTATTCCATGTTTTTTAGTGGTGTAAAAATTCATTTATTTCTTTATCCCGAAAAGTTTTCTGAAGTCAGGCTGTATGAGCTACAATAATACACAAACAAGAATAACTCGTTATCTGATTGGCATGTCCCTTCTGATCCTCTGATCTGCGGGTTAGAGGTCAGACTTGGGGCTGTAGACACAATAACCACAACAGAATTGTTTTTTTTTTTTTTTTTTTTTTGGACCTCTCCCCTTGAAATCTAATCGTCCTGACCTGAGAGAGACCTCTCGGTTTGCCCTGAAATCTACCGCGTAAACGTTGGAATCAGAAGAAAGCGATATGTTTTCAACTTAAAACCACTGCTAATGGGACAGACTGTGTGGCATCCTGTGATGGCCTGGAATGATTACATACTTTTCTGCAATTTATTTTAATTCATCGTGCGCACTTACCGTCGGCAGACCGGTCCGCGAGAGACGGGAGACTTCCTTGTCTGTCATGAGTGTAATGGAAGCAGTCCGATGGAGTAACCAGAGTCCCAATAATCAGGGAGAAATTCTGTTATTTAACTTCTGTCATTAAAGCGTTCATGTTGACGCAGGCTGTAAATTGTAACGTAAAATGAATGGTGTGTTTTACTCAAAGACCTTTTTTTTTTCCCCAAACCATATTCTTAAAACATTAAATAAATCATGCAGACTCCCCTTGTCATTTCTCTGATTTAAACACTGTGCAGAAACGCTGTCACAACCAGAACAATGACAGTGTAATCTACAGGCCAGTAATTTCATTCTCCCACACCCATCCACCGACAGCGTTTTCCACTGTATGTTTCCTCAGACTAAAAAAGGTTCATGTTTCATGTGGAGTTACTGTATCTGCCGACACGGTCCCCTGCGTCACCCTCGCTCATCCGTCCGCAGACGTGTACTTGCTATGTCTGACACTGCATTTGCGCAAATATGTACGCTCTCTCTATCCTGCCACAGATAAGGTTCTTAGTTTGGGCCTCGCGACATCGCCCGTTATCTCTGCTGCCATAACTCTGGTGTCCGGTGTTTTCTTTTGAGCGAGCGGCTCCGATACAGTGTGTCGGGGTAATCACAACACAGCCGTTCCAGTGATTGATACTTCCCGCAAAGCCTTCTGGGATGCCATGTTTTTACAGAAGGAAAAAGGGGTGAACAGTTTTGTTTCTCCAAATGAAAAACAAATGGAGCCGCATGGAAAATTGTAAAGGGATGGAAAGGGATCACTGCTTTCGTGGTTCCATGTCAACCGCAAGGTCACATTCCAGAAATCAGGATCCCCCACAGTGGAATGAGCATTTTGCTTCAACGGCAGCACATTTTCAGTGCTGTCATAATCGTGGAAATTGGCCAGTTAAATCAGTGGCTCCTGCTGGCAAGCGCCGCCCCCTCGGCATTCGCACAGTGCCATGAACTCAGCTTTGCTATTTTTTTTTTTTTTTTTAAATTCAGAGAAAAGAACAAGAAGCCATCATGCGCAAAGCCAAGCGTGTGACAAGCCCAAAATCCACGCAGTCCAGCAATGCCTCAGGAGCATGTGACTTCAGCTTGAAACTTAACCACAATAGCATGCCGTACTGTGGCATTTTTCATTGTACCCTGGAGACGTTGGACCAATTACCTCATTAAGTAATGTGTCTCCCTAACTGAACTGGTCTGGTGAGCAGGAGACAGGAATGAAAGAAAAGGAGGGAGAGGATAAGAGACAGTCAAAGGGCGACAGCGGGGGAATGAGACTGTGTGTTGTATAATGAGTAAGCTATGGGCTCTTTTCAAAGTATCCAAAACAGTGTTCAATCGCTACCAGATGGCTCAGCGAAAAATACAGTAAGGGAACTTGATTACCTCTAAGCATTTTCTCTTAATTTCACCGAGGCTCTGATCTTCCTAATACCACAAAAGGCTGTATTTTCTTTACAGCATGTTATAAAGTGGGTGTGTAAGGGCCGTAAAGGGTGCCATCAGGTGCTTCACATGAGCAAAGTGATTTATTGAAAGAATATGGCACGAGTGAGCTTGTAGTCGTTTAAAGTCGGCGCAATAACGTGCCACGGATAATAACCAGCCAGCGAACATCATTGTCAGGCGGCTAAATGTGTTAATATTTTAACACGCTGCATAATTTTGGAGTAGCCTACTCCATTTGGGGGAGATAAAACCGTGTCATTTTCCATCACAACTTTTTTGTCATCTTAATATGCCGGGGTGATGGAGGTTGAGGGTGTTTTCATCACGGCGCTTTGTGGAACTGTTGAACCACTGACAGTATTAAGAGGTAATTTCCACTTCCTCTTAGCGTATGCCAGGGCAGCTGGGGTCAGGGCTTGTGTGAGCCAACACCAAGACTCGAGAGGGATGAGATCATTAGTCAGAAAAGACGGGAAGATCTCTTGGGTGTCCCATATATGTCAACGAGGGTCCCGTAAACCCAACACTTTGCTGATAGAACTCCACTCTAGCAGAGACAGGGGGAAGTGGCGAGTTGACGACGGAGACCCTGCCACACAGCCGACAAATCTTCTCAGCAAAAGTGGCTGCAGCTGAACAGCGGAGGCGAGCGATATTTCCTTTCTCCCGATATCTGATGTGCTTTACGCGTAGTTCCTCAAATCTGGGTTTATGCACAAAAGGCAGAAATCTTTCCCTGTCACAGCTGATTTGATGAGATATGTGTATCTCAGAAACTGTGCTAAATTACCCAGAGTGCTCGCCTCCTTGTCTCGTCACAGCAGCTACTACGTAGCACTCCAATTACTCCTGGCTGCCAGGCTGGCGGTGTCAAGGAGTCTGCCGTCTACCTTGTGTTGCAAACAAAAGTCAATTATGCCAATTAATCTGGCGGGAGAAAGGAATGGAGACGGAGATTGTTTTGCTTGAGTCAAAATAAACACAGTCCTTTTCCTTTTTGCATTGCACAGATTACAGTTAATGAGTACAGGTCGATGCATTTTTGCCTATTTTTGCACGGTAAACGTTCGGGTTTAGTAGATGGAGATCGTGTCAGTCATCGCGTGCTGGCAAGATATGTACAGAGCTTGTTTATGCTCCTGAGCCCTGCGCTCTCTTCTGGCATTATCAAGTGCAGACAAAGTGAATGGGTGAAGATAGACTTTCAAAAAAGAGTTGCTTGCAGATGGAGAGGATCATATCTTCAAAGGGACGAAACGCGGTTCAGTTCGAAAGCAGAACACTTTTACAAGAGTGGTGTGTTTCAAATCATCTTCCGAGTAAGAAGAGCAAAAGAATGTAATGCTATAAAAATGGACGTAAAAAATGACAAAAAAAAAAAAAAGATGAATGAAGGAGATGTGACCCACGGTTTAGAGAGACATTCCAGGGGCTGCTCAGGTGGTGTGGTGGTCCGGTGCATTGTGTTGGCTTCGTTTCCAGTGTGTCCCAATGAAACCCGGGACCATTTGGCTTCGGTCTGTGCGAGCCATTGTAAGGCACCCAGCTGGTGGTTTATTAGTCATTCCATTTTGTCGACCACTCTTGTTAAACTCCTGAACCCAGATCCATAGAATCTGCAGTCGAGAGTGAATCTGATGGACTGGTGTGTAGAGCACAGACATGTGGCCACCATGATAAACCTGGAACGAAATGGATCAAAGATCTCAGTGACCGGGAATGTAGGCTCTTAGCCTCCAAACATCAGAGTTATTTTTAATATGCACCATTCAGCATATGAAGTCTGTGTGCATGTGAATAACTACAAAAGCAGAGTTGAGCTTTGACATTCATAAAATATTTACTTTATAGTGCTGCCTTTTAGTGGGGTTGCTCTCCGTATAAGCCATTACTCATGAATTATTGACATTTGTCAGCAAGCTGAAACTTGATATTCTGGTCCTCGATGTTAAGTCTTACTCGTCTGATTAATATACAGTAACTATATGTAGCGTGTGTTTCCCAGGGAAAAAAAAAAAGAGGTATCCTTGAAAAGGCTTATTATATCTTCAGTGCAGCGCATTTTAAGAGAACTCTTACTAAAATTATTCTAATCCACTCTGACCCAGTCTTCTTCTGGTCGGGTTTGAAAATTTTTTAAAAGATCCCCGACAAAGAAATCTGTGAAATAAAACTCCAATTCATGACCTCCACGCGCTCCCCCTCTGTTCTGAACTATCTCGACTTCTGAGGAAAGTGCCGCTAGTTTCCTCAGCTGTTCCTGGGTTTCTGGCCCCCGATAAGCTGATCCGGCTGCCTCCCCTACTCCTTGACCTCTCCGCTCTCGGTGTAATTGCCTCAGAGCTTGATGGACCAGTGTCTCCGGAGCAGATGATGTCTCTCTGCAGCTTGTGATAACGGCGAGGCGGCCTCGTCCTCCCTGGCCGCCACGAAACGCTCTTAATGAACACGTTAACTCTGGTGGCAAAGGAAGTACTTGAGCCATCTGCTAAAGAAATAAAGTCTCTCTTACTCAGCCCCCCCTCCCAAAAAAAAAAAACTCTGGTTTTCATTTCCACTTGGGGGATAACGACAAGCTTTCCATCATGCACCTTTTAGCAGCACTTACGGTGCGTGGTAAGTGTATGCGGCCTATTATATGTGGATCTCTGCTTAATACAGACGTCAAAGTCCTTGTCCTCCGTGTTGTGATCAAAAACGTCAGGAGCTCTGCTTTTCATTTTTGGGGCATGTTTTTGTTTTTCCGCCGACAGAAGCGTTGCCAAGCCGAAGGATCCCTCCCCATGCCGAATGTATTTCCATCGAAAACATACCTCGATGTACGTAATAACATTTAAGTGACAAGATTGTGGTAATTAGCAAACCAGATAATGGGACAAAATACAGGCTTGTGAATTGGATCACATATATTCTGATGCAAAGCATATGCCGGCAGACTAGCAGAAAGCCCCCCAAAAAAATGTCCACAAAGAAGGAAACACATGTTTGAGTGGAGCTGAATTTGAACCCGCTCAGATACCGAAGCACCGTTTTTCTTATCTTTTGTTTTGGAGGTTAAATAAAAAAAAAACCTGCAACTGCAAACGTTGAGGGCTTCATTAACTACGACTCTAGATATGCAGGATTCGTTCGCATTTGAAAGGGCTCCGCAGACAGGTAGACGGACGCGCAGGCGCTGAGTCATGAAATGCATGTGCGGAAAGGAGGAGTCCACCGCGTCTGGCTCCCGGGCTGCCCCCACCCCACCCCCCACCCCCCGAGCCACGGCCGGCGATGGACAGGAGGGCGGATGATAGATGAAGATGTACGAGTGCAGATGGACCATCAGATTAGTGGTTTGTTGTATCTAATGTTATGGTGTAATCAATCCCATTCATCTCCTCTCTGTCCAACGGTTAGATCCACTACCCCTGAACGTCTGGGCCCCGATGTCGTCCAGGTACACACAAAAAGCACGGCGCAGTCGTCTCACTTTTGATCTTACGCTTAAATGTTTTTTCCTCCGTGCAGTAATAGAAGACAGCCTTTAAGTTTTCGTTGCCTTGTCACACATCTTTTGCTGATTATTTCCACCATGCCCCCCCCCCAATCCTCTTATTCTAAATGGAACGCAATGCATATAAGAACTTTGTATATCACTAGGGCGCTCTCAAGTCTTGCCAGTTCTGTTATTTCCCTCGTGGAGATGAGATAATTGCTAATGGTGAAGTTACAGTACGCAGGACACGACGCATTTGGATTGAAACAGTAAAAATGTGTGAGGCACATGTCGACGGAACTACGGGTTCGGCGGGGTTCGGAAAACGGCCTCGGCCACCTACGTGACTGCATCCGCAACTTTCAGCGGGCCTGCAGTGACTCAAGAGCGCCGCAAACATCCAAGATAAACACAAAATTAATTAAAGTCTGAGAATGAAGTATCTGGTCTTAAAACGTCTCTGTGACAAACAACAACCAGAAAAAGGTTTTCGGTTTATTCACTAATAAATCTCTTTGTGGCTTACCAGTGTTGTTTTTTTAATCCTCCATAACTGATGTGTGTGTGCATTTATTTCAGTGTTCTTCTATGCGTCATGTACATAAATTGAAACCCTGAAGCATGTTACAGACTCTCAACAGGAAGTGAAGTAGGGCTCCGCACCAAAGGAACCAAAGCTCCAGGAATTATTGTCCTTTTCAAGAAAATTCCCCCTGTCAGCCTTTGAATTTGCACAGAGCCTCACGAAATCATATATTTCCCAAGATAAGTTGCCTCTGCTCTCCCAAAGATGCAGAGAAATCCCCCTGAAAACACGCTCGCGAGCTCAACCAATTAGCAGCTGATTCCTAGACTCCCGGCTACGCCTTTGAATCCGTTGTCAGAGTTGTAGTTGCAGAGTGCGACAGACCTACATCTGGCAGCCATGACAGGTGAAAGAAGAATAAAGCGCTGCTCCACCATCAGCACTAATGGGAATAAATGGCTTACCTGAGCCAGCTAACAACAAACCACATCCCGCTAAGAGCACCTAAAGGTTCCCCCGTCAATCCCGGGCCGTAAACGGGCCTTTCACCGAAGAAAAGAAAGGCTCAAAGCGAAGTGAAGTGTTTACGTTATGAAAATAACTTTCTTTGCTAAGTTTGCAGAAACGGAGAGAAGAAAAGAGAAGCACCTTGCACATGAGTGAGCACAGTCAGCTGGGGAGGGGAAAGGAAGGGAAGGTGGGTGGGGGGGCGTTACAAAGACATGGCTGTCAGTTTGAGAGCGGCTTCACATATTTGTACATGTGAGCCAGTCTTTCCTGGCAAGACTTCTGGGGAATTTGGTAAAAGTGGGCAACATATTTGGCTTAAATCATTCCAGTAACTTGAAGTGAGATTAGCACAAGTACCAGTACTAATTAATAGCACATGGGAGAGGAGCTCAGTCATTGGCGTTTGGGAGTACCATCTTTAGGTGATGACAATGTAAAACATCTTGCAGTATTTTGTGGTGTGGGAAAACTCCCTCCAAACAATTCTGTGCATGACCCAAACCGGATGATTAGTCTCTCTCCCTTTGAGAAAGATTCCGCTGAAAAACAAATGCAAATAATGGAGAGGGGTTGAAGTGCAACGAGCAAATCAGAAACGAGAATCGCTCCGGCGGCGGCGCGTGCTCAATTTGCCGCTCCTCGTTTATCCGCCGCGGCAAACGTTTCACCTCCCGTCAACTCTGAACCTTCGTTCCGGAGTCTTTTACTTCATCTCTTTCATGTCAGCCTGATGCGACGATGATTTGAACCTGAGGAAACCGATGTATGTGCGGTAATTGGAGGATCTTTCTGTCGAAGATCTCTGAAATGCTCTGCCTGTAAGTAAGGCAGCTGTACGAAAACTGCGCTTCAGTAACCTTGTGAGATGATGGGTGATCAGTTGATAAATCCAGTAAGTGTATATATAGTTAGAAAAATGGACAAAGTTACAGTTCATACTTTAATTTCAAATCTAATTGCATATATTGAATTTTGTAAAAAATCCACACTTGGCTGCCTGATCCAAATCTCTTCGGAGACACCACGGGGATCCCTTTCTTTTGGTTAGCAGAGCAAATTATTCTCTTATAATTACAATTGTTTCCCAGAATGATTTGCCCGGATGGATATTAAGTTATTAAAACGCTTGCTTGGTATTTAAACATTTAAATAAATGAACTACTGCGTTTTTGTTCGAGTAAAATTTTGTCTTTAGAGTCACTGTTCAATAACTAAAGTGGAAATCAACTTATCACTTCTTTCTGTTATTCCCATCCTGAAAATATTTTTCTAGAACACTTACTCTTCTGTTATATTGAGATCACGTGTACCCTTTTAAATTCATGTCTCATATATGCCAACGTCTGGGATATTTCTCCCTATTTTAGGGCAGGGACTTAATTTTCTACTCGTTTTCATATTTTCTGTGGGAAGCATTTCGACACAATACGACTCGATTACAAGAAAAGCTTTTAGAGCCCATTATCTACTAAAGACCAAAGATGAGTTATAATATAATATAATATATAATGTTAAAATCCCACTATACGTACAATATCTAATACATACTAATAATACTTGTGTAATATGTGTTCTGACTTGTTTTCACGTAAGTTTCTCCAAGTTTTAATTCATTCCTAGCACTGAAATCCCCAAACAACGGTCTTGTTTAATATTTTAATACTTTGTCTCGTGTTTTTCTTGCCAAACATTTATTTTTCTGTTTGACAGCAAAGAAGAAAAAGAAAAAAAACTCATGAACTCGACCTCGGGTGTTCTGATCAAGCCCAGTTCAGATCAAGCTATTCCATCTATTTAACTTGCAAAATAAATAAATAAAAATACAAGTAAGACTAAGAGAAAAACTGACATTGTAGCGTGGTGGGCTTTGATTGCAGAATGATGCAGAAAAAAAAAAGTGGCTTTGTATCTAAAATCCCCCAGCCCTCCAGCCTGTAGTAGTTTGTGCTGCGTTAGCTTCGGCAATCAAATCCACATGTGGGAGCTTTGGAAGAAGCAAAAAGAGGATCGGCGGAGAGGGAGAAAAACACAGGATGGAAAACAATGAGGAAAAGGGAAGAGTGGCTGATAAAGAGATAGAGGGAGATTGGTTTTAGAGAGATACCAATGTATGAGTGTATCTGATTAGAGGAGTGGGTGGAGTGCAAAAAGGGGCTAAAGATTTGGGAGAGGAGGGAGAAACGTATGGAGGGGGAGAGGGCGGAAAAAAAGTGGGCGTGTAGGAGGGAGGGGAGGTCTGCACGGAATGAGAGTGTAAAAAGAGGGAGAGTGGGAAAGTGCTTGACAGGAGAGAGGGGGAGCTGGAGGACTGTGACTGAGGCGATGTTCACACGGCAGCTCCAAGTGTCCCAGTTTTGATCTCCCCTTCTCTTGGCTCCGAGAATGACGTGATGTTTTCTTATTAGTTGCGAGGCAGAGAAAGCAACCCTAATGCGCGAAGACATTTACTCATGCTTAACAATATAAGAAATAACACTGGGAAAGCTGTGGAAGACTCCTGTCGCTCTGCGCGCACTGCAGTACGTCTCAAGTCAGCAGCCTTTCTTCAGGCGGCCGTGGAGAATGTGCAACTGGGAGTCCATTTTACAGCTCAGGGGGAAAGGAGCAGCCTGAGAAAGTAGTGAGTGGTAAATGAAGTACGTCGACACACATACAAGCACAAGAGACGTCATTTGTGTGAGAAAAAAAACACATCATGCAGAGCAAACTTTGAAGGCTAGAGACGACGCTGAACCTTTTTAATTAATTAATGAATTGATTAATTAATTAATCAAGGGAAAAAAAGATAATTGACAACCATTTTAATGACCTCCATCTTTTTTTTTTTTTTTTTATGTGATGAACTGAATATAAACCGATCAATCACTCCTGGAAAATTACCACCAGAGTAATTAATGATGCCAATAATTGTCAGTTGGCAGCGCTTGCCAGGGAATTCATATCAATCATCAGTCAAAACCCAGCAACAAATTAATTTATTTGACTGCATCGTGTGCTGGTTTTTCAGCTGTAGTTACATCTCAGGCATTTACACATCAAATTGTGTAAATTAGCTGCGCAGGGTTATCAATAAAGAAAAATGTGCTTTGGGAGCACGGAAGGTGGTCGGACTTATGTGTAGTTTTATACCCCCGCGTCATTTCAGGTCCTAACACTGTAGCCTTGAATGTAACTACAAGGAGCTGCGATTGGTCCACTTGGTAGTAACGTACTTCCGTTGTCTGCATTTTGGATCAATAAAGGTGAACGCAATGAAGAAAGGTTCATTTATATGCGATTGCAGCAGATGGGATTGGTCTGTCACCAGCCACTTGGCTGCAGAGTCACTATAAAAACAGGAAGTTGATTGCTGAGCTCTTCCCTGACCCCCTTGTTCCAGGTCGCTTGACCTCCATCAGTGTTGCAGGTATTTGACATTTCTCCTCTGCTGACTTCAGTGTCTTGTGTTTTCATTACCCTGGTTGTGCTTGTAGGTTTTCTATGCAAATCCAATCTTGTGGAGCTTCATTGTTCACATCCAACCCCTGGTGACTATGCGACTTTCTGCGTGCTTCCCCACTCTGAGTCCAAATACTGCTTATTGGTATGTGCTGTCCTTCATATGCTGCTGACACACTTCCACACACTGCTGCTTTGCCTTATGGGATTGCCGATCTTCGGTCTCCTTTTTGGCTTGCCTCCTATTTGCTTTGGCTTTGCCTTCTCCCTCCGTCTTCTTACCTAATCTGCCTTTTGGAATCTGTTTTGTCTCTTGGATCTGGTGGCCACTGGATTTTTGAGTCTTTTAACTGCTTTTCTCCTTGTCAGTATGCTTCCGTTTAAAAGCACCAATATTTAGACAAGTTTTGGGCATAGTTTCGCTGACCCATTGTGCACAGCTAGCCACGTTAGCCGTCCTGTTTGGCCTCCAGACCACCGTCGGTGGGGTGGTGGTGGTAAATTTATATTTGGTTTTACTTTGAGAATCTTTTTTTTTTTGGAATTGTTCACTTGAAATATTCTTTGGACACCCACTGACTGTTTTTATCTTGTATTTCAGACGGTGAGATCGTAAAGTGCTTGTTCGTGTGTTTGTGTTGGCTTTTTGTGTTTGGGGTGAACCTTCCCCGCAATACCTCCTCTTGCTAACCCTCCTCTCTGAACCAACTTTTAATGGATGTGTGTGTTCACAGTCTTCTTCTTACAGTCTTCGGGTTCTTTTTAATACTTTGTATCAATAAAAGCTGTTTATTTTTTTTTTCCTTTTTCAGATGGAAACTCGTTCACTGCCTATAACAAACCCAAGTGCCTTATAAGAATTGGTTTATAATTGATAACCCCTGGGTGAAATTCCCAGGGTGGCGTTGCCGGATTGTTCTAAATTCATTTGGAGGAAAAAAAAAAACTTAGCCCCCCAACCTCTGACTTGCTACACAAACATTTGTATGAATTGTGTTTGGCCAAATTTCAATTACAGTCACCATTATTGAAAATGAAGCAGGAAGAGGAGCCAAAATTAACCCAACTGGCAGAAGACACAACACCGACTATCGTTGTTATAAATGGTTCATGCCGGTTTAGGCTACATACGTAGGTTACGTACATAGATAACGCAGTCTATGTCCCAAACTAGTACCCTAAATGGGCCTTCAGGGCCATGTGCACAGAAAAATGTTGTGTAATGTAGTGGTAGTGACGTAGTCCATAAAAACCAAAAGCCTAAAAAAACAAAAAATAGACCCGAGAGTTGTATTTTATCACCTAAAACAAGCAGACGGCAAACTTGTGGGATATCTGTTAATTATTGTTAATCTGCATGCCCTTTAACTTTAAACTGGTTGTAGCTCAGAACAGTTGATGGATACTTTATCCCATGGGAAGAATAAAGTAAAACGTGATTAGCGATTCAGTATTGCACGGTGTGACTGGCTGGAAATTACGTACTCTCAATTATAAGACAGTTGAGGGAGCCGTTCACTAAAGACTTTGCTGCTATTCCGAACACTCTTCCTTTTTAAGGCTCATACGGTCTCCTATTATCATACGCACAGTAATAATTTCTCATTGTAACAGATAGTAGATATCACAGTCATCCATCACAGTGGGCCTTACCGAGGGGGATTATCCACCCTGAATGAAATCCAGCTCTGCATTTGGAAGTTTAGTCTTTCCTTGGTAATGTTTGAATGATACAAATGAGTACAGTGTTTAGTTTTTGATAAGCAGCCTCTCTCTTATCGTGTCCTCTTTCCTGGAAGAGTGAGATATACTGCAGATGATGGATCGCAGTTAATTTAAGTTTAAGAGTGTCAAGCCACCCGACTCGATTTTCACATGTATTCGAGATTAATGATTGCTCGCCCACCTCTGCACGGGGGATTCATAATTTGTCAAAGAAATTTACGCTCCGCTAATTTACTGATAATGCTGTCTGGGACAGTTGGAATAATCAACTGCACCCAAAATAACATTCGGAGAATGTGGTGCTCTCCCTGCTTCATTCCCTTCATTTCCTTCTTCCAAAAAACAAGCAATAATGATGCAAGCTATCTGAAGTGCGCTCTCCCAAATTACAATTATAAATTCGCCCTGGCAGACGACAGATTCACACAGATTTCAAATACTTTTCATTTTCACAGGTTTATGCACCGTGTTGAGCAGCTTTGAGATCGGTCAAACGGACTGATCTTCGGTTTTCTCCTGAAAATGACCTCTTAGGTGTGTTGTGATTGTGTGGGAGCGCCTGGATCACTTAGCGCTAATCCATCTGAGAGTCATTTGTGCTTTTCTCTTGCTCACCTTTGCCCTTTCTCAAGCTCTCTGGTCCCAAATCCAACGCCGGTAAGGAATCGAGGAGGGGAAGGAGGGAGAGGGGACGTTTTCCTCTGGATGCTTCCTGTGGTCGGAGTGTTCATAAACGTTTCCAAGCCTCAAGGTCTCGCAGGGCCTTCTCGGCAAACACTGGAGGGCGAGCACTTTATTTGTTTCTGACTGACCACTAAAAGAGAAAGGAGCGATACTTAACTAAACTAATAGCCACCAAAGGGGCTGTCAAATACTGTGAGAAACACAGAGTCAAAGAGCACTGACTTTGCTCCAGCATCTCAGGAAGTGGGAGATTTTCTTCTCTCTGTCACAGGCTATCTCTATGAAATAATGTCAACTCTTTGTCTTTTACTGCAGATGTTTGGTATGTTTGAGGTTGGCGCTGAAGGATGAGGTCGTTGGGAAACTTAAACCGAGACTGACCCACCACAAAGCGAGCGCTCTTAAATGTTTTCAGAAGGGGCTTCGGTGGTGGAGGGGGAAAAAAAAAAATTAAAAAAAAGGGACAAGAAAATAATTGAGTGGTAAGCATAGCTGAACAGTTCGCCGTGAGGCCCAGGGGCTTTTAAATTAAGACCCGCTTTGACACTTTAGAGGGAGCTCGGGCCGGTTTGTGTGAGATGAGATCCCGTCAAGGGCTACATCAGGCAGGAAAGGGGAGCGAGGAGGTTGGTGAGAGGGAGAGTGGCTGATGATGGCTTCAGTTTAGATGGCTAAACTGCCCCCTCCCTCCCTCCCCATGCACAGCACAGGGAAAGTGAAAGCGGATTTGGGGAAGTATCGGTAAGGTCTGGGGAATAAAAGGTGGGGAGGGGGCGGCGGGGGTTGAGAATACAAAGTACAGAGTGGCACAGGACAACGTCTCCATTTAGTGCCAGAAAACAGCTGCTTCTAAATGTTCCCCACAGTAAGCCCTGGAGACGTTGCCCCCACGCCACTCTGCTAACACCCAACCCCCCCGCCCCCTCCCCTTCCACACAGAAATTAGCTTCCTGACGAGTTAATGAATTTTAGAGACCATTATTTACCATAGAGGCTCTTCCACACACCACACTCGCAGGATTGCACCACAAATTCAGCTCTCTCCTTTCACACAAACACACGTACCCATTTATCTTAACTTTCTTTACTCACTTCTCTACAACCTCCGAGCCTTTCTGGTGCAAGTAAATCCCACCCCGCCACCCCCCCGCCCCCCAACACAAAAAAAAAAATCTGCCGCTCTGTGAACAAATGGACTGTGGACCACCCCAGTTCTCGTCCACTCTACTCCCGAGCCCCGGCGTCTTACACAAATAAACCAACACAGATTTAATGACGACGGGCTTCGGGATATTTTCCACTTGCTTTATCGCGGGATCAAACATTTATGGAGTGTCTGAAATCGTGAGTCTGAACTATGCTGACATTCCTCGTGTGGTGTATTTGCGCAACAATTATTAGCCTATAGTGTCAAATGAAATAATCCGTCCAAAAAAATACAAATGAATTATGCCCCGGCCATATGGAATCTATATATTTATTTACAGTTTTATGTTTCATATTCAACCCTAAGTGTGTTATTTCACAATGACAGAAATGCACATAAACAAAACAAATAAAGTTTAAATACAATTTCTCAGCGTATTTGTAAGTAGTACATGCATTTTAGTGTGTGTGTGTGTGAGGAAGAGATATGGAAGTTCATGTGATTCATTTCCGCCATTTTTTTTTTTTTTTTTAACTCCTTTCCAGCAGCTGTTTATTTTCAGGACCAGTTTACAATCCGAGGAGGATTGGGATCTCCTAACGTAAACCAGCGCCTTTAATAAAGATGGATGCTTACTTTTACATCCCTCAACGCTGATGATTTTTTTCTTGTTGGTTTTTGCGCCGACCCCGGGGAATACGCGCAGCATATATTTCAGCACATCTCTGAGACGAACACTTGTAGTGCGGCAAAGCGGAATCACTGACCCACTCCAAACTGTTTACTTATGGTATTCATCACCCCAGCTGATATGGCATGTAAAGTTTGTGCAGCTAAGGCCGAGATGGACTATTATTTTAGGGCGAGGATAACAACTGGGCACATTAGAGAGAGGCTCCATTCATTGGCGGCGGTAATCCCACCGCGGTAGCTTCTGTATTTTCAACATGCCCGAGACAGACAGTAAATGCATTATTCACCCCGGGCTGCATTTGCAATTCTCACTCATCTTGAATCTGAAATGTAATCAGTATTCCTAAATACTAAATAAAACAGCTAATTTCCTGAAAGCTAAAGTTGACATTGCGAATTCCAAATAACGTCGAGGTGTGTTTCGCACAATGATGAACAGATGTTGCTCGCGCGGGCTTTTCCAAACCCCATTCATTTATCGGAATATGACGCGAAAACGTGCATATATTCATAAAAACCAGTGCCGCTAAAATTCCACTTTGACCTAATTCGCACGGATCACAGAAAACATGATAATTAAGCCGAAGCAGATGTGAGTTAACGTCCCGTGTTCCTTAGCACACATTCAGAAGGATTTAAGGTATTTCCTTTTCCCAGTCCCCACCAGTTAAACCGTCTCGGGTTCAAGTGCAGCTTGAAATGACACTCGTGAATAGCTCCGCAAACCACATATCAATGAGGTAACTGCACGTTTGTGTCCAAAGCAATTAGCTTTGAAATTGTTTGGGCAGGGTGGGGGGAAATGGGGAGGGGGGCAGGTCTGGTGACAGAAGCCTAGCGTGTAATCGAAGCGCTGGGAAGGGTGATTTACGTTGGTCAAGACGACCTCAGCCCGTGCAGGAAGTGAATACTGTTTCAGGGTCATCAAGCCACGAGGCACCTACTAGACTTGACCTTATGAGATCCATGTGAGAGGCTGCGGCGAGGTGTGCGAACGTTTCCAAGGCAGGGCCAATTAAATCTAATCACAACACCCACAACAGCAGCAGTTAGCCACGGTGTGAACACCGATACACTTTACAGAGCCGAGCCGGTGGTCCTCGGCCTTGCAGGGCCAGGGAGCAGATTGGGTTTAGCTCATTTCATCGCCGGCACGGAGGAACTACTAAAAATCTCCCCAAAGATGGAGGTTCGGGGATACACATTCAGAGGCAAAAGATTGCACAAACTCTTTGGTTTGCCTTTCGGCCAACGTCAACTGGTTCAAACACGTGTTTAATTTAGGCATGGGTGTAATAAATGAGGTTACAGTTAAACTATACTTCATAAATGGCAATTACATTTCTTCGAAAAATTATATAGTAGCAAATGTTGGAGAAGTTGAATATGCGATAGCTTTAGTGTGGTGAAGCAATCAAGGCGCACACAGTTGTAATGTCTGAACCTTTCATTTTTCGTCAGTCTCAGCCTCATTATGAGCATATTCTCTGCTGTCTGAGACCATTTCAGGGCAGAGTCAGTGTTGTGCGCACACGTCGTCAAAGGTAGTGGTGAGCAGTGATGCTTTCCAGATTCGGACCGACTGCTGACAACGCGCGTGCACGTACACGCGGACACACACACACTCGCACATAATCACGCGACCACAAACTCAGACCCTTCGTGTGTCACACATGTACGCTAATTTTTTTACACGCATTCTCCGGCCCACACAGGCGCACGCCCAGACACCCACGTCAAGCTGTGCCAACAGCGCTGGAAATATGGAGCACATTTTCAAGGCGCTCACCGTGTCCTCAAGGAGAAATCCATTTCAAATGTTCCCGACCTCATTGATTTTGAAAGAGGAGCCAAGCCAGCAGTTGTGCTTTGTTTATCGCCGAGTGATACGATCGCCCCAACTCTGAATTCACGCGCGACGGCGGCCAAGGCCGAGGGAGGGGATCAGACGCTTGTTCGAAAGGGCGGCGTGCCAAACGTGGGGCTGGGGGGTGGGGCCGCGTGTGAATACGATTATTATGTTATTATTGCAGAGGCAAGATAGCACTAGCCTTTCGCTTTGGTAATTGAATCCAAGGGGGGAAGCTAATTGGTTTTCAAATGAAGCATTAAGAAACAAAACCGAGGACCCTCGATTAAAAAGTGCGTCCTGTTACTTTGAGCGCGGGGGTGGAGTAGATGTGGTTAAAATAGATTGAAATAAAATTGCCGCACTGGAAAGGAGGCTCTCTCTCGAAAATTCAATCTTTAATAATCAAACATTGCATTCCTGATAGAAGAAGAACCTTGTCTTACACGGCTGCAGGGACAGCGCCAAGAAAAACACACCGAACCTGCATTGGATTTTACCGCACCGAGGCGGAGAGAGAAGTCCATCTGTCCAGCAGTCCTGGCTGCAGCGACGATTGTGAGTTGCCCTTCACTAATCAAGTATGTCTGTGAATGGCCGGGCTTTTGATCCTGACACAGGCGTTTACAAAGTCTGCAGCGTGTGTGGGCCGCAGCCACACACGGACGCACACACGTGCACACACATCAACAATAGCCAGGATCTACAGCCACCAAGGCACCTTCCCACACTAACTGCGTAGCACATGTTGTTGGCTACGTGGCTGGTAGCTCGATCATGGGTCTGGTCGATTTTTTTTTTTAAAAAAAAGCAAACTTCCACGCAGCTGTGGCTGGTGTGGGAGATGAATTACTTTTATAATTTTTTTTTTTTTTACTCATTGTCAATGTTTTTTCTTTTCCAATACTGGACAGCTGATGGTGAAGACCGGAAACAAGGGGAGGGAAAGAGGGTTATTGGATGCGAAAAAAGGGGTCCTATAGTTCGAACTTACACATTTCTGCCATGTGGTATGCATTAACCACACTTACTACTCTTCCAATTTATCATTTTACCTTAAAATGTCCACCATAGACATGTCTACCGTACAATCTGTACTCCGTTTAGCAGTGTTTGCCCATAGACATATTTTACTGATTATTATCTATAATGGTGAAATATAATTATTTTAATGTAGCTTGACTGTTTGAACTAGTGTAATACTTCTATATAAGTGCAAACGTCTCCAGCCATCAGTGGGAACATGGCTCTCAAAGTTTACTTTTACTAAATAAGGAAGGCTCACGTTTTTAGGAAGGGGGAGAGGGGCTTGCAACCTGACAATAGCACATGACTGTGGTAATATCATTCTTCATGAGTACACGTTTTCCTGGATCCCAGAGAAGCTTTTTTTTTCTTACAGTTTATTGAACTGACAAAACCTTGTTAGTTGTTTTAATGTTCTACCCTGACCCGAGCTTGTGTTATTATTATTATCATTTTAGCAAAACCACTTTTGACCTATTGCAATTTAATATTTCTCTATGTAAAATGCGTGTCCTCTCCCTTACACGTCGTACTCCGTAGCATCTCAAGCATGCCAACACAAATTTGTCAACAGCACAATGGATCTTCATGTCAACAGCCGTTTCACATTTCCCTCCTCTGCACACATTTGGGGATAGAGAAACACAGCAGGCCCAGGTTGATACATAACAACCACGCTTAAATAAAAGCCCGTGGCACCTGTTGCTGACTCTTGATAGCAGCAAGCCCTGGCGGAGTACCTGTCAACTGGCTCCACTGTGACTCTGAGGGATTGGGTGAAAGAGCCATGGTCCACTAAGTGTGACTGGCTGGAGACGCAGGGGGCGATGGGGGGGGGTTGACTTGGGGCTGCCTCAGTAGCCATCACCACTGCGCTGCGTTCCAGCCCATCCTTCATCTGAAAATGGAGGGAAGAAAATGTACATTTCCTGCCCCATGCTGCTATGCTGCCTGAGCCTTCACTTTGCCTTTTGACAGGTGTCACGGCCCAACAACATGCTGCCATTTCACTGCACCTGTGACTGACCACACTAAGGAGCTCCCTCTGGTTTCAGTAAAACATCACCTAGGGGAACTAAAAAAAAAATGAAGAAAAAAAAGGTGCTTGCTTGAATTTTTAGGCGAGAAAGTGTCTCTTTTAAATTTTTACCCAGTCTTTTAAATGGGTATTTCCACCTTGTAATATTGATTCTAGACAATTCAGCAAGGCTGAGCAGCTTAACACTGGCATGCTGCTGTGTAACATTGCCAATGATGTGACATGAGTTGACAGGTAATATAATACAAATCCTTGTACCTCTATCTCTTTGGCTCCTTCCCTTGGTTACATCACTTCTCTTTTGAGACCTTAATCACATATATGAATAGTGTCTACAAGCATCGACGCCATTATTATTATTATTTTTTGCCACCTTTCTAATTATGTAACTGCGCAATATAAGCAGTTCAAGTACATTTATTGGACCAAAATGATTTTATGTTTGATTTCTTTCCTTCTGTTACCAATGTTTGTTCATCTTGACTGTGTTACCATAGTACGATATTATGTATTCCCTGGTTTGTGTCAATAATGGTTTGAGGCTCATTTTACGCCCGTCAGCTTACCGTCAAGCACCTTTCATGTTTCAGCTGTGTCCGTTTGTCTCCGATCGAGCGAAGAACCCCGGAGAGTTCACGGAAACTTACACGGGAATCCGCGGGATGCAAAGCGTCCGACGCTGAACGTCTGTGCCACATTTTCATGGCTAATCATTCTGAAGAGCAGTGGATGGCTCGCAACGAGCACGGTGAATTATGCACATTATACCAGTAAGCTTCTGTAGAATGCAGCCGAGCTTTCTGGCAGCTTCTCCGCGGGAATATCAATCAGAGTCGCTACAGAGTGATGACAAGTCCAGCTAGAGCAACACGGTGAGATGTTTCAGAAGCTGGATGATTTTATAGCCCATAGCAGGAATGTTGCTTTTGTGGACTGGCTTTGCATGAAATATGTGGTCAGCATCAGCAACCACATGTCTTTCCAAGCATGTGGCGAAAATGTATAAAGATATGATACTGCATGTTTAATTGCACTGAACAATGGCCACGCTGGGTCTAAATTCGCTAAGCAAATGTTTGCATGAAATCCCAAATCTTCGTGCAAAGAAGTGCATATCAGCACCAAACAAAAGGAGAACCGAGAGTCATGTAAGTCTTGCGTGCAGGTCTGTGGAATCACTCTGAAGTGCCCGTCTGTTTGTTGTGTTCCTTCGCCAGTCTCCCTTGACACGCGGCATCGCGGGTACGTTTACTGCAGCAGTCAAGAATCTTAAGTCAACATCTCATTGACATCTCTCTCCCATTAGCGCTGTCAAACATGCATGCAATTTTTAGAAAATCTCTCTCTTCATTTGTCATTCCGGACCGAAATAGACACGGCAGGTGGGCACGGAAAACGTATACACACTAAACGCATTCAGGGCTCACTTTGCAATTTATTTCTTCTTCTCTTGCTTTATTTATGTGTTTTCTACTTCATCTTATCCCCGCCCCGACTCCCCAAGCCATTTTCCAGCCACATCAAGCAGAATCACTGAAGGAACAAAAAAGCTGAACAGGGGAAAGAGAAGAAAACCAAGGAAATGGACAGCAATTATGATTGGAATGGGGGGGGGATACAATGACATAAACAAAAACAGCACAAAGCATGAAAAGTTGTTAACAGTCCCTTTTTAGAAAATAATATACTATTGTATGCATGTGGGCAGCAGTGGATTTCTGTGTCGACACCACATGGAAAATTACAGTATCATGCAAACCCAAGGGGAAATGAGAAAAGACAAGAGCACAAATAGATTAGTATGTTTATATGTCATGTGAAGAAAAACTGCACAAGTATAGGCTCCCTGGGAATGCCGTACGCCTCAAGTCGTAGGTCTTCAACATGGAGTCCGCGACCCCTAGAGAGTCTGTGGAGGCACTGCAAAATCTTTGGCTGATTAGACTTTTTTTGTACACACATTAACATGAATCTAACACATTTTACTAAAGGAATAGCTTAATATTGAATGTAAAGTGATAATAATAATAATGTATATTTAGAAATAGTACTAGTCCAAGTTTAATATAGAACACATAGGAGGTCCCTTATTCTACTAGTCCAGTTGCCTTTATTCAACACCTTTGGGATTAGGGAGTCCCTACTTAATCTCTCTATGAGTTTGGGGGTCCTTGGCCTGAAAAACATTGAAGACCTCTGCCTTAAGTTACTATAAACCGTGGTGCAAATCTTTACCAAAATTATATGGTGAAAGAATATCATTTGAAAATCTTGTTTATTTTACCGATTGTAGTCTTTCAGGAACTGTAAGAATGCTAATGGACTTAGCTGCGCTTAAGTGAAAGTGCTATAATTCTCACTCAGTCTTTGTCTTCAAGAGCAACATATGTCATTTCTTGCTGAACAGGTTGAAGTCAGTCTCTTTAATTCAAAGCCTGGATTAGTCCCAAGCCATCTAAAATGACACCTGCTAGACTAGACACGCTCTGTAGCAATGAATGGAAATATTCCACATGAACACTGCGATCCCAAAGAACTTGCATAGGATACCGTAACTCTGCCCTGACATACCTTGCAGACATAAAACAAGCCCCATCCATTAGCTTCCTTGGCAAAAATGGAGAAGTCTGAAAACTCTGTGATGCTTCTCGGTATCCTGATACCATTCGCAGGCCGGCCAAGGTGTTGGGTTGAGCACTGGAACGAGAGCAGCGGCGACTTCCAAGACGAGATCCAGCAGACTTCTGTATACCTTTGTTTAAATTCATGGTTCTCAGACGGAAAAGCTGCTGAAAAGCTTCACGCACTTGAAACTCAAATCACCTTGTGTCTGGATGTTTCTCCAAATACAAGCATACAAGACCAGTTCTGGCCGAGCACATTTGGAGGAGCAAGGAAACCAGTCTCAGGTTTCAGCTGTCCACCGGCAGCCCAGACGCTCTGGGGAGCGAACGTGAGGGGAAAGCCAAAATCTGAGCCACCCTCACACACAGAGTCCATACGAGAGCCGGTGGGTTAATCCGGTTTCAAACAAGCTAGGTTTAACCCTCGTCAACCCTACCACCAACGCTGCTGACACTGCCACCCAAAGTGACATGTTAGGACTTTTTGCATATACACACTGATCCGTGTGTACATAAGCGCATAATATTAATTTACACAGCAACACGCAAGCACACGCAAACCTGTTAGTTGTAGCAGTGTAGCAGAGTGTGTGTTGTTTGGTGTTCTTTACATATAAACAGCTGCGTTGGTGGGCAAGCGGCAATGTTGACAGCTGAAGGCCTGTTGTTTCATACGGCCGTACCTCTAGCCTTTCACAGTTTAATGATATCTATAACTAATATGCTTTAGACGCAAACACACACAGAGCAGGTGATGGTGCTGGCTCACAACGAAGAAAAAAAATCTACATTTCATTCATTTATGTCTGCAAACAGGCTTACACATTAAAAGGGGTACACGACCAGGCGGGTCATCTGGCCTTTCTCATAGTCAACACTGCTGGAGTGTTAGCCCACTCCTCCCACCGCCTTAATTCCATAGACTCATAACTCTTTAATAGAGGGACTGGCTTCTCAAAAAATAAAAAGATGCCTTGTTTAGTCATGTTGGCAAAGGGCTCATAACTGCTCCACGTCTCATTTTAATACCGTTTTCTGGTAACTTTCAAGCATGTCAAGAGGTCGTCTGTTGGAACACTGGGAAATATTCGGTTTCACAATTCTGCCGCCGCTGCCGCCGAATCAAACGCACGGAAAGAACGCGGCCCGTCGGATGGGAAGTGACCTCTTATTCACTGACCTTGCGTGTTTCTTAGCGAATGTGTTGCGGCAGATGCTCTCCTCTGTGAAACAAATGCAGCTTTCCTTCACGCATCCAGCTCTCTCCCCGGGTTGTGCCCCTGTGTTTTGCGAATTTCTCTCACTTAACCTTGTCTGACTCAAAAGAAGAATTTCAATGCAGTCCTTGAACAGTAAATGCTGCACAAAGGCAGAGTTGTAGATACAGTGGTCGTATTTGTAAAGAGTGTGGGCAAAGAGCGTGGTGTACATGCAGTAGTCGGGCTTCATGTCGTTTTAAGGGATATCTTGCTTTCAGGATGCAGACTTCACACAACACAACACGTATGTTAGTTTCTGCTTTCGGATGGCGGATTTGCGATAACGTGCCATATAGTTTAAATGTTATTTCCTGTTCTTATGTCACATCGATTGCCTCCATACGCACAAAAGACTGCCTGAATTTCAGATGACATTGCGAATGTGAAAAGAGTTTCAAAAGGATTGGCCGCTAACTGTGTGAAGCCTCGTCGACGCCACGTCTGTGAAGGTTCCCAGTCATCCAGGTCACGGTAATCCAAAAGGCCTTTTAAAAAATGGCAACAAAAGGCCTTTTTTTTTAAAACGCCTTTTGGAGACTCATCGAATCCGCTCCCATTAAAACCAGGGTGAGGTGTTTCTTTTTACATGCTAAAACTACCAGACTGTAAGTTTTCCCGGAGACGATGCAAACCCGTATTATACTGAACAAATCGCTTAATGGTTTCTTTATGGCACATCTTAAATGTCTCATTTAAAAAGCTTTCAACTTAATAGCAGTCGCCCCATGTGGCTCGACTGCACACATAGATAATTAACAGACACCCTGCCATATTAGGTTGAATTGGGAATGACTTTTCTTTTTTTTTTATTATTATCCATTCAGTGTTTGCTAACCATTGTTACACGGTGCAGTCACACGTCTCCTTTGTGAGCCTTTGGCTGTTTCACGCAGGCTGCAATGATGGAATTTGTTTTGTATGCATCAATTCTTTATAAGCCTACATAGTGACTCTGCGAGATAGTGACAAAATCCAAGCGAGCGCAGACTGGAGGAATAGTTTCTGGCGTCGCTGAAATGCTTTGCAGGGGAGATAAATGCTGTTAATTTAAAAGTTTGTTTATTTTCTTCAGTGAAACAAAAGACATGCCGGGGATGTATGGTCAGCTGCCATGCCCGATGATAAGCAGATACACACCTTCTGGAAGGATGGATGGAAAGGATTTCCTTCTATATGGTTTCTATACACTCTTGCAAAGAATATGACATGTGATTCTGAAACAAGCTGTACTGCTGCTGTTGTGAATGTTTTCACATCCAGCATCCAGCTTTGGGCCTATGGGTGGGCGTTTCCCATGGTAGTTGCTGACTGACATCTGAGTGCCAGTTTTTAAGACGCATGCTGTCAGCTCCTGTGGCACTGCACTGACTTGAGCATGTAATGCGTTTGTGTAGCCCGAAAGTTTTGACACAAGACACATTTTGCCTTTTCTTCAAGATCCCAAACCTTTATCAATTTAAGACGAACTTTCAGGCTTTCAGAAATTGGGAAAATGAACCTGTATATTACCTAGGTTGCCAGCACAGACACGACAGATTCCCACTGAACATTACAGTTCTGGCGCACTACTTTGACACCTGCTGAGTTATTTGCAGCTCCATCACATTGTTTTGTTCGTTCCACATTGACGAGTAACCAGCATTAGCTGTCTCTTTATGTAATGGATTGTGATGATGGTAAATAACCAAACTGTCAGATGGAGTTTAATGGACTACACGCAGCAATGAGTCGTCAGTGAGTCACAACATGTCATGTAGTTGAAATTACAGATATTAGCGCGCTGCAGCAATGCTAGATGAGATTGGTATCTTACCACTTTAATCATCACGGAAAGCCTGATTAGCTGGAAATGCACTTTCAGACTTGAGAAGAGATGCAATAACACCCACGACTGTGCATAAAGCTGGACAAACCCTCCGTGATGCGACCCATATGTTTTCTGAGGAGTGTGTGCTGCCAAGAGCAACTCACACTGAGGCTAAAGTGTGTTGTGTTGATCTTGGCAGAGCCCGACTCCACGTAACTCCAAAGCTTGGCAAAGTGGATGTGCATGACCGGAGCCAAGGTGGGCAGGTGAGCTACCTGTAGAGGGCACCCACCTGTCAATCAAAGCAGCCCCGCCCTACATAAAATGATAAAATAAATAATGCAAAACTAACTGAAATACCTCATACAGTTATGAATGAGGAAATGGGTTATTTTTACCCGCAATGTTGGACACTTCCTCATGGTGGTCTATTGGGATTGCCTCATATTTGGAGCAATACTCAAGTGGCCATTCAAACAACTGTGGTTTTTGGCACATTGGCCACTATTATTCACTAGCTGCGTTGGCTTCCATGTTCTGCTCAGTAAACACAGACCTAGGATCAACATGTGAAATGAGAGCCTGTGAAGACTAGATAGGAGGACATCCAATACATATGCAGACGGTGGTAGTAATGTAAGATCAGAAGAGGAAGAAGAGGCATCAGTCTAGATGAATTACACAAAATGACAAGTCATATATTACTTCCTGCCCATATGGGTGTTGCACCAACCAAACTATCACTAACAGCAGTGACAATCAGAACCAAAAAATGTGTGGTGGAAAAGGACTAAAATTTCATTAATTTTCTGTAACTGCATGTCCTCTGGTGGGTCATGGGGGCTGGATCCTATCCCATCTGTCACTGGAGAAGAGACTGGACAGGTCACCTGTTTATCACAGGGCTAATATAGAGAGACAGACAACCATTCACACTCAAACCTGCGGCCAATTTAGAATCACCAATTAACCTAACGGGTATATCTTTGGTTGGTGGGAAGGAGCCGGTGTACCCAGAGAGAACCCACGCAGACACAGGGAGCACATGCAATCTCCACCCAGAACCTTCTTGCTGTGAGGCATCAGTGCAAACCACCAAACTACTGTGCCTGCCCGTGAAATGATCACACAAATCCAATAAGTATAATTTGTCTGGCAATGCTCCTAATCTGGGATTTAAGTCATGTGTTACTATATTGCACCAATCAAACTACCGCAACCAGCAGTGACAATCAGAGGTGAAAATGTGTGGTGGAGAGCATTTTCCCCATTAAAAATAATAGTAATAAATTCATCGTTTAAATTTCAGGATTGTTGGGTTCTCAGCGAGAATGCACTTGACAGTCTGCCGTGGAAGCCGAAGACAAAACCTTCCGAGGGAAAAACAAGGATAGGTAGGAGAGCCATGGGTGAACTGAATGTAATTAACCTATACTCATGCAGGCAAACAGTGTTGGACAGGGTATTTGGTGGGCGAGCTGTGCAGTCTCTCAGCTGAAGCCGTTAGTTTCGAGACTAATTAGGACTGTGTTGTGGGTACGGTGTGAAGGGTTTCCCATGTGGCGCTGCTGATTCGTCGGCTGTGTGCACATCCAGACTGCTCATTTGTGCTGAGGTGTGACAGCGTGAGATCCAAGGAGTTGATGAGAGGACGTGCAGGATGAGAGCGAGAGATAAGCAAGCAGGGATTAGTGAAAATGAAAAAGGTTTGAAAATAGGAAATTAAACAGCGAAATCAAAGGACGGAAGGATGACGAAGTTTACGGACGTTTGCCCTGGAAGAGACAGACGAAAAGTGTTGGACTGGAAGGTCTGGGAAGGTTAATCTGCTTCTTTTCTCAGCTGTACCTGTCAAGTGGTACAGCTTCTACAAATATAGCTCGTCCTTTGAGATGTTGTTGCTATGAAACAATGCTTCTTCTGCAGAGGTTCTTTTGGCTTGGAAATGTATGAAATTTAGAAAGTAAAACACCATGAGGCAAGATCGGGATGACTTTTTGGTACTGAACGTGACTTAAGGTCTGTTGCACTAAATGTCCTTAAAAGCACGTTGGTGTAAAAATACAAAATAACACGCTATATCTGCAATAAAGGACAAAGACACAATGGGTTTCATCTTCACGAAGGAGTGAACGGCAGGCCAACGCGAAAAGCGACCAATGGGAAGGTTAATCTGCCAAAGCGACAAATGTCTACTTTTATCGCCTCTTAGTTTTCATTGAAACCTTGTCAGGGAAAGCCTTGACTAATTAAAATCCCAATGTTTCTCTTGTCTATGATTGTCCCGTAGTCCCTCATCTTATGTTGATTGTGTTTGACTGCAACAAATCAGTTATTGAGAGAGTAGTAGACTGTAAACTGGATTTATGTTCCGACAAAATGTACATCAACGTGTGTTTGATGGTTGTTCGAGAAACAAAGGAATAAAACGGTCTTGCATCGCTAACGGTTTGAAGTTGGTGGAGGTTGCGTGGACGTTTTATGGTGCACCCATCACAGGCTTGTCTGCAGGAGATCCATTATCCGAGTTTGTATGCTTCCCACACTCGACCGGTAACAATGCACCGCAACCCAGGTTCATATCCTCTACTAGGCTTTGATCTCTTTTACAACCTTAAAGCAATCTCACGCACACCCCATTAAAATCTTGGTAATGTCAGCTGAGGGAAGAAGTGCCATCCAAAGTGAATCATGCAGGACTCTCGTATATGCATATATCAACAGAGAGTAAAGATGAAGAGCTCTTCAAATTCACTTTCCAACTAAGGCAGCAAGGTTGATGTGTGGGAGTTGAATGTGAGCCGGAGGATGAAGCAGGAACATGCATTCCGTTTTAAGCGTGTTCACGTTAAAGCGACTGTTTCGTAAAAGTCACGCGGCTACAGTGCATGACAATGTAGTGCACCATGAAAGAGGGAGAAAGCCTTTTTCTTCTATATTGCTCACATTTTTGTACAGCTGCTTACAATTTCTGTGGGCACAAAAAAATCCTACAGAACTGAAGGAAAATAATGTCAGGTCTGAGTCCTGGTTCTGTTTTGTACAAGCACAAGTGAATGCATTTTGTCAACAGCGCTGGATGGTGAAATCATCCCTGCTGAAATGATGTCGTGATCATGTTAAATTTGCATGACAGTGAAAACATAAGAAAGCTGGCTTTGGGAGATTTAATGAGCATTCTTTTGGATTTATGGAAATATAAAGCTAACATTTTATCCAAAAATTGATATACGCTGTTATAGAAAATAGTCACTGCTGTGTAGATGCCCTGTCATTCATTTTAAATAGGTTAGGTTTTAGCACAGCGAGGCTTGCCGCTCGTATATTTTACGAAGTATTAGAGGCTCTTGGCCAGAATGACGGCTGTGTTGTGTTCTGCCGTACTTATGGGAATGCCAGGTGGAAGGAAGTTACAAGTCTCCAATGGTTTAGTTTTTTTTTTCCATTTCCGTCAAGCATATATACAGACTGTCAGTGTGCCTGTGTGACTAATTTGGGCGATGCCATACTAAAGTGGTCAATTCCTTCATTCCTATTACAGCGCTATTGTTTTTTTGCCTTGGATTGTATTCCTTTTCTGGCATAGAAAAGAATAAATGTGTCATTTCCTGCTTCGGCCTGCTGCAAATGCAGCACAACTGACCATTTTTGCAACGAAGAAATGCTAATAACACAAGTTTGACATCACATTGGAGATCGAAAATGTAGATTTGACTGAAATGGGGCCTGCACAGCGTTCCTCCAGCAAAAATGTTTGTCAGCCGATATACCAAAGTTAAATTGGTGCTTCCCAACAGACTAAGCTTAGCTAAAGCCAGTTTCCATGTTCATTTATTCTGTGTTTTGGGAGGAGGATTCAGTGCTGCAGATTTGTCTCTGGGCACAACACTCTTCAAAATTGTGGATCATTTTGTCAATGTTCACATGGGAACATGTTACACCAGGGGTTTTCAGCATTGTTCAGGCCCAGAGATTAAGTAGGGACCTTTTACCAACTATTTGTGTTCTATATTAAACTCGGCCGAGTGCTGTTTATAAATATACAATATTATTATCATTTTGCATTCAATATGTTCATATAATACATGTTCAAATTAGTAGGGTGGCTGTGCAGCTGCCATAACCATACATACCATTAAACATAGCTAATTGTAGTAGAAAGTGAATCACCTAAACATTTTGGCCTCATTTGGCTGATGGGAGCGAGCTGCATTTTTAACTTCTCTTCTGCAGCGTGCATCTGGATTTCACCTGGGGACTGAATAGACTCTCGGCCAATTGCGGGTCTCGGCTAGTGTCACGCACTGTGTGAAACGGTGCGCTGTTGAGTGCTGACTGAAAGATAACCTTGATTTGTCCCTTCACTAAAATATGTTGGATTCAACCCCACGGTAACACCCCCCCATGGTGTTACACCATTCATGTCACATACCTAAATATAGATCAGCTTGTGTGAGCGAATGGAGAGATCCATGTTGGGACCATATGCTGAATAAAGATGGATGGCGGAATTGCTCCTTAAATGTGAAGCCAAAGCAAGTACAGCTCCCCCTGGTGTCTGGCTGCAGTATAGGCCATAAGCTCCGCCTCTTCCGTGGTAGTGGATTCGACTCGCACCAAACTAAAACACTAAATTACAAGTCAATCAATCCGTAAAGGGGTCCCGTGGGACACAAAACAAGTACAGTGTATAGTCCAACATTTCCTCATAACTAGTGGAGGTAGAGCAGAGCGTAGAACTAATTAAACAAAAATGCGGGGGAGTCTAGCAGAAGTGTGGTTTGGTCATCAATATCACAGCTCTGCATAGCTCCACAAAATGAGTCAGTTTGGCCAATGCAAGGAAGCCCCTATTTGCACAGTCTATGGTTGGGACTACAAGGCACATTGAAAATCAGGAGGTAAAAAATCCCAATATAAACTCTTTGACTTTCAATAAGGCTGTTAACTTTATTTTTTTTATGTTGCCTACATTATAAACATAGTGCTTATACTGAATGCATGGAACTTTTTCTTTCTGGCCCTAACTAGAGTTAGCTACACTTCACAGAAAAAAATTTCTTCAATCCACCACAACTCTTGGCCCAAGTGTGAAAACACTGTTTCCCTCTCCCTGTATCCGCCCCAGTGACGTTGTCAAAGCCCCAATCTTAGCCGGAGCTTATTGCATCGCTGTACCATCAACCCGCTCACCACAGATCTGATTGTATAGCCGAGAGTAGCAATTTGGGGGATTTCGAAGCAATTGATTGAGCGGTTTTAAACCAGATGTTTATGAGCTTCCCTTCACTTCCTGAGAGAAATATTCCCAGTATGAAAAAAAAAAAAAAGATTTGAATATCCAAACTTCTAGGTCATGTTGCAGCAGAGCTATGATGAAGTGTATTAGCATTTTGATAGCACGCTGTAGCCCAGAGCAGTCTCCACCTCTTCTCACTTTGCTTTTGCAGGGTGAGTTAACACACAAGGGGGGTGATGCAGCTTTTTTTTTCTTTTTCTTTTTTTTTGTACAGTTACAATTTATGGAATGGTGGAGTCCCCTCACAGAAGAGCATCTAAACAGCAGTAAAAGCATATTTACTCAAGTGAAATAAAGACTGCTGCTTTACATTACGTTGTGTGATTACTGCAACCACGGCTGGGATCTGGTGTCCTAAAGTAAAGTGCATACTGTAATGTGCCCCCCTCACAAAGCTCCTTTTGTTTCAGTGGCTGGGGGGTCTATGCTTCCCCTTATCCTCCCCCTTTTTCCTTTCCTACCACCCCCCATACCCCCCGCCCCCCCCTCCACTCCCTCCTCATGTCTATTAAGTGCACTGATTCCCAGTTCAAATTGGCCCCCTGTTATTAATCCCAATCACCCGGAACACATCGACCACAGCGCACCATGAAAACACATGTGCCCCTCCTCCATCTCTCCACCACCACCCCCCACCCCCCTCCCCCCAGCTCGGCGCACTGATTCTAATTAATTAATTACATCCCAGGTGATTTTACTTTGAGATGGAGAGAAGAAAAATAGAAGAGGGAGAAATGCATCCCAGAGGCACCACCAAATTGGCAACAAAAGCTACCCAGCTAAAAAAAAAGAAAAGCCCCAGTTCATTACTTCAGGGAGAGACGGCTTCTTGCTTCCTAACTACTGCTCTGCTGTCCAAGACCGAAATACGCCATTTCCCCCCTCATTTTTTTCCTTCAACTTGCCTGTCTGCCACCCACAGAAACCTTTGCCAAAAACACGCACTGGAACTAACCCGCAACAAATTGATAGCATATTTAAGTATTCAGGATTATATTTTGAAGAAAAATGGGCAGAGAAAAGAGGTTGTGAGTAAATCATATTTCTGGCTTTAGTGGATAGCGGCGGAACTATTTAGCGCAGCACTGGCACTTCCTTAAATAAAACAGCACTACATGTTTGATATAGCTCATTCATTTGAAAGTCAAAGGCTTTGCAAATTCTTTCATGTCCTTCCAGTTTGCTTTCCTCCTTCATCCGGGATGCTGCACTCGCTAAATGTGAGAGAACTTTTTCTTTTCTTTTTCATTTCTCTCTTTTTTTTTGCCTCTCTGAAATTATCTTCGTTTCACATCTGCTGATGTGAAAATGTGTGACACGGCACTTTTGTTTTGCACCATGTTTAAATAATGATAACTATCAATAATCTTGGGACGGTATCTTGATCTGCAAGTTCAAGTTTGAGCTGAGTCTGACGCTGCAGAAGTTTACAAGGCGCTGCGAAATTCTGCTGAGGCGTGTGTCAGTCGTTCGAGTTCTGGCAAAGTGAAAGTTCTGAAAAGCATGAATTTCATCTGAGTTATCATCAGCGTTTGTTATTTATAAACCCTAATGGACCATGATTGTACCATGAAGAGAATCTCAGTTTAGTTGTCGTTAAATTTACGAAGGTGTGTTTTTAGTGACAGGAGAGAAGAAAAGCCTGACGAAATTAAATCTTAAGTGTTATTATATGGGACTAAATAAAGTTTTCCTTCGGTGTGTAAAATATTATGGGCTCCACTTTAAATTAAAAGTTTTAGTTTAATATCTCCTGTTGGGACCTTGACTAAATATCTGAAATATGTTTAGTTTCACATTGGGGACTGTGCTATGGATATTCAAGTCAATTTCTTGCTGTCTTTTCCAGTAGTACTCCCAGCTATCTGCAGCCTATTTGAACTTTGGTTGTTCTCAAAGTGTAGAAATTGGCTGTTTTTTTTTTTTGTAACTGCTAGAAGAAATTGGAAGCTCGACTCCTAATAACTGGGGAGGTGTATATAATTGTGCGTGGGAATTAAATATACCATCCAAATTATTGCAGAGTCATCAAGAGGAAGCCGGAACCTCAGACGCGATACTGTATGTATGCAACAGCCGGTACAGGCAGGTTGTACAGTCGCCATTTCTCGCCACATGGACAGACGCCACCCACTTTTCTCACCTCTCTATGAATCTGCGAAGCGCTTCAGACAACCTGATAATCTCTTGGCATGTTCTTCTGCCCAGTCCTCCTCGGGCACTTCCACACCTACATTAGCACTCATGGGGATTCTGGCAGGCTTCTGCTACATGACCAAGTGCCAGGTTATGATGGACTGGACACTGACCAGGCAGGAGGAAATCTTCCCATCGCCTTTTAATAGCGAGCGAATACAAACAGATTAGCAATCCAGCTGGCAGCGGCCACTCGAGGTAGTCACTTTTATAGCCCCTCCCTGTCTTTCATCCTGCTTGATGATGATGATGATGAAGCCATTATAGGTCTTGGAGACCACATGTGGCACTTGGCACAGGAATCCAAGCTTAATCCATCAAATCATATTTAATGGTACTGAGCCGCCATACTGGTAATCAGCAGGAGTTGCCAGCTCTCTGTTTTGGCAGATATCCGTCATCAAGTGATGTAACACCACATAGAAATTGATTTTGTGGCTTGCTCTGTACTGTACGTGTATAGGAGAAGACCTTTTGGTGTCACTGTGAGGTCAAAGTTAACTGCTGAACAGAGTTCCTGGAGCTTACAGGGATTCGTCGATGTGCTGAAAGCCACTCGAGTGGGTGTTTGTCATCGTAACATTTTTTAGCTGTGCAGTGTTATCAAAATCTTATCTTTAAACTGTATTAAATCATAAATTTGGCCTTAGTTGGTCCCCGCATACCACGGCAACATCTTTTATACATTCTGGCAACTTTGAAAACGTAGTTTTTTTGTACATAAATACGTGGTAGGGTTTTCAACAGAGGGCACCATCTCCCAAAGTTTTCTTGGCAGCAAGTCTGATCTGTCAACAGGTGGAATTTGAGAGGCTGTACAGAGCCGAAACATATCATGACAGATGAGCTGCCGTAAAAGCGTGTCCATGCTCAAACAGGCCACAAATAACCAGTAGCTACTGTAAGTGTACACTGACACTCAGGCCGCGTTCAAGATGTCGAATGTGAATCCTGCGAGACACATGAGAGGAGCAGGGAGAGGCACCGGGCAAGTTCTGGTTTGTATAAGACGGGAGTTTGACGCACTCACGGAGCGGACCAACGCGGTCGCAGCTTTTTAGTCGAGTTAGAAACACGTAGCGTGGAGTTACAGCAGAGCATGTCAGGCACTGTAGAACTGCTCCAAGTTCAGGGTTAACCTTTGCCAGGGTAGAGCTATGTTCCCCGGGAACCCTGTCGTGAGCGTGATCTCCAGCAGCGGAATGTGGAACGGAATGCTGTTCTTTGAGGCCCGGATCCCGGACACATATTTATTTGCTCATTCATCACTCGTAGATGACCTCTGACCTGCTACCGTGTGTTTTTGCTCAGCTTCACTCCCAGGTTCGCCTTCTTTTTCGCCTCCTAGAGACCCAGTTCTCTGCCAGAGAGTCTACGATTTAGAGACAGCGCTGATCGGGAGGAGAGGCTGGATTTCATCCAGGTGCTCGTACTGTAGTTTCTGCGGCTACAAAGGGAGCTCCAGTCAGCGAAAGTATATTGGCACCAAGATTAACGGCTGACTGCATGTATAGAGAGGTGCGTTTGAGATGTGTTCTCATGGCTGCGAGTGTCTGCTGGGACACTGTGGTGTAGAGAGGAAACAGATGTTGCTAGTTCCCTATGGAAACACATATGAAAGACGAAGGTATGTAGAAGTTTAGTGAAGGATAAATGTAAGAGTTTAATAAGGATATTTGAATCCTCCGGTGAGGGGAAACTATTTTGAGCATAGCGTGCTGCTTGCAGGGAAAAAGTGGTAGTTTAAAGAAGCAGACCTATGACCAGAGACCGGATGTAAAAGACTGATGTAGTCTGAAAAGTGAATCCAATGTGGAACGTGGCCTAAAGAGCAGTGGTTACTAGGTGCAGGCACCAATAAACACACTTCTCTCATAAAAGTCAATACATTTTATTTTTTCCATATTACGGCGTCACTAGCTAAAGGTGGACAAAAATCACCATTAAGCTGACATCAGGAATCAAAGAGAGGTACATTCATGGATGGATTGACATGTCTAGTTAAGTTTGATTGACAAGCTCCTTTCAGGTTCTCACCCCTCACTGTCATACAAATATTAATAATAGTCACTTCTGGCTCCAAGCGAAACCAAGACGGCAACGACCAAATCCCTGATTCATGGTCTGAAAATAGCATTACACAAATCAATAGCTGGCGTCACTGTGGCTATATCAGTCTTCTACATCCCGACTACGCCTGTAGCCAAGGGGTTTCCGATGCAAATATCAATCAATCAATTGATCGAAATGCACCGAAAATAGGAACGTTGAAAGTGGAACCATAACCCTTCAATTCCAATGGGTGCTCCTATTTTCTTCCTTCTCTGTTGCTAAAGATTATGCGAGCCCATCCGGTGAATTATGCCGCAATGCGATGTCTGCTTGCCTTTGCCGCCTCTCAAATAGCCTGTGAATAGCAGGTATAAAATAGGGTTATGTGCCGTACTCAACTGCTGCACAGCGGAAGCCACGAAACATCAAGCGCTCTAAACATCTGCCAAAGGAAAAGGCAGGGAGATTTGCGAGTCAATCTGCTCTTAAGGGCTAAAATTCAACCATCTGCCTTTGAATATGTAAAGCATCCTACGTCGTAGCATAGTAACTGCGTAAAATTAATCTTTGGATCCTTCTGTTCCTTTTACTTCTCAGCAAACGTGTTCTTGTTGGATAAAAGTTGGAAGAGCGGCCCGTACCGACATTAAAAAACCCATGTAAGGAATGAAAGCTGAGACCGGAATTTAAATGTCTTTTTGGTACATTAAATATAACGTAAAGCGATGTGTCCTCTGGGCAAGCATTGGAGTCATATTCAGTTTATTTCCATTAGTCCTTACAAACACACATGCACAATTTGAAGAATGTGCTGATCTAAAAAACAGGCAACGCATAAAAGAAGCGCAGTGGAGAGCTTCGGACCAAATCAGCAGCTCCTGTCTCGGAGTATCAACAGAAGATGGATAGCTGCTGCTATCAGTGACAAAGAGGCTTCCTCCTGGACATAAATTAATAGCATCAGCTTGACACTAGCTCCTGAGGTTAAGTCTATGTTGTCAACATGCTTGGGCATTCTGGAGACAAATGACGCCAAAGAAGCCACACATTGTCTCCCAGCATTGCTTTTTTTTTTTTTTTCTAAACGTCTCTCCCAGGACCAGCAGAGTATGGAAGAGCCCCAAGCGTGAGTTCAGTATTTAAGGAGTGTAGGGAGTGTACCATTTTTTTAAAAAATAAAATAAAATCTGAACATTTTCTATTTATCACATTTGATATTGATAAGGACTAAAAGGGGGAAGGAAGAGGAGAGTTTAATTGTGGGGAATGAAGCAGCGTAATGCAGTGGCGTAGGAGACCTTTATCTTGCCCTTGTCCCAAACAACCAACCAAAGACACTTACATTTTTATTCATGTCCTTTTGATCACACTCTAGTTCTCTCGTGAGATACGAGGGCCAGCGGGTTCAGGCTGAGTTACTCGCTGACTGTCAGTGAGAAAAGAAAAGTTTGCCTTTGAAAAGCTGATGAAAAAGTGGTGTTTATTCTTTCAAAGGCGCTGCTCCGTCTGTGTGATCCCGCAGAATCCGTTGCTATTTCGATAACAGAAATGGAGCAATGTTATCAGTTACAACAGAACACAATCAAATAAATTTAATGACTGTTCCGCTTTTTCCTCAGCTCTTTAATGCTCAAAAACACACCCCTTAATTGGTATACTTGACAGATTATCGTCAATTTATTGTCAGTGCGCTGCTGCAGTACTAATACAACAGTTCGGGTAATTACTGCGAAGGCTTGTCGAGCAGCGTTGCCATTTTTCCTTTTTTCATTTTTTTTGTTCTTTGAGTCCACATCATTATATTTTCAAACATAACATAAAACATTTTCATGGATTACTGATAAAATATAGTCTATATAATTTACCATGCCGTGTAAGGGTGTGGCTATGTAAACCAGCACAAATGTTTTAACTCATAAGAATTATATTGCTTCATATAATTCATGTGGAATAAAGGGCAGTATACAGTATGTGGGAAAAAAAATGTTTACCTAAGTTTAAGGTTCTTAAGAGGGCATTTAAGACAATAATTCACTACTCTGAATGTGAAATGTAAAAAAAAATAATAATAATAAACTATTTTTTTCCAGCTGTATTGATAATATCTCAAATTTGTTTGACCTGTTAAATCAAAAGTCTAAATTTTCCAGCGAATACATCACGTCTACACACTCGGGGTTGATTTGCCTACAAAAACCAGCTTGACTCCTTCCAGTGAGACTGATGCGTTTCTTGATGGTGTTACATGAAATGAATTAAGGGACTTGATCCGAGTGTGATTAATTTAACTGACATTAAAACAGAAAAACCTACAAAGAGAACCCCTCTTACCAGGACCTCCATTTGGGAGCAGATTTTAGCAATTACTTTTCCCTCCTCGGATCCCTCCAAATGTAATGATTTTTCAGCGAACATACTGTTTAAAGCTCAGCTGACATGCTGTGTAGTGGCGTAAATTGAAATTAAGATGCATCTCTCCAATGAAAATAGAAGCCAATGGAGACTCATACTGTATAATATGTGGGGGGGGGGTTGACTGTGGGAACAACAGCGTGCCCTTCTTTCAGTTTGCATGTGGTAAAGTGCTATTAATATGAAAAAAATGGTGAATTTGAATAAAGCAGAAGTATTATCTTCAGGTTGTATTGCGGTTGGTTTGTTAATGCATGACAATCTTATCAATCTCGTTACCTATTTACACAGCCTTCGCAGACTAACGATATGTTCCTTTAATGATTGTGAAAACCTCAAGTGCTAAAAAGAAATCTTAAAAAACATCTGTTTAACATTTCTCCCTAACAGCAAAATTTATTGTGCTCTCCGTTTACTCTTTTACTCTTTCTAAAAATCTGTTTTGTGAAATCTTTAAGGTTTGGGAAAATATCCAGAACACCAAAACATTTGGCTTGTACAACGTGCAACACAATGACTGCATTGTTAAACAATGAAAAAGCAATTGGTATTGTGCTAATCTAAAAGAACTGAGGGGAAACAAAAAAAACTAAATAAAGACCCGCCCTCAGGTTTTCACACATTTGATGGTTATTTAAGACCAGGAATAGCAACCTAATAGTGATGGCCTCTCAGCCTTAAAGTAGGTTGGAGAATAGGTGGCTGCTGGCAATATGGAGCTGGTCCCTGTGTCCCAGGGTCCCCGGGAATAGCTCTTTAAAAGGAAAGGGCCATTGGCAGGATACAGGATGTGCTCAATCGTAGAATCTGACCTGGTAAAAATGGAAGCTACTACGCCGTCACTCCAGGGTCCCTCTCTAGGGATGGAGTGTAATTATAAGAGCGAGGGCCCTAGGGCCCCATCGCTCCGGGATCCACCCGCTAATCACAAATCACACAGCCTTGGCACAGGAGTTGGCTCCCCTCAGAAACTGAACCAAAAACCTTTTAATGGATAAAGGTCAGACACAAAGGTAACCTTGGGAGTCGGGTTGGGCATTTGAACAGGTGACTGTCCAGGTAGGCTGAGTATGCTAATAACTTATTAACATGTCAAATGATTGTTTAAAAGAAACACATCGAGAAATAGGTCTGACAGTCGTAACTTCATCTCTTTAGTAGGCTAAGGCTGACTTACTATTTAAAGGTTAATCATTAATAAACACTCAAAATACATGCAGTTTTTTTCTCTTTGTTGGTAACTGACTAAAAACTCTGAGGGGCATGTCTATATTTGATGATTTTGAGGTACAGTTTCAACTTCATTTAGTACCTTGACACTATTAGATCAATGTTTTAGTTAATTAATGACGAACAGTGCGCTAAAGACTTAATTTGATCAGACAGGTGGAGTGTTAATATCTGGCTGCTCTGCCTGATGTGAAAAAATGAATTAATTAAACCAGCATGTTCTCTTCAAAAGAAAAAAAAGACAACAAAATGCCAACTGCATTGAGTCAATTTGAGTCATCCCTCTTGATGTCTGGATTTTTTTTGTTGTTGCTTCTTTCCATCAAAGCCCCAAATACCCCTCATTATCTGTTATTTTGCTCCTCCGATAACTCTAATGCCACAGCAACATTTGATCTTCACTGTCATCTATCTTTGTCATCCCGCCTATCTGTTGCAGTCCTCCTCGGCTCTTCCCATTGCCCTCAAACCAGAAGGGCTTTCAAGGTCTACTCAGATAACGTCACTGCCTGCGACTGTGCATCTGTTTCCAATTCTGTGCAATTAACAAGCCCAGTTTGGGAATGTTTCTTTCTTTTTCATCCTCCCTCCATGCCCCTTTCTCCTTTCCTGCCCATCTAACTTGTTCTCAGCTCACAGCTCTCTTGAAGATGGCAATTCTTTATGTGTCGCTCGAATCAAAACAACGTGGCATGTCATTAGCCGTTTGTTTGCCTCTTTGGGTCGGGCCACTTCAGGGAAAAACAAGCCTCCTTTTCTTATCTTCAGCAAAACATCAATTTGATTACCGGGGTCCTGCCTGAAAGATGAAACAGCTGTGAGAAAAGACAACTCAAAGTAAAACAAAAAAGAAACTGCAACAATAATTTTCTTAACCAAAATAGCACACGCCAGAACTGTGGATTTTTCTTGAGTGACGTGTACACAGCAGATGTATTTATGCAGTCTGGTTGGTGGCTTGGTAAAAGTTGTCTTGTATTTTTCTTGGTTACCGTACAATAACCATCTGAAAAGTGCTTTTAATTTCTTGCTGAAATGAGTGCTTTCCCAGTCTCCTTTCTCCAGTTGGCCATAAATCCTGACTTTGTGTAGAGTGCTTCGAGCTCGGCTGCCAATAGCAAGAGGAGGCGGCTGGGGAAGAGGCGGAAGTTTCTTATGTTTCCGGAGTATTTTACTAAGCCAGGGAACAAGCCTCAGCGAAGTCCTTCGCTGCTTTTTCCAGGGGGTCAACAGGTACAGCTGAGCCAAAACTACTGGCTGAAACCGGCAAAATTTCTGACAACGAATAGTGACAGCTTTATAAGCCTATGGCATATTTTAAAGCCAAACTGCACTTAGCTTTTCCCAACTTCTGTGAGGCATTTTCGCAACTCCCCTGGAAAAACGGCCATTTTGCTTAAAAATCTTCCACTCTGATCAGAATATTTGAGTTTTTTATATATCTGCAGGCCTAGCTGTGAGTGTGAATAGTTGTCTGTCTCTCTGTGTTGGCCCTGCGACAGACGGCCGAACTGTCCAGAGTGCACGTCGCCTCTTGTCCAATGGCCTCCAGCCCCCCGCGACACTCCAGAGGACAATAATCGGTTATAGAAAATGGGAATGTCCGCAGGCCTTACTACTATCTGAATAAGAATAGACCAAGGACATAATAATAGTCTTACTGTAGTTATAATGGAGTCCACTGAGTCAGCGGTTACACTGGGGATCTTGTTCCACCACAACCAAACTGAAGAAGCCTCATGTCCCGATATGACGGTCACCATTTAGTGGGGTCACATTTTTTGTGGTGCTTGTCACAAACGACAGTGATTTCCTGTTGTGAAATCTTTGCATGCCCAAAATGCAACACCACCACATCAAACTGCTGCAAATGGACGGCCTGATGCATGCCCTGCAACATTTCAAGACATCTAATTTGGCTAAGAAATGCCAGTAGTTTCCTGAGTAAAGATAACTGCAAAGAAGTAACATTAGATAATCTGGTCAACACTGATGAAAGCCTCAGGGAACCTTTTAGATTTGGGCCTCAGACATGTTCAGTCGTGCTTTGGCGATATTATGTCCAGAGGTATGCCTTCATGACCTTTATCTGGATGTGCATCATCTGTATCTGCATCACAAACACAGATTTAAGCCAGATTAAATCCAGAAGTAAGGGTCTTTTTTGTAAGTTTTGCAAGAAAAGAAAATTATTTTCCAAACCCCATCATTGTCCTTAAGGGACATTTAAAGTACTGCAGGACTGATCACACATTCCAGGCCCATTGAACCTGTATGATTTGGCATCAGCCAGGCCTTTTTCCTTGAATTTTGTCCTTCTCCCCCAGAACATTGGTTGGTCCACACCCCTGTGAATCAGCTGTAAGCGCCTTACTTGATGACTGGAAAGATGAATTGTTTGTGATTTTGTGGTCTCACAAACCTCCAGCCCTATGAGAATCCAGTTGCCTAGCAAGGTTGGGTTCTAGTGGCAACCTGTATTTTGGAGGGATGCACAGTCACACGCTTTCGGTAATGTTAATGTCATGAAGCGCCCAGATCATAGCGTCACAGAGCTTCAGATACTCATTATATGATTACAACTATAATTTTATGAGAACCGATCTCTCGAACTACTCCCACTGCTGTTACTTGACTTTACCGAAAACTGGTTAAGGTACAACTGCCTCTGCTCGGCCATGATTACAGTGGTAAGCCCAAACAAAAAAACACCAGGGACTTTTATTGCTTGTTGCTCCAATTGTTTATTTGGTTTGGACAACCGCAACCTAAAAAATGCAATTTTGATACTTAGCCAAAAACCTAAACACTTTCTTTCAGCTCAAGTGATTGGTAATTCAGTGTAGAGTTTGTGTATTTGTCTAACACCGGTAGCTCTGGGCTCAAAGCATAAATTATGCATAACCAATGTATTTTATTTAAAATTAATTAGCTGTGGATTGTTTGCCAGTAGAAACAGTGGAATAGAGGGCAGGAGGGGGTAAGAAAAAAAAAAAAAGCAACCAGTGTGATGGCAGCTGTGACTCCCCGGTTCCCCCACTGCTCTCCAGGAGAAGATTAATAGTTAATGGAAGGCCTTTAGGCTGTGGAAATACCCCTAGTGGCCCTTATCCCCTGCTCTGGGAAAAGCAGGGATTATTGTCAAGGTATCTGAGTCTGTCGCAGAGCAAGACCTCCCCTTTCATTTCCCAGCCCTCTGAATCTTGCTTCCATTACCTAAATAAGAAAAACACTGGCTGTATTTGGCACAGACACTCGGTAAAATCTGGCGTAAATTTTACACTTTGTTTATGGCACTAATTCGTATGTACGTAATTCACACCGTTGGAGCGTTGGTTTTTCCTCACCCCCCCGCCCCTCCTCCTCGCTGTGGGCTTATATGATCTTTAAATAGGAGGAGAGTGAGGTCAATTTTTCAAACGTGGCACAGCATATTATCTCTGGCAAGGCAAGTCAAATCAGCCTAGCAATTAACTTAGGCTCAGTGCCGCAACGCAAATCATCAGACTCGTTCACGGGGCTCCTCTCTCTGGGCAATTAGCCTCCTTCATTAATTAAAAATTCTAATCAGGATGTTGGATCGATAGTATAAATCACGTGCGCTGTGGCTCACCGAGGGAAGTTGCGTCTCACTTCCAAGGCCTCCATTGACAAAGTAATCAGCCAAACCTATGTGAAGGATTAATGGAACAGGAGTTGAGATGATTGGCACCCCTATAAATCTTCCAAGACGTATGGTAATGTACATGTGGTATAAATGATGAATAGTGTACTGTAGCTTACAAACTAAGGACTGTCACAATGGTAGAAATGTTGCCCATTTTAAGAAATATCTTTTCTTAAAAAGTTTTTTGGCCTTAGAGAGTATACCAATTGTGACAGAAGTTGTTTAATATATAAATACAGGTATTTAGCAAATGCCGAATATAATCCAGAGCTCACTGTTGGTGGATCATCAAATGCTGGTTAGTCCAAACTCTTACCTCACATGGGTGAGACACTGATAATGGCTCTGGGGGCCAATTATTTTCTGCCTGAAAGAAAGTGCTTTTTCCATTTTTCCAGTATGGCCAAGTGACATATACAAATACTGTACTATAGCTGACACACACCCACACTAAAACACACTGTCAACCATGCACAGACACACACTGCAGGCGCGCAGGGTTCTTGAGACACGAGAGACACAGAGTAAAGTTTTGTCTTCAGTGCTTTCCAATAACACTTACATTTGTTTGTGGTCTCACAGCCGTGGTTTGACTGAGAAAATACCCCCAGAAAATGTTGCTGTTGTTCTTAGGTCAATTTGGGAGGAAAATGAAGTAATTTTGGATCCTGCGAGACATCAACATGGACCCAGTATTTCCCTTCTCATTAGCAAGGAAAAGAGTAGGAGGAGACGGTGCTGCAAGAGTTGCATTTTGTGGCTGATTCATTTCAACAGGAGGTGAATTACAACCGTGGTGTAGTCTTTCCTCAAATAGTGTCGGCATATATCAATATCTAGTTACTGTTTCTTGGCTCCTGCTTAGCTCTGAGGTCATGTGGCTTGCAGAAAATCTGTTGCGCTGTGTACAAGTTTCGGCCACAGGAAATGATCCGAGACAGACTGCAGGTGTCACTCCCACCAGCGCAAAGGACATGGAGGCAGCGCTGACATTCGCACCGCATGTCCTGTCATTGATTGACAGAGTGTGACACTTCCTGCAGAAAAGTCATCAATGGATTTGCGCTCTCCACCTCTGGTTAATCCTCTTCCTGGTATCCATTCACTATCAGTGGGAAGGGCTCATTAGCTACTTGGTTTAGCATGTGGAGCAACTAAACCCATTCTTTTATTTTTACCCATTCTGGGTAGTTTTCATGCATTTAGAGACATATCAAGATTAGCATGTTGCACTTTTAGGTGAATTTAGTTGATCTTCTATTTGTGTGTACATGTGATTAGGCTAAATTTTCTAGCAGCTTTCTCTCATCTGTGTAAAACTCTACAGGCTTCTAGAGTGGCAAAGAAATGTGTGTACATGGCCGTGAAAAAACCCAAAGCTCTTCTCTACTTGTTTCCAGGCCAGGAAATGAGGACACATTGTATGAATTTGTGGCATGTCCCTTTATTTCTTCCAGCGAAATCTTGTCTCAGTGCATCCACTGATCATATGGAGATTAATTGCACCAGCCCACAACTCTTGAGAATCCTTTTCTTGTTTTCCAAAAAACATGCGTCCTACCCATTAGCTGAGTTCGGCGTTGGGGAAAAATCTGGGAGTTATTCTATTATAATATCTTTTTTTTTCCTCCCTTCCACTTAATCAGCCCTTTTGGAGTGGTGTTTTCCATCATATTTTTGGCTGTTTTGTATTTTTCTCTATCGTGCGTTTCCGCTTGACTAATGCAAAGTCGCCTTGTATGGCAGCCAAGCATGTGCACATTCTTATTCCCTCTTAAGACTTAGCCTTATTGATTTGGGGCCTTTTTTTTCTCGAGAAGAAACTAATGCCACACAAGCAGCCATTAATAAATCAGACTCAATATCAGCAGGAGGGAATTTCTCTCAAACCAAACCTGCGTCCGACTAGTTGATTTTCTTTTAAATTTATGGAGATGCTGATAGCATGTCAGCTATTGCCGAGGTGCTGTATATCACATTACCGAGCCTATTGACAATAAGCAGAGCAGCAGAGCTGGAAGGCAACGGTTGAGGGAGGGCTAGTAGAGTCTGCGTCATACCTTGAGATTGTTTAAATTAATCTGGCATGGTTCAATGCTAAAAAGCCCAGCTGAAATATAATTATTTCCTCGTTCAAAATACTCGGCTGCTTGAGACGTGCTGTCAGTTTGATCTACGATCTGCATGATGAAGTTCTTCTTCAGCAACTAGACTCTAGGCCAGATTTCCAGTGGTTTTCATCCTTAAGGCTCATCCCAGCGTTGTAGTGTACAGAGTCAACAGCTGCATGTGAAAGTAAGGGCGCCCTTTTGTCTGAAAGTTCTTTTCGTTACCTAATCCAGGGGTCTTCAACGTTTTTCAGGGAAATAACCCTCAAACTGATGAGAAATTAAGTAGGGACCCCCTACCTACTATATGTGGTCTATATTAAACTCGGCCTAGTGCATCAGTATTATTTACATTCAATAGTAAGCTATTCAAGTAATACACAGGTTTAAATATTATTATTATTTTTTTTTATTTAAAACATGTGCACCAGTAGGGTGTCCAACTGCCCCAAACCCAAACATACCTGACTTAAACATAGCAGCGATCGTCTGGGATTCCACCAGGGGACTGAATAGGCCCTCGGCCAATTCCGGGGAACCTGACAGTCAGAGTCAGAGTGTAATATGCGGCCTCGTGATTGGCTTCTACTGTGTACAGGGGGCTTAGATTGACAGGTCTGGCTCGTGTGGCGCTCTATGCGAAACAGTGTGAACGAGTAAAGTGGTGAAAGAAAGATAACATTTTCTGCCTCCATGTATCCCTTTACTAAAATATATTGGTTTCATGTTAATGTGTATTTAAAGAAATATATATTTGTGGGGGGAGAATTAAAATGTATATATATATAAACTGTCTAATCAACCAAAAATTTTGTGACCGCCCCCCTGCAGTACCTCCGCGGACCCCTAGGGGTCACGGACCCCCTATTGAAGACCTATGACTTAAGGTATTTGAACATTTCATCTTCAAACAGTACAGGACACTCTTCAAATGAGACTTACTGAGTCAGTTACATATATGAACGTCGGTCAAAATAACTGTGCTGAAAATGCCTTTTTTTGACCAGTGTAGCTTTTAATTGCTCACAGTTTGCATGATGTGATTGTGACTGAGTACAGACCGCTGCCACGCCACCTCCACAGCACTTCAACAGGACTTCACAAACTGTAACAAAGGTGGAAAAAAAAAAAGAACAGTCGGTTTTGCCCCCAGCTGTTTCCAATTCATGAAATCCGTAGTGAGTGATGTTTGGCGGACCAGCGGCACATATCAGTGACACAAGGAAAAGTTGTTTTGTGAAAAACAAAAGTGTCCTGAGAGCAAAGAGAGAAAAGCGAGGGGAAAAAAAAAAAAAAAACATCTTCCACTCGGGCATTTTTAGAAGTGGCTTGAGATATTGCCAAAGAAATTCCCTCAGACATAACAAGGTTTTATGACAGGGAACTGCCCCATGAAACTGTCCATGCTTGATGTTCTCCAGTGTAAGCGTTGCCGTGGAGCTGCAGTTTTGTTCATATTTGTGTCATATCGGAGTTCACAGACACACTGATTGTTATCTATGAGGGAAGAGCCATTTCAGCCCTGCATCTAACAAGGTTACCGTACTGTGGCTGTCAGCTAAATGGTGACGGGTGAGGTCACAGGCAGCACTGTAACCCCGAGTCCCAGGCAAAACAAAGTGATGATTTTAAATGGGCCAGCCTTCCTCTGAGGACAGGGGCCAATTGTTCTGCAGAGCTTTCTGTCTGACTTTTGCCTGACTTTCACAGACCTCTATCATTGAGTAATGTGAGGAAAATGCTTGCTATGATCACAGAACATAAAATGTTTTCTCTGTAGCCATGGGTGCATTTCACAACGACGCCCACTTGAATGAGGCAGAAGTTAAAATGAAACACCAAGCATGAGCCGGCGAAAAACACGTTCCTCTCCCTCTGTCGAAAAAAACTGAACTAAAATATAAGCCCAAAAAACTTGTGGAGGGTATAAATTTATCAAATGACATTCCTCCTCTGTACTCCTGCATTACATTTAACGCTCAAGGTTTTTTAGTGTCCACAAGCGCACGTAATTACTGTTTCTCTCAAGGTTGCTTCGCTCGACTGCGAGTTGCCGTTCACATACAGATGCCTCACGCGCGTTTGTTGATTCAGTCTTTAAGTAAAGCCAGTGCCTCCACGTCTAAAGGAGCTTAATGAAAAAGCTTCGGCTTAATGAAAATTCATTAAGGTGAAGTATTTGCATTTTATATTAAAGTGTGCAAATAAGTGGAATTTGGTTATTCAGCACTTAGAATAAAGGATGTATTCCGGCATTTTAGACTTTTTCCATTATCATTCTCAGTAATGCACTGCTAGGCTACCCTGGATTTTAACAGCTTCGTATACGGTAAGACGTGCCAAGGGGGCGCTTTTGGAGGTGACGACTTGGCAGTTGCAAATAGCAACTTGCGACTGTGACACCCATCCAAGACTAATAAATCGAAGCAAACAACATTAGAGCAGAGAGGGAGAAAATGTAGAGCGGAGGGCAATATTGTAATGACCAACGTAACAGTAGAGTTAATTGGTTGTGATACAGAGGATGTAAATTACAGTGTATTTGGAGAAATTGGGAGTTATGCTTTTTTTTTTTTTTTCCCCTCCATTGGCTCACTTTATCAAACTTGACGTGGCCTCCGCCGCGGAGAACTGTTTGCGCCTCTTTTATTTTTACCACTTCACCGCAGATAAAGCCAGGACAGGAGCACTTGCGCTCGATCCTCGCTAAATCTGCATCCTCTGCAATTAGCTTCCACGTCCGACTCATGATTTATTTCGCCTGTTAATCCTTTGTCTCAGCTTTGCGTCGCTCAACCCGTGGCTAATACCTTAATCGCGACTGGAAGAAGAAGAAGAGGATGAAGAAGAAAAAAAATGCTACTCCCTCTCTGTCTGCCTATCCGTCAGTGTCTATTTTAAATCCGTGCAGCTTAGGTCCATGCGAACATGTGAACATTAATGGCATGTTTACCCGTCGTAAATTTTCAGCTGTGGCTTACCTCCGTGCAAGTTGAGATATCTTCGTCTGCCTGGAGAAGCCGCGTTTTGTGAGCGAGTCTGTGGCGGCGGCGGCGGCGTCTTCTGCTTGCCACCTGCTGTATGCTCTCAAAGTTATCTCGAGATCTCTGAGACGGTTCGAGTTCTTTTTTATCTTGTTTTCTTTTGACTTCCCCCTTCACGGCAGCCTGCTGTTGAAGGCTCCGTTACTTTCAAGTGTTTCTTGAGGACGGCACGCTCGAAACGCACTCGAACCGCTCGTCCCTCGTCTCTCTCAGAATCCTTGATTGAGATCGTGTTTACAAAACAGGCAGCCAGTAACGAGTACATCCACCCTCCCCTTGCCTCCGAAAACACAGAATGAAGACAAAGCGTGAAGAATTTTTTTTTCTTTTAAGTGTATCTCTGGCTCACACTTCTACAGTGTCTCATTTAATAATCTGGCTTATTCTCACTGGAGTATACCTTCTGTCAAAACACGTTGCGTCGACAATAAAGGCATCGCGGCGGCGCTTGCGAAGCACAGAGACATTTTTCTGTCAGTCTTGTCATGACTTACAGCTGCTGATAGTGCTTGATATGTTGATAAAAGAAAAAAAAAAAAAAACGGCTTCCCAGTTTTGTCGCACGGGTAGATTCGCAGGAAATTTTGTAAATGGATGTGTGTGTTTTGCGTGCAGTTAGTGCCGGACCCACTGACAGCGAGCTCGGCCGGTGATGCTTGTCGGCGCGTGCTGGCGCTGTGCACGCCGCGCTGATAGAATAGAATGACCACTCTACTGCAGTAGAGAGACCGTGGACAGAACTATCACTGTGATTAACTGTAATGATTGGGGGTGGAAATGGGTGTTTAGAGGGTTGTGGAGAGGATGAGGGCTGCATCGGCCCAATCTGGAGGGGCGATGTGCCACATGCATGCCTCCGCCGGCACGGGTAATGGTCCCCATGTGTAGTGCGCTGGGCCCTCTCCCATGGGGTGCTGTGCACACAGGAGGCCACTTGAAAGCCTATCTGGATGTAGCAGCAATCAGAGTCAGAACAAGCACACAGGGGAGTAATCTGTTCCAGCTTTTGGAGCGTGCCGGGGTCGGGGGAACGGAGATGAGACTCCGTACGTGTGGGAGAGAGTGTGTGATTGAGGGGGTCTCGGGGAGGGAGGTTTGGGGGCTTATGGCTTCATTTGGACAAGGTCATGGTTAGTCAGATGGCAAAAAAAAAAAAAAAACATGTCCAGCCCCCAATGCGTACACATGCACTTCTCCAGTTCCAGTACACATCTTAGACACAGCCCGTCAGATTTGTAAGCAGCGCTGGCAGCCTGTGGCATAGCCGCATCATTAAAATCCCTTCAGCGACTGAGTTATAGGTGGTTTGTTGACTTCCAAGGACATGTCATGGGCGGTAGGTAATGCTTAAGATCCAATAAGGTTTTTGCGTCAAGCAACAAATATGCACAGACAGCTCAAACCATCCGAAGCGGCAGCCAACATGGCGGAGACCAATTTTTAATCTTTTCCCTTGAAATATGTAAGACTGTAGTTTTACACAAGGTTTTTTTATTTTATTGCAACACATACAGCACTATAGCCTCAAAATCTTTTGGCGCCACCTTTCCACGCCGCTGACAATCTATTTAATGATTAAAACGATTAGCATTCAAAAGTGTAGTTAAAGTATCTTAAAAGTACGACGCAACTCAGTGTGTCCGACAGGATTCGGTTTCGGATGCAGTAGGATGTCAGCGTCATGCCATCGCTTCTTCAAGGAGCTGATGGAGAAGACGTCAAAAAAAAAAAAAAAAAAGACAGAAAGGGTATAATCAGTAGGCAGTGACCCAGAGGAGGTCACGTCGAGCCTTAGGGAGTTGACTAATGAAAAGTCCAATCAGCACTGCAGAGGACGATTAGAAGGAGCCCCAGGCTGCGATGGAGCGATGGAGAGAATGAGAGCAGGAGGAAGGGTAAAATGAATGGGAAGGGGATGAGCGAAGAAGACCCAGTGAATCCCCCCCTCACACACACACACATACACACACACCTCCCCAAACACACACAAACACACACTTCTTCCCATGATAGAGTGCAGTTGCTTGTGGTCAAGCTGAAGTAGCAAAATGGGACGGGGGGGGGGGCTAAGAGGAACAACATGTGTTAGTACTTTGTCTTAGCGTCGGTTAATGAGGGGGAGACGTGGTAATAATTGGTGTTTATTTGTATTTCTGAATTTATTGCTCTTCTGTAGCTGATCCTGTAATGAAAGATAAATTTAGTACTAGGACACACAGCCATTACTCTGCTCCAGGTCATTGCATCAAATTTGCCTGGTTTCAGGCAAAAGTTAAAAAAAAAAAAAAAAAAAAAAAGAAGCGATAAATTAAAAATTTAACAGATGATATATTTTTATAGACATGCGCCGCCAAAACATTTGGGCTTCATTATGGCATTTGGGAAAAAAAAAAAAAAAACGAACCAAGTGACACAGTGTGGGAAGTGCATTCATGGTTCCAACCACATTTTCAAAGCATTTTCCTCTCGCCGTCACTTATTCAGTGAAACTTAACTGAGCACGCTTGTTCTTCTCTTTCTTTTCCGGTGTCGTCGTATCGCACATTTACACCTTAGAGTTGTCCGGCGCACGTGCGGCGGTACTATTAGCCACGGAGAAGGCCGGAAAAATGAATCCGCGACCGCAGCAGAGCCCCACATTTGGATTTGATCGGGCTGTGCGTGCATGTGTGTGTGTGTGAGTGGGTGTGTGTGCAGGGCGGCCAGTCACACTGCACAGTTTTGTTCACAGACCCGTCACCTGCAAATGATCAGAAGTTTCAACTGTTTGATTACGGCTTAGAAATGAACTTTTTTTCCCAGGTCAAAATAACTACCGATTGCTGAAGTTGCCAGTCACTTCGAATTTCCTCTATGCTAAATGATTTTTCTTCAATAATTTGTATGAAAAACAAAAAAAAACAATGAGAATTGCAAGATGACAGAGAGAATTTGAATGCTCCGTGTGTGTTCTCATTCCCAGGGAATAAAAAAAAAACTGTCTGTTTATCAGAGCTGGATTCTTCTCTGAGATATTCACCAGGTGTCCTTTTGTGTTGGGATGCACTAGGTCTGCAGCCGACTCCGATGCAATCCCGCCCACTGCAATATCTGATGCTCACGATAAATGCTCTAACGACATATTGAAGTATTTCAAGTTCAAAGCGGCAGAATGTGGTTTAGGCTCAGTGCGAGACCGGGATTTTTTTGATGTGAGTTTTATTTTCACTTGCTAGTTGAGTGCACCAAAACTAAACTTGGTAATGCTGTAGGTTTAGGAAAAGATGGTTTCGAAATAGGCCACAGTGACGGGAGTCGTCTTATGTCGTCTAATCATACAACGGGTGATTTACGTCGGCGTTAAACCGCCCATCCTGGCGTCACAGCGTCAGTGTCAAAAGGCCTTTTGTGTATTTCTGAAACAGCAAGGACAAAACGGCCGCATTCGCACTGACACACGAACACACAGCGTTGAGCTCACATGCCAGATTTGAGCATGAGCTTCTTTTTTCCCCCTTCCATGAGACCGGGAAGCACAGACAGACCACTTACTCAGTGCAAACACGTGACTTTCGCTTTTTTAAACACCCTATTTAACGTCCTTACTCATTCCAGCTCTCCACCTTAGTCTCCTCTTCCCGTCTGGGTATTCTGACGAGCGTTCTTCCGGTCACAGACCTGCTTCCAAAACCTTGAGGGTACTGCTGCTCCATAAATCCGTCCCAGGTCTCGGCAGCAGCGAGGGAAACGTGTTAGGTAACGTTAAAGAAGAATACCCTTCCCTCCCTCAGCAATTATTGTCGACATGTCCTCCAGCCTGACATGTACAGCTGTAACAGTGGGTTATAAGGGTTTTATTCCTATCAATTTGCTGCAGATTTCCTGCAGAGGTGGATGCTAAATTGCATGGAATGGTTATTAAAAATAGCATTTCTGGTACATTTCACTGGGAATTATACTGTAAATGTGCACGCAAACCTTCAATGTCTCATTTCGCCTTCATAGGGTTCGTAACGATCAATTCGCGCTCAAGGCAAACTTAGCTGGGGCGTCTTCTCGCCATGTCTCGTTCCCTCTTTATCCCTCTTTTTCAGTCAAGGCCTCGCGTTGGTATTGATTAAATCGTTGTCTTTTTGTCTCCTGCCAACGTTTTCCACAGCTTGTTGTGAGCTGAGAGGCAACGGCAACAGGGGGGAAAGGTGGTGACTAAATCCAGAGGACAAAGAAAGCACGCTCCGGGTTACTCTAGCATCCATCCAGTCGGGGGAAACATTCAACTTCCCTCCCAAGGCCAGATGCCTGGAATAGAGTCATTATATGGCGCAATATGGTGCCTGCCTCCCTTGCAATCTTTTTCCACTACGCTCAGCTTGCGACTTCTACCGCCGCTCCCCCTTCCCTGCTGTGCCGATCGGTTTGAAGAGGTCCTGGGAGGCAAGGCCGATCTGCTCACTGCCTGGGTGTAAATAGGCGAGCCACATCTGCAATAATACAGTCAGGTTAATGTGGAGTCATCTTAGAGGAGCCGAATTTTCATCTGGGAACATCTGGCGGGACATTTGGACCTGTCGACAATCGATCACCCGGCAATTTTTCTCCGTAATTTGTCTCTAATTTTCTGGCTGTTGGCTCTCGTTCTTGTTTTTTCTTTTTTTGTAATTTTCACCTAACTTCTTCAACATTTTTGTTGCTACGGTGTAATCTTCCCATCTATTAAATATTTGTTTTCCCTTCTCTCGCAATTTTGTTCTCCCGGTTTCTGCCTCAACACCACCACCCCCACTTTTGCAGTCCATGTTGACAGACTTTAAGGGACTATTTCGGGGGATTGTAAACACGTAAAATAAGGTAGTCAACAGGCTAAGATTTACTGCACAGCGTATCACCGCATGGTTTCATGGGATTCTCTAAATCCAAACATCGCTAAGACCTGAATGCGGATTATTAAATATTAGCTTCGTAGATGCTGATGGAAGTTGTAATCATAACTAATGCACTATTTAACAGGCAAATTAAACACAGTTATTACTGTTAGATACTGCCAAGAACTGTACATCTGTAGAGTACACGCTTACAGATAGAAATTACAATCCCTAATAAAAGAAAAGTACACATGAAGATCCAGACTTAGGTTATCGCTGGCGCTCAGTCGAATAATTGGTTATTTAAAACCCGCTGCGAAGCTCCTCACAAAGCCAAAATGAAGATAAGCCCGGACAATTATGCTTAACATTGACTCTATCAGCACCTTTAACATATTCATTGTTAGTCCAAAGGCCCGAGGCACTGCTGGTTAGGCCGGAGAGAAGCTCAGACATATGTGTAGGCCAGATGCCGGGTGTTTTTAATGTTGGTGCCATTAGCCAGCTCCCATGGCATTCTTTGGATGCTATGCTGCCTGTTGCCTTAGGGTGAAAGTCATTACATTTAATACGGTCGGATAAGGAGCAAATCCAAGATTCATGGGAATGAAATGTGTTGCTTCCATACAAATGACAATACTGATATCACCAAAAGGACCAGTGATAGTGCTATTAAAATGTGTTTTAAAATGTGCCTCAAATGACTAGAATGTAACGTTTCCTATTCCCGATGTTACGCCTCACTGCGTTTTGACCCATTTTTAAGCACTGAGATTAATCATCAAGAATCAGAATGGCATGCGGGGAGACTCGTGTCTTATGAAAAGTGGAAAATAAAGAAAACAAAGTGCATTTGATTAGTTTGGCACAAAACACAAGCAGGAAGCGTCATGCATATTTGCCTTGTTTCCATGAGTGTCGTGGATAAACTGCTCCTAAGAACTGATGAGCAGGAAAATAAGTGAAAAGTTCTCTTCATCTACAGAGTGGAGCTGGGTCTTTATGAAGTCGTAAAAATATGGAAAATGTCTGCAAAATTTTGTGCAAAATCAGTCACCGTAAATGGCAGTAAGAAAAGTCACGGAGCCAAAATAGTAATGTTACCATTATGAGGGAAAGATTCTGTCTGTACACGAGTTAGGGTTATGGTTAGTGCTGAAAAACATGCCCGGTGTTGCACCGCAGCAACCAAGTCTTCGATGACAGACTTTGAATACCCTCTGTACGCTTTTGAAAAATTGCCAGAGGCAATGTTTAGAGTTTTTCTGCCCACAGTTTCAGTCCAAACCACACACACACGGTGGTGGACAATCTTTAACCCAGTCTGAAATGTGCAGCGAGCACAAAGTTAAAGCAAACTTGGCGAAAAGCAATATTGTATTACTGAGGAATATGCAAAGGCGGAAGTCATACATATGAAAAGAAACATAACCATAAAAAAAAAAAAACACTTCAGTGTGGACTAGTACGAGAGAATTTAAAGGCGAGGTTAGAGCAGTAACCCTGAACACAAAACGGAGTTTGAGTAAAGGAAAGTTGAGGAAAGCTCCTATGACTGCCTCAAAAAAAGGAAAATGGGACATATTCAGCATTTCTCAGAGCAGACATATTGTCGCCATGTGTCAAAAACCATGTGAACTGTTTTAATTAAACATTAATTTCACTCTTGCGCAACACGCCAACTATGATATATATACATATATATCTAACTTCATTTTTATTATGTTAAAAAAAAACTGCTTTTTCACAGTGATATAGTACAAGTCAAAACTAGTAATAACTGGATTCAATTAAAGGGCTTGTAGGCAGTTATTGAAAAAAAAAAAAAAAAAACTTGCACCAAAGCGAATAATAAAAGAAATATGAAAAATTGTGGATTTTAAACATTTTTCCATCTTATTTTTTAATGACTTTTGGATAGATATCAATAGGATGCCTATCTCTCAATAATAAGCTCCACCATACTGTAATAATTTATTCCAAGCTTTCCATGGCATGATCTAACTATGAGAAGTGACTCAGTGATGGGAATCTGCTCATGCTGCTCTCTAGTGTGGGCGGCTCCATGACAAGCCTGTGACTTTGAAGTTTTGCTGTTTATTAATTAGAGAAGTAGAAAACTCCTCTGTCTGTGTTTGCCCCTGGCTTGTTTGCAGTTCTGATCTGAAGGCCTTGTGCATGATGGTGGTGGTGGCGGTGGTGATGGCGGTGGTGGTAGGGGGGCGGGCAGGATCACAAGTTCTACAAAATGCTCTGAAGTGACGGACCCGCAAGTAAATTAGCTGTAGCTGTTGCCACATGAGCTGGCCTGTGTCAACCGAGCTAATGCGGGCCAACAAGTACATATTCACATCGCTGTGGAGGAACATCTTGAATGCAAATGCTTTTTGAAGCCGACTTTGTGAGTCGCTTTGGGTTTGCATGCTCAGCAAAGCGTGGAAAACACTTCGTTAATCGCATAAATGAAAACATTAACGTGAAAGAATTGAGCGATTTGTATTTATCTGGAGGACGTAGGTAAATGCCAAGGAGACTTTAACACTCAATTTGGTTTAATTGAGCTATTTGAGGCTCACTCATTAGCAGAAGAGATCTTATTCCACAAGACTTGACTTTAATTAGTCAATTCAATTAAAGGCACTCATGATACACATTAAGTAGCTGCAAATGACACTCCTTCTAATGGCTGCTGATAACAGGGGATCAGATTAATTGACTGTTGTCACATATTAATAAGTACAAACAAGATTCTGATATTCATTAGTGGCATATATAGGCTACAAATGCACACGAGTAACTCTCATTCATCAGGAAGTACTGTATTATGTTTTACTCTCTTTCCTCTACAGCACAGTAGCCAGTAACTGTGACTTTCACATGTGAAGAATCAAAAGAAACATTATTTACGTAGGACGGCATAAGAGACCTTCACACGGAGCATTTCTGCACGCAATACTCTGGTGTATTTATGGGGTCAAAGGCCAATGGCAGCACACTGTGCTTGGGATGTACCAAAGTGCCTATCGGGGAAAGAAAAACCGCCGCCGTTACTCGCCAGCTGTATTTCTGAATGCTAACCTGCTGAGAACCACATCCGAAGAAAAGTAGCAGCGTCCAATAAATCCAAGCTATTGAGGAATTTCCGACTTCTGCTCGTTTGGGAGTGAGAAAAAGAGAGGGGGGGGGGGAGACGTGAAGAGAGGCAAAGTGAGAAATGTTGCTGAGCTGACATAGCAAGAGCCAAGTAAAAGCCAACTCGTCCAGAATGCAGAAACTACTGCAAGTGATTGGATAACACCTCGACTCCGCTGACACCAATTCTCATTCTTTGTTGATAAAACAAGTAATAAATCTCAAACATTATCTCGATTTGTCTTCATTTACATTTTTAAAGCGTTTTGAGTGTCTCGTTTTCACGGCATACGCGTGTCGCGACAAGATCTTTCTCTTTCAGAAACACATCCAAGCTCAGGATACGTGCAGTGAACTGTTCCCACTGACAACAACAGTAATTAACCATGTATGGATGCAGGATGAATGGAAAACAGCCGCCGCTGTGACCTCGCCGCAACCTCAGCATCGCGCTTCATTCGCCCCCGAGGCAAGTCGCGTGAACTCGCTTCTCACTCCGCAGGAGAAGCGGGATAGTTTGTACGGGCGTTTGTAGCAGTAGGACGCGATCTGAGCCAAAGTTGTTTCACAAAATAGAGGAAACTGGGAGGGAGGGGGGTGAGATCAGTGGGGAGGATGTAAGGGCCGACAAAAATGCCTCGCACCCCACTGCTCTACCAAGTGCTGGTGTTTGTTACTATCGATCTAGAGTGGATCGTTATTGGTTGTCTTTGTGCGTCGCTCACGTGTACGTGATCTGATGCGTGTGTGTGTTTGTGCACAAGGAGGGGAAAGAGAGCTCTGCGATTGACAAGAGACGAGTAGAGTGCTCTTGCTCGCGCAGATGGTCTCGTGCGTGTTTGATCGTGACTCCGGCTAGTTAGATGAAGTTGACTCTGGTGAGACTGTTGTCTTGGAGGCCAATGCTGACCCCAGAGTGGTCAAAAACACGGCAGAAGTGGGTAATGAATCCAAATCCAGTGGAGACGTAATGACAGACGAGACGGGGCTGAGGCTACTGTGCGAGCTTAGTCTGTATACCCCAGCGAGACAGTGTGGTTCGAACCTAATTTGTGAACAATTGAAGGGGGGATTAGAACCGTGCATAGTATTAGATTAGAAAAGTAAATTTTATTATTGGCTAACGCACAACGGCAACAAGGAGGCGTTTGATTTGTCACAAATTTGTTTTCAATCATGGGATAAAGACCTCAAACATACTCCTAAACTCAGAAAGCCACAAGGAACAGGGCCATGTCAACACCACGGAATCAAACAGTTAGCCTGTGTGCCTAGCACAACTGGCGCTGCACGGGCACACCAACTGAAAATCATTATTGCCATGACCATTGAGTACAGTTTTTGATTCCATGACGTTGGGATGTTGGGGCTTTACCGACGGTTGTGAGACACCCTGTTCCTTGCGGCTTTGTGGCTGTAGCTGTAATTTTGGGTTCTGTGTGTCCCGATTCAAAATGAATACGTGACTAATTTGTGATACAAGATAAAAGTTCTCATTTTTTTTCTATGTTTCCTGCACTTTTGTTGCCTTAGTTATTTTCGGGATGAACTATAAGCGGAGAAATCTTCACTGAGTTCACAGCACGCACACAAACGGGGGCAGTTTGTTTTGATAGTAGATTAAATTATACAGAACTGCGTCTATCAGGACAGAAGCCAACCCCAAGTGAAAATCAAAACCTACTAGTCTCAATTTCCGTATTTCACACTAAAAAAAAAATACAGCTTTCGGTGTCGATGAAAACACTGTTGCTGGAATAGATTTTTTTCTATGTTTGCCCCTGTGTTTCAGTCAGTGTCCTTGGTGCTGGCTTAGGAATGGTTGATGGTCTGAGTCCAGCTTAGGGCTGAAGGACCAAGCTATTCAAAGAGGTGTTACCACAGGGTAGACGGGCCATTGGTTTTGGGATTGGGTTTCCCTTGTACCAACAGAAGTGGTTTAATTGTGTATACCTGAGCTTTAATCAATGCGAAAAAATGTTGAAAGTAACATCAGGAATGTTGGCCATTAGCCAGGAGACCTTGGTGATATTGCTTTATATATGCACAGAATGAATCCCTGCAGCCTGCCTGGCTGACTACATGGTTATTTTACACCAGAATAAAAAAAAGGAGAGAGACAGAAGTAGAAGAAGCCAGATGTGAAATTCTCCTTTTAGCTGAGTAGAGGGATTATTACAGCTGTTTTAAACTGCGCTGCTAGCTGTGATCAATGCAGAGATTTTCTGGCCATGCTAGAGACAAAGCTTTAGGGATGGCAATGGTAATCTCTCATCCGATCGTTCAGTTCAGCACTGCAGGATGGTCCAGGATGAAATTCGGACTTAATGAATTGCTGTGTTATTTTGTGTAGACGTTCATGGGACCCTGCGGATGAGTCCATGCTGATTTTGGTGATTTCCTGGCTTCCCTCTAGCGCCATGAGGAGATTTTTAGTCAAAAATGCGAAACTGCTAATGGTACGAAACGGTTCCCCTCAAGTGTAATAACTTTCGTGATCCTAACTCTACATCATCAGGTTTAAAAAACAGCCAGCACCTTGATTCATGGGCCTGTACTGTGTCTTCATACTTGCAGTGAAGGACTCCTCATACTCAGTTCATGTTGGATTTATGGTTATTTGCTAAACTAAATCAATAGAATAAAACTTTACTGGCATGTTAGCCTTAACCTTATGCTCATGCTAGCTTACTGATGTATGAACAGCCAAAAAGAGGTTCAGCAATGAATGCAGATTTATAGTTATGATTGTATCAGTAATGTATGCTGTATGTATGCATGTATGTATGCTGTACAGTTCTGTCTATGGCTTATTTGCCTACAAGCATAGTTGACGTCAAGCCTCACAACACAACAGCATATTAAATAATGACTTTCTTTCATCGTGTAGTTTCTAAAATAAACTAGGTCTAGATCTAAACTAGGGTATTAAATGGATAAATATTTAATATATTTTATGCTTTTTGCCTTTATGGTATCCACTTAATTGCATTTCCATATATTAATAATAATGTATACAAATGTATAATTCAAAGCCCAGTTCAGTCATCGAGCAAATGACAAGTCTTTTAATTTTTTAGGAACAATACCTCTGGGCTTACATCGATAATGACAAGCAGCTTCCAAGAGGGGGCACTTGAGTATGTGTGCCACATATATATTTCATTAGACGCTATATGAATATGTATGACCGAAAGATCTGCAGGGTACTTTGTGCAAACACACACATTCATCAGCATCACTCCGTTTGAGGTAAGATGATGTTTAAAGAACTTCAGAATTTATTATTGCAGGATCACAGGCGCGCTGTGGTAGAAGAACCCATATAAAAGGAGTGGGCGTGTGTCGTTTGTATATGCGTGTGTGTGTGTGTGTGTGTGTGTGGTGAAGCTCGAGGTGGATACATTAAATATAGCTGTAAGAATTTTCCATGCCAGGCCAGATTTACCTCCTCTCGCTTTCCTAAATCCCATTTTTTAAGGAAAAAATCATCTGTTTTGAACCATGGCTCATCTTTCTTTGTTTAAAAAAAAATTGAGAGGGAGGAACAAAGAGAGTATGGATATGTGTGTGTGTGAGCGCATGTGTAAGAAACACTATTAGGGAGAGATTTGTGGCATGTGGGACAGTGTGTGTAGGAGGTAAGCAGCCATAGAGACAGGTAATAGTGTAAATGAGACTAAGCACAGGATACCTCTCCCATGATGAATACCACATCATAGCACATCATTGGTCTAACCTCCCCCCAACCAGTCTCTTTGAAATCATCCTTCCTGCAAATATGGAGTTGTAAACACCCCAAAACCAGCTGAATATCTCTGAATATGTCTTGTTTTTGAAATTAAAGTTTTTCAAAACTTCTTGACACACTAAATTTAGGCCATTTAAGTTCCACAAATTGTAAGTCATGAGTTTTTTACTATAATTATTTACAGTGATGGAATCTACAAGACCACACCAGGCATATAAAAATATTCAAAAGATTTAATTGTTTATGTAAATGTAGAGAAAAATACCCTATTAATCACAGTTTGCCACGATGGTGTTTGGCTCTGTTTTGGTTTTTCCAGGCTATTGTTTTTAGCCATTGTTAGTGCAACATGGGATTGTAGTTCCCATATGACACATGAAAAACTTAAATTACACAGTAACAGCATTTCAACACATGTATGTTGAAAACTACTGACTGTACGGCCGATTTAACTAATCAGAAATGCTAATAAACTAAATATTACAGGAGCTTCTAATTACTGTTTACGCACAGGGCGGCCATCTTGGTAACTCAACTCAGGAGGTAGTGAGGATTCAAGACTTTCTGAGTAGAAAATCCGGACACCTTGACAATCCTGATGGAAAAACCTAAAGAGGACTTCAGGATTATTTTAGGCGACTTTAGTACTGATTATGTTTCATGCAGATGAGTATGAGGAAATGCCAAGTCAAAAGTTTGAATGCACCTTCTCATTCATTTCAATGATAAAGTGTCCTTAAACTTTTGACTGGTAGTGTGTGTTTCCATCTCCCTTTAGTCATATTTACTTTTTACAAAAAAAAAAAGTCAAAAAAGTACAGTGAATGGAAATTAGTTTTTGCACCAACTTTTTCTTATGGCAACACTGTGGGGATGAGGCATGTTAAGACTCTGGCCCCCCCTCATATTCACTCGTCTGGATAAGTTTAGGTTTTGGGCCTCGTGGAGATCGTATGATGCCAAACTGTAATCTCGTGCATCACTCCGAGATAAGTGTATGACAATAAAATGGCACCCTCTTTCCTTTGATTTGCGTTGTGTTCCGCTCCGTCCAATTTAATTTGACTTGCATTTTACCCCAGAGGATTCAACCTCCCCCTGTGGGAACATCCAGGAACGCTGGTGCTTCTGCAGTGTATCATCTCTGTGTCCATATGTGCACCACTTAAAGTATTGGAAGACTAAGAGAGACTCAGAGAGACTCAGAATGTGTTTTTCTCTTCATTTTCTGGAAGGTCACACTAAAAAACCCACTTGAAGGAAATCCGAGATTGTGAGGAGCCGATGATCAGCCTAACCTTGTTGACTAAACTCCCTCACTGGTGACGTTCCCGCTCAGGGTTTCTGTGAATCGTCAGACTTCCCATTACTGAGTCTTGTCTGATTTACAGTGTGAAGAAAATATCCTCAAGTGGTTTTCCATAATACAAATAAGATGAACTGGCGAGAATCACAGATGCCGGAGATGCTTGCTTTGAGTCTGAAAGGGAATGGAAAATAGTCGCCAAACATTAAGTTTAATTTTCTGGAGTTTGTCCTTCAAAACTGTTGGTATATTCCTTAAAAAAAAGTCCCTCTCCCCCTGCTTCACCTCAATCTCTGTCCCTAACACCGTCGATGTGTTATGAGAAAATGCAGTCTCTGGAAAGTGTCACATCTGCATGGGAGAGACAGAGTGTCAAGGGAGGGTGGGGGTTTCTGGGAGCATGAAGATCTGTAATTTAATCTGAAGCTCCGGAGAGGACTGTTAGGGTTCACTCCGTGGGACAGGACAGGGCTGACGATGAATTTAGATCTAATTCTAGGCAGGAGGGGGTAAAAAAAAAAAAAACAGCACAAGGGAAATGATAGTGCTGTCACCTCACATTTGAGTTTGCTGGATAATAGGGACTGATATTTGGGATATAGAAAGAAGGAGTAGAGAAGAACAGAATCGTATCCGTGTCTCTGTCTGTGTTGAAGGCTGGAGTGTTTCTTCAAAGTTTCCACCATCTAACTTTATTGCAAGTTCAGCTGCTTCCTAGAGGCGATGGATCAGATCAGTGTAGACAGATGGGAAATGATGAAATATCGCACTGACCCAAACTACTATATGTACTGAAACTACAGCACTGGAGAATAATCACACACTAGGAGAGTACAATTTAAAACCAAAGCTGTTCCACATGCATGGAACTTCAATAACCTAAGGGATAAACATGGAGGTTTGGCCATTTGAATGAAACAACCGTATTCATTCCAGGTCAGATGGCAAACTAACACATATTTGCCCTTTTATGTCGTTAACCATTGTTAACCATGTTAACCATTCTCTAGTGGATTATCGGCACAATGCAAAATCTTCTTTTGAAGGCTGCTCCCTCATCGTTGCATCTCGGCTGTGAACCAAGCTGATTAATTTGCTATAGTTCTAAAAAGGTCTTCCTCAAAAGAGACATTTTAATCTCACGCAAATTTTCTTTTATGTGCTAAAAAGTTACGGTGACAAAGTAATTTCCCTTGTGGATCATTAAAGTCTGTCTAAGTCTAAGTCTACAAGAAAATAATAGTTAGTATAGTACGTTAAGAAATATTTAAATATTTAATATTTTGCTGAATAGAAGCAGCAAATAAGTGCAAGAAAAAAATCCTTCTCTGTTTTTAATATTACACTAAAAATGTGCGTATCAAACGTGATGCAAGTATCTGATGCAATGTGTCTGTAAAGCTGTCAAAAATTATTGTGCATTTTAACTTTTTTTATTTTATTTTTAAATGCACATTAACTAATAAAACGTTCATATAGATACGAGAAGAAAAGTAAAGCAGAAATTGCAACACTCAGGATTATCATGGTATGCAGGAAAATCCATACACATATGCTAATGCACTGTATTAAATTACATAAATGTTTAATTTATTAAAAAAAATATGTCTGTATTTCTTTAATGTTATATATCCTATAAAAATATCTATTTTATTGAAATGTAGTATACACTTATAATATATAAAAATTATTCAAAAATATGTGTTCCTTTGATCCTGCAAAAAAGAAGGTTCGCTTTATCGGATTTATCTTGTAAAAAAAAAAAATACGTCTGATCCCCTTTCAAAAAAAGTTTTAATGTAAAGTTTTCTTTTGAATTCTCGTATGATTAATAGCTCCACATAATCTCAGCCACATGTCTCAAAGATGCTCTGACTTAAAGACTTTTCTGTCTCTGCTGACTCCACCGCTCAAACAGTAGCTCCTGGAGTCATGGTCACAGAGAAAGCAACCATTTGGCTTTTTTTTCCCATCTACTGGCTTGTTATCAAATGCCTTATGCCTCGTTCAGATGAGAACTGTGTGGGTTTTATTATTTATTTTTTTTTTTTATTTCTTAGAATCTCATTTTGTGCTCTTGAACAGAAATGTCTGATTGCTTCTCTAAACCTTGACTTGACTCCACTAAGAACTAGCACTGTAGTTTGTTTTGCGCTCCACGAGCGAAGCGTGCCCTCCTAAATAACATTCTCGCCGCAATAACACAAGTCCGTTGACGTTAAAAGGGATAACCACTTAAGTGAAACACTAAGCCCTGTGAACATTTAGGAGTTTTAGGTATATCATCTTTTTTAATCAAAAGATTCTGGATTGAAAATATGCCCTCAGTCCACCAAGGTGCCGCGTTGGATGACATCCTCACATAATTGTAACCCAAGGCTGTCAGATCTTAATTTTTTCAAGGAAGGATGACTATGCTAGCAGATCACGTAGTAATGTCTTCTGGCTGTGTGTGCATGGCAATTAAACCTGGTTCCACTTCAGTGTACATGTGCAAAACACATTTTCCCGAACAACAAGAAAAGAGGATGAAAGGGAGAAAAAAAAAAAGAAAAAAACGCAATCAATTTTCCAGAGTGTTCAGACCAGGACAAGAAAATTAGAAGAGATTGCATACCTTTTGCTTTTCTAATCGTGTCTTTCCCTCTCACTCTCTTTTGTCTCCTATTCAAATGTGCCATTCACGGCATGAGTACGTGTTGGACAATGTCAAGGAGCTAGTTTGCAAGTGTGTGCACTGTGCACAAAAACGAAATGCAGAAAAGAAGTGAAAACAAAATAATTTGTAGTGAGTGCATGTTGTTGACTGAATATCAGAGAAGTAGCCTAATTGAGGATATAAACTTTTTTTCCCCCCGTACAAATAAGGCAATTTGTTTTTATGACATTAGGGAGGAACTAAGATAGATAAACTTGTTGAGGTTTTAACCATTGATCAATACAGTCCCAGGCTTTTTTTTTTAAATTAGTTTAATTTTGTATATAGCTTTATATTTGACTTTTCTTTTCTTAAAAAGGTTGTTTCGATTCATCTTGGATATTTGAAAAGTGTGAAAGGGAGCGAATTGAGAGCATGCGAAAGTCCATTTTCCAGAGGAAAAACTTCGCTCATCAATATACCCTCCAAAGGCCATGAAATGGTTAAGCGACTGAAGCGATCTGCGTGTTGTTCATGGCCACGGCTTTCAGCAATACTTCACTTTCATTAGCGGTGCTTTGAATGTTGCTGCTGCTGCTGCTGCTGCTGCGGCTTTAAAGCTGAAAACAGAAAGAAGGAACTGTTCACATGATTTTCAGTGAGTATTAATCCCCCCTGCCAAAACAAAAAAAAAATAATATTACTTAAAAATCTATTTTATTCCAATGAAAACAAAAGGCTAAACATGAAATCTAATGAAAGGATACAGTCAGCTCCATAATGGGTCCTTTAGAAATCCTCTTTATAAACCAATGTTTTTAAGAATTCATCACTTCCTCCCAGTGCGGTTGTCTTGCTCTGTCAGCACCACGGTCATGCATAAAGTCACTTTAGGTACAAGACCACAGAGGCAGATATAAAATCACTCCCTTGCAGTGATGTAGTGTGAATTTCCGTCCGGAATTAGGAACATAAATCAAAAACCCGGAGTTTTTGTGTTTTACCCCCAAAGTGTGAGTTCTTAAAAGCTAGAAACTTGACAATAAAGAGTGTGAGTGAACTAAAAGCTACCGTATGAAAAAAAAGATGAAAAAAAAAAGTTAGGGCTGTGTGGTAGGAAGGGGAGATTTGTACAGGGGATGTTAAATATACACCAACAAGCTGTATCGCAAGAAATCAAGCCAGTAGCCCGCGGATACAAGGATATGTCAAAGGAAGCCTATAAAATCTACGCCAGCACAGCAAATCAGTTCTCCCCCAGTCAATGTTATAGATACCTAGCCCGGGCAGACCAGCTGCAGTTATTCAAGGGGGAAGGCTGTTTGTTTGGCTCTCTGTGTTGTGTGTGTGTGTGTGTGTATGTGAGATGGTTGGGGAAAATTATTAAAGAGGGCTCGTGAGAGATTAGGCAAAGACGGAATGGCAGGAAGCCATCTCATTTTTTTTTTTTTTTATACTGTACGTATACATTGAATTTCACAATGTGAAATAAATTCTGAATGCGAGGGCTGTAATTTTCTTTCTCAGCGCTGTTTTGTCTTAGCCAAGCAACCCCCGTTAGGTTGTTAACCAGCGCCGACCATCAATCCCACCTGACAACAACCTTCGGATCTCCCCGCTGGCTCCATTGAGTTGATGTGAAGATACTGCTCACACATACATACAAACATACAGGGTCCGTCATGGTCTTGCTGCTTCATGTGTCTGTGATCTGTAGGGGTATGGGAGGGAATGTAAAACTTTCCATCTCTGCACTTCTCAGATCAGACCAAAGGCATTTCTAGAGTACTGCAGGACCTAGGGGACCTCAACCCTAACGTCCAAACCGCCTATGAAGTTCTCCTGTTTATACCTCGCACACTGGTATCTATACCACATGCAGCCCTTTGTAACGTTGCTGTAAAAGGAGTTTTAAATAGGTTTTTTTCCCCCTCAACATACTTACTTTTACACATAAACAACTGCAACTATTCTGTATCATCAGCTTCTTTCCTCCTCTATCATCCACACCATTTTAATTCTCTGCTGATTCCACTCTGTTGCTCCTGGGACTGGAAAACTAAAGGCACCCCCAAAGAGAGCGCTTGTCTCCTCTGTGTGCGTTGGAGGTGATTAAAAAGGGATTTGTGCTGGGAGGATTGGGATTGTTATCGCTACATTTGATTTATCACCGTGAGCTCGTGAGGCGAGGGCCCTGTTGCTGCTGTAAAGGACCATAAATTCCAGGTGCAGGTAGTGGCATCGCAACCTCTGGCTATTGGGAGCTTATCCAGCAGCGGCACCTGTGACTGTCCCAACTCACACCGTCTCTTGTACTTGTCGAGCACAGTTTCTTCTGGCGTCCTTACAAATTATACGACGCATATCTAGAGCAACAACGTGTTTTCCAGAATTTAACAGTAGTTTCATGTCACATTTGTTCCGTTTTACTGAATTCCTTAAGTGGTTATTTAATTTGTAGATTTACTTTTCTAGATTTGTTCTGTGCTTACTTGTTGATCCGTGGTTTTCCCTGCCTAGGCAAGTACCAGCAGCTACCAGCAGGAGCTGTAATTAATAGTGACGTGACTATTGTTGTTACCATGACAACTAAAATGAAGCGTCCGTGGCCAATATGAAAAGGTCAGTTTAAACCAAAAGTCTGAGATACAAATCTTTTGCAGTTTTCTGTGATATTTTTGTGTAAAAGTGAAAAAACGACTTAATGGTCCCACTGGAAATCTCTTCTGTGGCTTGGACTAGATTTATGTGACCTCAGCTCAGTACAAAAACTGAATTATATGTAAAATTAACGAAGAACAAGATGAGCCACAACATTAAAACCACTGACGGGAGAAGTAAATAACATCGACCATCATGTCACAATTCAATGTTCTGCTAAGAAACTTTCGGACCTGGCATTTGTTACTTGGATATGTAGCACCCACCAAGAGAAGACCCCCCAACTCCATAGAAATGACAGTCCTTGACCCTTCAACCCATAGGACCCAAAGGCCCCCATCATTATGTTGCCGTACACCACAGGACACTGTCAGAAGGTCCATGTCCATTCACTGATGAGATAGAACTGTGAGAGGCACAAGGGAGACCTGCACAATACCTACAGAATATTAGGTGGTCATAATGTAATGCTTGACTGGTGTACTGCAACGCACAGTGGCATGACAACGGTTTTACACACCCTGACACCAACAGTACACCCATCTGCTGCGATATAGGTTGTTATTGCAGACGACCCACTCCTATACTGCGAATAACAATTACACACAGCCCAGGTAAATGGCTTCCTCACTTTTTTTCTTTCCTTTTTACACTGACTGACTCTTGTAAGATGTTAAACCATATTTGTTGCAATCAAAGACTTTTCACATCAGCATAAAAATATCTTCCTGGAGAATCCTCCCCTCGCTCGTTCGTCTGTAGCTAATGGCTCGGAGTGACTCAAGGCCATCTCCTATCTCACACTGGTGCAGCTATAAGGAGAAATAATGAGCGTGCAGTTTTTGTCAAGTTTTTTTTTTTTTTTTTGGAGGGGGGGGGGTTAAGATATGCAGAGATCGAGGTGATATATAATGTTATGCCTGTGTAAGCCTCTTTTGATTTCGATCCAACCATAACACAGCTTGCCGATGACGCTCACTGGGTCTTGCGCTGACTAAGCCAATTACTGGACTTGCGTGCGTCTGATGATTCTACCAGACCAGCATGTGAGAGGGCGTTGTGGTCAGGGAGGCAATTAAAGACAAGACCAAGAACAACATCCTTGTTAAGAAAACTGTCTCGAGAAACTTTGAATCAAATCTTCCACGCTGATGTTGTGATGTTGACCCTTGTCCGCGATGAATAATTCAGAGGGCGATGCAACGAATACCTGCATGTTTTTACCAGTCCCTCACACTTGAAATTCAGTTATCTGCTTGACTGCCTCGGTAGTTTTTGTGCAGTGTTTAAAGATTAATAAGTTTGTGGATTCCAGAGGAAGTATCGCATTTTGATGCCGCGAGAAGCCTTTCAAGGCAAATATGAAATGCCGGCACATCTGCCTTCTGACTACGAGATGGTCAAGGCTGTCTTTGAAAAGAGGTGCAACTGCGGGAGAGAAGACGGTTTTAAACTGAGAGCGGGGCCAGAGTTATGGAAGGAGACAGGGTCAAACGGAGGGGATATGGTTACATTAGGGAGGCGAGCGCTCCCTCAGAGGTACCGGTGTAGGTCAGTCCAGAATATTAAAGTGCATTAGCCTGAACAAAGAGCCGCACCAACGGTGGCAATGAGACAGGGGTGGAGCAGGTCAAATGCTCCTTGAGGCCAGCTGGAAACCATAATAGTGGGTATTTTAGATGAAAAGAGGGATAATGCTGTGATGCCCCAGATCAAGCGGAGTAAACCAAGTGAGGATGAAAGGGTGTTTCACAATGAGCGTCCTTCAGGTGGGACCTTTTCCCTGTTTTTCAGTCACCTTGAGTGATTACAGTTGTGGTCTCTCACTCCGATCTGATAAAAAAAAGGTTAACGACAAGGAATTCGACAAAAAAATTAAGAAAATCATAATAATAATACAGTGGCTCAGTTAGCACAGCTGTTTCGCCAGTTTAAAGGCAATTATTAAAATTGAACCGACCGTACATGCAACAGTGAGGAGTTGTGCGGTGATGCTGACGTTATTTATCGAGGTTTTTGGGGTCATTTGCCGCCGTCTACCTAATATAAGAGGGGAGCGACTCGGCCCATATGGTTGTTTAATTCCATGCACGGCCTATTACACGTTCAGGAAATTAAAACAAAGCTTATGGAGCCAAAGGCCATCAGTTAATTCTCCGCGGAAAGCTGCTCGTTTTTCATGCCTGCCTCTTTCATGTAGGTTCGGGACTTTCTGCGAGCGCCGCAATCTGGAAGAATGCATCTGTACATTGTTTCTCTTCTCTGCGTGCGTGTTTTGTCGGGCATTTGCAGACAAGCATCTGGGCCAATCTGCATTCTGCAACCGCACGATGACAGCCCCCCGATGAAGCCACAGTAAACAGTAAGCCAGCCGTCATTATCACTTGTGTGTGCTTTTGGATTTATTTCACTCGGTCCAAAACCCCCCTGCTGTTCTTCAGTAAATATCCCTGTGACATTTCTCCGTACGGACGTTCAGTTGCAGCCCGCCAGCAAGGCCTCGCGTCCAAAGCCACTGCACACAAAGTGACAGCTTCTGACAGCTTATAAACTGGCCCAGATCTGTGTCCTAATTGTTAAAGTAAAATGTTTGAAGTTTTGCGGAGCTGCTGGTGTGATATTGTTGGAACAGTTGTAGTAAAATGCCTGCGGCTTTCCAGTGGGACGTTGAGCACAATAGGTTTCACCTGACCCCGGCAAGCAGTGCTTCCTGTGACTTATATTAAGACTGACTTAACCAAGGGAAGGATTTTTCTGTTTTTTAAAGCTACTGAAGTCAAAGATTGGGAAAAAATCCTTCCTTGGTATTATTCACTGAGCCTGACATACAAGAAAAACTCTGTTAAGAACTGATGTGATCAGATTGGATTGGGTTTTTTTTGCTTTGGCATTGGATCTACGACATGCACCGATCAAGCATAACATTAAGACCACCTTCCAAATACACTGTAGGTCTCCCTCCAAAACAGCTGTGACTCATCAGAGAATGGACGTGGGAACTTCTGAGGGTGGCCTGTGGTGTCTGGCAACAGATTATTGATAGTGGGGAGGGCTTTGGGCCCTATTCCTTGAGGGGAGGGGCCTCTGTGGATCAGTGCATCCCACATGATCAGTTTGAGGTCCAGTGTAATGATGGGAATTCTGTCTCTTTTTAGAGAGACGGTTCTTTTGGTTCAGCTCGCTAAAAAAAGACGGCTCTTTTGGCTCCCAACTGGCTCCTCAGATTTTTTGTTTTTGTTAATTTATTACCAAATTATGTGTATAGTCAAGGAAATTGCTAATGGAAATACTTTACATCAATTGTTTATTATTTAAATAGCTTTATTGAACTGCCGCAAAAAGAAATCCTCCTCTGGGGAGTCGCCCGAACCTGGATAAGAAACGAGAATTTTCTTGCTGTGAGGCAATAGTGCTAACCAATCGTGTTGAAAAAAAGACGAGAAAAACACTAATCGACTCCCAATGACGTGAACCAGCTCCGGTCGTTCTCTTCGAAGAGCCAACTCTTGGAGGCGGCTCGTTTGCGACCGACGCATCGGTAATCCGGAGAATTTGGAGGCCATGTCAACACCTTGTGCTATTTTCCATGTGTTTTTTGAGTTGTTCCTAAAATCATTAAAGAGTGTCATTGCTGTGGGGTTGGGGTGCCTGGTCTGCTCTAGGTGGGTGCTACATGTAAGTAAGTAACAACTACTCGAACGCCAGGTCCAGACGTTTCCCAGCAGAACACTGAATCGTCACAAGATGGTCAATGCTATTCACATCTCCTTTCTGCAGTTTTAATGTTCGGTGTGCAAAATAAAAGTATTTTCCGTCTTACTGCTACAACTTCTTTGTGCAGAAATGTTCTGGCCGTTTGGGAGGTTCATGCAGCTGGACGAGGCAGGTCAATTTACAGACTTTACAGACTCTGACCCCTAAGGCTGCTGGTCAAACTCTTATTCTTACCGGCTCCAGTCGATGCCGTCTGGACATATTCCAGTTTTTATTGAAAGGTCGATGTCAGCTTGATATACTGGTTTAATCACACCACATATACACAAACTAGCACATGTATGCATACGCACGGCTACTCTTTTCTTCTTTCCCCTCCTCTTTTACTGCGTGTGTAACACAGCAACAAACCCTTTTTATCACCACCACCAGCGGCTTTAGCTTTACTCTCCATCCTTCTCATTAGCCAGCGCTGGGAAATGAGGATTCCGTAAAAATACAGAGCATCATTAAACACTGTAAACTGTACTCTTGGAATGGCGAATGAGCCCTGTAAAAAAAGTGGGGGGGGGGCTGGAAGAGTGCCAGGGAACCTATTTAATTCGTCCAGCTGCAGGTGTGAGCGCCTGCGACAAATCACCCGTGCTGCAGGTCTAATTTGTAAAAGACAACAACGTAAAACACATACAGAGCGTTAAACGTTTGCTCCACAAAGGCAGATGCTCTGTGCCGGGATATATGGGACTCAGTTGAAATTACGCCAGGCAGATTAGTAATTCTACCCTCTTTCGCGTTATCAGCCGGCGACACAGGGAGAATGTAGAACGTAGAAGCAAATGAGCAAATACGGATTAAATGGAAACTTAAGTGTAAGAGCAAACAAACAAGCAAGGATCAGTTAAAATAAAGTACAGCTGATTACAGTTAAATATTTGGGCAGCGAGTTTATATTAGTCCTTTCTAGGGCCGAGCCGTGAATGTTTAACAGATTTCAAACACAAACACGAATAAAAGAAGAGACTCTGAGCTTTGTTTTTCGAGGGTTTTACGGTTCCCCTCTTTTTCTTTACTTTCCAAAAGTGGAGATCGGTTAATCTATTCAAATATATCACATCAACGATAAAAAAAAAAAAAGCTACATCTAAACTTTTGACAGTTTCAAAATCCAAAGATTGGACAGGGTGAACAACCGAACACGGGAGAAAATGCTATTTTAACTGCACATATGTAAAAAGTCTCTTTGTGCGCGCTTTCAGCTGACGTGATTGGACCACAGTCGGGTCGGCGCACTCAGGAAACTCAACCAGAGTATTTAGCTTGGAAGGTCGAGGTGCCCCGAGGCTGCCGGAGAGCTTGGAGCACCGGCTCGCCTCGGCCGCCTAACATAAATTCTCACCTTTTTTCGGTCCCTCGCAAGCCTTATCCGTTTTCCACATTTCAGCGGAGATGAGAGTCTCGGTACGGAAACTGTTGCTTAATTGGAAAGTTGTGCGAGCGCGGTGTCAAAGTGCAGTGTACAGCAGCCCCCTTCGGTGCCGCCGCGGCAAGTCTGCTCCTGAAAGCCTGTGTCCGAGTCTGCCGTTTGTCTATTTCACATTATTTTTACTTTCATTTTAGTGGGGGCACAGTAAAACCCGAGTCGCCTCTTACCCTTCGGAACCCTTTATTTCAGGCGCATTACCTAAATCACTGGAGGTATGTTGGAAAAACAGGACACCCCATAAAACCCTGAAAATGGCCTCCTGTTTTAACATACTCGAGGGGAACTGAATCAGACTCTTTGTGAAAAGCTCACTTGTGTTGCATTGCGAGGACAATGAAACTGGACAGGCAAAGTTCAGGAGCATTTTATTGTGCTTTTTTTTTTTTTTTTTTCTTAACTTACTCACACCATTTGACTCAGGGGGTAGATATGCCCGTGAACTGTGTCCTGAGACAAAACACAAGCAAACAGTATTTGACACAGTGTTTCATTGCAACATGGCTGCAGTTCTGAGGTTAAAACTCAGATGGGATTTGTTAAAAAAAAAAAAAAAAAGACACAAGGGCCGGGGTTTATAGAAGCATGGAAAATCTTTAACTCAACCTTCAATTTTCTTGATTGACAGGTGGGCCAACCTGTGCCCTTTTTATCTTGTTATGAGTGATTAGGGGGTGCAGGGAGGAGGACAGGGCGAGGGAGGAGGAGAAGACAAAGAAAAATAAAAGTACATTAGTTCAGTCAATATGACATCATGCAGATTGAAGGACGCCTCGCTGGTAATACAATCTTGTAAAGTGCTTTACGGATTTACCAGATTACTTCATCATTACTTATTTGGATTTCAAACTAATGTAGTGTATAATCCCCGCTCCCTATATCGTGGCAGTTTGCTTGGTTCAGAGATAGGAAATGGGAAATTTGGTGCAGGCAGCAAAAGGCAGATTGTGCCATCCTTCCTTCTTTAGCTGGTGGAATTAGCCAGATGTGTGGTGCTTTAATGTGGAACCAAATTAATTGCTGCATGATCCACACTCATCTCTGATGAGTTCTGCTGGGAAACGTTTGGCCCTGGCGTTCGAGCAGTTGTTACTTAGACATGTACCACCCACCTAGACCAGACCAGACCAGACGCCCCCACCCTGCAGCAAGGACACTCCTTGATGGCAGCGGCCAGGGGTGCCGCCAGAACTTTTGGGCCCCATGAAATAAAATCACATTGGGCCCCACGCCCTCATTGTGAAGGCTGAAGGGTCAGTCTGTGTATAATTTGTTCATTTGAATTTCAATTCAGACTGGATCCAGACTTTTTTTTTACTGCTGTGAAATGTTTCAAAAATTTTAATTTTCATGTAGAAAATCAAGGTAAAAATAGAGAATGAAGTTTTGTTTGACATTAAAAAACTAATTATGAAATAACTGTTTTATTGATTTTCCGGTCTGAACTGTAATTCAAATGAATGAATGGTACACTACCCTAACTCTAGCCTGTAGCTAGCTTATTGCACTCTGAACAACAGGTTAATTTCTGCCATTGCAGAAAAAAATTAACCCTGGTTCACATACTGGCACCTTTTTTGTCTCTCCTCCCCTCTTCCTTTTTTGTTTTTTAAAAAGAAACCCTGAATTTCCTTTGCTACTGGGGAGCATTGTGACGTATTAATAACTTATTATGTCTATGGATTTAGCAACTACAGACTGCAAGCTGCCTACCACGTGCTAAGACAGGAACAAACCATTTCATGCAGAATCACGGGGGTGGTTGGTCAATATTGTTTACCTTTTGATTAGCATTTATTTAACCCTCCCAGCTAAAAAGATCACTTATTTTACTACTATATTTTATTATTATTTGCAAAGTATTTTTTTATGATGATGGTCAGGGGCCCTTGGTATTGTCTTAACTTTTCCCCCCTGTATAGCACCACTGGCAGCAGCCATCTCCGGTAGAGTGCAGCCTGACACAAGCACACACAAAAACGGTTTAGGAACAACTCAAAAAAACTAGCACAAGGTGTTGACCTGGCCTCCAAATTCACTAGATACCAAAGTGAACAAGCATCTGTGGGATGCACTGGAACGAGCCTGACCCTTTGGCTTTCAGAAGTCCCTTGTCTGTTTGTCCATTGCTGGTTTGTTTATCTTTGCTATCCATGGTTCTGCTTCTTCATTACTTCCTGAATTCCCAAACTAAGGGTCTGGCCAAGAGTCAAATCCGAGAGTGCTTGAGTGTTTATCATGTGTAAAACATTTACCCCATTTTAATCTGAGAAATTTGCGTTAATTTGTGTCTTACTGTAAACATGATGCACGGTTGTCCATTGTTAATGTGATAGACTGCATCTGTTGCTACTACATCTATTGGAACCCAATAGTACGTTAACATGCTCTGCGGATGATCTGATTTTCCAGGTTCCGAAGTAGATAACTTTTTCTTGTACTTGCATGTCAGTGAGGAGAAAAGTAAACCAATCATGGTTTTTGTACATATGACTCATATGTTTCTTCAAATATAAACATGTTAACTACATATGTAATGTCAGTGTTTTTGACATGAATTTTCCAAATCAGTGATGAGTTTCTCCAGACTGCTCAACCGCTACATGAACACTGGATGCTTAAAAGCTTGGGCGTGGTTGGGATGTCTGTGAAGACTGTCATCCAGGTTATAGTACATCATGGCGTATTTTTGGATTGAGTATGTTTTATTTGCACAATGAAGTTCCCCTCAACATCAAATCTCCAGTCATCCCCACAAGCATCGTGCCCACAGAAATACATGATGAAATATTTTAAGCGTTAGCTTTGTTCTAGAACTGAACAAAACACTGGACAACAATGAAATAAACTCTTTAGATCAGTTTTAGGAATAATCGCAACAAAAAAAGAAAAGTTCCTCCTGCATTTGTTTGTAAGTCTGACATCTAAAACCCTACCATTCCTTTGGTCACAGCAGGCGAAAAGCAGCATCGGATCCACCCGCCGAGTCCCAGTGCATCAGGCGAGCGGGGACTCTCTTGTTTCATGCGGTAGCTATAAAACATGCCCCAAGTACTTGCAACAGTTCTGTTCTAAGCCGCAGCCCCAGTATTCCCCCTGAAACGCTTAACAAGGGACAATTACAAACTTGTTGCAAATTATGGCTGTGTGCATTTGGGAGTTGTCAGATGACTGAAGTGGTTTTAAACACTTTCAAAGCTGAAGGGGGTTTTGAAATATTGCTATTTGTCTAGGCAGCAGCAGTGAGGAATGCTCGCTCAGGAATACTAAGATCACTGTCAAACAGTGTTACATGGTTTAACAATAGAAAAGCTGCCTGGCACGGAAATACTAATAAATAAATGATGTGTACCTTATGGAAGCGGTGCTCTATCCCCCGCGATGGGATTTAATCTAAATCACAGAGTGCACAAAGTTAAGGGAGGATAATCAGATCAGACAACCTTTCACTCGCCCATCACCATTTTCATTTTTTTTTTTTTTTTTTTGTCTTTTCGCCAGCTTCTCATGCACGGATAATGGATTCCGACGTGAAAAAGCACAGAATCGATACTTTCTATTGCCCGTTGAGATTTTTTTCTGAACGCATTATAGAAACCCTGCGGTGTCACAACTTAACCCCTTACGGGGATGACGGGGATTTGTGCCCCCTGCGCAGCCTCGCACGGGTCGCGTTTGTTCGTTCGCGAGCCGCATGCTAAGTAATGAATTGATAAACAGCTACTAGATGAACATGGATTGGGTTTTGTCTGTGTGAGGCCCTCACCTTTAATCATCGTCAAAGAAGCGTGAAAAATGCATCCTGCCCTGTCTATCTGACGCGTTCACGCACACCGCAACCATGACACCATGCCGCACCACACCACACCACACCACACCACACCACACCACACCGCCACTATCGCACACGTGTTAGTCCATAGCAGACATGCAGGAGATGCCCAGGCTGTGGGAGAGTGCGGAGCCAGTGAGCTGCACAGAAAGGAAGTCAAGTGTAGTGGTATATATATATATATATATTTTTTTTTTTTTTACTTTCCTGCCATGTCACTTTTCTTTATTTTTTTTCCAGCTTGGCCGGTCCTGTTGTGGCCCGTGATGCGGGGTCCCAAGGGCCCGGCGGTGAAATAGTAATATGGACCATCTGACACCTGTCAAAACAGCCCTGTTAGTTGAGCGTCAAGCCCTGTCAGCTTGCAAAGGAAAGTGCTACGCAGCCTCTCAATTTTCTCCCTCCTTCTCCCAAGTCTTCCTCTCCCTCTCTCTCTCTCTCTCCCTCACCCTCTCCCTCTGCACCCTCCCCCTCCTCCTCCTCCCCACTTTCACTTTTAACTCTGTATCCAATTCCCCTTCTCCTCCTTCCCATCTATCTATATTTCCCATTTTCTCACATCTTCCTCACACTTTGACACTTTGCGCCGCTCATTTATCTTTGTCTTATTTATTCCCCGTCTGTATTTAAATCTCAGAGCCTCATGTTTAACTCATGCTTGCTTCGGCGCAAATTACCGCCGTCGCGTCGGGATTCTCTTATATAATCCAAAAGAGGCGTTTCTTTAAATACACGCCTTTGCAACGTCTTTCCCTCTTATCATATGTCTTCGGGTACCACAACTAAAGGCAGTGGGCTCACGCTTGATGCACAATGCATGTGAGCCGTTTTATTTTACACTGACATCTACAAAGCGTGCCGTACTGTACGTGGCGAAAAAGCCGAGCTGAACCATGTTCAAGTGTGAACCGAGCCCCAAACTCCTCCAGCCTGTGTGTTTCTTGTTCTCCATTCTCTGCCTCTGCCTTTTTTCTCAGCACAAGGGGCTTCCCGCTGTGCCAATCCCCCTGGTACCCTTCACCTCACATCACACAGGCTCCTCTGCTGCCGCTCTCCCGACACGCCAGCAGATCCAGAGATGCAGCAGTGGAAGTGGAGAGGGGGGAACATTAGGCTCGACTACTGGGAAACACGTCCTGTCACGGTCTGTGTCAAATCAGCTCAACTGAATTAGTATCAGCGTTATCTGTTTACACTGGACTGCGATTGCTTTCCCAGTGTGGAACAGGAACTCGAGAACTGGGGGGGTGGGTGGATAATTTTGTGTGGTCTGCTCTTCCCATGCTCCAGAATAATCTTTTTTATGTAATAAAAATAAAGCAACAGGAAGAGTTTGGGGGAAATTTACATTCCAGTGCGCCACCACCAACACAGTAACTCTGTGGACACGTTGTGTGCGTGTTTTTGATGGTGAAATTAATCTTTGGTCCGTTCCTCTGATCTCTAAAACAGATTTTCTGATACTAAGCTGAACTGGAAGGTCGCTTTTAACCAAAGATTTCCCCTCCACAAACTATTGGTCCTCTCTTTTTCTTTTTTTTTTTTTGTCCTGCAAAATCATGGGATTAAAAAAAAGGGGGGAAAAAGGAAGACCATCCCAGCTACTACAGCTGATTACACTTGTTGAAGGAAAATAGTGCAGGGAAGGACGGAGAAATGAAGCAGTAAGTTCCTCCTCCATTTTTCATGTCTTATTAAAAACATACCTCTGGATAATCTCTCATATCCTGCCTATTAAAAAGCTGGCTGGAACAGCCACCAGAGAAACCAAGGGCAATTGTTTCCAGTGTAAAGTCATTAGAACTCATAATGAGTCTCAGGCAGATAACTCCAATGTTCTCTACTTTCAAGTCGTCCTTCCTGGTAAACGGCGACTGAGGAGTAAGACCTTAAAAACTATTGCAACGATCCCGGTCCAAAAGAAACAAAAGAGAACACGGTCTCCCCTCCTGGATATGGTGTTCAGTAATAGGAATTGACTATCCAAACCATACCCTGGAAAAATGACAATAATATTGACAAAATCCTCTTTGACCTAGGCTGACTTTGAGCAAAAATCCTGCACTTCATTGGATTTCTCCGTGGCATTGATCATGACTCACATGAGGCATGCTATGGAGGTTTTCTGCTTCTAATTCGAGCACTGCCCAAAGCACCAGCAGCTGATGTTGATATATTTATGTTGCCTTGCCATTTTTCTTTTGTGCCGGCTCCACAGACAATCAGCGTAAGCCCACAGTGGTATTTGTGGGAGCAGAAGGGTTTGAGCGCCCGACACGTGCTGTCTATTTGTTCATAAAGTGATCTAATAAAGTGTTTGTTGCAGAACGAACAGTTGGTCTCAATGTGGATCACTTTATTATAACAATGCCTCTTTGCTGCGCATACTTTTCCCTTATTCTCCCACTCATACTTAAGTGATTCCAGGGTTGCAAATGTCCTTCCCCTTAATTGAGGTAAAATGAGTTGAGGGAGAACTGCTGCCTGTTCTCAAGTACCAGCAAAGAGGAAACTGTCCACATTAGATTGAATGTAATTGCCTTGGTTAGACACACCAAGAACCGTATAAGAGTTTTCACTTCCCCTGTTCCCCTCTCCTTCCCGTTTTTTTTTTTCTTTTCTTTTTTTTCACACCAATAATGTCACTCTACTGTTCTGCAAGAAGATATTATGCACCATTCTATAGCCTAGTTACATTTAAGTACCTGAATTCCTGTGTCAGGATAATGGACCTCGGTATTGAGATGTATGAAGCGAATCTGATCCAGCGGCTGGGCTTTTACAGAGATGGCTGATAGAGCGTGGGACAGGAAGGATCCCGGCTAGCTTGGCTGACGAAATTATTGCAGGGATAAAAATAAATAGTCCCCAGCACAAGTGTTGGAAAATAATAGACATAACCCCAATCAAAGTTAATGATGTTGCATTAAATGGCATTTATTGAGAGAGAAGGGGACAACAGCTGTGACATCTTGCATTCAGATAGAGATGGTAAACAAGATGGTGTTTGGTGGCATTTACAGGCTTGGACGCAGATCATGGAGAGAGTGGATGTGACATTGAGAGGTCAATAAGAATTCATAGGCATGCCGGTGAGACACTGCTGAAGTCGTTAGCTTCCTAATAATGTAGCGCATCCAAGGCTACGAGGCTGTGGGTTAAGGAATCCGTTTCCTGCTGAACATCAACTATTAAGGGCAATTGAATTAAGAGCATCATTCATATTCAGTTTGAAGAGTTAATCCTTGTGGAAAAAAAAAATGAACAACCCACGTAGCACCTTTTGTAAGGCATATCTCTCTGTGTGCGGATAACTTGTGCCTGTTATGTGACCATTCTCATTGGGATCATGCAGAAAAATTGCAAATGAACCTATTCCAGAGCAGAGAATTCAAACCAGAGAGCTTTGTTTGTATTATTACATTTTTTTCCGACTGAGTATGACTAACTGCCGCTTAGTCAAATGGCGCCAGTATGCTCTGAATGCACACCAGTTGTGTGTCCTGAAATCCGTTACCCTGTGCCTGCACGTTTCTAAACGAGTTTACTGGGGTCGCCTCTTGGCTGGGCCGCCCTGACGCTGTGCCCGTCGGGGGCCGACGGGAAAGGCCTGGAGGGCGGGGAGGAGCAGGGGAGTTGATTTTGGCTCAAGCCACGGATTTCTGAGAGGAGATGGAGCTTTCCGTTTCTAGGCTGCGGCACACCTGGCTCAGGACACTAGAGATGAGGCCCCCGAGCAGGAATGACTGGCCCACGAGCTATAAAATAAACAGGTGGCGCTGAATATTATCTCACTTGTTGGTCTGTCACTCGCCATTGGCTAGAAGTAAGCATTTATTAAGGTGACTCAGCCACTCATAAACAGCTATTAGAAAGGGATTTTCTCCAGCTCAAATTTGTCTCTCGGCTTAGCAGGACGGGGGATCATATGATGATGTGGCAAAAGGATGAATTCCCACCTATTACATCATTGTCAAGGCACTCTGAGATGACCCCCTCCAGCAGGATGGCCTGAAATAACAAGGTCAGAAAAAGTATGGCTTAGCACCGAACTGAACTTGATTAAAATATGTGTCTTGACTTCTCAGACAGTCTCCAGGATTGTGCCTTGAGGTCCTCACCAAGGACAGACACAAAAGTGCCCGACCGAGACAGTCCAACAGCGTAATGTAGCAGTTTGCATGAATTCCTCTTTTTCTTCAAGCTCAAATGAAGAGGAAACAGAAATAGTGTGAATCTTACTACATCTACAGTCTTGGTTGTGACATCAGGTCGAACCGTTTCCGATCCTGAAATACTGTACGTTTCTACCATACTCCACGAGCTGTCAGTTTCCATTCAGCTTTTTGGAAGAGAAGGCAGATTATTTTCCACTTTAATGGTATGATCTCTCAACAGGGACTGTCAGCAGCTTGGAACGTTTTTTTTTTTTTTTATATATATACTTCTACAGTTTTGTCCTTGCACCGGTGAACGGAGCAGTAACAGGCTCCATCGAGAAGATGTCGACAAAGAAGGTGGAACAGCTGGATTTCCAGCATCGCAGATACAGAAGTCAAGAAACAAAGATGCATTTTGTCTTGGTGTAGTTGTGCCAAGCTTAATTTTTTATTTTTTTTCCTAACCCTGACCCTGGCAATAAATTATGGGACTGCTAAGAATTGTCTGCTAAGAAAAGTCTTCATCATTATGTTTTTGCCCTGTAGTTTTAAATAGTCTTGATTCAATTGTAAAAAAAAAAAAAAATGCTTTAGATAGATTTGACTTTTATATGCAGTATTTTTGTTTTCACTTTTTCACAAGTTTCACAAGTTTTTACCTCAAATATTTTATAGAAAAAAATATAATTACTTTTGTGAAGTCAAATTAAATTAATTTAGTATTAAATTAATATGAAAATGGTTACCACTTGTTTGGATGGATTATATTCATAACATATAACTAAATATGAGCACCATACTTTCATATTCTTGGATGTTGAACATGTTTATGCCTTCGCAACCGGCATTATGTTTTCAGACTTACTTATTTAATCCTTGTGAACAGGATATCTGAGAAGCGCCCTGGAGGATTTTTTTCCCCCAACATTTGTGTTTGAACTGATTCTATTTTGGTGGTCAGTGGTCAATTTCATACTGACATCATTAAGGCTTTCATTAGAACAGGGCTTCCCAGACTTTTTCGGTCACTTTGAACGAGGGGAATTTTTCAACCCCCACCTGGCACAATCGCCCCAACAAAAATCCTGACAAATTACACATTTTTAAACTAACACCAAGTAATGTTATACTTCATAACAAATCAGAAATCAATAACCCTTAAATAACACAAAGTTCAAAAGAAAATAAAAAAGTGCAGTTGAGCAATCACTTGCGTCAAAAACCAAATCGCAAGTAGCCAAAAGTATGGGAAATAATGAAACACAGATTTGCAATCTGTGCAAAAAAAAAAAAAAAAAAAAGCAGCACAAAACAACAAAGCAAATCCATTTGTCAAAGCAGATGAGCAAGTGAATTTTTCCTGCATTAGTGGCCGTACTGAGCCTGTTTTCCACTGCACATCTTTTCAAAACGGGGTGACAAGCTTGACACTGCCACTCGTAAATCACGCTCAGTGTCGAGCTGGGATCTGTATTTTGTTTTCACCAAAGCAACAGCTGAAGATGTGGCAAAAGGTAGGAGAATGCAGACAGTGGCTCTGCCATTCAAGTCAATATCGGTGTTTCCACCAGACGTGCTGCGCCACTTTTCAGGAGCGTCCTCGAAGCGTGGTACCACGCACGCCGCTAAATATAGGCGACTGATCTTTTTTGTCCACTTGATGCTTGGAAAGCGCGTCAATACGAGCAGATCGGATCGTTCGGACAGGAAGTCCATCATTGGAAAACACTGCATAAGTGTTGTGCGCTGGGACGGACGTAGACGTAAGACTGCTCGGAAGAGGCATAGTTTCATTTCTGGGGAGCAGCATGTTTACGGTCTGCGTAGGGCCTGGGCTGTCGCTGTAGCTACGGCGTCAGATTCGCGCAGAAGCATAAATCACCTATTGGAGCAATTGGGGTTGACTGCCTTGTTCAGGGATACTGTGACAGGATTTGTTCTGCGTTCACATACAAACTGTCAAGGAATTCAGATAGATTACTTCAACATGAAACAGTCAGAAGCTAGCGCCATCTCAACAAAGGTCTCAATAGTGAGAAAAGAAGCCCCTTGATTGCTTCATTACTGCTAGATTCATGCATTACTCACTGTCCCCAAAGTAATGCATGGTTGTTGCATGCATGGTTCGAAAGCAGATGTGACCCAATTACACGTGAATTGTTTATATGCAGAGCAAGTGAAGGTATTGATTAAGGGGCATTTTCTTTTCCACAGACCCTTTTAAGCTTCAGCACACATTGCTGGTACCAGAGTGCATTTCAGCGGTGTGTTCATGAGTCAGAGCAGAGCGTAGATTTAGGTTGTTATTGGTTTGCTGACTCCAGAAAGAGACCTCCTTCATTATAAGTACTCCGAGCAGAACACACCAGAGGGAAAGGATTTCTGCTCAGGAGATTTGTTCCAACTTTAAGTTGCCCGAGTCAAGATTGCTAATTAAGTGGCAGAAACCTTTGGTCCCAGCTCCAGTGCTAGTGCTTCCCCCACTCTACTGCAGGGCCTTCAGGCTTTGTGGGCATCGGGGGGCCACTGAAGATCTGTGTGGGGCAATGGAGCATATTGACTATGTCACATAGTGGGTCACTGTTTTTACACTGCTGAGTTTTGCCTCTTCACTGGGCCCCGACATCAGGGTCTGCTGGTCACACAAATTAAGGGGCAATTAAGGCACTGAAACAGTAGAAAGATCAAAGTCAACTACTGGAAGAAAAGCCACTCGAGAGAGTTAAGCTGTTTTATAAAGCAGCAGTATCTGGCTTTATCATTGGAACCAAACCAATGAAAAAACATCACATTCTTCCCTGTTATTTACAAGCGAAACAAAACGAGGATTGAGGACTGTCTTTAAATTGGTTCCACCACTTGAGCATATTGTTGCAGTGTCACATGGTATAGCAATGCAACATTATTCTATGACATGGTTCTTGAACCCAAGGACCCCAAACTGATGGAGAGATTAAGTAGGGACCCCCTACCTGCTGTATGTGTTCTATTCTATGTTAAACTTGGCCTAGTGCTATTTATAAATATACATTATTATTACCATTTTCCAGTCAATATTAAGCTATTCAAATAATACACAGGCTCAAATATTCATTTTTCATTATTCAGTAGTGCGCTGATGAAAGCGTGCAGATGAAATATTGCAGAGTGCTTCTGGGATTTCACCTGGGGACTGAATAGGCTCTCAGTCAATTGCGGGGTACCTGACAGTCAGCGTGTAATGTGTGGCCTCGTGATTGGCTCAGCACCAATGGGGCGGGGCCAACTGTGCACAGGGGGGGCTTAGATTGACAGGTCTCAGCTAGTGTGGCTGTATCCTGTATTGTTGAATGGGTGAAGTGCTGACTGAAAGGTAACGTCTTCTACCTCCATTTATAAAGAATGTTAATATGTATTTAAAGAAATTTTAATTTGTGGGGGGAAAATTAAATAATATATGTAAAAGTTGTTTGATCAACCAAAGATTTTACGACCCCGCCCTGTAGTACCTCTGCAGACCCCCTGTGGAGACCTATGTTCTATGGCATGTGCCAATGCACTGTGGTTTTTGTATTTGTGAAAAGTATATTTCAATTCACCACGGGGTTATTTCTATCTTTCAACTTGTCACAGATGAGATATTTGAAAAAAAAAGAAAAAGTTTGGATGGAATCCAGCCTGCAGAGAATTTTGCAGCTCTGAGCCATCATTGAGATTCCTGTATCTCTGCTAATTTCCATCAGTTTGACAGAGAAAGAAAGGGGAAAACAAACAACAGCTTTCATCATCTCTCACTTTTGTTTCCCTGCCTTGTGTATGGCAGTAACTCGTGCCAATCTCAGGCCAGTCAAACAATTTCTTCAATGAAATGGGCTTCATGGATTAAAATGTAATTTGCCACAGTTAATGAAATGTGTTCCGTATAAACACAGGAGAGCTTATTGAGTTGGGGTTTGGGAGGTGGGAGCTGGCTTTAAACAATGACAACCAACAGGTCCTTTGTAGAGAATCTGTCTGATGTGTGCAGATGGGCTCTGCTGCTCTTGGGAGAAATGCGATAGCGCTTGCTAATTTAATTTCGATATGTGTGTAACAGTATCTGCTTGAGTGCATGTGGCCCTGTTTACCGCTGGTGCAAGGATGCATTTTAAAGACTTTGGCATTTGTTTGTATGTGTGTTTCTCTTCATATCCAGTATGTGGGATTTCTTGTGCATATTTGTGAACCGCCGTGCTTCAGAAACTTTGTAACACGTCATGTCTCCTTTCTATTTTTACCGCAATCTCTCGAGAAACGGACAAATCGGAAACGAGTTAATCTGGGGCCGATTACTCACCAGATTACGCTTTTATTTTGAATCTAAAATCTGGTCTTCCACTCTGCTGGGAGGAGGAAAACATATGTGTGTGGCACATTGCGGAGCGCGGCGCTAGACAGCCACGCCTGTCTTGTTAGGGCTGTACACAGCCACATTTCTCAGCATGCCATGTTATTTAGAAATATGCCCAAATCCTCTCGCGACTCCCGTCTGTGACAACTACAGAGCACATGCTGATATTTGTATATCTCACTCAGCAGATTCACCCTGGGAGAAAGTGTGTCCCCCGAGAATGTCTCCATATAGGAATGTGCTCCGAGTGTCTGTCCAGGATCACATTTGTGAGTGGGTGTATAGAAGTGTTTTGGGTGAACGCGTGTGCATTCACGTAGATTTGCATGCTTTACAACGCTTCCCACAGACCCCGGCAGCACACAGGCATTAATTTGTGAACGACGTGCAGTGTGTGAACACTCATTAGGCCCGTGCTGCTATGTGGGAGCGACGTAACAGGGTAGGGGTTAGGTTATATCCACTGAGAGGCTGTGCGAGAGAGACAGTTTTTGTGTTCGGGTTTGCTAAGAATGTTGTTGGCTCTGTGTGTGCAAATCTATCTGTCTGGGAGTATTTGTCTGTCTGAATATTCCCTTACATGTGTGCAAACATGCAACTTGTGGCATGTCTCGTCTTCCTGGCGCGGGGACGGTTTCGCCTCACTGCAGGGTGGAATGCTCTCCAGCGTCTTCAGAATAATTTGTTTTATGGAAAAAAATTATCAGCGAAAGCCTGTAACAATCCTTCCATACTAAATCTCTAGACCACAGCGCGCGCACACTCTGTCTCCATTAAAGCCCACTGCCACGCTACATGTACGTACACAGAAGAATGAGTAGAAAACATAATATTTAATGCGCCTTAAATCATCGCGGCAAAGTGGCGCGTCTCTTCCATGCCTTGAAGGGAATCATCAGTACATTTGATTCATTTGAAATGAAAAACCGTGCTTTGAGGGCTTGTGCAAAATCTTCTTAACTGGTTATGGATAGGGAAATTGATTCCTGGGCCAGGGCAGTCCTCTAACCTCCTGGTGAGAATTTATTGATTGCTATTTGACCACGACTCTGTGCCGTGAACATAAATTAACAGCCGCTGACGCGCAAACCCAATCCTGCATTAGCGAGGACTTGGCACGTCCTAAGTAATGACAGGTCCTCAGCAGCCATCTCCGGATTCATAACACCAGACACCAACATATAAAATATTCAAGTGGCAGAGGGAGGGTGAAAGGTTTCTAAGTGTTACCACTTTGGTCTTCCTATTGACTTATTGCCTGCCTAATGCTCAAACCTGTGCTCTGTGGCTGACAACGTTAGTGTGAGGGCAAAATCTGATAAGCCGGCCACTCAGAACAAGAAATACAATCTCCTCTCTACATTTGGCCCCTATTAAAATATGAGCAGGGGGAATCAATAAGGAAAACAGATGTCTGAATTAAGTTATAAACAGCATGGGTATCCTGACTGTACACAGTCGTGCCATCATAATTCCCAGACGTCTTTTGATCTGCTCTCAACGTCTGACCGTTTGGGAACGGGCGGGGAATGAGGGCTCACCACTGGTGGTGACGCTCGCATGTTCAAGGATGCTGACACGAACAGGACTGTCTGGATGCAGGGCTTAAAATAAAGCTGTTAATAAAGACATATGTGCGAAGAGATCACCGAGGTTGAGGGACCACGCGGTCCCCGAGGGTGGCGGCGGGCCTTGGTTTTGCAGGGCGAGCTGCACCAAAGAGGTGCTTGTTACAGGGAAGCCCAGGCACCGCAGAGTGCAAGAGGATCCACCCTAACATTACATCGGCATCACAGGTCTATCCATCTCATTGACAGGTCACTGGCGTCAAGTGCCAGGGGGCGTGACATTGCTGACACGGGAGTGTGTCCTACGCACACACATTTCTGGAGCCTTGAGATGACCCCCCTGTCTCACATCTGGAGGGGGGGAGCAACATGATCTTTGTCCACAGCTTGGGGGGTCATGGCAGGAAGGACGAATGGGGGCCCTTTCACTTAAGCTGATCCCTTCTATTCAACCCTGTGGCACTTACATATGAGGTCAAGATCGTAAAACCTCAGAATGTACAGTTGCTGGGGTTGCAGGGGCCCCTGATTGCGTGGGCAGGGGGAGGTGAGGCAAAACCTATTTGTGTCTGTTGGTGTGTCAACAAGTTTGGGTGTTTGTGTGCATGCTTTTATCGCATATGTCACAAGTTGTTCTATAATAAGGGAGGTGATGGGCAATGTTTTCTGGATTTCTGGAAATGGGACCATTATAGTTATGCGGCCAATACACACACAAAAACATTTATTTCACTGCGAGAATGTGAATAAATGTTTGTGTGTGTGGGTGGTGGTGGAGACAGGAGGTCTTAGGGCAGCTGAGACTTTGCTCAACCTCAGCTGACCATGTCTCCCCCATTCATCCTTGTCATGCGCAGCCTTAGCATGCATGTGTTGGGGTTTGACTTTCCTCCGTAATGTAAATTCCACATGTGGCACATCAGACATGGTGGATGTTAGCTGTCCTCACTGCTCGTCCCGACCTGACTGGGCACTTGCATTGCACACTCGCAGACGCACATACACAGAGCCCCTGGAGAAAAAATTAAATAAATACGATAAATGTTTCTCCAAATGCCTTTCTTTGGGGAGATACAGGGACAGACTGGGGCGTTTACGGCACGCCTCTGAAAGGCTCTAGGACAATAGCAACACTTCATGGCAGTTCTTATTCCCCTACAACTGAAAAGCCACCAAAAAAAGTTGCTGGTTGGGCATTTGTAAGAACCGTCACTGAAACACTTTTCAAATGCATGAATTCTGAGACATCAAAATGAGTTTGTCAATACGCCTTCATTAATGGGGAATCAATACGGCGGCAAGGGGATCACTTTTCTGCAATACAGCTAGCTCCACTGAGCTGCAAATCGACCACAGCAAATAACCAACAAGTGCACGACAAACGAAAAAAAAGCTTCGACTCTGAATGTGACGTGAACACTGCTTTGTGTTTTGGCGCTCATCTCCCCTTGATTCTCCTCTTTTCTTTTTCTCTCGCTTTCCTCCTCTCTGCATTGTGTCGGCGGCGGCGGACGGTGACGATGGGATGGGATGGATCTTTAATAGATTTGTCTCGGGCAGCACAATGGGAGGAGGGATCGTTGTTAACATTATAACATATCGATCGCTTCGACTCCATTTCCCAAGGCCCTGTCATGCAGGAGCCATTACTCACAGCCGTCAGCCCCTCTCCCACTACATATACCTCCTTCTCGTGGCTGGATGTGACAGTGCGTATCCACGCGGTTTCACAATGCTCATTTCTTATCACCCCGTTGACCTCCCTCGTATCCTGCTTCTCTTCAATTAAGTGTCCACGTCACTTCGTCGGCTTAAACATGCAGCTGGGCATGAGGGCTTGATTCCTGCTTGAGTGCATTGTATACACCCAGCGGTAAAGATGGTTTTCTGTTCTTTGTTTATGCTGATTTATGCGTATGCGCTGAAGTGTGGTGGCCGTGCTAATGGGGCCAGCATTCCATTGGGTCATAGCTTTAGAATTAATTGGGAGAGACCCTTTATTAAACGGCAATCTAGCAGCAGCAAACAGGCATCCCATTATTCACAATAGATCACCATACTACCGCAGCGAATTCTGAAGGTGAATTTATTGTGTGTCTACACCATGGACTGTGTATAAATATGGACGAGGTGTCTGCACTTCCTTGCGTTGGCCAGGACTATTTTCCTATTTTCCCGGGGATATGGGTGACTTTAGAGCCAGACAGTATGGTCCAACAGTGGAGCCACGCAGAGCTGCAATATCCATGACGCGCCCACACATCTACCAGACTCACTCACGTTTTCATTAATTAATAATGCGCTCTGCTCTGCCTCCACCAGTTGCAAGGAAATGTTTGATTATATACTGCACCATTTGTTTAATTTTTCCAACTCTCACAGAGCTGTTGGCATGGCAACTTGTAGTGATCATGATGTCACATCCTGCTTCTATGGTATTAAATAAACAAGGCACTTTAGCATACAGTACATCAGCATTATATTAACTACATAAAAAGACTGAAACCATCCTTGAAAAGAAATGTGTTTGACTTTTGTACTTTTGTTTAAATTTAGCCCAAGTCCCGTCATCAAACATAGAGTGGGTGGAGCTTAGGATATATACTGCAGCCAGTCACCAGGGGGAGCTCTACTTGCTTTGCCTTCAGAGGCATGTATTAGAGAGAGTCTGGCCAACTCAAATCGTGGGCGCCATGTTTGCTACATTAGAGGGAAGATTCTATAGTGTATAGAATATAGATAGATCTATAGATGTGCTAGGTTGAAATAAATGTCTCATGTTTGAAATCAAGGTAGGCATTAATGATGGTATAACTTTATTTTTCCTATATGAAATTTTAACAACGTCAGAGAGAGAAATTGACATTTACCTCATATAATAAGGAGAAATCAATTGACATCCAGTTCTTCCTTTTCTGTTCTTCTGCTCCAGTGATTTTCTCCGTTTTTGTTTGCAGGGGAAACGATCAAGTTTCCCGATGTTTTCCTGATCCTGTGCCAGAGCCGAAGGCTGAGCACTGCGGCATATTTTAACTTTTAATCCAGTTTTATTCTCTGTTATTATGGGTGAATAATGGTTAGATGTATCTTACATGGCACCCATGAAACACGTGACCATCTCTCTCTAATATACGGCTCTGTTTGGCTTCGCTTTTGAAGAGCTGTTCCGCGTCCATCTTTCGACCCTTTAAGACCTGAACATTGAAAAAACTCACAATGTGGCTGAGCACTGGGAAGTTGCGCTTTCTGGAAAAAAAAAAAAAGCTGCCATTACGGTAATTATGACGCACCGCTGCTGTTGGCTACAGTTCAGGGAGGGACACAAGACCTGGAAGCCCCAAGAAGAGAGAGTTGTTTGGAGGAATTTGTTGGTAAAAACTCATCCTGATATGCGCCCTTTCAAACCCTGCAAATTACCTTATTTTGACATGTCACCACAACTGAAGGCCCTTGTGTCAGAATATGGGCCATGATTTTTTTTTTACTTTACATGACAATAATGTGTGTTTTGATGTCGCAGAGTATCAGTTTATCTGTTACTATGGAGTTTTGTCGTTTCCATTGGTGTTTAACTGGGCTGCATTATAGTGGGAGGTGTTTCTAATGTTCTGTCCTTTCCATCTCCAAGCACAAGATGGGTGCAGTCCTGAACGTGACAGCTTAACTGACTGCTAAAATGTAAAAACTGAACAGAAAACTGTATTGATGTGTTTCGCTGTAACTAAAAAAACAAGTTAACAACTTTATAAATCGCCCAACACGTCTATGACAAGGATAACCATCCTCAAACTAGGGTTTTGTTTTGGAGAGCAGATAAAAAGATACTTACCTGTGCTTTCTTGCTCACAGATCTGACAAAAATTGGCTGTAACAGTGTCAGCTGAACTACTGCTGATACACTGATACAGAAGTGTGGCAAAAAGAGGTTGCTACTAGTAACAGGATGTCCAACTAGTTGAGGTGGCAAAATAGTGTGCACCTCAGTGCTGAGGGGTGTCAAGACAGGACGGGAGGCAAATCTTTGAGGCATTACGCACTGCGACAAATGTGTGCCAGTGTGAGCAGGAAATGTCTCAGCCTGAGAATAAAATGAAAGCCTGAAACTGGCTTTATGAATTTGCTTTGTAAATGTGCGGAGGAAGAACCGGAGAGACAGAGCAAGAGAAGACGGAAATAACAGTTCCTAGTGACACCTCACATCAGTCAGAGGCCGAGCTGAACAAAAACACACGCGCACACCCGAGCACGCAACAATACACGTAGCTGGTGTGTCCGTTCCCAGCAGCTTTACCGCCAACATCTGTCCAGACAGTGCATTGGTTGTTTGATGTGAATTACTACAGTCCAACAGCCTATCAGTCATATTCATACTCAGACAGGACAATGGCAGCAATACGCTTTTCCTTCTGTCTGAAAGCACTTACATGTCATAGTTTTGAGAAAAGAAGAATAAAATGTGTGCTCACAATACTTTACTGTTGTTCCTTCACAAAGAGGTACACAAATAAGACATAACTGACACAGATAGTGTGTGTTCGACCTGTTTTCAGAGTAGTCGCTACATAAAAAATTACCTAGCGAGTGCAGAAAGTCGCTTTATGGCAGATGCCATATTTTCCAGTTAGAGTCAGACCTTCCAAATATGGAAAGTAGGGTGGAGTGTGACAGTGAGACTGGTCCATTGCACTCTTTTAAAATGATGCACAGTGTAGAGTATATTTAATTTGGAAACAAACATTTACTGACAGAGATGTGGATGTAAGAGTATCTTGGGGCTCCAATTAACAAGCTAACAAACTAACAATTTGCATTAGGGTCCTGTAAAAATGTATTCCTGCTCTGCTGAAAATGACAACAAAATACCATTATGTCATTATATCACAACAAAATCAAAACAACGTGCATTCAACTTGAGATGAATGACCCTCATGGTGCGTCTCGCCAAAAACAACTTATCAATTACTCCAGTCCAGGCAGTCACTAACCCCTACCTCTCTTTTAGACCTAACAACTAGTCGATAATGGAGTTAGTCTCAAGGCCAGAGCACACTGATCGGTGGAAGTGAATTCACCTAATGACATGATAAAACAATACTTGGTTAGAATTTCATGAGAGAAATTGATGCATTTTGAGGTTATCACCCAACGGACAGCGTGGGAGAAAGGCTAGTTTCTCCTTAACAACGAAAGATCAGTTAGCTCTTCCTTGTGTTCCCATTACCGGCCATCTCACATCAACTGATATAAAATACTAGACTTTGTTCTGAGCGTGAGCACTGGAAAAAAATGGTGCTGAAATAGTGGGAAAAGACAGAGTTGTCGTTCTGGGCTGCAGATGTCTCTCGGCTGTACAGGCCGTGCGAGATGGAACTGACAGGCTTGAAACATCCAAAGACAGTCTGCTTCAGAGGGACTGTCCAAGCCAATATCCAGGACAAAGGATCTCCCCGGATGTTAATGAGTTGTGATTGTTACCAAGTTGCAGTCTTGATCTTGTTTAAAGGCCAAGTTGTGTGACTCCAGAGTCTGTGTGTATGTGTTGCATAATCTAAAACAGAAACCTTAAAGACACACACAGAAAAGAAACATACCTCTGCTTCTTTTTAACCAACCAAAACATGTCTGTTCTATTCAAATCCCTGCGCTCTGTCCCATTGTTCCTGTCGCCTTCAAAAAGAATAAAAACCCGTCCAGCTCCATGACTGGATCCATCACGATTGGTGAAACCAATTGCCTTGGCCTTCCTTGTCCCTGTCCATTTGATGACCTGCTGAAGATTGATGGTCAGAGCACTCCAGGGTCAGAGAAGATACCTTCTTTATCCCACCACCATGACGGTGAAAACTTGTCTTTGATCTTAAGGTAGAAATCTGTCTTCTTTTTTCTCCCGATTCCCCTTGTTGAATGATAGTATGGAAAATAGAGAGTGAGGCCCGATACTTAAATATCAATTTCCCGGATGGTCACGCATCACCTAGGGGTTATCTGTCTCCTGTGTTATTCTATTCAGTTTGATTTACCGCATGCACTTACGTATCAGAGTAGCAGTTTGTGAAATTTCGGTTTTGGGTTACTAAGCTTCCTCTCTTTGTGTAGTAAAAAAGAAAAAAAAAAATTGAAACAGCGTCACTATTTTCTTAGTGAAGCACTGTTAATGGACTAATTAAGTACTGCTTTCAGCAGGATGAAAAGACACTGCTTCTGCTGTCAGTCACAGTTGGCTTTTTGAATTCCCTTCCGAAATGTCTCATTGTCAGTGGGCTGCATCAAAGTGTATTCACAGCGTACTGGCTTGATTGGCCCCGTAGCACAAATTGTACCATAGCTGTGTCTCGCTCAGGGTTTGCAAAATTTTTTTCACACACTAAACCCATTAAGCTTCATCTTAAATTTTATGTACACACACTTACTGCTTGTATATTTAGTTTTGCACACATGCATGACTATACTAGCCTGGCAAAGCCACACTCAGTGCTGAGAATATAAGTCTGGTAACATGCCGTCGAGATTTCACTGTACAGCATGTCTCAACCGGCACAGAGAAGAAAAGACCTCAACATGCGTTTGTATAGTCGTACAATCGTTTAAAGCCATTTTGCTGTGAACAAATCGAACTCCAAAGCACTGAGATGACGTGGATGTCTACGTCGCTGTTATTGTCTGTTACCTGATAATCATCGTATTTATACGATATTCTAGGGCCTATACATATACGAATAATTCTCAATACAAAAAGGCCACATATATGATAGTTTGGCATTTCAATGCACCCAAAAAACGCTTCTTTTGATTTCCCCACACAGCACCAGAAATTGATGCCAGATTTTGCTCGATCAGCTGATAGTTTTGTTTTTACATACACCAGTGTGTCGCATTTCAAGCCATTTTATGTTTTATGTCTTTTTTTTTGTTACTCTTCTGTCCATTGCTGCATAAAACCCTAATTCACTGAAACACAATCAGTTACCAAAGGAACAAGCTCACACTAACTTTCTGCTGCAAAAATGTTGTGGGCGGGGGGAAGTTGAGTTATAAATATGCTTGGTTTGATGTGTAACAGTGTCCCATTTCCGTATTTATATCATAGTTGTATGGCCTATACGATATAACAAGGCCGAATATTTGATAGTTTTGGCATTTCTGTAAACCCAAAAAACATAGTTGATTAACTCAAATGTCCAAGCCCCTGTGTTATTGCTGTTCCACACACATAGAATAGCATTGTTTTTCAAGTTGTTTTAGTACATGCAATAGCTAGGTTCAAAATACAGTAATTTTAAAGTGACAGTACAACATTTCTAAATTTCATAGTTATGCTGCGATGGGCCTAAGCAGTTGGAGGCTGATGCACCGAGCACGTGTTCTCTACGCCAAGCTCCTATCCTCTAATCCTCTAGTTTCCTGGCTAATTTATTCTCTGTTACTAGTCATGCAGTTCTGTGCTATTACTGTATAGCGTGTTAACCCATGTATTGACATCTGTTGCGGTGGTCTCATCAACCTGCCCAGTCTTCATGGCCTCCTGCAGTTCTCCAACCACCATAGGATTCCTCTTATATTCTCAAGCTGTCATGTCACATCATCAGCTACATCTTGTATCTGTATCATCACCAGATTCTACTTGTATGCTTTAGTCAGACGTATGTATCTATGACAGATGTATGTTTATCTTGTTCCTCCATATGAGCTGGGTTCGGATCGAGTTTTCTTCTTGTCTTTCCTCGCCACTGCCGCCTTCATGCTTGCTCTCTGGGTTCATACCGGATTTTGTGAAGTGTCTTGAGACAATTTTTATTTGTTCGTGATGCTATATAAATAAAAAATGCCCAGTTAAACATTCAAACATTTTCAGATAATGGCCTGGGTCCCTGGCAATTAAGTAGCAGTTTACGTAGACGTCCCATAACTAAAGCCAATGAAAAAGGACCCACTCTACCAGCACACATCTTTTGTAGACCGAAGTTCACAAAAGATGTCCATGAAAGGCTGAATGAGAGGGTGCGCAGCAGGGTTTTAATAGTGACCACACTGAACAAGTCCCTAAATGCACACTGCAAAAAGGTTGATGGAAACCCCACGGAGCAAACACTGAGTTGAAACCCAATAAAATCGTGTTGTGAAGGAGTCATCGCCCGGGCAAGCAGCGGATTCAAACAAGCATGAACCTGGTATTTATGCGACTATCTGCCAGGGTAACACAAAGCAACAAAGCAATGTTTAGATACAGAGCAGTTCTTAATGTCATGAGGCGCAGAGTGTAACTAGTAATTCTGCTGTGCTACTTCCACACAAATTAAGATAATAATGCTATTATATTGACTTTGGAGCATATAATTTAGAAATGGAGTAAAAAAGGCTTCAGACCTTGAAAACTGTTTTTCATTTTCACTCATCATAACATGTTCTTCAAATCAGTATATTGTGGAGATTATTTTTGTCAAACTTTAATTCAAGTTTGACTTTTTTTTTTCTTTTTTTTTTGCTCCACAATAAATATGGACCTGGATACTCAGAACATATTCAAAGTCTGGTAGTTATTGTTATGAGTAGTGAACAGAATCATAAATAAAATAAAATAGAAGCCTTAAAAGGATAAATTTTGAAAGCTGTATGCCAGAAATGTCTGTCCTCCTCGTGGCTGAACAAATCGGTTCCCTCCTGCATTGTGATTCAACGGAGCGTCTAATTTTCACCTGTTCCAAGGTGATTCATCACACTTCCCGCCAGTCACTCATTTGATTATGCCAACAATATGCCCTGCTTTCTAAGTGTCTGGCAAACAGTCAGAGGAACAGACTCACCAAGCAATTACAGGATCTCTCAGCATTCACATATTAACTAGGTTTCTTTTGCCATTCTCCCATTTATTCTGTGTCTGAAAACCAACATTTTCCCAACTGTTCTTCTCCCTTTGTCATTATCTCTTTTCTTCTACATTGTCTCTTTCTTTGCTCCCATTTTCTTTTGTTCAGCTGCTCTTTTTTTTTTTTACCCCCTTCTCTTCTTTCTACTTCTTCTCAAGTTTCACAATTCCCATTCCTGGTCTTCCAGAGGAAGCCATTACTGTCCTTGAGCCGAAGTGTGTTTGTGTGAGTGTGTGTGGGGAGGGGTCAAGAAACTAATTTGTTGTCTGATTTCGAAGATACCCAGCCAAGTCAGTGACCCCGTACCCCGGGCGAGCTGTGCTGAATCTTAATTACAGGTGAAGTTGGAGCACTAGGGTTGTCCATTTAGCTGAAGGACAATCCGTGACGGCCCCTGCCGTCCATTGCGGGTCTGTGTATGTGGTGAAATGGAATTGGTAACTTGTCAGAGATTCGTGCTGCAGGACGCGCGGCAGGCTGCAGACAAACACTCACGATGATGCCTGTGTCACTCCGTGAGTGTTTGACAGTTAGAATGACGGAGAAAGAGATGAGCAGATTTACACATTAATTGGTGTTATGGCGCGACAACCCACAGACAGAGCAAAGGGTGATTCGGATTCTTGTGTTTGCAAATCCACGCAGGTTCGTGTACTATATAATACCCGAGCAGGTGTTTGTAAATCAACATGAGCTTGTTCTGGCTTGAGAGGAACATTTTTTACTTTACTTTTGAACATTGAAATCAGTCTTTTACCTCGACAAAAGAAAGGTCACCGTGAGGTGAAGGGCTGTAGGAAATAAAAGTGCAAAGAACCGGTGAGAGAATTTGTGAATAACAGCCAGCAGGGGAACGTAAGAAAAAGAAAAAAAGCCTGCAAAATTTAAAAGGGTAGCAACTCGTTTGGCATTGAACTCCGCTAACGTTGTTGAAATCATGCTGGATATCAAAGTCGGTGCAGCAGCAGAACTTGAGTTATTCTGTTTTTATTTCACGTATTTGTCCGTGCGATGGAACGATAAGATGCGATGCAGCATTTCAATGTGCGCTCCTTCACAAACATTCCAGTGATGGGAGAGGACACACACATGGTTTGAAGTGTGACACCACAGAAGGCGTTTACTTTGGAAAAAAAACAACAATCTGAAATGAATCTGTGAATTTGCATAAAGTAATAAATAACAAATGGATTTGGTTTGTGTGAATGTTTGGGTTTTTTTCACAGTGGAACTGAAACCACTCCAACAGCCCATCAACACTGGAAGAAATGGAAAAAAGGTCACTTTTCTAGGCCAGATGTGCAGAAGATGTGTCAAATCCTGGGTTTGATCATGAGCGTGATACCGGATATCACCTTAAAACGACTGTAATTTATGAGATTTTGGATAGATTGTTTGAAACTCGGGCATTTTTGCAAGAAGAAATTAAGTTGCGTGATCCTGCCAACCGAGGAACATAAAATGCTGATGCGTGCAAGAAATTCATATTAGTCCCTCTTCGCTTACTTTTATCATGGCTTACTTTTTATTTGTCATATTTCACTCATTTTAACTTTGATTAAAAGCTTTGGTCATTCGATACGAAGTTCTTCTACATCATCGTACCCAAAATAAGTAATAGTTTCCATCTTTCCACGTTCCAGTTTGACAGACTGCTGCTGATCCACTAAATGATCCCTTATATTCTGCTCCTGAGGTCCCACAAACCTCTCCACTCTTTCTCTCTATCCATCCGGCCCCTCCCTCCTTCCTCCCCCCAAACACTCAGCATAGGGGTTGTGCTTGAGTGAAGCATTATAATAGCTCAAGGAAATGGCCCTTCTTGAGAAACTTTCAGGGACCTGTCAAAGGGAGAAGATTAATGCCTGGCCAGACTCTCCAGGGGACTGGACCCCCCCTCTCCCCACCGCACCCCCCCATCCCCATTTTTTCTCTCTTCTTTACCCATTTCTTTCACCCCTCCCTCATTCGCCCCTCTCATCATCCTCACTCAGCCAACAATGGCATGTCCCATTGCAAACAAAAGATTTAGTAACGGAATCACTCCAAAAAGCCACACTTTTATTCGTTTAGTTTAGAGAGTGTTGGCATCTTGCTTTTTCCTCAAGAGACGGTGACAAAGTGCTTTCGGGGCGACGCAGCGCTGATGCGCTCATTATCCCCTCCTAGATGACTTTATATCTCTCAGGTCGACGCGCTGGAGAGACGTAAACATTCAACTGGCTGCTGTTCAACAGAATTTGTCATTTGGGCATCAACCCAGATCTTTCTGCATGCAAACAGAGAGAGAAAAGCAATTTGCTGAAACACGCAATGGGCCACCACTGGCTGCTTGTATGCCTGCCCCCTTCCCTCTATTCTTCATCCTTGTTTCCTCTTACCTACACCTGTCCTGTGTCCCTTTCTCCACCCTTACTACTTTCACAACCTTGCTACATCCTACAACTGGGTCTGCTCTCCCTCTTTGTCTTCCTCCTTTCTGCCTCTCATCACCTTCTCACCTTTTGAAATGGATGCACGTGACGTGTACGTCTGGTCTGTTTGCAACATGAGCGTGGAAACCTTCTGCTAAATCAACCTCCGTTTCTTCATCTTCCGTGACTTCTTTCCCACTACTTTTCTCTATTCGGTGCATTAAAGTGGCTTCCTATTTGTCAAGAGTGGGGATGTAACTGAAAGGAAACGCGCAAGAATCGGCTCCACTTTCATACTGTGTGATGCGTGATCACACCACATTCTTCCCGACCATATTCTCCATGTGTTTGACGCGAGATGAAGGACACACACATACACTTAAAACTCGTAAACTGAGGCCCGTCCTGCTGCACAGCTGTTGAGAAGATGGGAGGATGATCAACTACTCAAACATTCCTCTCCGTGTACAGTCCCCCCTCCCTCCTCCCTCCTTCCACCCCTCATCTTCCCCAGTTTTCAGAAAAGCAGAGGAAACCTCAGCGGGACGCCCCTCGCTCTCTGCTCTGTAGTAGAATCAGCCGCCATCCTCTGGGACTGTTTGTTTGAACTTTTCGAATCAGAATCTGCAGCGATACTGAGCCGAGCGGGGAAGATGCAGCCGTAACGGAGCACCGCGCAGCAGACGGAGGTGAGGAGGGGCCAGATCAAACACACCCCTCCGGGAGTAATGACGAACCTCAGACAGAAACCTTCGATCTCATCCACGAGGCATGGCTGCGTGTGAGACCTCTGACGCCTTTTGTCTACCAGACGCTCCGAGTTTTGTGACCTGAGTCTGTCATTTGCATCCAAGCAGCGTAAACAAGCGTGTTATTTGTGCGGCATTCCCCGGGCCACCCACCCAACTCATCCACTGACAGCGGGAAGAGCCAGAGAATTAAACCCTTGGGGCTATCCACAGTTTTCTGCAGCATACACTTTGAACAAAGAAAGCAGACTGAAAAACCCTCGTAGCAGAATTTTATGAGCCAAGATATATATATATATATATATATTTTTTTTTTTCTTTTTCTTACCCTGTTCCAATTTGCTGTTGTACATTTGCGTTGGCTCGGCTACGGTGGCAGTGCAATAGAGATGACAGGGCTAATTACATAGCTCAGAAAACGTACACAGAGAAACGAAAACAGTCGTGTTTTTTTCTGAGCGCTGGACTGAAGCAGACAGCCGGTGGCGGTGACCCCAATATCACACCGTATTCATTCTTCTGACAGAAACCAGCACCATGATGCTGATTTTGTGCCACTAGGGCTTGTCTGCGTTGCACTGATATTTTTTTAAGTTTTGCCAAGACAAACTAATGAACTGCACCAAACAGCTTTTCACTCCTTAAAGAACTGACTGTCTTTACGATTGGACACAGGTTAAACTAGGCCAGTTTGGGTCTAAAGAGAAAAAAAAGTCCTGGTCTGAACCTAATCTGGGTGTAAAGTGAACTCGCCCTGAGAGAAAATACTACGAGAACCGTTTAACATCAGGTCTATCGTGGATTATGGGGAATAGGAAAGGATTTTCCGAAAGTGCTCTGTGAAATCCTTTTTTTCTGTATTTAGTAACTGTGGCAGTATGTAAGTATTTGTACAGAGCAGCACACTATGGTAGAGTATCACTTTTAAGGCGTGTTTGTGTGTGGCACCAGAGAGACGTCTGTGGAAAACTGAATAGCCCTCTAACAGCTTAAAGCCCTGCAAGAAGGCCAAGGGAAGGTTACAGAGGGTTGGCTCATATTTCACTATTTTTATTTCGCTTTGATTCAATGAATGTCAGGTTCACTTCTTCAAACACTTCATGCTTTGGATTTGTGTGGGTCTACTCCTCAGCGCCGAGTTCAGAAATTGTCAGACCTCAAGAGCGGTAATACATTGATGCGAGATTAGGCGTGTGTGTTCAGTCAAAACCAAATCCAACGCTGTGCGTTCATAAACATGTGTATGTGTTAACTTGGATGGTGAACTGTGGGGTCCGTCATTACGGCCAGACCTTGTTATTTCACGCACGCTGTAATTGCTTTCTTGACTTTGGCCGGAGCGACACACTAAGGCTGTTCACAAAACAATACTGCCGACCAAAAGTAATGGGAACGTGCACAGTATGTAAAAGGGACGTTCGTTATTAATCAAAGACTATTTTGTATGTCAGTACTTGTCCTTGCTCCTTGGTTTTGTGCTTTTGAAATCTCAAACAAAAAAATTGAAGGTCTGTGTTCGACTGTCTATAAATATGGACAACATGTCTCCACTTCCTTGCGCTGTCCAAACTTACGCCATTTTCCCAGGGAGTCCCAGAGTTTGAAGCCAGAGTCTGCGCAGTACGGTACCAGAGAGCCAAGCAGAGCTGTAATGTCAATGTCCCATTCACATGGGACCACTTCACGGAGCAGTTGGCATGGTGTTGTGTATTGATTTGTTGAAGAACTTTTAGTCATCGTAATGTCACTTCCTGTTTTGTAGCGCCAAATAAGGAATTAAAACTAAACTTCTCGGAAGAGTAGACCCCTTCACGGTTTGTAAACAATGTGATCCTTTTTTAGGGACGGGGCTTAACTGGACGCCAAACATCTCAAATACTATAGCTTGTAAACGGCGGTTAGCATATTTCAACAGTTTTGGCCCAAATAGACAAGGAAAACGCATATTTTAAAGAATATATTAATACAAACACTCTCCAAGACTGAGTGTTGTTTTAAAAAGTTAACTCTGACTGATGGGACTATATTCACTGACCCCTTCACTCTCACTCACTGGATGGACAATTTGACCAAAGGAGGACACAGAGGGGACGAAGTCTGGTCTGTCTGGAGGGGAATGTAGTAAACGCAACTTCTACTTGGACACGCCTGAAGCACGCAAGTAACATTGCATTAGCTTGCAGTTAGCATTAGCACTAACGTGCAACAAGAATCCCCTAAATCATGAATAACTAAATATGATTTCAGTGTGAATTAATTCTAACCCACAATGTTATCCAGGCTGAAACTGATGATGCATTACATATTAATCTTATCTGATTAGAAGTGTGCCTGTTGTTGATTGTCTCACTCCAATCCTTCCTTTTAATCTCCAAAGCCAAACCAAAGTTGTCTACAATTAGCAGTGGCTGGTATGTGATAAAACTTCCATTTAGTGTTTTAGATTTTTCGGTTTTGGCACCAAAAAATACAACAAGATGACATTTTCATGGTTGAAAGTGTTGTAAGTGTTCGCCTCAAGCTTCGTGACATCACAGTGACGTAGGTCATGAAGGGGTATACAGACACTTCAGTGTGCACCAGTATTACTATATTAACTGCCTAAAATGACTGAAACCATCCTTGATTTTTTTTTTTTTTTTCATTTGACATGTACTTTCGTGTTGAGTAACATGAAGAGGGAGGATATTAGGACCCATAGTGGACCAGGGAGAGCTGAACTTGCTTTGGCTTCACTTTTGAGGAACTGTTCCGTCATCCATCTTTATACAGTTTATGGTTTGAGCCTGCTGGCCTGCGGGGGCCTTTCCGTGCAGAGTTTGCATACTCACCCTGGACCTTTCTCTGGGTGCTGCCGCTTCCTCCCACAGTCCAAAGACATGCTTGTTAGGTTAATTGGTGATTCTAAATTATGTGTGCATAATTATTCATTTGAAATTCAAATAATAACAAACATACATGCAAGAGGGGAGTATTACTATAAATTTGAAAAACAGTCAAATGAGTCAGTGTGGATTTTACTAATTGCATTTTCAGTTAAATACGTTATCAGACCAAACCAAAGGTCGTACAAATAATCAAGACAAACGGCAGTATTTTTAGCAGCGCATATTTTCATCACGACCTCCCACCAAGACTTCAGTTCTGTGGTCTCTCGGCGCCCAGAGCGACTAAGCAGCTTCGAGTGTTAAAGGTGTGTAAAGTGTTATTAGCAGTAGCTCTGCCTGACCTCCCCAACACAGCTGTGTCCCTTATAACCACTGAGGTCACAGAGGGTCACAGCTTAGCTAACCATGTGACCAGGAGGGGTTAAAAGATCAAGTCCACTTCCACAGAGGGCAGAGGCGCTGGCATCGTGAGTCCTCTCACAAAAATCCGCCAGTAATTGTTAAGCTTTTGTGTAGCTTCTCTTCACAAACAATGGAGGTTCGTGCTATGCTGTGTACTTTTGAAAAAAAAAAATAAGATGTCTCCTTCTCTTCACCCACAAAAAAAGAGTAGTCATGGTTCATTATGAATATGTTTGGGCCCGCGGATGTGTGTGCGTGTTTGCCTCCTGCTGAATAAAGCATAGGCTCTGAAAACACAAGTCTCTTTTCTTCTGACTTCAAAGACAATTACTGGCACACGTGTGCATAAAATCACACGAGGACTCTTGAAAGTGTGTCAGTATGCATACATGATATTTTTTTCTTCTCCCTTCCGTCTTTGATCAACTCCTCAGTCTCCTGTTTTTGTATATCAGCTCTCTCTCCTTCCCCCATTTGGTATGGTCGCGCAGAGAGTGAAGGACACGCACCCGCACGTACAGTATGTGCTCGCACAATAATCCTGCCTGTCTGCGGAGCGTTGACATTCAAAGGTATGGAATGAGCTGATGAATTTGGAATTTGCAGGTCCACGTGGATTAAAATGTTATAGTGTTATAGTTTAATACCAACTGTACAACACACCTACCCACAAAAAGTGAGGGATTACCATAAAACCTGAAAGAGATCATGAGGTTAGCACATTTTATTTCATCACACACTGGGATAAAAAAAATAATGCTGCTTTAGGGAGCATCAACAACTCACGCGACACGCCTTAAATGGATGTCAACAAAACAGGGGCTGTGGTGCAACCGCTTACTTCAAGTCCACAGTAGTTCTTCACACTCCAGTCCAGCAGGGGGTGGTAATGCACCTGCAATCTGGTTTCCCAACCACCAATAAAATCCAAAAGTATAAGAAAGAACAAAATAGTGGAAGGGACCTTGTTCTCAGCTTCAGACAGAATGGTGACTTCAGACTAATGGTGAGATTTCAAAATTTCCATGTTTTTCCACAGTAGTGTGATAGCTAACAATAGCCTAGCAGGCTAGGATGTTTACTGTTGTTTGACCACACAATCAGCTGCTATGTGTCCTTGTGGATTTGTTTCTCCTGTTTGCTGTTGCAGAGTTTTGATGTAATCATTGCAAATCTTAAATATCAGACATGTTAATCCAAGTTTTACCATTGGGGCTGCAAACGTTTAGAATGGATCTGTAAACCATCATGTTATCAGAGTCCAAACCTCTGCACCAAAGAAGGTGTGGGCCTGAGTCGTCAGCCGGTTTCTGGGAGTGGTGAATGCAGGGATAAACTGGCCTGTAGTCTGAGCCCAGCATTACATTGCTCACCAACCCTTTGCTAACACAGGTCGATGAGGACATTTTAAGTTGCATGGAACCCTGCAATTGTGTGCATGTGCCAATTGTGAATTGGCCTTTAACCATCATCAGGAAGTTGTAGATGGCTCAACAAACTGTATATATTTCCATGTCTTATCATTTCCTTGGGCGTATGGTGTAACATCATTGCAGTCAGTTAAGGTGATGATGGCCACTGGTTTTGCCAGAGGTAAACTGCTGGTCCTAACACACAAATACGGGTCCTTATTGTTGCGACTCGTACTTTGCACATTTGCAGGTGATGGATTGATAATAATGAGGTTAGTTTATGAAAAATGCATTGAGGTTAAACATAGTGGAATCAGATATATGTTGTCGCTGCCACCTTTCATTAAAGACATAGCTGCACATGCATAAACACACATATTCTTGTCTCACCTCCCGGCTTTCGGCACCCTCTGATGCTTTACTTCATTCCGCCTGTGCACCCACTCAACACCCACTCGCTAATCTCGTTGCCTCATTGATGCCAATCACTTGGTGTGACTTCTAGCAGATAAAGCAGCCTTCTAGACCCCCCATTCCTGCTGATTTCCCCCCTTCTGTTGTCCAACTATTGGTCATTTAGGAGTCTCCTCACAAAGGAAGGACGTGTCTTCATCCGTGTCAGGGTTTAACTGTTAACCAGGGTGTGACAAGTTGGGTAGGCTGTGCCTTTGAAATGCAAAGTGAACATAAATGGGAAGTAATAGCCATGATGTTTTTTTTTTTCTCTTTTCCATGCGAATGTTGGTCTGACTTTTGACGAGGATTTAATTCATTGCTTTCTGTGTATCAACTCAATTCTTAGGACTGTTTGGTCTTAGTCTTCAAGCCCCGAGGTCTTGTGTGACTTTGAAGTGGTTTCTGTTCCCAAAGAATTTCGCTGCATTTCTTAAAGCCCTGAGAAATAATAAAACGGCCATAGCTGTAGAATAAAATTACTGGGCTATTGCATTCCCATTCATCATATTAAAGGAATGTATTCATCCAGAAAAAAAAGAAGGAATAAAAGAACACAGGGGGATCGAGTGGAATAATCCTTTACACCACTTAAGTTTGAGCCAATTTCTCTCGTTAATTACATGTGAACCAGGTCGTTTTTGACAGTAGCGTTAAAGGAAAGAGGGAATTGGCTATGAGAAAAAGGTTGCACTTTTGGTCACCAGCAGAAATTTTGTGTCCGGTCGAGGGGGAGACAACTGGGCACAAATGGCCAGGAGTCAGGGGTTTTACAGTTCCTGACAGCCGTGAGCTTTGTACCAGACTGTCATAATAGAGTGGGCACTAAAACCCGAGGTGACAGATGAGACAGGAAGTTTGAGCCACTTGGCAACCAGGACGTCCTGTGTGACTCATTTTCAAAGGGACAGTGGCCAAGCTGTTTTTGGATGGCTGGTCTACCCAGCAGACCAAGTGCAGGTGTCCATTAGACGCTCATTACATCTAAAGCAGCTACATTTCAAGGAGTTAAGCTGTAAGCCATCAAAAGGCCCCATGCCGAAACAAGACCTGACTCTGAATAAAGCAATTATGAGGTGCACACTTATAAACATGAATAATGAATGACTGCATGCTGAATAAATGCATTTCCAATCTTGGCAAGTTGGCTGAAAAGTGTGTTGAAAATCAAAATTTATGTTAATTTTTTTATCCCTTAGTATACAGCACTGCAAGCAAAGCGGTTTGCATTTCAATGAAAAATCCACACTGAGCCTCCACTCAGACATTTAAATCCAAAGTTGGAATTTCATTTGGAGAAATTTCATTGCAGGTTCCTGCATCTTTCCCACCCAGTTACCATCATACACTCCATCTGATTGACATCCAGTCTTATTGTCAGTTTGATGGGAGTCGATGTGCGTTTTACTGACGGCCACATAATGGGAGTTTATTTTCTTCACGGTACGATAGTAAAAAAATTCCAGCGCCAGTAGAAAATCACTAATAATGTGTTATTTCAGGACGAAGAAGCTGCAGCCAATGGCATGAGTGAAATGGAAACCTCGGCCAAAAGTTGGTTACAGTAAAAACATGTTTAGAAAAAGTGATTAAACCCAGCAACAACATCCGTAACGTAATCCCGAGCTATAGCTAATGTGTAACGGAAATATACAGAGAACCCGTCTTGTATGACATGATGGTTTTTCCAAAAAGGCTCCATCAACATGTTGCAACATTAAAACATGCAGGATACTGAGCCAGGTCCACTCTTCCAATAACAGGTCACTGCCAACTTCTTTTTCTTGACTCCTGAGAGCACTTCTTTACATAATGAAATGAGCCCTCTTTCTAATTCTTTGCCAGCGACTTACTCTTTGCATTTACATCAGTGCATTTACAATGGAAATTGTAATTTAATCATGCACTGCATTATTTATTTGCATTTTTCTAGGGCAACATATTGTGGAGTCACTGGAAGGAGATGAGGAGAAAGAGAGAATAAAGAGGCAGAAAGACGGAGTGAGGCTATTAAGAATGAGCTCCGAAGAAGGAGTGGGATCATGAAGGAAATCGCTGATGTATGCCATAAGGCTGTGCTCCTATGACCTTCGCTCCATGTTTTGCGCGGTAGCCAGTGGCAACTCCACACAGTGGTTCTGTTTAAGACAGATGACACTGTAATCCAGCTAGACGTGAGCCAGATTCTCATCAGGCCGCTCTCTGACCTGAAAAATCTTTTAAACAAAGTGATATTTATTTATTTATTTGGAAGTTCCGTAGTTCTACTGTAGCTCGCTGTTACTATGTAGCGGTAGTGACTAGAGCAACACCTCCGGGACCTGATGTCAAAACGGGAGTCATTTGAAGTACACCAGTTCTTTGTCAGTGTATTTTAAATAACGCGGCAAAGACTTTTTTTTTTTTTTTCTACATATGGACAGGAAAATGTTATGGCCACGCCTACTCTGCTTAGATGTTCTATAGAGACTTGTCCAGGTTTCTGCACTCCTCTTGCAATTTCAGGAGAAAAATAGCGTGTGACTGACATGCTCTATTCATCCATGAATCATGCTGAAACAGGGCTGTATATCACAGCTGGCACAGAGCTAAAATAAACTCTGAACTTGTCAGCAGCAAACTATGGAAAGCATATTTATCCTCTCCGAGGCTTGTTCCTGCCAATGGATTCTTTCTCTAGACGTTTAAGATCTGGTTTCAGACGATTCATATCTCGCTGAATGGATATACCCACCTGACAATACAAAAAAAACAAAAACAAAACGGGGACATCTTACACCTCACCACTGCGAAACAACGAAAACTTTCTTCAAGTTGTAGAAGTAAGTCTGTCCTCACAAACTTTGTCCTGCACCAGCTCTTTCGTCTACAGTATCTATTTTGGCTCGACCCTCATTGGCCCGCAAACAATTAAGCATCTGGATTCAAATTGTCACCCCCGTCATTTTATTGCCAGTGAAGCAGAAGACAAACAAGGTCTAGTTCTGACGAATGAATAATTGTAACTAATTTGACGCTGGTCACAGGCAAACTGTCAGATTCGGCTGGGTAGACACCTCTCTGGGGGAATGTTGATTTTATCTAACAGGTGCTTCATAAAAGGGCTGATCTGGCCCTTAAACAAGAACTGACATGTTGTCTTAATAGAGTCTGAGCAGCTTGATAAGTATTGATTTATGCCAAAAGGCAGTTGGGATGCTCAAAGTTGCAGATTGGGCTTTTATGTGCTGTTGGAGCACCAAATGAAAGAACTGCATTTACCGTGTCAAAGCGACTGGCACGTCGGGGATAGTGAACAGGCTGGTTTGAGTTTTTTTTTCTTTTTTCTTTTTCTTCCCGTCCTTGTGAAACGTGTTCCTATATCTCCTGAAGTACAAAGGCTGATTATTAAATTCAGCCCTTGTTTAATGTTTGATTGAGGTAATGTCTGGATGGCTGATAGCCAGCTTTGTCTTAATATTTGTGTTTGTGCCTATGCTAACATACTGCTTGTTGCTTAGACGTGTACCACCCGCCTAGACCAGACCAGGCACCCCCACCCACACTGTGGGGTGTTCAAGGTGTTGACCTCCAAATTCACTAGATCCCAAACTGACCAGTTTCTGTGGGATGCACTGGAACTAGCCCCTCCCCTCAACCCACAGGACACAAAGGCCCCTCCTAACAACCCTCAGAAGACCCATGCCCATTCTTTACAAAAGTTTTGACCTACACAGCATTAGGCAGGTATGCCTGATCAGTGTATAGATATAGATTTCCCACTTTGCCGTGGCATGGTTTGAATGAAAACCTAGCAGTCACAGAAGGACGGTACGATTTGCGAGGATAAATTCCAAAACATACAGTTGTAGCAAGTCATCTCACCCCAGCTTTGTTTTTGATCAGCATGGATAGACCGCACTGTTATTTAAATAACACAGACTACGGGATATATCCTTACACGATGTCCAATATCGTTTTACCGACACAGTCTCCTTTCTTTCGTAAAATTTCACCGAGGCCCGTGCGTATGGAGCAAATTCAATCAGGAAAACGAGTGTGGGGCAGACGGGGGGACTTTTCTGAGGCTACAAAAATTTAATTTGTTTTTCTCATTCCAGGAAAGGGAGCGCAAGTCCCCACTCCCGTACCCACACCCCTCCCTGCGAGCACCTTTCAATTTGCCAGATTAGCACCACTATTGTACCTCTGGCATGTTCCAGAGACACACAACGGCAAGGCAACCCCCCTTCCAAAACACTAACACCAAACCCCTCCGCCTCCTCCCCACACACACACACTCCTCACCTCCCCTGCACCGACCACTCCCCATCTCCCCAATCTTATTAAACTAATTAACTCTTTCCCCCTCCACCAATTTCATTCCGTCTCATTTAGTTGCCTCTGCCATCCCCTACCCCATCTCTAATCAGGTTTAAGGTAAACTTAATGCACCTCTACCCGAACCCCCCTCGCTGTCGGCCGTCATGTGAGCGATGAGCGACAGAGAGGAGGTTGCCATTAAGAACGCGTTCGTTCAAACTGTCTCTCTTCAAAAGCAAGGCGAAAAAAAAAAAAGGCTTGTATGAGACCAAAAATATTCTGTTTCCATGGCAATATGGACTTAGTCAAGCTTCAAGTAGCATACCATATGAGTGTTTTAGGTTAGACTTCTCCTCAAGCAAGGGAACCAGCCAAAGATAGTGTTCCGCCAGTATACTGGCCCAACGTATTTTGATACAAGATTTCTTTTTCTTATCTTTTAACTGATAGTTTGTCAGATTTCCTTGCTTTACATTTTTTTTTCTCAAAAAATGACTTGCTATGTTAATATGCATGTTTTGTCCCAAAGTTAGATTAAATGCTTGAAATCCTGACACGTGATTTTAATAAATATTGTGTTAAATATAAATATCTACACAGCATACAGCATGTATTTGAAAGTTCTGAATCAGGTTGAAGATTAGTTCACACCTGAGTAGCATTTCAAAACTGAAATAATCAAGTATTCACAATCAAGCTTTGATAGACAAAATAAACTTTGCGACACAAAATGAGCTATGTTGGACCAGTCGGACCAGGTGAAGGCCAATGGGAGGGACTGATCCAGGTAACTGACATAGGAAGCAAACACAGAGTTCCCCCAACGTTTATCGCAGGTAAATGCCTCCAGGCCTCCAGCGTGCTGATAGCAGGCTTGGAGTGTAGGGTGAAGCCAGATAGAGCTGCAGTGTGGTTGGCAGGATGTTCTGTTCGAGCAGAGAGCGGTGACAGCAAATACAGCCAATTCTTGCTGATCCATAATGTACAGCTCTGATCTAAAAAAAAACTGTTCTAGGCGAAAATGGGAGCTAGGAGATAAATGGGTGAACTAGTAATGAAGTAAGGCGGTTTAGGCTTCTGCGCCAATTTGTCAGCTGCTACGATGACAACTCAGACCCTACACAGACCCTAACACCGTAGCTGACGTGCACCTCCTCAGAAATGTAATTATGCGCGACGGCGATACAGACCAGAACAGCTGTGATTGGTCCACTTGATAGTAGCTCGAGCTGTTAGCACTGTTAGCTTCTCTTCTGCTAATATTGCAGCGTGTGTCTGGATTTCACCTGGGGACTGAATAGGCTCTCGGACAATTGCAAGGAACCTGACAGAGTCAGCGTGTAATATGCGGCCTTGTGATTGGTTCAGCAGCCATTGGGGGCGGGGCCTACGATGTACAGGAGGCTTAGATTGACAGGTCCCGTATCAATGAATGAGTGAAGTGCTGACTGAAAGATAAAGTCTTTTGCCTCCATTTATCCCTTTACTAAAATATGTTGGATTTATGTTAATGTGTATTTAAAGACATTTAAATTTGTGGGGGAAAATAAAAAAAAATAATATATATAAAAATGTCTAATCAACCAAATATTTTGCGACACCTCTGCAGTACCTCCATGGACCCCTTAGGGGTCAAGGACCCCCTGTTGAAGACCTATGATCTACGCGATTTTGAAACTGATTGTTTTGGATCAATAAATACAGGACACATTGAGGAAAGATTAACTGAGGAGGTTCGCCATGGTTGAAATTTAAGCAGAAAGTGAAGCAGGAAGTAGAAACAAAAACTTATATATACTTATATATATTGTTTTTTTTTTTGTTTTTCCGAGCAAGTCATTCTGGCGAACGCACGAGGCGTGGGCTATGCGTGTCTCTGTCCCGCAGTACCATCAATGAGCCTTAACTGTTGAAGCGTAGGCTAGCTCTGCCCACACTGTACATAGAGGGTGGCAAATATACAAAGGGGTTACCTAGGCAACCAAACTGACAGACACAAAGTTATGGGAGACAAATAAGTAGTTTATATGAGGAAGGAGCGTTGGGAAACAATATTTGTCATGAGTGTGTGTGTAGACCTTATAAACATGAGGATGTGGTGGAAGTTTCTGTGCGTATTTTATTCAAGACATTATTTCTATTCTCTGCTTTTGGATGCTTTGTAATAATTCCATCACAAACCATAAAAAAACAGCATAAATTAAGATTAGGTTTTGGACATCACATAACATACCATGGATTCGCAGGTAAATTTTTAACTAAGCATGCAGTCCACATTCTTCTCAGTGTCGGTGTTTACACTGACGTATAAACACGAAGAGAAGAGAAAGCGACACTCCCCTTCCACATGTCGTTGCAGGAGAGGATGTGACCTTTCCCTTTCAGGAAGGAACACTTAAGTGTGATGAGAGATATTTGGTGACAGTCCTAGTCCAGGGAATCCAGGTTACACACCTTTAGAATAACAGTCATGTAGCATTTGTTTAAGATGCGTGGCATGTTTTGCATTACACCCTCAAATGAATAAAGCCGGCTCTTGTTGAATGCTCTCTACAGAAAAACTGCCAACTACAAATTTATAGTATTAAATTTTAAATAGAGTACAGCGGTAATATTTAATTAACACTCTTCAAAGGTGAATGATGAAATTAGAAAGCCCAGTTTGTAAATAATCTTGGTCCTCATGAATTAATAACTGTAATTGTATTACTGTGTATGTGCATGTTGTCAGGATTTCACCGCCGGGGGAAAGGAATATTCTCCTTTTATTAGCGATGAACTGATAAGCGCATTCAAGAGAATTTTTCTCTTGGGCTTTGAGAATATTTCGGAGAAATAAGCTCTTAACATGCACTACTATCGCCAGTCAAAAGTTTGGACACACTTTCCCATTGAACTGAATGAGAAGGTGTGTCCAAACTTTTCACTGGTGGTGTATTTGGAGATATTTCATCTTCTACTACTGCCTGTCCTCACTAGGGTTCCTGTCATCGGGCGACAGGCGGGGTAGACCCTGGACAGGCTGCCTCTATCGCAGGGCGTGTGTGCAGATATTTTGTGTTTGAAATGTATCACAAAGTTTGTGTATACAGTGATTGTGGAATTTCAGAAGTAAAAAAAACAACCATACTCCGTTTAGGTCAATCTAGGAATCCTAGCGGCACAATAATGCAACAAAGAAGAAAAGAAGACAGCAATAAATGCCAACTAAAAAGGCAGACGTGTTCATGCCAATCCTTTATCATTTGATGTATTGGCATCAGATAAGCTTCCAAACTCATGAATGTATCACTCGAAAGAATTGTATTTTTATTGCCCACCAGAGCAGTCTAGTATTGTTTTAATGCAGAGCTTGTTTTAATCAAGACGTTTGCTGAATGCCTGCATGGTGGGATAGGGCTGGGTTATGCTCAGATCTAGTTTGTTTGTAATGTTGTCCAACCACAAAGAGTCTGACAAGCAATTCTGATGAAGCAACCCCATGACACCAGCATTATACAGCAGAGCATGTGCTGCTCTCCTCACCCTTTTCCTAAGATTTCTACCCGTTTCCTTGTATTATATTTAAATTCACTGACCAGAATTCCTCACCATTTTGAGTCCAAACACAGCAGCGTTCAACATTATTAACCTCTCCCATGTGGGTCTGTTCCAGGCGCTTGTGTATTTTCACACACCTCAAGGCAGACAAAACCGAGCAGTTAACACCTCTGTGAGAATGACTGTCGGTTGTGAATGGGTGGGAAGAGTCGGCGTTGGTAGCTCTCCAAATGTTTGGGTCGCACATCCCCTATCCTAAATAAAAGGTCACGTGGCCCGTCAGTTTTCAAGACTTTACTACCTTCCTCTCCCAGCTATGTCAACACACCGCCTGAAACACAACGCCACGCCCTAGCCACACATCCCTCAACCTGCCATCCATCCTTGATTGTAACGTCTGGGGCCTTACTTTTCTTTTCAAACCCGAGGAGGAAGAACCCCCTTGAAGGATTAAAATGAGGCAGGAAGACACAGAGAAGGAAACAAGCAAGGGACGGTAGGATGAGCCCCTGTTAAAGCGTCCCGGAGCGGCAGCTGACAGAAGCCACATTGTCAATAAGGTGTGAAATTCCTGCTTAGATGGGACCTCTGTCTGGTAAATAGCTAAAGGGACAGAGAGGAGGGGGAAAACGCGTCAGCCTGTCTGCCCGCACTGGTCCCCTGAGCCTTCCAGTCGTACCCACGGAGAGAGGACGGTTTATCTGTGGTCGCCGATGCCCGACCGATCTCCCCGCTGACCTCTGTTAGCGACCAGCGGGGAAGCTGCCATGAAGGCCAACAAAGCACTAAGTGGAGGAGGCCCCGCTGTACTGGTGTGTGGCCTACAGAAATAGCTATCATAAAATAACACTGCCAGCTGGGACCGAAGGGCCAAATGAAGGAAATGCATCACACAAATGAATCCAGCGGCGCGCATACGTATTGCCTCGGCAGAGCACTGTAATTTCTAAGTTGATGTAATGTGAGGAAACACGTCCTTTGATGAAAAAAGGAAGGCATAATAGACTCAGCTGTCAAACCCAAATGCGCAGCTGTCACCACAATATGTCTTCAGAGCGGGCTGAATACTTTACATATTGTCAACATAACACAAAAAAAATGACAATGTAAGCCTTTTGATAAGGAGGAACAACAGGGCTGGAATCAGTCTTACTTTCCTGAGATGTGAACACGGCAAGCTGATGAGAAAGTTAACACAGAGCACTTTGAAACTTTAATTAGTGTAAGGAATGACCTGATTCCATCCTATTATCAAGGACCTCGACCTTTTTTTGGACTGGGGTCGCACCACTCTACATCATCTCACCTCAAACGCAATGACACATTTCTCCGGTAACAGCCCATTAATTAGTTGAGTGCATTACACTGTTCAGAGGTGGGACAGTTCTTTGCCTGGAGCTGGCCACCCCGTCTCAGGCGGATAGACGCAAGCAAATCTGTTTGTTTCATCAAGTGTGAATTCAATTTGCGAAGTTCTTTTTAATCTAGAGCACCTTTGCCCCCAGCGCATAGGAGAAACACGGAGCTCCCGTTTGGCAAAGTTTTGATGGAAAAGAAAGGGCAAAAGGGAGACGGAGAGGAAGAGGAAGGCAGGCGATAAAAAGTCAAAGGTGGGCCTCCGCAGGGGAGGGAGAAGCACTCACACTCCTGTAACCTTGGGGGAGTTTGTGTGAAACGCTGCCAGGATCTTTTTCCCCGTCGGTGCCCATGGGAAACGTCTGAACATTCACACAGAATAGCAGATAATGCCGAAGACAAAATGACAAACGGCGACAGATAGCAGCGGACAGAGACGGGGTGGAAAAGGAGAAAAAAAAAACTGACTGACGGTATCAGCATTTCCGTGCCCGCGCGCGACGTTTGTAGTCTGTTTTGTCAGGGCGTCTCTCACGCTGGTCTGTGTTCTGTTTCCCCGGTGGATGCAGCCAGTTGAGAAAACAGGGATTCACAACGCAGACAAAACATCATTTTTGTGCGGCAGTGGGTGAAAAAAAAAAAAAAAAAAGTATCACAGTTCTTCTTTCCTAATAGCTTAGAGGAGACGCGCCCAGACGCATATACAAGAATGTGTGTGTGTGTGTAGAAACATAGAAACTTGTGTTTGTATCTTTGACTTTGACTTTCCATTGACATAATAAATTGCCCGGCCCTGTTCGCCAACCCTAATAAAATCCCTAACCCCAACCCCAGCCTCCACCATACCGTACCCATATTTTATCCTAAAACCATGACATGATCCTTAAAAAAGTGGACAACATGGCCCCACCGCATTAATATTCCGCAATCGTTTGGTGCATGCAAGAATGTGCAAACATACTTAAAATCGTACTTTATTCTACTGTACGGACTGAGTTACCAAACACTCGTGCAAAACAGACTCCCACACAAACGGTTTCTACACATACACTGCCACCTCACGTACATACGCACATAAACAACACACAGATTCCCTCTCATCTCCTGATCCGATGACGCTTGCGGTTCACTGTCGTGGAATGCGTTCGGGAGGGCAAAAAAACAGACACCTTGCGCTTTACCCAAGATGCCTCACTCGGAGCCCAGTTGGGCGCGGGCCAGGATGTGTCAGTGTGCGGCGATGACAGACAGCAAGTGTTGGCCTTCCACTGTCAATGCTGAGGCATGCGGTGACACGACATACTCTGTTATCACATGATTGTGAATCAGCCCCAAAAGCAACAGGCTATAAATTACATCAGCGAAAGCAACACAACAACATTTTCCATTTTAGGAAGAGTGTTGGGGAGGATGTGTAAAAAGGCCTCTCGGGGCAAATGGAGATGTCATCTCCGTGCGTCTATTTTTTCGTGACTCACAACATGGCTGTGTTTTGTCAGGCAGTGTGGACGTGCAAAATCATATCACTCCGTTGTCATAGAATGCAGCGACTGTTTATGGCCGTTCTCATTTGCAGTCTTTTTACGGGTTGGTTTTGGCTGAATGAACAACAGAAACTGTTTTCGTTGTTAGACAAGCTAATTATTTGGAATTAAAGTCAGACTTGGAAAGTGGCACTTCAAGTGACTCAGCGAGTATTCGCGCCGCAGAGAGCTGCATTCGTCTTTACGGCGCAGTGAGCTGACTGTCCCAGGATTGGTAAAGCGACTGCACACATTTTCTCTCCTCTCTTTTTTTGCCATTTTGAAGATGTCCGCATGAAAAGGCAGCGGAGCGAGTAGCAGGAGGAGAAGACGCTGTTAGCAATAATGGAGCAGCAGGGGTTTACATCAAACCGTACAGAAAGTATGCCGTTTCATTAAAAATGACAAAGAAATGTTTGAAACGGCAACAATGAAAGCTCTCAAATACAATCGAAATTTGTAGGAACAGATGACTCAAGATACAGATTAATTATAAACTGATTATTTGGTCTTTTTTTATCATGTAGGATTGTGTTTGCATTGCGTTGTGGATAATGTCAGGTTTGACATCATTATCACATGAATCGTTTCATGCTTATAAGCTAATTAGTTGCCATTCAAATTTCCAATTAGTCTAGTGTAGTGCCAGCTTACATTATTACGTTCAGAATGAATAAATATAAGTAAAATTTATTATGATTATTATTATATGTAAATTAACCAAGAATATGATGGCTTGTTTTTTTTTTTGTTTTTTTTTTTAAGAAATACTGGATTATGTGTGGTCTTACCCACTTAACTTTTGTGAATGATTGGATACTGTATCCTCCAGCGAGCCGTTATCTGTTTTGAAGCTCAGGCTACAGGCGTTATTTGGGCTTCTCAGCGAGAAAAACTTAAATTGGATGAGAAATGCCTCCTTTTCTTTGTGCATGTAGAAGAAAACTTTTTTTTGTTTCTTCTTTCTTCGACTGAAAACATGAAACGGTGCGGATCCGCTTGGTTTTTTGCCATTTTTATTTATTTATTTATTTATTCATTTTCACAATTGATATTCTGCATGATGACCCCAATTTTTATTTTTTTTTTTCTCGGATTAACAGTGTGAAGGTTTTGGATCTGGCTTAGCTCTGTGTTGCTAACTGTTCTGATGACAGCCCGCAGGGACGAGGACAGACAGTCTTGACACACACCACACCGCTGTACTGCAGCACCTCAGAGGGTTGCTATAATCCTACCGTATACCATTACACTGCATACAGACTAAACACAAGGCCAGGTGAGAGAATGACAGAGTAGTGAATGTGTGTGTCTGTGTGTGTAGGTCCGCAATGTGCATGTTCCTAAGCATGGGTTTTTTTTTAGGTAGATGCGTGTACATGTGCATGTGTGGGCCTGCTGGCCTGTCTCACCCCGGGTCTCCACTAACACTACGCATTTGTGGTGAACAACAGTGATTGTGTGTGTGTGTGTGTGTGTGTGTGTGTGTGTGTGTGTGTGTGTGCATGCGTGTGTGAGAGAGAGAGAGCCTGGTTGTGTGTGTTGGTCCACATAATGCAAAACAGCCTTGCCTCCCACCCGAAAGTTAAAAAAAAAAAGAAAAGTCACAGCCAGGAGGCCACTTTGAAATACCAGGTGCTCATTTGGCAAATCCAGGCAACTGGGGTGTTTACATTTCAGCGACTGAGAGGGGAGAAAGACCAGATGCCCCCGAGAGCTGCTCAGCAGCGTCCATACAGAGATCACTCACATCGCCATGGGTGACAGACCTGTGTGTGTGTGTGTGTGTGTGCGTGTCGTGGCACAGAAAGGGGGATGCAGAGAGCACTGCGCAAAGTCATTAAACACCCTATGATCACGTGCGGCGGGGAGACACGAAATTATGCGTCAGTGCCGAAAATCAGCCACTCGAGTGAGGTTTGTTTGCTTGCACAGCACTCATTCTCTGACCAGGCACGCACGGTTGCTCCTCTCGCTGTTCCTTTTTTTCCCCCTTATTACCCCATTCTTAATCTCTCCAGCTTTTACAATACCTCTATTGTCCTTTCCCCGTTGTTGACTCGTGGTTTGCAAACAGCTGAAGTGCTTCCTTATCAGTTAGAACAACCAGGCATAAAAAAGACACTGTATGATGTGGGGGTTGACTTGATTCCAAGGCAACGTATCCACTTCTAACGCATGGAAAATACTATACAATACACACATACAAATATGCATGCACATTCATGCATCGGCAGACTACACTGCCCGTCTGGGCCCGCAGACACTTTCATTGTTTCATTATGTCGACTATCAATTTACCGGCAGTAAATTCACTGTGTCTTGATAAAACATTGTCTGTCAATTGTGCTCACAGCACCTGCTCATAACAAATCACCGAGGCACTCTTCCTGACTGATTGCTTCTTGGCAGAGCGTTTAGTGTTGTCTCTTTGTATCAACGGCGGGCATAAGGCGGCTGAAAGGTGGTTACGGGTTGGTGTGTGGATACAAGCGTCTGTGCCATAAACTTAGGTGGGGCTTACTGGGGGGGAAAAAATAGTCTGCACATTCATAACTTTTCTCTCCGTCTGTGCACGTGTGCCAGCGTGCATACTTTCGACATTGCTTATGTTAGATTTTTTTTTTTTTTTTTTTTTCATGAAAAGGCTGCACCCATTTACATAAAGCACCAAAGTTATTCTGACATAATTTTCATTGCTGCTATCACTTTGTAAAACCGGAAACAGAATGCCGTTATGATATCGGCTCCCAGCATTTCCCAAAGCTTCTTTAATTTCAGCTATCATTGTGAAACGGTGTGTGCTTGTTTGGGTTAATGTCAACCAGTGTGTCATGTAAATGTCACTGGGGATTGGAAAGTGGTTGAACTTGGCCACCTTCTGTGTGTTGCTGTCTGTCAAACGCTCGCCGGGTACAGTCGTGTGTGTGGGTGTGGGTGTGCGCGCAGGCACAACTGCATGCATTCATCCCTACTGACATGTGCATACTGTGCAGGCTTGTCTTTGCATGGGTACATGTTCTTGAATTACATATGCGCTTTCCCAGTTTACTTCCTCTGCCAGGGACTTTGCTTTTTTCTCGGCCTGCCCGTTGGTTGACTCTGTGCGATGAGTTGAAAAAAAAAAGTGGGAGTAACAACATAAACCTTTACCCCGGACGTCATACGTGCAATTATGTGCAGTCTGCGTTCGTCTGCTTCTATTTGTGTGGTGTTTAGCCTAGATGGCAGTAAGGTGGGACACATGACGCTAGATAAGAACATCAGACTCACTGATAAAACCGAAGACTTCTGAAAAGTCTCTGTAATTAAAAAAAAAAACACGAAATAACACAATTTTGGAAAAATCAAACCAGAAAAATGGAACTAGTAATTAAATTGATTAAATTTCAAAGTATTTTCCGCTTAGTCCGTGATTGCGTTTTATAATGCACTTTTATTGTGAGACACGATACCAGACAATTTACAATTGAAACGATTACATATGAAACCATCCACCTCAACCTAAAGCAACTTGTTGTGACTCATGGGTGAGATATTATGCATTATGAGCAGACCCAGTTTCACTTGTTGCCCCAGTTATTGATGATGTAATCATAGGTAAGCGTACGTGTGTCCTGAGGCAAACAATAATGTTGCCGTCTGCCTCGGCGAAACTGCGGGGGAACTGTGACTGTTTGTGTTGTCATGGGATTCGTCTAGGTAGTAATTACACAAAAGGAGAAACAGTTTGGCGAAGAAATGGCACACATAAGAACATGTGCCTGTACGGGATTTATGGAGAATGGAATTTACTGTCCGCATTGCAAGTAATCAGAGCAGTCTTTGTGTGTCCACACATCACCAACTAATCTGAATAGACTGCTATGGTAACCGTATAGGCCTCTACATATAGCAACTATATGCAATTCTGCTGGAGTGGCTTTTAAATGTCTTGTTCCAATAAGTTCTTTCCAGCTTAACATACACCGATTAGACATAACATTATGACCACATTTCTAATATTGTATAGGTCTACCTTGTACCTACGCAAAACGTACAAAACTGTTCTGACCCATCAGAGAATGGACATGGGCCTTCTGGTGGTGTCCTGTGGTGTCTGGCAACAGAATGTTCTTAGTGGGGGGCTTTGGGTCCTATGGGTTGAGGGGAGGGGCCTCTGTGGATCAGACTTCTTCAGTTTGGAATCTAGGGCGTGTGGAGGCCAGGTCAACACCTTGACCATCCAAGAGCACACCTTGTGTCGTTGCTATGTGGTAGGGGTACCTGGTCTGGTCTAGGTGGGTGGTACATGAGTAAGTAAAATCCACATGAATGCCAGGTTCAAACATTTCCCAGCAGAACATTGTATTGTCACAAGACGGTCATTTACTTCTCCTGTCAGTGATTTTAATGTTGTGGCTGATCGGTGTACGTGTCCATTCAAAATGCCATTACATCAATAATGTGTTTGTCCACAGATGATTGCACTTCATGCTGCCCCACTTAGTGCCCTGCTGTTAGCCGCATAGATTTTGCTGCACTTCTGACACCCTGGATTTGATGCTCTTGTTGCATGTTGAGTGACGCAAACGATACTTTGAATTGAATTCCCATTTGAGCAGCCAGAGCATCTGGATTTTTTTTTTGCTGTCCAGACTTGTACGAAAGATGATGTGGATACAATCTGGATATGGCATAAAATTCATTTGGCCTGGCAGTTTGAATACAGCCTGTTTGTTTTTTTATCTGTATATCTAAATCGAGTACAGTGAAAGATCCACATACCTTTTTGACTTATCCTTTTTTTCCAGTCCTGAAGATTTTTTACAAACGCAAGCTGCGGCTGAATCTGATTCTGCTAAAAATATACGTGCTGTGAAAGCACCAGTGAAGTCCTAAACAGTCCTAGTAAAATACTGAAAGCAGCTTTGGTGTTTAGATAGGAGAAAATGGGCAGCCATAACCACAGTGAATAATCTGTTTTTAGTTTTATTAAACTACAGTATACATTAGGGGACTTAATCTCTTGGCTGAGTGAGCATAATGGCAGTCACTAATCTGAATCTGGGTAAAAGAAAAAGCTTATACTTTAGCTTGTTTTCAGCGTAGCAGTCATGGCAGGGTTCCGCTGTGTTTGTTGCTTAAGCATGCTAACTAGTGCTCGGGGATCTTCATCTGGTTCAGAGGAAGAAGTTGACACATGCAAGCACGCACACAGACGCAATGCTATGCTATGCTATGCTATGCCATGCTATGCCATGCAAGGGTAATAAGTGCTTTGGTTACATTACGCATATGCTAAGGTAATAAGGACTTAGAACACACACACACAGACATACATGGACCTTCTCACACCCACCCACACTGCCGTAATAAGGGCTTGGCTTGCGCACAAACACGCACACATACTTACACACTAAATTACTACAGTCTTGCACCATCTTGCCAGGTGCTCTCTCACCACATTCCCAGCCAACCAGTCAAAAGGCAGACCAATCAAGCTGACCAGCTGACTCTCCATACCACTAACACCTTTGCGAAACTATCTTCTTTCATTTAAATGCCTTTATTCTGCTTTCAAATAATTCAGAGTTAAAAGAAAGAACCCAGTTACCCACACAGGCAAAGTCATTAGTATTAACCTAGTATTAAGTATTTACCCAGGGATGTGGTTCACGTTTCCTAACAAATGCCCATATTTGGTAGTGGTGGTAGCAGTGGTGGTGGTGGTGGTGGTGGTGGTGGTGATGGTTAAGGCACTCTGCTTTCCATTAGGCATCTTTTTAGCTATGGTATGTCATATACAAGTGTTGTGATCGTGTGGAGACTGAGTCTGTAACAGGATGGGAGCCATGTTGAATGGTAGCAAGGCCTAAACTGAAACCATGTGCGTTTGTGGTTAGAAACATTGTCAAGACTAACTACCTCTGGGAGAGCTGGCATAGAGCTGGACACTGAAGGGGAAGAAAATCTCTTTTCACTTGACTGACAGTAACTAGACAGAGACGATTTGTTGTGATTTGATACTCAATAAAAATTGACACAAAACCCATTGAATGGTGCTTAAGCAGTCTTCTGAATGAGAGGAAGTAGTACTTACAATATATTGCAGATTACATACTTTAAAATGTTTCAATAGCAGACAATTCCTTGTTTAAGAAGTTTATTTCCCGTCTTCTTTTTGGGGATAGTTGATACTGACTTTTAATAACAAAGAGCGGAGAGCATCTGCCACCGTTTGCCACTGTTGTCGACCCTTGGGGTCATAAACTGCGCGGAAGATTGCGTTTTGCGGCTCGGCATGTTGAAAGGTCAAGGGTCAACAAAGGGATTCTGGGTATGGAGGAAGAATGGAGCCCACAAGGGAGACACTCTGTTGACATTGTGTTTGGACACTTTGAACAGTGTTATCTCAGACAGTGTGAGACTATGAGCCAATCAATCATTGTGTTATTGGACCAGCTCCGGTGATTATTCATCCTGGACCTTTGATATCAGCTGATGTCAAATGGATCCCTCATGAGCCTCCTCACTTGCTCGCCGTCTGGACTTTGTCCTTGGGAATTTGTCACAGCTATATTTCTTCGGTACATTTACTTATTAAAGTAAATCGGGTGTTCCTTCAGTCCCAACATGGAAGAGACCCACGGACGGCGAGCGAACGCAAGGTCCAGAATATTTATGAATCCAAAGCGATTGCGTTGGCACAAGTTCCGCACAAGATATTTCAAATTCAGCCATGGATGTAAGAGGACAGCATATAAATCTGGAATGTACAGGCAGGTGTACCTCGGGCGCAAAGAAGAAGTAGGTTGCACACTGGAAATAATGGGCTTTTACGGAGTCAATGATAGTGGCAACATGCTGCAGGAGTTTTCCATTGTTTTAATGGGAAATGCTCTGAAGCATACAGTAGTGTTTCTACTGGCTAGTGTACCTGCCCTGACCTTCATCCACCCACTCTCCCTCTCACGCCAGGCAAAATACAGTAATACAACAAACAGAGGAGATGGTGGCAAATGAAAGGGCAGGGAAACAAATGGAAGAGTAAGAGGTGTTTACACGTATTAATCACTATTAGCGCTGTTAGAGCATATCAGTTTTGAAAATAAATAAATAAATGTTTTGGCCTGTGAGGGAGGGATGCTTAAAAGCCCAGCGCTACGTGGTTTTGTGAAATGCTCACAAAATGTTATTAAAGTGAACTGTGTCCTTGGTGCTTTTATTTTTGTGCCAGAGAGCACAACTGTGAAAGGAATTATTTAAGCTGGAATCCCTGGTGCTTTTTCTCGATCGAACCTCACGAAGCAGTGAGAAAGGAGTGTGAGAAAGGAGTGGCACGATACAGAATGAAAAAGTAATGCTCGCCGTCTGAGCATAAATCCCAGTCTCCCGGGTAAAAGTCCAGTTAACAATAACCCTAACCCCGACACATTGTATTCCTACCTGGAACCGTGGCTCGTGTTATGACAAAATAATGATACTCGTTTGGCGTCCTAAAGCGTTGCATAACTCTCTGGAATGTGGACAGCACTTTTGTTGTCTATGAATAGGAATATGGGAATTGAACCTCATTTGTTTCACAATTCACTCCTACCTCAACCTCAGCGCCTGGCTTTCCCAGCCCATACCGTGCCTTGTCAGACTGCTGCATGTTTTCTGTCGTAGCGGTGAAAGGTTATTTCTCTCCCTCTTTGTCTGCAAAGGCCTGTAATTTGCGTGCTCGGGCTGTTCGTCAGCTATGCATGTGTGTGCTTGCGTTGACATCACGATCCCCATACGTGCATTTTGACGGCGTCTATCTGTGACTGCCTGTCTGCCTAAATGCCTTCCCGTCGGTCGGTCTGTCGGCGCACAGACAAGCGGGGTCGGGGTGACGGGAGTTTGAGTCATAAATCTCAGACAGCGAGGTGTATCGCCCCTCGGTTAGGTAGGGAAGGTGCTGAAAGGTGGTAGATACTCGCCAGAGACAGGGAGGAGCTGGTTGTGGCAGGAGTTGGGCTCTTGGTGATGGAAGGGGAAGAGGAGAGTGCGGAGGTGGCAAGGAAGTAGTGATTTACGGCAGCGGGAGGCGGTGGGGCCAGAGGTGTGCTCTTTGCTTGATGTGAGAGGGACGGGGTGGACGACGGTGGTCTTGGGGGTGGGGCGGTGGAGTTCGGCTGGGACTGCGTTTGTGATCCTGTGCTAAGTGCTCGGTCAGTGGCGAAGGCCTGGAGGATTAGTCCCCCACCCTTAAGACTCTCGTGAACAGCCCTCTTTCTCACACACACACACACACGCACACACACAAACGCACAGCTCCTCTCTTCCTGGATTCCAACTTTGAGCTTTAGTGAGATTCTCCAGAGCCACCCACCACCGGCTCCTCCTCCACCAGTACTACCAGTAAACTTCGCCTGTTCACTCACGCACACACATTCAAGTGCGCGCGCACACACATATCAAAAGACACAAACACGACCAACGGCTTACCGTTCCCTTAATATTGCCGGAGTAAAGCGATCCTCTCACACTCACATCATATTAGTGCTGCTATTAGACCAGACTCAGACACAAGAGCTACAGGGTGTGTGTGTGTGCGTAAAGTCTGCAAGAGCTTTATACATGCTAGAGGGGGTCGACCGTGTGTGTGTGTGTGTGTTTGTGTTTGCGTCCGGGCATGTGATTTGCGAGGGAGGAAGCAAAAGAAGAGTTCGCTGTGTGTAAGAAAAGGCCTTTCGTGCGCGCCGGGCATGTGTCTACGTGCGCGTGTTTTTTTTTTTTTTTAAGAGAGTAAGTAGAGACGCTGATATCTTGGCACGAGATGAGTGGGAGGAAGGATGGATGAGGTTAGCAAGGGTCTGGCGAGGGCTCAGTAGGTGTAAGCTTGAGAAATTTCCATATGGCAGTAAAATGTCTGCCACTTTACTTATTGAGTTTCTAATGTGTGCCAGGTGCTGTTGTCGTGGTCTCAAATGCACTTGGTGGAGCGTTTCTTTGTGTCTGTGTACAGTATGTGTTCATATGTACTTGTTTTTAGATCGCATATGGGAACGGGTTGTGCGCCAGATCTGCTTAAGGACAAAATCAATGTCCACTATTTGCTTTCGGGGAGGTTGCATTCGGAAACGGGCGAAACGTTCTCTCGTGCTCGTTGAGGTTAGATTATGGGGTTTTGGTTTCAGGTAATGGCTATGGTGAGTGTCCAGGCAGAAAATATCAATGCGAGCATACGCTTTCTGTTTCTTAGTATCCCTGGTTGTTTTCAGAGGCTTTACTATATATAACAGAAGGACTGTAGTATACTTTCTACAGTGTTACTGCCGCTATTCATAGGTCGGGAAACGTTCAATCCTCCAACTGGACCCACATGACACACACTGTAAAACAGAATAAATAAATCTCCTCCACAGGCTTTGTAAAAACCCAACCGTAGCTGCGAAGTGGAGGACTTGGATTTATTAATGTGGACGTTCCATTCATTGGAAAACGCCCCCCTCAAGTGAGTCGGTTTATACCAGGCCTATATTTAGGGTTTTGACACATTTATCTTTAACATTGGCAAACAGTTGGGGGTTTAGTATTCTCAGAGATTTGTTCTTTGGGGTTTTTTTTTTTTTTTTTGTTTATGATAAACTGAGATTTCTGCTCTCTGATCTTCTCGAAGAAGCCTCCAAAATGTCTAGCGCATTCCCAAATAAAATCCGCCAAAAACGAATAATAATAATAATAAAATGAATGCCTGAATTTTAATCTTCCCATCATGTTGCTCCCCATTTGGTTTGAATAACACGTCGGAGCCACGCGGAGGTAACAAAAGGTGGCTGTCATGAACTTGGTGTGCTTCTGGTTGGCCTTTAATGGCGACCAGGCAGGAGAGCCTGGGCTTCGGTGGTTTTGGCAACAAATGAGGAGGGCTCCTTTGAAGCCGCCACAAGATCCCCTTACCCACGTCGCTTCACTTAGAAAATGATTTTCCCTTCAAATGGACTATGTCGCTGTGAGGTACGCGGAAATTCCTATGGGAAACTGACAAATTTTGTGTCCGTTAGACCTAACCTCGAACATCAGGGAGCCTTTAATAGTCTTTATTTTTCTCGCTCTCTGCTTCTGGTTACTACACAAACATGTTCACGGCAAACTGTTCAAATTATTCATCACAGAACACATAATGAAAACAAGGAAGAAGCTGTGATTTATGAATGTTTTTATTTGTCAATATTGTGTATGATTTTACATTCACAGTTTATTGGTTTTTAACATTTAACTGTGTAACATACTGTGTAAAGCTAACTTTTATTTATCCTGTTTTTTTTTTTTTATTACAAAAAAAAGTTAAATAAGTTTGTTCTCTTCTTGTGGATGTGGTATTTTTAGGATTTTGAAACTGTGTTATCCCACATGCTGAGCTGCCAACAGCTACAATAATTAAAAAGGCAGAACAGACTTACAGTAGTTTGTAGGAATTGTTGAGAATGCATTGTTGTCAGTACCAGAAGAGAATAATGTTTCACTATACATCTTTCCATTCAGTAATTTGGTGAAGTTTGGTGTCTTCTCTGATCTCTACTCACTGGTCTTAAATAATTTACCTAACCATACATCATATCTTTTATCGCCTTATACATAAAAACATATTGATAGAAATTAACGTACGCTTAGTGAAAAGCTTCCCTTTTTTCTAAATGAGCTTGTAACAAAGAGCTGAATTACTTAATGAAATTTCTCATTTACATCCATTCATGTCTTTACTGAATCACCTGGGTCGCTGCACCAAATGATTTTTTTTTAATAAATTAACAAATAAATGGAAAAATTAAAATAAAATAAAGAAAGTGATTCCTCAGAGCAGTTTTCATTATTTTCATGTTTTTTTTTTTTCCCAAAGGCTAATGCTAACACACCAACTAACTTACACCACAATAACATTGCCATTACAAAGGCTGTGCAGTGTTTAGGTTCAGTGCTATCACTTTAAAACATAAATTACAATCAGTCAAGTTTTTGACCTTTGGACTCACTCAGAAACACATTTCAAGACAAATAATTCAGGCAAATCTAATCTAAGAAAGTTGGCCAACCAGTGCAAAAAATGGCATAAAATGACCCCTTTAAAATATTTATTACCGAGACAGTCTTTGACAGTGACACCGAGACACAACAGACCACATTTGTCCTTCTTAGTGTGGGGTTTAGGATATGGCGCACAGTCCGTTTTCAACTTAACACTGGGAAACCGGTCATTTGGTTTCCCTTTCACACTTAACACGATTGTGTGCTCGGAAGACAACTAAACATTTATTTCTATACCGGCAGAACAAGCGACAAATTGCTCTCCATGTCCTATTGTTTTGCACGCAGGATAAAGTTAAGCACAGTACATCTGCAGTGTTCAGCTCCAAGTATCACTCTTATCTACAAATGAAAAAAAAAAAAAAAAAAAAAAAAAGTATGCTGCACGCTTAATAACATAGCCGACATCTGCTAGCTCAATATTAATGTTGACTGTTCCAAGTTCAGCCTCACATCCTGCAGGACTCCGTCTGTCATCCCCGTCTCTGCTATACATTTCTGAGTTAATTGAATGCATCAGCGGATTCCTGCTAAATTAAACAAAACGCATATGACGAACTATTGCTCAGCACTGTAAGAATAGCAAGAATATTTATTGGGGGTTTCATGCTGTCAGCAATCCCGAAATCCTGGAATTACCCAAACAGATCACAAGATTCTGTGAGGGGCCATGTGGCGATTTGCGTTCATTTAAGACGCAACAAAACACGCACAAAGCATAATTATTATTAGAATTTCCGTAAATGTTGGAGGAACGTGAGTCTGAAAAGCAATACGTATGGTTTTGTACGTTTCTTTTTTTTTTTGTTACTTTTTTGTTTACTGCTGTTTTGAGATTAAACTGAAACAGTTAATGATGCGATAAAACCACTGTAAACGCAAGGAAATTGAGGAGAAAGGCTGTAAAAGCCCGGTCGTGACAGATGCGCCTTTCTTCAGCTTATCCAGGGAAGAGGAAAAGTAAATTGCAGGGCTGTTTAGAACTGGCTGGAGGAACAAGAAGAAGAAGAAAGAAAAAAACACACCGACTGTTACATTTTTTTTACAGGACTGACTGTGCAAGATCTCTCAAATGAACTAAAAGAAACGGCGACTTAACAAGTGCGCAGTGCGATGTTGCGCTCAAGTCAGGGCGTCGCTTCCAGGAAAATCTTTTGTTATTAAGAAAAAAAAAAGAGTTCGATGCCACACAGGCTGCCTTAAATCAAAATTACTAGAAGATTCATGCGTTTTTCGCGAGCAGTCTCTTAGAATTCTAATCTTTAACCTGCTTTTTAACGACCCGTATTTGTTTATACATCTAAAGTTTAAACAGACTGGATGCGATGATGTCACTTTCATACTCACAGAAAAACTGAAAGCACTCGAAGTTTGTTTAAGATTTGAGAATTAAAAAAAAAATGTCCCAGAATGTCCGTCGGCGATTCCCTGAACAGTTTGAGAGCTCCGGAGCGAAGCAGACGGAGATAAAATTGTTTTAATCAAGGCAGAAGAAGCTCAACAGAAACTTCTTTCCCCCTTTTTTTTATCGGAGCGGAAACGACCCGCGGGGGGGCGCTGTGCGTCCATGCCTTTACACGGGCTTGAAGTCCTGTGAGAGAGGAGAGGAGACAGAGAGACCGCTGTACGGCAAACGCATGAATAATATAAGCAACAAATCTGACAATAACTAAGATTTCAAAAACATATGTGTCGTGTGTGAAGTAAAAAACACAACAAAAAAACAATGGCAGTTATTTTACTTCACAAAAATGCCTTCAGCTGTCCTTACTGTGGGGTGGGTGGGGGGTTAGAGGCTGGATGCAAATGCTTCTCTGGGAACCAGTGAAAATGCATCATAGTTTGGAAAAAAATATTTAATTTTGGTAATTAATGTGAGACTAAGTGATTGTCAAGGTAGACATTTTTCAGTGCAGCTGCTTCAACTGTAACCCCTCCTCTCTGTGCCCCCCGATCTCTCTCTCTCTCTCTCTCTCTCTCTCTCTCTCCACTCTCTCCTTATTCCTGCACAGCCGTGTGTGCTTCATTCCAGCGCACAAGCAGAGCGAAGCAGACGGTTTACGCAGCAGCCAAAGCCGATAAAATTCGCTCAGGGAATAAATATCTATAAACCACGGCTGTCTCTTCACGGGAATACCACTTGGTCGCGGACGCACGTGAGGCGTGCACATGCCTAGATGGGACTATACACCATGGTTGTGACACCCGCGCGGCTATCTTTGCCTTCGCTCTTATAGGAAGTCTTTGGATCTCCCGGAGAAGGCTGATATTTTTTCTTTTCTTTTTTTAAAAAAGCTGAGTATCAACGAAATACTGCTGGAAATATTCTCCGGATGGTGACCGTGGTCTGGACTACCTGCTTACAGTTTATTCGCTCAATGCGAAGGGAAGGGACTGGAAGACTTGCGCCCGTTGCCTACTCTCTGGTTAAATAAGGCACTTTGGGGATCACAGAAAGAAGAAAGGGAGAAGGGCTCTTACATTTACACAATTCATACCAAATAAGGCATTTTTTCTCCTCCGAACTCTCACCTTTACGTGTTTTGGTGAATGGGGGTAACTCTGGTCCTGGAGGTTTGACACAGCTGGGACTGGGACGGGACTGGGTGCGTGGAGCGTCGGATCACCCAGGATTGTATTCCCTCCTCGCCCTCTCTCTCGTGGGTCTATTTACATGTCCGACCTGACCGCTTTATGACAATGGATTACTTTCTGCTTTTATGCAGTTTCTTGCTGCCTGCGGTGTCCGCGGTGGAAGGTAAGAAATTCCCTCCTCTCGTGATGTTATGTTGCGTTTGCAGGCTGCCTTGAAGCGCGTTGTGTCTCTGTGAGCGAGCCAGCACCCATGCCTCTCGCAGGCTGGGCACCACAGCCTGAAGCCCGTGTACGCACGCACATTAAAAAGTCCTAATTTTATATCTTCTCCGAATTGAAACCAACGTTTCATTTTCTAAGTGACCATCTGGCTTGTTTTTTAGTGATGGCTAATGGTATTATTGGCTTTAAGCAGCGAGGCACTGTGGCCGGTGCAGGATTCAATACGCAATTGTTATGCGCCAACGAAAAGCTCATCCATTTCAATTGTAGTTGTGTATTCTTTTTTTTTGTTACACCAGCTATCGCCGGCTGCTAGTGCTTTCTTTGTCACTTTAGGGAAATTAGCCCCGCACTGTATCTCATTGAGAAGCGCGGCTCCCCGCCGCCACTTACCCACAGGTCGGCTGCGTGTATTTTAGGGTCGTTTGAGTGTGTGGCCTTTTGACATCTGGACTCGAATCGGTTTACGTCCCATTCGAGAGAGAAAAAAAAAATAACAATGCGAAAATGGCCTGTCTTATAATCAGCTAATTAGAAAAGCTGCTGTAAACATTACCCAAGCCTTTCGAAATCACACCGAAACGCAAGTTGTAAACGGGCTGTCGATAATTTAGCTCCTAATTAATTGTATTATATTTTTTAGTGTGATTAATGTTTTAAATGTGGTATTGATCGGCTGTTTGCAGTTTAAATTATTTAACCGTTGCCCCCACTGGCGGACCATCTGTTTTAGAGGAGTGTAGACGTTTGCAGTGCGTAAAATCACTGAGACATTCTATCACTCGTTTTTCCCTGTGAGGCACAGTCCCGCTCTTCTGCTATCTCTTTCCTACAGTTTGGAGAGTGTGGGGATGGCATCGTGGTGGAAATAAGGTTGAAATAGGCCTAAAGCTTGAACCGTGAATGCTGGAGCCCAGGCGAGGCTCCCGGTTGGCTTGTGGTGCCAGTAGGAAAGTAGGACAGTGGGCCACTGGCTCAGTAAACGCTCTTCTTTCTCAGCGTATTTCTCGACCTGTCCTCACAGTGCCTACTGATTATGATTGTCTGATATTTTACGAATAAAAATGCACAACATTCACTTTGGCGTTTTTCTACCTGCCCCGTGGTCACTGACTAGACTCTGTACTCCGTACTGTACACGCTAAAGAAAAAAAAAAAAAAACGTAGAGCTTTAATGATTTCGTTGAAATGTCACATATTAAACGGCCCAAACTAAATAATTCAACGTGGGGGTTGTGTTCGGTAACCTGGCACATCACCACTTACACTTGCGCGCGTGTGGCTCACCTCTCGACTCACTTTCCTACGTGCCCTGACCTTAATTTGAGAAAACATCCGAAGGCCTGTTCCAGTCGGTGCTGAGAAAGGATCACTCTGGCCCTGCTTCGTGTAGTCATCAGTCGGACTAAATTGCGTTCCGCGCCACAGATTCCTCTGCCACGGACGGACGCAAAAACACCCGATTTGGCCTACTGGTGTGGGGGGTTGAAACTGGTGTAACGCTTATCTGATAAGATTTGCTGTTTTGTTAGTTCCTCTTGATAACAGGCGACCGAAGTAGGCTGAGATAACAATTGCAGTACAGTCGGGAGCTTTCATTAGACTCGCCTAACTCCAATAGCAACCTCCATTGCAGGAAAATGGAGCTCTTTATTTCAGGGGACCCCCGGATTCCTCTGTGTGACCTCACCCCTGACTTAAAACACATGGCTTGAATGGATGAGTGGATTCTTGTTGTGAAGAAGTTGGGGACTTGGGAGGTAGATAAAGAGAGAAAATTGGAAGAAGAAAAAAAGGCAGAGAGGGGGTGAGGGAGAGAGCGAGAGAGAGCTTGGTACATTCTTGACAGTAATAGCAAGTTTGCTGCGTGCAGGCTTGAAGTTGATGTATTTCGTTAGAACAATATATCCCCAACGTAAGTGATGCTATAAATTGTGCAGACTGACCTGGCTGGGGGTTTACCTAAGCTTTTAATACAGCCCGATTATTTATGGCCTCTGCTGAAACTTCTTTCTGAGATTTCTGGCGAGTTAGGGAGAGCCAAGCGGCCTGGTGGTGGGGCGACGCTTTCCCCGTGCCCAGTGTGCTCCTCTCTGGGGTCCACAGGTCACACTACCCGCGAAAAGGGACTCTTGATGAATACATATTTCCTTTTCTCGTCCATTTTCCTTTTAACCTCAGGTCCCTCTGTCGTTATCCAGTCATCTGGCACGCAATAGTTAAAATCAGCAATCTTAAAAAGTGGGTTTACTTTTAATTAAACAGTCGTGCGCCAACTACGCGCAGGGCATCTGAGTTCTCTGTGGCTGCAAACATCAGTTAAATTACAAACATAATACGAATACCTAATTTAACTGATTGGGAGCTTTTTATGTGGCATAAAATGCGCTCCGTGAACGAGCGACGGTTGTTTTGCACGGGGCTTCTTCTCCTTTCAGCCCCTGCGCAAAATAATTAAATATCCAGGGCACTTATTTTTTAATTTCATGGAATGGGGTTTTGGAGTTTGGATATGTAAATGTGTTTAATTCTGCTATGCGCCCACATTCTAATCCCACTTCTATTTTTCTGTTTTTATTAGATAATGAAATTCATTAGCTTACGTTTGCTTAAAAGTGCGAGGTTGACTGTTGTGCGGCTGTTCTGCTGAGAGCCCTGGGTGGGTGCGTGGAAGGCCTTTGGTTGTTGAACTTGATGACAGTCCTCTATAGCGCACAGGCGGTTTGCTTGCCCTTTGGTGTAAATTACCTGTGATGGAGGGAGGAACGTAGAGGGAAAGGAGAACGAATCAGGGCACCCTAATAATATTCAGGACAGGCCAGCGAGCTGTACACCCGCATCGATGACGTTTGTCTCTGAGTTTATTGTCCTAATGCACCCCTCTTGTATACCAAAGTAATGTAACGTCCATACCATGCTTATATAATAGACTACAGTGAAGGTGACACTTATATTCATAACAAACATATCGTATTGTCACTTTAGACTCAAAACCTCCGTCTTCCTTCACCTGAGACCTTTTCTTTCTTTCTTTCTTTTTTTTAGTTTTTTTTCTTCCTAATCAGAGACAAATGCACTTTATAGTCACAGCTCAGGGTTCCCCCGCCGCACTCTCGGTGTTATTTTTATTTCTATTTATGGCCGTGTTTTTTCGCGCACTGATTACGCACAAGCGGGGCATTTGTAGCGCACATGTTTGTGTTTTTATGTGGGTGAGATCACACCTCCACAGGAGCTTTCCTGTGCCTGTTTTCAATTGGCACATTTTTCATCAAACTCTCTCTCGTGATTTATTCACGCGAGCCCTCTCTGCCAGCGGAGGTCCCCTGGAAGTCGTCATCGTCGTTTTTCTTATTAAATGCATATATTTCAGTTTATGGTCGTCAAACAAACATACATTAAAAAAAAGAAAAAAAAGAATGGAGATGTAAAGAAAAACTTCGTGTAGGGGTTCCATACAGGATACAAAATGAACTGTCCACCAGAAGTGAAAAAGAATTGTATTTTAAAGAAACGTCTCTTAAACGCCCGGCGACTGCGCTTTTTCACCTGTCATAAAGTAGACAATCCGACAAATATATATTTGTCCACCTTCATATCAGAAAAAAACGAAAAAGAAAGAAAGAAGAAAAAAAGCAGAGAATCAAATGCACTGACCTTCGCGATAAAGAGAGTAATGAGGCCATTTTGTCCCGCACACTAGTAGTCCCGAGGCCTACCGTACAGCAGGCTTTTTTTTTTTTTTCCATTTAAGAGCGCAGTCTGTGTGGCCTGAGCGGGACTGCCAGTGAAGCCTCCATGTCAAACTACACTTTTAGGAGCTCGTTTACATAACATTCAAAAGCAAATGACTGAACAAACGTATTTAGGGGTTTCCATTTAAGTGACAAAGGGGAAGTATTAGTGACTCTATAGGTGGCTCCGAGTGGAAACGTGCTGAAGGGGCGTTGAAACGAATTTGCAAAAGAAAGGAGAAGTCATTCTGCCAACTCCACTAATGCGCACGATTCAAGACTATCTATCTATCTATCTATCTATCTATCTATCTATCTATCTATCTATCTATCTATCTATCTATCTATCTATCTATCTATCTATCTATCTATCTATCTATCTATCTATCTCATGATATTTGCTGTTAGGGACGTAATGAAAGAGAGACGCATGGACTGAAAGTCTCACGTAGTGCGCTCAAGCAAATCAGCGCAGTTCGGACATCTGAGACCACAGAATCCGGGTTCAGTTGAGTTTTGAGAAGGCCTATAGGATATAAAGTGAATCAACGGGCGGGGTGAAGGGCCAGTTTTTGCAATCTATACGCACAAAGCGTTAAAACAACCAAATATGATTACAATTAATAATAATGCTAATAATACTAGTAATATATTTTAATAATAACACATTATTATAATAATTCAAATTATTATTATTATTATTATTTACAGTGCAAGACAGGCTTGATTTTCATAGAAATGATTTTATTTATATTTTAATATGTATTTTAATATATATATTACAGACAATTATTTATTTATGAATAGATACATTTAGAGTATAATGAAATAGTTATTGTCTTCTTATTTTGGGCAAAGCATAAATCCCCTTTAAATTCAATAGGTTTTTCCCCTCTTATATTTAATACGTTTTTTAAACTCCTATTGGCAGTGTAATGAATTTCTAAGTCAGCATTCATAGATATTCCCTTCTCTTGGGACACAAGAGACAACAACTGTGCCAGTCCATCAGCCAAGCCTCGTATCCTGGTATATTGACCTCCACGGGGATCCCAGCCACTCGGTAGGTCATATTCTAGGCTGCAGCCATGTTGAACAGATGTACTCTGACTTAGGTTCAGATTGGCGTAAGGCGCTCAGGAAGAAGGGGGGAGTGGAAGACAGCATGTAGGGAGATGGGGTGGGATGGTTTTGGGGTGGGTGGGGGGTGGTCTGGTGCTAGCTGGGATATGAAGGGAGGAGGGTGGTTGGCGACGGGGAAGGGAGGGGGGCGCTGGGCCGTTGGATCAGAGACCTCGAGAGCTACAGAGTTGACAGACTTTACAGATGCAACGGGCCTGCGGGGCTACTCAAGCAGCCTGACTGATGGATCATGGCTCTAATGACGGCATGGAAAGATTCACCGAGATGGAATTTCGCATGTTGAAGAGCGGCAGTGGTGTCGGGCCTGCTGGGGCCTACCGTGCACGAGGACGCAGTCGAAGCAGGTTGACCAGAAAAAATAATAAGAGGACGTGGGTGGAAACAGAGACGTTGTTACTGTTAAGTGTTTATTAAACATAAAAATGAAATACAACACCAGGGAGTCAGGGAGTCAGTATCACTGCATTAGTTCAGGGCTTTAAAACATGAAGACAGCGTCTTTGCTTTACCGCAATATCTATTTAGATCCCGCATCTATTAGCAGACAATATAAAGCAACTCGTGCTACGATAGATTATCTGATAGCATGAATGTCTCACAGGGCAATCAGCCTAATTTATGTGTCATTGTTGTGATTGCGGTCCAATACTTTTTTATTTATTTTTTTATTTTTTTACTGGTCTAGTAATTAAAGTAAAACAAATACTACAATTAAACCCTGGGAAAGATAATCACGGTACTATAGTCATGCGTGGCATTTAAATGGGTTCAACTAAACTCACATTATGGCTGTAATGGCTTTATAGCTGCATATTTATGTTCATGTAAACAAGCCACCGTGCATAGTCTAAACTGACATCAGCTTTATGAGAGCGAAGGGTTTTTTCTTTTCTCTCCCCCCCCGTGCTGTTTTGTATATGGCATTTGTGTCTGCAGTCTATCCTGGCATCCAACAGAGGGGCCTTGTGGGATGGCAGGCCTTTGACACCCACTGTCGAGAGCAAGCAAGGGGAGGGCGAATGTGCCTGGGCCTGCCCCGCACACAGACACACTGCCGCTGTCGGTAGTCAGCCGAGCAGAACAAGAGAGGAGAAGGAGAGGGACACACACACAGACGCAGAGAGAGTGAAAGGGAGTGAGAGGGAGAGGGTTTTGAGAAAGCGCAGGGTGAGCAAGATGGGTGGTATATCTACAAAGTGGGAGTAGAGGCGGTGCGTGCGTGTACATGCGCGTTCGGGAAGTTACAGTGTTTGGAGAGTGCTTTGGTGGGGTGAAGGGGGGGATACATCTGGGTGTGCTCACTCCGTCAAGGTGGATTAAAAACCTAATGCAATGCAAATCTCCGTAATACTGAAAAGTTGTGATTGCTTCTGCAGACGCTCACTTTGTATCTTGGACTCTGGAAGCGAGGTTATTCGGCGGCCTCCTGAAAGTACTGTATATTTTTCTATATGTTAGTGTGTGTTGTTTCTAGATGTAGGAAATCCCAGGGTATGAACGTTTTATAGCGTGCGGTCGGGTCGCGCAGCTCGCTCAGACAGGGTTTTCCCCCCCGCCCCCAGGTCCCCAGGTCCTTAGCGAACTGTATTAATGACTTTCAAAATGCCGATGAAATGCTTGACATGATATCTGCGTCCGTCAGAGTTGGCGCTCCACCCGCCCTGTCTGTCGTAATGTCCCGATCACGCGTGAGTTAGTACCTGCTCTGCTTTCCGCCCACGCTCGGCCCACGTCCCTTGCACCCTGTTCGGAGGTCACGGAGGGAGGGGGAGCGAGGGGGGTTTCTTTGGAGGACTATGAGGTGGGGTTCTCTCCCCGAGGCCGCTCATGTTATGTCTCAACAATAGCCGTCTTAACACAATCAAGCTCCAGGGGTTATCCTATTCCACCGGTGAATAAAAATACACTGAAAGAGGGTGTGTATATTTAGAAAGACGGACTGTGTAACTTTCCATGGCTCATTGACACACTTAAATACCCACATAAACGGACCGGGCCGAAAAGCGCAGTCAGAGACCGGGCCAGCGATGTGCGCTTGACTTCTTTTTGGTCGTCACGGCGTGCCTGCAGATGAGGGTAGTTGCACTATTTGCTTATAAGAAATGACTAGAGCGTGTACGGACACATGACATCCATTACGCCGCTTGTCACTTGGCGAGTAGGAAAAGACGGGGGAAGTAGCACACAGGGTTTGGACGGGTGGCCTTATCCTCACGGCAGTTTGATCCAGCTCAGTGCCTCCTCCCACCAATTTTCTTTTTTTTTTTTTTTTTACGAGCTACAGACCTGTAACAAATTTTCGCCAACGGAGCAGAAAAAGATCTTTGATATTTGTCTTTAAAATGGCTGGTTACATCTGCGCGGGGAGCGGACACAGCTGTAAAACGCCGTGCCTTGAGGGGGGTGGGGGGTGGTGCGACACGTTACCTGGTTTCAGCCTAAGCGGGTCTTGTTAAATGTAAGAGAAAAGTGAGATGCAGGAAATGGGGAAGGAGGTTTTTTTTTGTGTGTGTGTGTTGAGTTTAACACACGTCTGGGTGGTAAATGGCACGACATTTTTGAGTCTAGGTTTCGTTCCTTTCAAGACCAGGGAGAAACAGCTTTTGCTAATTTTCAGACAGCCATCCTGAGCCGGAGTATGTGTGATGATAGGCGCCGCTTCAAAGGAGAAGCTGAAGTCATGACAGATGTGATGGGCTCAAATGCCCTCTGTAATTACCATAATGTGTGTGAGAGAACAAGAGTGTTGGAACGGCGTGTGTTTTACTTGGTTAAAAGTCCGCGTTCCTGCTCACACTGAGTACAGTGTTGCAAGCGGGCCACTATTACACCTTATTCTGTCCCACTTCTCATCCTCGGTGTCAAAAACACTCACCGCCTGCTCTTCATCTACACTTCAAAAGGCCCGCAGGCAGGCAGGAGGAGAGCTCCTCACTTCTATTAAATATTTCTCCCCCCCACCACCCCCTTCTCTCTTCTTGTCTCCTCGAGAACAGCGGCAGGTTTAACCGGCCCCCTGCTCTCTTATCAACAGTTCGCCAAACTGAGCCTGAACGCCTTAAACGCACTCCTCCTGCGCCGCTCGCGCCCGGGCGAATCCACCGCGTTTCAAGCGGACGACGGCGGCGGTCGCACCGATCACATGTGACCTTTTTGTCAAGACATTTACATAATCCCCCCACCGGTTCCACACCGCAGCCTCCTTCACACACTGCCAGCTGTGGAGGAGCATTTATTTAACCTCGGCTCAAGTCGAAACGGAGTCTCGGTGACACAGTAACTTAAAAAGTCTAAGTGAAATATTTAGGCCAAGGGGCATGATGAAAGGAAAGGTCAAAAGGCCCAAAGGGCTGTTATTAAGGCGAGCATTTCATGACGGCAATCTAGCAAATGTGGAGGTGCTGTTTTGGGTGTATTGTTACTCAGACAGCCCTGACACTAGTCCATTTGGCGGAGGTGTGGATGGCAGATATCCATAAATTGATGCGTCTGTGACAGATAGCACTCATGTGGTGTGTTTTCAGCAGCAGAGTGAGGAGGAGAACGAGGGCCACCCTGTGGGTTTCCCGTCCGTTTCAATCAGTTCACTGTCGCAAGACAGTCCGCTCTACTGCAGACTTCTTGCTTCTTTCTGATAGTAAGACCAGACACGGTTGAAACAAATTAGTTTATTCATCAAAGGATTTCTTTACATCCCCATACTATCTGTTCTTGCGCAAGAGAAGTCTGGGAGTGAAACACCTTCACAAAGGTGTTTCATACAATTACAAATGCACCTCGCTGGTTGATTTTTAGCAGGGATTTGGCGACAAGCGCTGTGAAAGACTAATTGCAACGAGCTAGATGAAAGCGTCGGACAATCCAGGCTGACCCCCTCCCTCTGTGCCAAGTCAGGCCGTAAACCGCTTCCCTTTGCCCTCTCACACCCCGTGGAAATCCCTTCTGACTTCTCCCGGGCGCACCCACTTAACACATGCGGATGGTGACACTCACAAATTACCTACACCCAATACACACACGCACAAGTAGCAGCCCCCAACCGACCCCCACCCTCGCATGCACTTCTTAGGGTCCAGAGCCCACGTCCGCATTCATTCACCCCTCCGCTAATGAATCAATCAGCTGGTTCCATTCATTTCATTTCTGTCAGTCCCAATCGATCAGTCTCTTTCTCGCCGTCTTAACAGAGCGGCAGGGGGGCTGACAGAGAAGAAGGGGCTCGAAACATCTAGACAGTTCAAAGACTTCCCTCTCTCTCTCTCTCTCTCTCTCTCTCTCTCTCTTTTTCATCAGCTTTGGTTCCCCTGAAATATGGTGTGTAGGAGTGTGTATGCATGTACGTGTGAAATGAAAGAGTGAGAGGGGATTAAAAAGATCAAGCAGAAAAGGCGTCTTATACATGGTGTCTGACCTGCCTTTTACCTTTCGCCGAGACTCCCACGTGAGCGCGGTGTATTCTGACAACACTGAAAGGCAGACGTGGACAGTAGGTAGGAGATTTCACTTACGTATACGTGCCTCCTCCGTTTTTCTTTTTTTTTTTTGCATATCCCTCCCTCCCCTGGAGTTTGAGCCCGTAACTTGGCGAGGTGAGCTACGTGCGCAGTGAGTCCAACTCCTGCCACGCTCCGTGCCTCTACCTGCCGAGTCAAAGTCAGAAAGGTTATCATTTATTAAAGTGCCTCAAAGTTGGAGCTGTGTGCGTGTGTGTGTGAGGCCATGCAGAGTGAGAAAGAGAGAGAAAGAGAGGCAAGAAGAGATGATTTGGAAAGGGTTCTCATTTTGAAAAGGCACTTAGCTCTGTTTATTGGTCTGCCAGTTCGCTTCAAAAGGTGTTGAGCGAAGCAACTATGCAGGCCAGAGGTTGTAGGGAGCCAAGGTCATTTCAGTAGAATTCATGGGAGCAAGGATGGAGTGGAACAGACACTCAGCTGGAGGACAGAAGGAAGCAGCGTGGAGAGGTGAGCAGCAGAGCAGCAGTAGGTTTTGAGATCCATCTGAGCAGAGAAACTGTAATCTCCTGATTTGGAATACTGCCACCCATCTATCTCCTTTATTTTTCACACAATGCAGCCTCCTCCCGGGCGCTCGCACGTGAGGGAGAAGGGAGATCCACTACTTTCCGTCAGCGCTTTTCACCAGCTCCTGCCCTCGGTCTCGCGCCGGTCCCGCATGAAGGGTCCGGGCTCTGATGTAGTTTGGAAGGAATCTGCCAGTGGCTTTTTAATGAATCTGACAAGCAAGCCGGCGCCAATCAATGGAAACGTTGTGCGACAATTTCAAGATGCAATCTCCGATATTGTCAGAATGGCAGAAGGGCAGGCAGAAACCAATAAATGAGTCGAACAAGAGGCAGAGGGAGCAGTTGAATACACAAATCTAATGAGTAATGACGCGAGCTTGCTAAAAATAGTGCAGTTTCTCAACATCTTGCTTTTCTGCGCAGGGGGACGAGGTTTACCTTTGTTGGGTTATCGACATATATATGCCTGTATATATATATATAAATGCGCCAATATACTTGACAACTTTTTGATGAGAGAAAGTTTTAGACAGTATCATTGCAGCAGTGGTTTGGCAAGTCATTCTGGTTCAAAAACCAAGGTCTGCGCATGTTTTGTACCAGCCGACATCTTGGCCTCTTTGACAAGGCTCTGCCAAGAGGAAAAACCTGAACAATCAGGGCTTACCACCTCGTCCCTTTCTCTGTTCTGCTCTCTCCGCGCCCTCTCTTAAACTGTCATTCTGGTCCTTTTATTCTCTCATGCCATCCTTTTTCTTGTTGTGCCTTTCTGCCTCTGCCCCTCCCCAGATCCCCACTCTGTGACTGCAGCTTATCACAGTTACAGTGCGACCTAATTGCACTAGTATTTTTCCTCTGCCTGTTATCTCATACCATTGTGATATCAAAATCCTAACAGCGACGGTAAGCAGCTGGGAGACAGATGCTTTTTACTGTTGGGAGACCCATTCCTGTTGTCGTCTGTTTGATAAGGTCTTAATTGTCAAGATGGCTTCCCCTATTGTGTATATAGGGAAAGTCTGCAGTTAAAAGGCATGGTAAACGTACGTAATCTCTACTCATTCCACCAGCTGAAATTGTTTCCTTGGTCTCACAAAAGCCAAATGGTGTTCTGGATACAGGAAACGGAAACAAACAAAAAAAAAAAGGTTCAAGGGCTAACACTTACATGACAGGTCTGACACGCACTTTTCTTTCAACGTGTTATTGTCGCCCTTGGCTTTTTTTTCACAAAACACGTTCCTTGCCTGTCAGCCTGCACAATATGGGAGATTAGCGCAGAACGAACGGTTACAAAGAGCGCCTCGGTGGGCTGTAACTTAATATGCTGTTTTTGTGTGGCAGAGGGTGTCTAAAAGTTAGTTTCATGGAGGGGGGTTTAAATACCTAGCCAAACGGCTTAGAGTGTGAAAACAATCGACAAGAGACATGAAAGTGTGAGTAAGAACACACGCAGGGCTCAGATAACCCCCTGGCCAGATGGTGATGGTCAAGTGAACACAGGCGAAAGGTTGTGTTGCGTTGCAGTGTTTATGCCGCCTGGGTCAGAAAAGCATTAGCCCCTGTGCCGCTTTTGGCCCCTGAAAATCCCCAGGGGTGCAGCAGCTAAAAGGGTGGCGATGATTAGAGATTCAATTTGGCTTGCTATCAATCAATGCCACCAAGATAGACAGAAATGCTGCCGATAGCCCATCCTTGCAACCAGATTGGGTTTGTGCCTCTTGGGATTCACGCCCTTTTTTCACGCTTTGTTAATTAAGCGACCAAGCTGCCCCTGCACTTACTTATTTATGAATCTTGGCTTCGACTGGTACTGGAAACCACTTGAACTCCTCTAATTAGTCCCTCACTAATGGCCCCACTTCCAGACAATTCCACACCAGCGACACCCATTTTATCCGTGCACACAGCAAACCATAATACCCGCATGACCTTGACGTTACACAACCCACGTTGTCTGGTGTTGTGTTTCTGTGGTACTGGGTAAAGTGCCCCACATGGGATAATGAAGTAACACTTAAAAAAATCAATTTCCATCTCCATCTGTCTAAGCAATTCCTCACCTGCTCATCAATGCAGAATAGAGCGGCCTGGATGTGTTGAGCCTCGACAGTTGCTAGACTCCGAAGGAGACCGGAAAAACCTGAATGCGAACCTTCATGCGGATGAAATATGTGGGATGCAGATTTGAGTCATCCATGATTTATTGATGTGCATATTGTCTTTAAAACAGTGGGTTGTTATGGAAAACAAGCGATCCGTAATGTGTACTTTATAACACGTTTTTGATCAAAGTAGTCCACCAGCATGATGCCATTGCTATACCTCATCGTATAATTACTGTAACTACCAATCAGTTCAGCAAACACCTAGCCCAACAGCATTTTTCCACTCCGTTTAATGATGAAGTCACTGTGCAGGGTCACTAAACCCATCCGCTGCGGCCTTGTGTGGTGTGGTTTGAATCCCATAAACACTGGTCCCGAGTCAGATTTACTGGCCGGCAGCCCTGAGGATTCATTTGTATTCTCCCACTTTGGCTGGCTCAGGGTCAGGGCCGATGACTAATCAGGTCAGAGCAGAGCCACACCCCGCGGTCGGGACATTACCAACCCCACCTAGCTCGCTAGGACCACCAAGGGGCTTGGCTCGTGTGTCTGCGCCGAAGGTAGGCGCTGAGCGGGATCGTTCAGATATTTCTGGTGCATCTCATTTCCCACGACTCCATTAGTGGAGGGAAACCAACTTGTACCTCATTCTTGTTTATTCCCCTCAGATTTAATCGCCACAGGCCACAACAGAGCTGAACCCAGCTGAACACATGTGCTAATGGGTGAGCTTAGGCATAAACACTGGGATTGTTATTTTTTAACTAGCTGAGTTGGCCACAGGCTGTGTTATAAGTATCACAATAACACAGGTGGCTAGGGGAAACGTCTCAGTCAATTATTTAAAAAAGAAAAAAAGAAAAAAAGAAGTCAACCATTGCTCTCAATTCCTGTTAATTTCGTGGGTTTGAAGTAGCAAATAATAAAACCTGTTGCTCCCCGGTTGTAGGTGCTTTTGGTGTAGCTTCCAGTGGTGTCATTCAGTCTGTCATTCGCAATCAATCTAGATAATATAGATTCAAAACTGAGTTTGAAAACAGATGAATGCATAAACTAGATTGATTTTCCTTAGTGTGTTGTGATATTTTTATTGATTTGTGAACGCAGCCTCTGCGCTTTTAGTCGCCAGTATTCTCCAGAGCCACCATCATCCTTTTCTAGGTGGTTTCAAAGACCACGGTACCCCCAGTGATTCCCGATGATAATGCGTCACCTTTAAGATAACCGCGCACACAGATATGTTAGATGGAAGTCCATGCTTTGGATACAGGAAAATGTGTGTGTGAGCAAACATGCACTGTGTGTCAGCACATTGATCAAGGTGTGCCTGGCGGCCTTGTGGCTGGAGCTACCGTGTGTGTGTGTATGTGTGTATGTGTGTGTGTGTGTGTGTGTGTGTGTGTGTGTGTGTATAGGTAGTAGTGCTGTGGGGTAATTGGTGAGACCCCACTCCCTCCAAACTGCCAGCTTTAGTTACACATCAATGAAGGGTGAATAATACATTAGCCAAGGTAGCCTATATCCCTCCTACCTGTCCCAAGAGAAGAGAGAGGGGTGAAGAGGTAGGCAGATGACAAAATGAAACATATCTACACTATATATCTTGGATACAGAGAGAGAAAAAAAATGCTCGAAGAGATATTTAACCTAGAGTTCCGGTCTCATTTGTCATCTATGTCATTCAGCCAAACAATTTAACTTAGATCACTGTAGTTGGTATCAGATCGTCACGTAGAGATAGTTAGACTCACGCTGCTACAACGTGACGCCTTCAGATGAAAGAAGAGATGAGGCATGAACTGTAGGACTTATTGCGTGTTAGGGTGCAAGTGGTCCTTTAGGGTTCACCTCGTCATGACAGGAGGCACTTGTTTTTTGATTTTTTTTAATGAGTGTTACAGAGAAATAGACAGCTCATTTTGTCTGGGCCTACACTGACCTGCTCTGTGTGTGTGTGTGTGTGTGGTAAGTCTCTGCATCTGGGACTCGTGTCCTTGCCAGTTCTGTCCGCGTGTGTATGTGCATAAACGTGCGCCTGCATGCACGTCTGTGTGTGTGTGTGTGTGTGTGTGTTACTAACTGCTGTATGATTTATTCCTCCTTTCTGTGGTGTTGCTGTCTGGGGCCCTCTGTGTGTCATGCCAATGCACAGAGGTCTTTATGTAATTGAAGTGGGCCTCTGAAAACCTCCTGCCATATGGACCCCAGCAGCCCCCAGCAGCCTTGGGTGTCTGTCTGTCCATCCGTCAATTTCTTTTAATTGCCCAGAACCCGGATACAATTCTGTGACTGTCTATCGAGTGGTTTCTCCATAGGTTAAATACATTAATATGTAATAAGGCTTGGGACCTCACCAGTCCCTGACCATGAGATTGACCAGATAATGCTGAGTTGGGCTTAGAGAAGCTCTGGTGTGGCTGCAACTCTTCCTGTACTGTCATTATCTTCTCAGTTTAATTTACAACCTCCTTCACAAATATTCTGTAGTTTTATTTAAAAAAGAGATCAGGCTTCTTAAATATTTCTTAAATATTGGCAATTCAGAAAGCTTATTGTAAAGCACTGCTGTGCTTGCTTGATGCCACTCTGGAGGACCACCAGCTAAATGGCTAAATCGTAACTGCACATGTACACATGAGGTCGGAAGGATACTAGCATGCCATGTTTTAAGGATTTTACGGATCCAAAAAGTTCTCTCTCCTTTCCCCCCTCTTTGTCTGCCTCTCTACTGGCTGGTTCATTACTGCTGCTTTTAGCTGTTAAAGAGGCGAAGTCCATTTGCGCGGAAGAGGTCTGACAAGTCAAGTTATAACAGCAGCCAAGTGTGAGATTAATTAACTCGGTGGCGATTAAGAATATCGGTCCGGGAAGAATATCCGTGGCATCAGGGGATGGGAGAGACGCAGAGACAGCGCGAGCGTCCGCTCCAAAACAGATCCGCGTGATTAATCTCGGCGACCCATTTGTGGCATCGAAAAAACTAAATAGCCATGAGTAATAACAGTTCCCCCCACGAACCTTTTATTCTAAGTTAATGATTCCAAATAACTAATAAACAAATTTATCTGCCACTGCCAGCTTCAGAATATAAAATAAAGCCTGGTCCCCAAAATAAATATATAAAGCCTTTTCAGTAATCAGTCTGCAGCTGTTAGTCATTATAGACCATTAACCGTTGTTCACAGTGCAAATAATGGAAAAAGGCAAGCAGAAATGAGGCCGTATCCAGCTATCTTGTGCAAGAGAGCAAAACTGCAGTCGAGGTTTTATGGGTTGGAAACGTGAACTATTTCACCCCAAAGCTGTTTGAAGACCTGGCAAAAGCACACCTGGGGAGGAGAGAAACGTGGAAACGCACAGGAGTGGTGTCCATGTGTTTCGTCTCATCAGTAGAAACAAAGAATGAACAGAAGAGAAGGGAAGCGAGGATTTTCCGAGGGGACGAGCAAGAACAAAACTTCGCAACCAGCCTGCCCAGCTCGCCGTGTCCAGTGTGTCAGAAATGGGTTTGCTCTTCCTGTTTGTATTTGCGGTGTTGCTCGCTACCATTATGAGTTCATTGTTTTACACGGAGAGCCACTCCCCGACTTGTGTGTGAGGGTACAAAGAGAAAGAGATCGCCTTTATGCGATCTTTGTATTTACGGATTTCCATGGCTGTTGGGTGTGTGCTTGTGCGAGAGTGTGTTAAGTCGCGCAGGCCCTCAGAGCCCTGACCTGGCTGGTTGCATTCCTGACTTAACTGCCCTAACCTCCTTTTTTGTTCTCGGTATCTTTGACCTGAAAGGTTAATGGCTAGGCAAGCAGGTAAACTGTAACGAGCCCTCTGTCTACTTAACAAGATGATGTGAAAAGCACCAGACAGCCAGGGTTAGCACGTCACCTGGTTCCCCTCATCTATCCTTCTGAAAGGAGAGGGGAAAGCGAGTGGGGGTTAGGATGACGTGTATGTGTGTTGGCGAGGCGGGGTAGAGTGTAATTACTCATCTACTAAAATTCCCCATCCGTCATTTTTTTTTTCTCTGTTTCCTTTTTTCCTTCACAGGTAAATGAGGGCATACCTGGGAAATTAACATGACTGGCGGTGATAATTGACTTGATAATTACCCTGCAACATCTTCATAAATCATCGGCGGTTGCTCAGCGAGCCAAAAGACTACGTTTAGTGTGTCTAGCTGGAATCCACGCTAATAGGGTAGTCCCCAGCTTCTATTTTTGGTTCTGTTATTTTGTTTATCCTGTCTGCGCAAGTTTCCGAGGAGAAGCTGAAAAGAAACAAGCAGACCTCAAAGACTTTTGGTTTCTACCACCACAGTATTTTCTAAACTGTTTTAAAGTAATTGGAGGCCACTGGCATGTGGAAAATGTGGACCGCAGTGGGGCTTTGCCCCTCACTGCAGACGTACGGGGCAGCTGTTCCGGGTGCAACAGGAAGTAGCGATCTTTAATTAGATTCAATGCAATCATTACATGCGGCGCTGGAAGTGCATTGTAAGGTGATCTGATCTGTTGGCAGATGACTGTGTCGGGAGAAACAATGGAGGGACGGTCGGAGAGACGCGGAGGGCCGGGTGTTTGTGAGAGAAACCCAGTGGCCGTTGAAATAGAATGGCAAAGCTGGGTGCTAAGCCCTTTCCTTGTTGTGCTCAGCCATTCAAAAAGCCAATGCTTTTATTCAATGCCCCGTTCCAGCTCTTTCTAGGCTACACCCCCAGTGAACAACCAGGATTTGTGTTTGTGTGTGTGTGTTTGCACGTCTGTGTGTGTGTGTGCGAGACTTAATAACATGTCTCATTTTCTGTTTGTATGTATTATGCATAATGTGTGTGCATTAGCATTTTGTAAGTGTACAGTATGAGCTAGTGTTCCTCTGTGTTTCAGTCCTGTTTGTTGAGTCAGCCATTGCTGACACACAGAACAGTTTGAAACCTGCTATTAGAGCCGTGAGGTAATTGCTAACACACAATCCGACTGCACAGGCAGCACAATAGCCCATCTCCTATTGAACAAAAGTGTGTGTGTGTGTGTTTATTTGGGCATGTTTACGCTCCCAGAGCCTCTGAGACACTCAGATAATCATCAGCTTCCACCCATACAAGTAAATACTCATTCATTCACACAGGTGAGTGTATGCATGCTCATGTGATTGCTATTCTCGGCACCAATGAAATATTTCCCGTGAAATTCACACATGGGTCCCCGAGGGCAAGTTGTCACAGCCGAGGTTTCAAACATTTGGCCTGGAAATCAGTGGTGTTATCTTATATACCCCCTGTTGTCAGTTAGGAATAGATACCTCACATGCAAAGGAGCAGAGCAGAACGGAGGAGAGAGAAGAAAGGAAAGAGCTGAAGAGTGGAAATAAAAGGACAGCAGTGAAGTAGATAGTGGCTCTCTGGGTTGCAGTAAGGCAATGAGCGAAAAACGGTTCCCATCAGGCTGCATGTTAAGCACGGACACTTCAGGGAGACACACAAAAATACAGGACACTGCAGCCATCTACACACAAACACATGTCAGCGTGCCAGAAACACTGTGGCAATGAAAGAAGTGCAGGAGCTGTGGGGAATACAAGAGAGCGTGTACCACCTCTCCATCCTCTCCCCCCTTTTCTCTCCTCTGTGTTTTCTCCTCCCTCTTGCTCCCTCCTTTTGTTACCTCACCAACCCCTCTTGCCTTTCATTCCCATCTTTTTCTCCGCTTTCCCCCCCCCCCCCCCCCCCCCCCCCCCTCTTTGTCCGCACTTTGAATATGTCTTCCTTTCTTTCGCATTCCCATCTCTTCCTCCCTCCCCCATTATTTTTTTGACTCCCAGTCTCCCCTCTCGGCTTCTGCTTCTGCTTAATTCTGCGGAGACTTATAAGCGACGCCAGTACGAATGAGTGTGCAATGAATTACTTTTTTTTTTTTTTTTTAAATCACAAGCAGCCACAGCCACACCCAAAGCTGGGAATCATTTTTTTCTCTCCCCACGCCTTTATCTGGCTTATCTCGACAAATAAACCCACATTCAATAGTTATTTCCTTTGTGCCCTGGCTGCATCGGGCTCGGAAGAGGATGTGTTCTGTTATCATTTTCACGTGGTCCAGTCTTTCGCGCGTTGCCTTTTGTATCGCGGCGTAGATGTTCCAGCGTTTACATTATGTTGCCGTTTTATTTGGCTCTCTCGCACAAAATGCAAACTCAAGGACATTTTAACAGTCCATGCACGGACGCGTACAAACCTGCAGTCTCGTAGTACCAGCCCTGCTCTCTGTAAACACAAGAGCACTCACCCAAATAAGTAGAAACGTGTCTCGGGGGGATTGATTAGGTTAAAGTAGCGCAGACGCATGGCTGACGAAAACCAATTGACGGACGATGTGGTACATGTGACTAGTATGGAGTCCTGACACTCACCTGTCACAGTGTTAGCCACAGACACTGATACCCTAAATCCCTCAGAGAGACAGAGGCGCCGGGTCAATTTCCGTACATACCTGCAAGGCGCACAGTGTTGCATGGATGGAAAAATCTCCCTTTGATTCAGTTTTTCATTTAAAGCGGCGACTAATTCGACCACGAGAAGGAAATCTATCTTTCCCTCTTCTTGTTTGACCTTTGAGACACTTGTTGTTTATAAGTGTCTGCGACAGCTCACGTGATTCTTATCGAGGTTGCGCGCTGTGGAGCATCATTTGTGCATCAGCGTTATCCGCCAAGGAGCTGTTGGAGCGTTCGGCCGGAGGCGGCCACGCAAAGGCGTAAATCAAAGAGTATCGGCACTGATTCATCAAGCAAACGACTCCGCCGCCTGTCTTTTATGTTCCTCTCTAACGGCAGTTGTTAAACGTCGGGATCGTGCTTTAAACAAACACCAGTGCACGGTTAAAAATTAGATTTTGTTTGGATGCTTTCTGCACCGTCTGCAGAGCAGCACAGTGTGCATTTTTTTCCTACCAGCATTTTCCTGAGACGCCCTTGAGCAAGGCTTTGAATCCTTGCGTTCAAAGAACTGCTTTAGTGAAAATGGCCCATGAATAAAATTTTAAAAAAAGTACGTTCTGTGATATAAATAAGCGTCGTTGAAAGATAACGGCGGGTGATGTTGGGAGGTGAGTCGTCTGCTTGTTATTTCGGTGGGTGTCAAAGGAAGTCTTTTTATAGAAGTTGGAAATGTGCACCTACATGTGTTCATGTGTTGAGCGCGTGATGTATTTGTTTGCCTTTCATCGGTGCGGCAGACTAGAAAATCAATCAGAGCTTGCTCAGGTTGCAGTTACACTGTATAATGTTTTAAATATGAATCGTATTCCAGGTATTGCGGCCTCCCCAGGGAGCCCGAGGTGAAGCGATAGGAAATCAACAGCTGTGGTGACACACGCACACTCCATCACAGACGCACGCACCTGCAAACAGACAAATTACTCTGTCTGGCTTCCTTTCTAATTCCAACACAAACATAGACATAGATACACCCACAAAACTCCACAAGGATGTGCATATTTTCATATGCGGATGAGGTGAAAGTGAACCTGCCGCTCGCTTGCCTGTCTGTTTGCATTTTTTTGGTTGTCGCCGGCTGAGTCACTTCCCTGGAATTGGATGATGGCATCTCGGCGTCTCACGCAGAGGCCCGCACGGCGCAAGTCACCCCGTGTGTCTAATTCATGAGTGTAATAGTGTTTACTGTCTGCGTTTGATGTTTAATATAATTGGAGAGGGGGGAAAAAAAGGCAGATTTAAATATAAAACCAAGAAGGAGAGGTGTGCAGAATTTCCAGGAAAGGCTGTAAGTAAAAAAAAAAAAACTTCATTTATGGTTAAGTTTGAGGCAATAATTTCCACATTGGGTGATGTAAACATCTCAGGCCCTTACAGAAATCTGGTCCTGTGCCCATTTCCTGGTGGTAGTTAAACACAGGCAGACCTGATGCCTTTAAAATAATCATTCCCAAATGAGGAACATACTTTTTCCAAGTGGTAAATATGACACCGAACCTTAAAAAGCCGAGCTCCGATGAAACAGCGCTTGGTAAATGATTGCTCACGTTGGGTTTATTTGCAGTGATTGAGGTGATCTCAGCACAAAGCACTTGGCCTTACATTGAGCTTTTCGATGGGAGGTGAGCTGAAGCACCGGCGGCCCCTAATTACATTTCCTAAGACCAAACATCTTAGTGCCATAATTCTGCAGGGTCTGGGATGACTCTTCTGGAGGAATATTTTTAACTTGAAGTCACACAAAAAGGCATGACTGTAAAAAAAACAAAACAAAACAAAAGTGATTAGATCCTCTCAGGCACGTCCTATTAAGTCACGACAGTCGGCGTCAGCCGTCTTGCGGGAGCAGCAGACTCACGTGAAGATGAATATGCACAGTAAAGGGGCAGGGAGAGACAGAAAGATAAATGGATGTCATGGATGTTGGGGGGAAAAAAAGGCTTTCGCGTTCCCTCGTGAGAGCAAAAGAGAGCAGTTCTCACGGTGTGGTAAATGAGGTGGCAACTATGAGGTTCAAAGCTAAGTATTCAGGAGAAAACACTAAGTTGGTGTAAGTTAATGGCTTGAGCTCGCTGGGCTGTTACTACATCAGTATTTTATCTAAAGTGCTTGTGTCAGCCAGAATAACAAGTGCTAATGGCTCGCCCCCGACTGAGTGTGCATGTTGGAGTGCGTACGTGTTATGTTGTCAGTACTTTTGATGAAGGGGCTGTGACTTACTCAATAGCGACCCGAAACACTGAGCCATTCAGCGAAGGCACGAGACAATGCTGACAGCTGTGAACGCCAGGTCCGGGTCCCGGGCTCGGGTTATTAACCGGGAAGTCGAGGCAAAGAAGGGAGAGAACGTGCACATTCACGCGTACACACTCACAGGAAGATGTGTAAGTAAGGTTACAATTATTGTTAGCCATCACTATTGTGATTCATTCTTGGAGAAGGTAGGGAAATGCCACAGTGACGAACTGGTTTTGGCCACTTGCATTTAGATCTATGGCTCCATTATTATAGTCACGTGTGTAATCACACTGTACTTACAGGAAAAATGGAGGCTCCGGAAGACTGAACATACACACATACATGTGAGCACGTACCGAAACACACACATGCTGACGCGTATGTATTAACACACGAAGGCACACCTGGTTTTGTAGACAGCTGCCCTTAGGGCTACCTGTTCGTCAGATCCTCTGTGCTTTGTAATTAGGAGCGTAGAAGGGTGTGTGTGTGTGTTTGTGTGTGTGTGTGTGTGTGTGTGTGTGCGTGTGAGGGTGGGGTGGGGGTGGGGGGGTCTAAAGACAGAGAGAAGGAAATAGAGCTGACAGAAAGACAGGGGGATGGAGTGAGGAGTAAAGACAAAGAAGTCCATTCCATTAGCAGGACAGGAACTAGACTAGACTTCGTGAGCCCTTGAACGAGGCAATGCCCTCCGTGGTTGCAGCACGCACACACACACAAACACACACACACAAACACACACACGCACACATGCTCAAATATATGTCCTTTAAACAAAAAAGCAGCTGCACTAGCTCCCAACGTCCTCCTTGCTGTGATCAAAGCTCCCTCTTTTTTTTTTTTTTTTTTTCCATTTCAGCCACTTTGCCCGGCTCTGCTCCCTCAAAGCCTCTGACAGAAAATAACTTGTTTGTTGTTTGTTTTTGTTTACGTGTCTATCGCTAAGTCGCAGCGTCATCGTGCGAGGGCCGCTTGTCGGTAATTGCCTCCGGAGAAACGGCGGGGTAAGTAGACAGGAGGGAAAAGAAGAAGGATAAGGGGAAGGAAAAAAAAAGCCATGCTGTCCAAAATCCGAAAAGCAGTGGCCTTAAGGTATCTTTTGACGAGGGGGGAATAATTGAGGGCAAGAGTCCCACTGACAAATGCACGAACACTTGATTTCACAAGACTTCCCTGCTGGGAAAGGGGAAACAAAAGTAGGAGAGAAAAGAAACAAATGTGAACTAATAAACAGGGGAAATAAGACAGAAGGAAAGATAGAAAGGGAGCTTATTTACTAGGCATCGGCAGCGTCACCCTCTTAGCGCACACACACACACACACACACACACACACACACACACACACACACACACACACACACACACACAGGACAAACGTCTTGTGTGACAGCCATTGTTGGATGACTGACAGTGAGTGGTGGCGGGATGGAGCATGTGCAACTGTGTATGTGGGTGCGCGCTAATGGGGAGGGGTTGTCATGGGAGGCAAGTCCTCAGAATTCCACAGAGGAATCAACTCCTTAGCTTTTCCACGTCGCAGCAACCAATTACCGTGGCTGTGAGAGAGTGTGTGTGTGTGTGCCTTGCCATAAAATAGAGGGGACTTCTCCTAATCATCGCCCTCTGGCCCCACACAAAGGCGAAAAGGCCGCTCGGACAATTTGAATTTGAATGGCATCTCTCCTCCTGCTCCTGCTTTTTTTTTGTGTGTGTCGCTCTTCCTCTTTCTCTGCCGCGGCCTCACATTGGACGACAAAAGTGGAGCCAACAAAGATGGCACACAAAGCAATCAGGCTAATAGCGCTAATAAGTTGAGCGTGGGGTCCTCGCTCTCAATGTTGACACATTTCACTGTTTCTGTGGCTAAACAGAGGCTCAAGTGTTTGGCAACCAGACGGCATAGTATTTTAATGGAGTGGCTACCCCATGCCAGGTTGCCATGTGCTCGGTCTGTTTGACTGTCGGAGGACACAACAAAAGCGACTGGGAGAAGAGGTGGGGAGAAGATAATTAACTGGTGGAGAAGCCTGAAGGGAAGGGTTTTGGGTAGGGAGTCATTGGGGAATGGAAGTTTATTTAGTTTTTTTAAATACTTTTTTTTTTTCTTGAAAAGCCACAAACTTCCATCGTTAATGGAGCAGTTCGCGCCGACGCCATTTTGTTCTGACGCGGAAAGTTAAGCTCGTGGGAAGTTGTCACGCCGAGAGAAAAAAACGCATCGCCCCGAACGTCTTTAAACATTCTCCGCGGGTCGTCGAGGCATCTTCGCGGAATCGCGCTGACAAAGAGAAGCACGCTAAAAATCTCACTATCCGTCGCCGCGGCAAGATCCAAGCCCAGTCCTTCACCTGCCTGCTCTCCCCGCGACCTGAGGACTTAGCCTGTGAAACAACCACACATTCCTCTCTCTCAATAATAGCCTTTCTTCTCCTTTCCTGCTTTCGGGCCCTTTTAAGAAGTCTGCTTGTTTGAACAAAGAAATATTTTAAGAGGCTTGTAGGGCTGGCTGCTGTGTGTGCGCGTGTGTGTGTGTGTGTGTGTGCGTGCGCGCATCGGATGCGGCCATAGGGACGAATGCTTCAGTGCCCTCCCCTGTTATTAGGCCTGCCCTGTCATTACGGGATTAGAATGCAGGGGTTGGCTTTGCATGCATGACTGTATGTACGTGTGTGTGTGCGTGTAAGCATTTATTTGTCTGCGCTGGATCCTTCGGAGCCTGTTTGTATTTCAAAATTTTTTCTCACACAATCAGAGCACGCAGAGAAAACAAACGTTGGTGCTGCGTTTCTCTGCGGTTCTCCGGGTAATCCCAGGTGCATTTGACCTGCATCATAAATAACACTTTGGTACAGCAATCCTCGGGTTACGCAAACAGCGACGAGCTAATTGAACAGTCTCCGCGAGCCGTGGGACGCCGCACGTCTCATGCATCACCGTGCGGCGTGTACTGGCGAGGAGGAATGGGGGGGTGGGCGGGGGAGGAAAAAAAAAAGAAGAGAAGAGAAGACAGACATTGTAAATTGAGGGACAAGAGAGAAATTAGAAAGTGTTGGGGTAAACACAAGACAGATGAAAAGAAAGAGAAGGGGGTGTGGGAATGGTCGGGGAATGAGGTTCAGAATTTCACAGGGATGATGAGAAAGAGATTGAAAATCAAAGCGAGAAAAAATAAAAAAGAAAGAAGGGCAGACCGTGTGAGGAAGATGGATTAAACAGCCCCGCGCATCCCCGGGTTCTGATCCAGTCATACCTCCCACGTAGGCACGCCTTGGTCTCACCCCGTGCGCGTTTCGCCGCGGTGAATTTGCATGTTCGTTCGCCCGATTTACCCGTTTGCGTGTCTGCCCTCCCACCCGCCGACCTAAAATCCTCCCCTCTCGTATTTTACACTTCCAGGTTTTAGGACAAATCTCTGTGTACAGAGGAGGGCTCATTTCTCCTCCGACTTGTCCTTCTGGTTCTCGCTCCACGTATTCTTCTCTCTCTGATCCAGGCCATCAGGCAAACTGCCAGCACGGTCTTAGAAGCTTTCAGAGGTTGTTTGCGGATAAAAGAAAGAAAAACCTTTTATCTGTTTTTAACTCTGCCTCTTTCTAGTTCTTCGTTGTGATCTCTGTAGCACAAGTCTGCTAAGAAAGGCAGGTAACTCTTACATTTGCATACATCCTGTACATTTACATACACTCACACAACAAGTGATGTCTAACGTCTGTAAACGCACGAATGAGGCTAACAGACCCCACACACGTACACAGCGACACACACACACACACACACCAAGCTCAAACACGCTGACAAATAATGAGTGGCCGGGTTAGGTCGGGGTCACCCAGCGCTTTTGCTCTAGCCCATTGACTCAGGATCGGTGCGCTACTTTGTGTGCATCGCAGGGCTTTGCACAGTTGCCCTCTGACACAGAGAGACACACAATCATACACACGCACAAACACAGTCCCGGCCAGCTCTAACAATGCAGACGCAGTGAGAAAGGAGGTGTGACTGATGCACACGGACTCCCGAATGATCCACTGCCCAAACCACTGAGTCAGGCTGCAAAGGTGTGTGTGTGTGCGCGCGCACATGCACGCATGCACGCTTTGCATATCTCTCTTTCTGCTCCGCAGTTCTCGACGTTTCCATCTGATCTCTGCCTCCCCCTCGATTTCCCTCCCCCGTCCGTCATTGTGTTTCGCCGGGTTGTCATTTTAAGCAAGGTCAGCTCTAATGACAAGCCGGCGCGCCTTACACAAGGCCCAGTTGTAATAATAAATAGCAGGCAGCGGAGATCTATCATTTCCACCTCGCCGGCTTACCTGCCTGCTTAGCTGTCAGTAACAAGCCCCAAATCACACTCTGTCACGGTATGAGTCAGGGAAGTCCTGCAGCAAAAACTCACTGACACAGTTTCCGAGACAAAAACGTTGTTTTTCCTTTTTTAAAGAAAATGTGTTTTCTTTGCTCGAACAAGGCTGCGTCTGGTTACAAAGAGAGCTCCCGGGAGAGCAGATTGCATTGGTTATTTATTTTAAAGCATTAACACTATCGCAGGGAGAATGCTGGACTGAGATTGACCGGCGAAAGAGGGACAAAGGCTGGATTTTAATGTGCCGCTGCGTATTCACCTGGGTTCCCAGAGCCACTCCCAAACAGACAGTTGTCGCTGCCTAAACTGGATCACGGTGAAGCTTTCACGCTATTTTGCTTGAGGGGGGACGAGACAAAGTTACATCCGAAATGTGATTGAGTGCGTTTTGTTTTTCACGTGGGAAGACGTCTCCCTTTGACTCCCTCGGAAGTAATGCCTTATCACCGGTACAACAGTCGTGTATACATGTACGCACGTCGGGGACGTCGTCACTCAAAAGTGTGCAGTGCGGTGGGAATTCCCAGCTTTAAGAGCGTGCCGTCTCCAAAGAGTTAGAAATAATTCACAAGGGTGCTCGGGGGTTGTTTGAGTTTGTCACTGCTGGTGCTCCTGAATGCAGCAGCAGCAGCGGCGATGAACAGCAGGCATTTGGAGAAGGGATACTGAAATCCCCCCGTTATTCTCCATTACTTTGCATCCAGCTTTCTTATTAGCAAGGAGAAAATTCTACAAAGACGAAAGACAAGGGAAAACCTAGAGATGGCGGCGAAGCGGTAAAGCGGGCAGTGAGACGTCTTCAGGTTCATCCCTTACAACCGAGGGGGAAAAAATGCGACGCTTCTTTCAGTGAGACAGCGCAATCTCACTTTCTGGCCACACCGCTTCATCATTTCTTTTTACTGTCTTGTAGAACAGCACCGTGGCTGAGATAATAATAATGGTGGCTGCATATTGCGCCTTGAGCGGCCCGGCAGTAAAAGGCTCGACGTTTATGGCGCCCCCCCCCCCCCGCGCTCACGAACGCGCCGTCTTTGCCAGTAGAAACACGGGAGTGGGAAGCAGGGAGTAGAAAGGGAAAGGGATCCCCGTCCACCATTTTGTGTTTGTGTGTTCCTCCCTTCGCGTGTGCGCCAGGAGATAGTTTTAAGAGTGAGCTAAACTTGTGCGTGTTCAAGTATTGACACAAAGCGTATCCAACTCAAGTGTACTGACCTGTGTTCCGTTCGAGTGCTCCTCTTTTGTGACGCCTAACTTTATTACCCCCCTCTCTCCATTCAAGCCTTCTCAGGGGCTATATATCTTGTGGAGTTTTACAGCATGTTACTCGCTGTGTGTGTGTGTGTCTGTGTGTGTGTCCGTGTGTTTGCGTTATCAAATGTGTGTCACGGTGCCCTGTGGGAAGCGGAGCAATTTCTCGGTGAGACTTGCTCTTGTTTCCTTTCTCTTGTTTAAAGCAAGCATCTAATTGAGACTAATTGGCCCGACGAGGAGCCGCAATAAAATGTCACACAATACCTCGCCGAGCAACCACCTAGATATCTGTTTCATGCGCGGACTGCCTCCTGTCTTTGTGTCGCACACACACACACACTCACGCTCACACAGTGCTTCTTTGTCTAATTGAATTGAATATTCAGCTTTGGGCAAAACCTCTGATCATTTTATGTCTTTGTCGTAAAACTTCTGAAGGTTCTATTGATCTCCCGTATCTGTTCCTCTTTGTCTGACCTTGTTTTCTTTCTGCTTCCATTTACAGAGACGTTGATGGACACAAAGTGGGCCACAACAGAATTAGCTTGGACTGCACACCCAGAGACCGGGGTGAGTTTATGAGGAGTTGTCTGTGTACATGTGTCTGTTTATGACAAGGAGTTTTTTTCTTTTATGATTTTATTGGTGGATACGCAGATTATAAAGATAAAGAAAGAAGTGTCAGTCTTAAGTCATTTATGGAGTACTGCATTTGCCCATATGCTTCCATCAGAATATATCTCAATGGGAGTTTTTTTAGAGTTCGTCACAAGAGAGAGCGAGTAAAGGGATCCGCTGCAAATCAGTTTCACCGACCCGCCCATGTTTCTTCCTCCGTGCACTTAAAACATGTGAAAGGAGTCAGTTTTCTCATTAGGCAACCTTTTAGACGCTGAAATATTTCTTGGCGTTGACCCAGAGCACATGCGGGCACCCAAATCTCCTTCAAACAAAGTGCCAGTGACAGCGTCATCTTGCTTTCCCATGTGGTCTCGACAATGGGCTAAAAGAGGAGCAGAAAGAGTCTTGACCCGTCCTCAGCTATACTTCAAAGACCACCAGCACTCCTCCCCTCGCCTTTGTGTGGTCCCTTGACTTGGCCCTTGTGTTTTGAAAGGTGGGCCCCCGTCTTTTAAAAAAAAAAAAAAATTTATCTTTACCCCAATCCGCTTTCAGGAAGATTCCTCCCCAGCTGTTCAAAGTCAACCACCCTCCTCCTAATTCTCCTCGCCTTTACTTCTCCCTAGTCACTAGGCAAGACACTATGTAGCCACCTCAGCCGTAAACAATCAGAAGAACAACACAACCCCACAGCACTGGGATTAAGCTGCAAGGTTGTGATGCCCCTGCCAGTAGCGGGCAGGCGTGATCCGAAAAGAACGCCTCTCTGTCTCTTTTACGACCAAACCTGCAACAGATGCTCCTTTTCAGGACATGTGCATACAGTCACAAGCCTTTCGCACTCCAGATTTCCCACATTACCAGCCAAAAGAATTGAGATGAATCTCTCCCCAGCCCGTCCTTCTTTTTTTTTTTATTATTTTGCAGCACAATGTACCACAGACGTTGCTTGTCCTCCCTGAGTTACCCATCCACCCTTTGTGTTTTCATTCCTTTTATTTTCTTGTACGGACTCACACACACACACACACAAAAAAAAAAAAAATCAATCCCAGTTGTTTTGTCCCTGTCTTCACGCGCGCTGTATTGTATACATGTTGATTTGTATTCTTCTGCAGTCTCGCAACGGGAACGCCGGCGCCCGTTGTTGTTATGGGTGGCGCAAGTGTTTAAGAGTAACCGATACAGTGTGCCGAGAGAACAAACAATGCAAAAATGCTGTGAACGTCTCCCGGAGGGTGGGGGAGAGCAGCGAGACTGAGATTAAGTAAAATCCAGAGAAATGTCCACACAGCGAGAGGGAGACAGTGTATAAGAGAAAAAAAAAAATCAATTCCTTGAAAATAAATAAATAAATTTAAGAGGTATATCCACTTACAAACAGACTACATGCATTCTCCCAGGGATCCAGTCCAGCCAATTCTGAGTCACAGCATCTCTGTTTCAGCGTTGCTCAACACATACAGATAAAGATAGAAAGCTACGCAGAAGATGTGCATTTAAGTCGGACGTTTTAAGAACAAGTCAAGAAACACGACGCAGCACAAGGTGCTGACCTGGCCCCCGAATTCACTAGATCCCAAGCTGATAAAGTGTATGCAGGATGTACTGGAAAAAGCCTGGTCCACAGAGCCCCCACAGGACCTAAACGCCCCCCCACTAACAACATCCTGCTGCCAGACACCACAGGACACCCTCAGAAGGTCCACGTCCATTCTCTGATGAGTCAAAGCAGTTTTAGAGGCGCAAGGGAGACCTTCACGATATTAGGACATAATGGTCATAATGTTATGCCTGATCATTGTATATTACATTTCTAGTCTCTCCTGTTCACATGTGTCCTTTAAGCGTTTACTCTCACCCCTGCGTCTGCACCGTGGTGTGCACGCTCAAAAGTTTCACAGTCTGCAGGTATCTGTGTATCACAAGTTGCGATGGGTGATACGTGTCTGTGTCTAGGAATGCGAGTCGACGCCTATCTCAAAGCGCATTCGTGTTTTGTTTTTTTGGGGGGTGGGGGATTTTGTAATGTGTGTGTATTCGTCCGAAAAAAAAAAAAAAAAAAATGAACAAAAAAGTTATCATTTATGTTCCAAACCAGGTGGCAGATGAGGGGGGGGAATTCCACCTTGTAGCAAGCCTCTCCTCAAACCTGGAATGACACCCACAGGGGCCTTCCATGCACCATACACTGGGAACAATATAGGGTAGAGGTAAAACTATGTTTTGTGTCTGCTTAATGGTGAGCATGTTAAAACATGCAAGAAACAACCCAAATTGTCCTTAAACTTAGCCTTGGCGTGGCTATTCACACTAGCATCAAACCAACTGAGTTTATTTAAGGCTGATCCCTAAAACTATAAAATGATATTTCGTTTAAGATTCCATCAAGATTTACCACAGTTAATGTTCACCATTAATTTGAAGAAGGATAAGGTGTCAATAATCCATGAAACATGTCTGGAAGATTTTTTGACTCTTTGTTCCAAAGAGTTCCACAGTTTTGCCAAAATATTGCGAAACACGTTTTAGTCATTAGAGAAGGGCGATAATGTTTGACAAACGCATGGTTCATTGTCGCCTGGAAGCAAGAAATTTGAAGTTCTGATTTCTGAAGACACAAAGAAAACAGAGTGGTGGGATCGACAAGCTTGCATAACGATTCATCTTGTCGGAAATCGATGCTCAGAAACTTGACCCTTTTTCTGACGACCTACTTAATTCATTCAGGCTTGGTAAGCAGGCGCTCAGTGTTTGCCCACTGGTGCATGTCTCGGGAGGGGTGCGGGGGGTAGGGGGGTTGGGGGGTTGGGGGGTGCTAGTGGGTGACCTGTCTCTAAATGCGCACACCTACACATACGCGCCCTCAAACAGCAACAGACAGGCAGGCTCGCACAAGCGCGTCTCAACAAACACACACAACGTCATAGGCGCACGCCCGCAAACACTCGGCGGCATTGCTCATCTGTAGGGGGTGATTTATTACACCGAACTAAATACCCATTGACACTTCATGCTTTTAGTCATCCCATTGACCTGCCTGGTGATTATCGATTCCCTCGCGTTGCTACCTCCTCCTTCTCTCTATCGCTCTTGTGGGCCTATCATTTTAATAACACAGTCCATCTACACCCGTTCTCCCTCTCTCTGCCTCGTGGCCTCCAGGGCCCTGGATGAATAGCCCTGTCTCCACCACATCCATATCAGAGCCTTAATTAAGATGCTCCGAGCTCGCATGGAAACAACTGGCTCGGGAAAACAAATAGGTGGCTGCTTACCGGACGTTTAAGAAAGTTAAATGTTCTGAGGAAAACTTTGGTCCCAAGTGTAAACATGGATATTCAATTTGTTATAGATATGTATTGGCCTTTAAGACTTGAGTATATTAGAATAGATGGCGGGTGAGTGATTAGAAAGACCACCCCGTAATCGAAAGGTCAGAAGATCAATTTTATGGATGTAGGTATCAAGTCCAACAGCCATGTGAAGTTAACAGTGGCTGAGTCCTTTATACAAAGTTTAAGCAGCTAAAAGTGCACTTTTATTCCTTTGTCTGTGTTTTACTTTCTCCCTAGTGCCCTTTAAATACTTCAGTGCATTGCAATACCTTATGCAAAACACTGCTATTGCATTCGAAAGATGCTATTCAAATACACTTGCCACATATTGGCCATGCTAAAAAGTACACGCACTCAGATGTTTGTCTGATGGAAAAGAAAAGGATGAGCGGAGCCCTCAGCATGCACACCCGCAGAGATATATACACACAGGAATTGCTGTTTGAAGTGCACTGATTTAATCGTGGTGTCCTCATTCGAGATTGAAAAATACATCCGATTACAGTGACTCACAGCAAAGCTTTTACAGTCTAGTTTGCTTGCGCTTATTTAATGAAGCTGGTAATCAAAGTTTAGAGAATTTAATCCTATTTTATCCTGAGTAATTCACCCCCTGGGTACTGTAGTAGCATTGAAATATGTGGAGGAGTGTGAAAACAGAAAGGCATGAAGGTTAACTGCCGCCTTTTCCCTGCCTTTATTAGAGGACGTTGCAGTCATTGCGCCATAATTGAAGCGTAATTGGTTGTGAAGCAATGTGGCTGCTACTTCCAAACAGATATGAGGTAAACATGCCGTGGTGGCTCTGTGGTGAGGAGGTGACAGGTTGCTGTAATTGTGATGAATTTGCAGTCCTTGTCCCTGGCTTTTCGCTACACTAATCAGAGATGAAAGGCACGTTGTGGCAAAAGCACAGGAACGGAAGGGAAAGCACGGCCAGAAAAATCCCACTTTTCTTTAGCTTCTTTCTTTTAAGGTCCATTTTATTCTTTACAGTTTATGGAACGTGATGAGTAGCTCTTCAAATCTCGATGCTGCAGGGCGGACACAGCCTGGGGAATTGCATAAATCACACAGAATGTCTATGCGCATGTCAAGTTTCCAAAGATACCAACAAACATGTACTGCCTCTAATTTGTCCCTAATATGGTTCCTTATCTGCTTTCTTTTCAGTGGGAGGAAGTGAGTGGTTACGACGATGCCATGAACCCAATCCGGACGTATCAAGTCTGCAACGTGCGTGAGCTCAACCAGAATAACTGGCTACGTAGTGACTTCATCCCACGAAAAGACGTGCTGCGAGTGTATGTGGAAATGAAATTCACGGTTCGAGACTGCAACAGTATTCCCAACATACCAGGCTCCTGCAAAGAGACCTTCAACCTCTTCTACTACGAGTCCGACTCGGACTCAGCCACAGCCACCAGCCCTTTCTGGATGGAGAACCCTTACGTGAAGGTGGACACCATCGCCCCGGACGAGAGCTTCTCCATGCTCGAGTCTGGACGAGTAAACACAAAAGTCAGAAGTTTTGGACCACTGTCCAAAGCTGGGTTCTACCTGGCCTTCCAGGACCTTGGTGCTTGCATGTCGCTCATCTCAGTGAGGGTGTTTTACAAGAAGTGCTCCACCACGATCGCCAACTTTGCAGTTTTCCCCGAAACAGCGACTGGGGCCGAGGCCACGTCCCTGGTAATTGCACCGGGAACTTGTGTCCCCAATGCCCTGGAGGTGTCAGTGCCACTGAAACTTTACTGCAATGGAGATGGGGAGTGGATGGTTCCTGTTGGAGCCTGCACCTGCTCGGCTGGTTTTGAACCAGCAATGAAGGAAACCCAATGTCAAGGTGAGTGTTTTCACAACAAAAGCTTTAAGTCAGCCTGGGATTTCATTTCTCATTGTTTGTGGTGGCGGATTAAGAAGTGAGACATTCTTCAAAGGTGTACACAAGGTGCAGTCCTTCATTAAACATGTGCTTTGTATTCCATGCCAGAGTACTGCCGTCTAGACAGTCATGGGTTTGAGGGAATATCCTTTACTTATATTATTAATCTAGAGTATGTCACATTATAATTGTGAGAAATTTTTAATTGGCATTTTAGGTATTACACTATTTGATGCTTATATGCAGAGTAAATTACTATTAGTGTGTAGGAAGTAGTCAAAATCTTGCAGAGGGACATTTGACTGTTGTGGACACACTGCGATTGTTGAAAAGATTGGGTCTAGATTGTCCTCCGTGTTATTATAAGTCATCCCCTTGCCTTGTTGTTTCCTTTGACAAAATAACCCGGTGATTACACGGTAAAATAATACACACAAGATAACACAGTTCACTCCGCTGACCTCCAGTTTTGCTTTGCAGCTGCTTGCTAAGTAAAGGAAAATACAGGACAGGCGGAGTGTTTCTGAAAACTGGAAGGTTGATGGTTTTCGGGGTCTGATGGAAAACACGACAGGTTCACAGGGGTTGAGAGGAAGGTGAATGTAAACGGCAAAGGGCTCGGCTGAAATGGCGTGCAGGTGACAGCAGGAGAATGGAGCATAAATGAAAAACGCGCGCGTGTGTGTTGAAGGGTATGGGGGCGTAAAATTAGGCTTAGGGTGTGTAGGTCAAATGGAGACAGCGAAATGAGAGAGAAAGAGACGGGAGCTTGGCAGGGTTATTGATCAGCGGGGTGGGTTGGAGGGTGCATGTTGGCAGTTGGTGAGCGGTTTGTGTGTCGCCCTCGCATGCTCCGGCTCAGGAAGCTCATTTTTCTTCTCAGAGCAAAGAGAGATGGGGTTGAGAAGACCTTTTCTTCAACATCCGTACTGGTGATCAGGAAGAGAGTGGGCGGATATTTTATAGTAGCAGCTTCTGGCAGACCCGGAATATACTGAACGTGCGCTCACCTTTAGAAGGAGAGCATGTGTATGTGCGGGAAAGAGCGCATAGTAAATCTACGGCAAAGGTGTATGTGGTTAAAAACTCATTTGTTTGTTCCTGGCAGCTCAAGGTTAAAACCCTGGTGACTGGACCCTGATAAAACGTTCTCTAATCACTGAAAACCACAAGGGATAAATCTCCCCCTTTTCTTTTCTCACATCGCCTCTCTCTCTGGTTCCCTCTCCTTTTCCCTCCTCTTCCACCATTCTCCTCCACACTCCTCCCTTCTCTGCCTTTCTGTTCTCGTTCCAACGTGCGGTATCCTCAAGCGCTCCCTATCGCTTTTCTTCTCCGGTTCCTTCCCAATCCGAAGGCCGTTGCTCTCATTAATAAGCCACCAGAGTTACAGTAGGGATGTCATCATTAATATTAATCGATTTTTTTCCCCCCTTACCACTCGTTTGCTGCACTTTTTTTTTTTTTTTTTTTTTTTTTAAACACCGGGTATTCTTTACTTTTTTTCATGCCTCACACTTTCCAATTCCAGCATACATTCTAATCAGTTCCTTAAGCTCTATGTTCTGCGTGAGAGGGCACGACACAGGGGAGCGGGTTGGTGGGGGTTTTGCTCTGACAGGATTAGCATTTTCTATGCCTCCACCTCCTCCGCCTCTTTTCGCTCTACCCCCCTTGTCTCTTTTTCTTCCTCATTCTTTAATGGTTCCTTCAAGGAAGAAATGGATGAAAGGAGGAGGATGACCCCTTTACTTACTGGAAGTGATTGATCAGCACTTTCTAACCTTCCCCTGGAAAAAAAAAATAGCCTCTTTTAATGGGAGTGCTCCTTCTTTGGTCAGGCTAACAAGTTTGAAAACTAAATATCCCCCATCCAATGTGAGCTGAGAATGTTCTAATTTACCTCGTGCTGGTTGAACTTAAATGAACTTGAATGGGTTGCGATAACAAATCGAAGACATCGTTCTACTACCTGGTAAAAGTCGAGGTTATTTCTTATCTGTTTATCAAACACTGCTTCCTGTTAGCCGGCGGTGTGGATAACGCTGATTAATGGCGGAAGAACAAATACACTCAGGGCTAATGTGCACGGTGCAGCCAACTGGTGGCAACTGTGTGCTAATATTGAACTTTGAATAACGAGAACACAGCGGGGGCAGTAAGTGGTCTGCTGTAGATCTGACCTCCAGCCTGGGTTGTTTTTCGACGGCTGAGCGTAAACCCGACACAGAATGGTGGTGATTGTTATGCAGAGGTACAGACGGCGCGGCGCGTCCTTGACTTTGACGAGCTAATGCACAAATGGGTCAGCTAATCAACTGGCCCTTGTAAACTTTGCCTGTCTTTACCTGCCCGTGTCTTTTTTATTAAGCACCACGGCAAACTCATTCATCTTTTAACAAGACAGTTTATGAAAGATATGGAGCATGGCGAAGCGCTCTGTTGCCGTTCCCCTGCACGTCGGTACCTTATCGTCTGAGTTATAAACCTGCAAACAGCTGCAATAAAGGGGAACGTGGCATTTTCAAAGGCTAGCAGTGTTGTAATCTGATCAACTTGTCTCGAGTTAGTAAGACCTGGTTTATTGATGATGAACTAGATCTTTGCTTTTCTTAGTTCTCCACCGATTCATGTTTACACATTGGCACGCGCTGTGTGTGCCGTTTCGATTCCCTGTGTGTGTGTGTGTTTGTGTGTATTTCATAAGAGGCTCCATTTAGGTGAAAGCAGACAGTGTTTCGCCTGTGAGAGTGGTACACGTAGTCTACATTGGCAGTCTCCACGTGTTAACAGTGGTTTTAACATACACATGCGGCTGAAAGCCTCCTTTTACCCACAGCTGTTTGCTGAAGGTGCACTCAACATATGCAAGGAAATGGAGGACATGTGGGGTTGAGGGGACACAAAACAACCATGCACACATAAAATACACGTGTTTAACAAACCAAATAAGTCGCAGTCAGATTTTCTGAATATGAGCATTAGCCAGTAAAATTAAGAATAAGAATTAAGACTGTATGATAAAGTCATAACTCTTTCCATCTTTTTTTTTTTTTGCTATCAGCTTGCATCCCTGGCAACTTCAAGTCCAAACAAGGGGACACCTTCTGCTTGCCCTGCCCTGCCAACAGCCGTGCCACCTCCGGAGCAGCCAGTGTTTGCTCCTGTCGGAACGGTTATTACCGCTCGGACACAGATTCCCCCGATTCCCCCTGCACGAGTAAGTGGAAACTTCTTAACGACACACTGTCAGCTTGTTTATAAAAAGTCATAACGATAATGTGTTTAACTGTTAAACCCGCAGCTGCATCTGGATGTTTATTCCAGCAGCATGTGTCGGTGGCCATAAAACCAAATTCTTGATTGTGTTGTAAATGTTCTCTTCCCTCTTTGAAGTGTGCGCTCAGTGGCTGATAAAAAAAAAAAAAAAAAGGTCTCAGGACAACGTTCCCACCGCGCCACACGGATGGCAAACAAGTCTGCTTGCTTTCCCATAGTTATCCAAAACTTTATCATGCAACCTCTCCCCTTCCTGTCTAGTCCACGAAGCCCGCGTGTTCTCGCTGCTGCTTGCAGCCCCTGCGCTTGCAGAACGCGCAGCACTTTTTCTAGCGGCAGAGCCTTCGTTAGGCGCAAATATGCTCACGAGAGTAGAAGCAAATTCATTCAGTGAGTGAAGAGAGAACGAGATCCTTTTTTTTTTTTTTTTTCTGTTGCTGGGGTGGCAGGCTGATTCTCCCACGGCGCAGTGAGAGATAAGGCTCCGGTAATTGGATAAGAATTGCCAAGGCTCTGCCAATAGCTTGTCTTGCTCATTCCCCCCAGCACTTTACACACACAGGCGCACAGTGGAAATAAGCATGCAATTCAAATTTGAACTCCTTTATTTTTTTTTTGCCGCTGATATCGTCTCCTGGTTTGGGGAAGAAAAACTGTTCTATAATGTGCTAATACTGCTACACAGGTAACATTCTTGTTTCATGAATTGGGTCGATAACAGCTACTGAATAATGAATGTATGGGCGTATAGTGATATGTAAACTTTGTCTATTGTCAGGATTTCTTTGCGCTGTCACCAGGACCAACTTTTTTTTTTCTTTCCACTCCTGCTTTGCATGGAGATTAAATTCACTTTACTTCCAGAACTATTTCCCTCATTGCATTCACACTTCACCTCCCCTCTTGCAGCCGTTCCATCAGCCCCGCGCAGCGTCATCTCCATTGTGAACGAAACGTCGCTCGTGCTGGAATGGAGTGAGCCCCGTGACATGGGTGGCCGCGACGACACCTTCTACAACGTCATCTGCAAGAAGTGCCTCCCCGAGCGGGGCATGTGCTCGCGGTGTGACGACAATGTCGACATCTCGCCGCGCCACCTGGGCCTGACGCAGCGCCGCGTGGCCGTCCGTAACCTGCAAGCCCACACGCAGTACAGCTTCGAGATCCAGGCGGTCAACGGCGTTTCCAACAAGAGCCCCTACACGCCTCAGTTCTCTGCAGTGAACATTACCACAAATCAGGCCGGTGGGTACAGCTGCAGCCTCCTGTCTACCAAAGTAGCCTAAGATCAATATTGGAACTTGTGGGCAATGCGAACTTTTAAAGGCAAAGATACCAAAGAATGTCAGAGAATACGATCCGTGCATAAGAAGTAGAGATCAATTTCTGGTGCGCATGTAGGAGTGTGTTACATGTTCTTGCTTTGAACAGGGACTGAGAAGGAAGATATTCTTCTGAATGAGCCTGGAAAAGGGACCTTTTTCCACACGCCCACAGATACTCTGCGCTAACACTGCTGCAAATAGCAATAGCGAGGCAGTGTGTATTCAAAGTGTTGAACCTTCAGCATTTTAGCTGCCCACTGGTTTCAACCCACCGCTCCTCCATCTTGCAGCAGCAGTAACTAGGCCAATGTAGCAATCACTGCTGAGATAGTTTATCAAATATTGAAACCCAGCTCATACTGTATAAGAAGGTGGTATTGATAGGTGCATGTGTTCCTTATTTAAAATGCTAAAATAACCCCCATGGTTCATGAAACATAGTGCTAGAATATGACTACATCACATTTGCGAGTTACTTGTGGCATTTGGTATTTTCTGTGGGGCTCAGTGTACCTTAAATGACCCCAATACATTTCCACATGCTGCTGAGCTTACTCTTCCTTTTTGTTCCCGTGGGCTGGTCTCTTTACTGTGGATCTCCCAGGGCCCTTGGATGTGTTTAGCCGCTATGTTAAATTTGCTCATTCGGCAGGCTTCTCCAAGGATTATCCGTTGGTCCTCCCCCATCATCGCTCTCTTCTCTCTGTGGCCTTGTGTGCCTACTACCAAAAGATGAAATGCCTCCTCTTTGTGGGTCTAGGACCCAAAGGCCCCACAGGGCCCCTTGTGAGTGCCTCATTGTTTTATGGGGGCCTGCTACTATGCTGACAGGGACCACTGTCCACCCTTGGGTGCCTGAGGTCAGTTGGGTGCGGAGAAAGGGTGGGGCAAGAGAGCATCAACTGTGATCAGATTATCCGTCTGTGTAGTCCCAAGACCATCCCTGCATGTGCATTCACCTTTTAAGACTCAAAATAAATACAGGGCCGGTGAAAAGCCCCAGGGGCCACCTCCATGGTTACTCCAACGTCTTCTCCAGGGGGAGGGCCCCTAATCCCTTGGCTGGAGTAACCAGGGGATCTGCCTAGGAAGTATTGTTTTCTGGGGGTAAAAAAAAAAAGAAATGGAAGGCGAATGGAGAGATTCATGGAAAGGGAGATTTAAGCACCAAAGAAAGAGGCAGAACCTGAAAGTTGTCCGGTCACACATACAGGCAGCACGAGGAGAGCGGAAATGCAAGGGAGGGGTATCAGAGGACTTTAAACTGAGGATGTAAGAGCTTTTAACAAAAACCGTTAGAGCTGGGTGTGGAGGAAGGCAAAGACACTGAAGTAGGAATTATGTTCAGTTCAGTCACAGACTGCATATCGGAAAATCACGTGGAATTTCATTCGCAGACCAGTGCTGGAAATCTAATATTATCAACTAATATTACGAAAGTGATGATCTGTTATTTGTCCCATAATCAGAGCGACTGTAGATACCGTACTTCTCTTTTTTTTTACTTCTCTTTCATTAACTCAACTATTTTGAACACCTTTAATGTGCAAATGCAAAACTGTCAGGGTCTAAAAATATGCGCATTCTCACATTTAAACATGTCTCCTCATGTGAACGACTGGCCTTCATCTTCCGCTTTCCTTTTTCTGTTTGGAAAAATGGCACATCCAAACATCTGACTTACAGCAGTTGGACGACTAACAAACGAGCCCTGAAACAACCGGCCCTCAAGACTGAGAGAGGGGCTCGGGCTCTGTAGTGGTGAAAAAATAAAAAATAAAACTTGAAGAGTTCAAGACTGTGAAAGGTGAAATGCGAAAAAAAAAAAAAAAAAGGTGATTTGAGTATAGGAAGAAGCGAGAAAACTTTATTTTTGAAAATGAGGTATCACTGGAGATACTGGGTTATGAAACAAAAGCAGCAGACTGAGAGAAGGGAGTGAGTCAGAGATACAGAACAAGCCTGAACGTTATAAAAAAAAAACAAAGAGGAAGGAGAGACAGCGAGGCAGACAACACTTGGCTGTTAATAGGCACATTTGAACAAAGTGTGGAACGTTCAAGTGGGTGGAGTGCCAGTGTGTTACACACTGTGATTGTGTGCCCATTAACCAATGTACGCATGTATATTTTCGTGTATATTATATGAAGCATGTAGTCTGTATATTGCGTGCACGTTTTCCTATGTGTATAGTACACGGATGCTCAAAACTTAACCGCAGATGATAGTTGAGCAAGCAGTTCAGTGTGTGAAAAGTCCACATCCCTGTGTGGACACTTGTTCTTTGGCTTGCCTACAGCTGGTGTGTGACGCAGAAAACTGCATGTACGAGAGGCTTCCATCAGTTTTGCTCTTGTCACAGGAGAATTAGACATCCCTTCTCCTTCTCCTCCTGGGACTGTGGGAGGGAGAATTTGAGCATTAGTGAGGAATGGTTCTGCATACTAACTACTGGGCAAAGCTTTTCACAAAGCTCACAGCCTCAGACTTTGTATTTGAGCTTCTGGGGACACACAAAGGGCACAGAACTTCAAAAGACACAACACAGAAAACGATAAATAAAGCGGACTTTCCTTTATTTGTTTTGCCCTGCGCAGCCCCGTCTGCAGTGCCCACAGTTCACCTGATGGCGGCCACAGCGAGCACCATGAGTCTGTCCTGGCTGCCTCCGGACAAACCCAACGGAATCATTCTGGATTATGAGATTAAGTACCATGAGAAGGTAAGCGTCAATGTTAGTGAACGCCTCTAATTCAATCCAATTTCGGACTAGCATGGTCTCTGTGTCATCTGTGTTTCTGCAAAAGTGGGAAACAATGCTTCCGCTGATAAACACATGGTTGCTGTGAGCCAAGTCATTTCCATTCTTATGTGATCATCTTCCTCTACTTATTTTCCTCTCTCCATCCCTCCGTCCCTTCTTCCCTTCCTAGCTCAATCCATGCATTAGAAACTTTCTGTATTTTGTAAAGGCCCGGAGAGGTTTGACTGGATTTGCCTCAGGGGAAATAACAAAAGCACCCATTGTATATCTTCTCCCGTCAGATTAACACACCAGGCTGCATTGTGTTTCTGTCTGTTTCTCTTTCCCATCTGCATATGTTTATTTTATAATCTGCCTTCATGGTTAGACTGGTAGGCTGACTCGCTCTTCCTGTGTGTGCAGGATCAGGGGGAGGCCATCGCCCATACCATGACTGCCCAGCGCAGCAACGCCCGCATCGAAGGTCTCAAGGCCGGTACGCCTTACGTGGTACAGGTCCGCGCCAGAACGGTGGCTGGTTACGGCCGTTACAGCAACCCGGCTGACTTCAGTACCAACCTCCAAAGTATGTTACCTACTTTTACCTATATGTCTATTTTGAAAATATTGTAGAGGTAACAATTTACCGTCCCATTGTGATTAATGTAGGAAGTTCCCTATTGTAATCGCTGTCTTTCTTTGACCACTATAGCTGACCCTCCAAAGTCATGGCAGGAGCAGCTGCCACTCATCGTTGGATCAGCCACCGCCACTTTGGTCTTCATCATCGCACTTGTGGTCATCGCTATCGTCTGCCTCAGGTCAGACCATAGCTCCGTAGATAACAGCACAGGCAAAAGGACTTCTATACAATATGTTCAAACAGCAGGGACTTACCGAAACGTTTGTGCGAAATGCTTTTTCCTTCGAGTCAAGGAAAAAAAAAAAGGAGACGGCTTCAAATGTCAACTTTGTTTGCCCGTCCTCCAAACCACCCTAGTAGAGTCTCTGTGGATTGCCGCACCACCTGTGAGGCCTCTGAATGCTAGATTAGCCTTCTGAATCTGTGAATAGTAAACAGCTTTGGCCAAAATGCTATTTTGCACACTGGACACAGCATGGTGGAGCAGCTGTTGGGCCTGATAGGCCTGCCCTCATGGCCCAGCACTCACAATCAACTGTGTGGTTGCCCGAACACAAAGAGCCCAGATGTGCCCCTGTCTGCTCAGCGCAATCGACTACGAAGACGTGAGGGGCTGCTCATACCTTTCAAAAAGTCAGACACCGCATCAGTTGGGTCTAACCACACTCGTTTATCCTTATAGCGCCCATTTGACAAGCAGTAAATGCAGAGTACGTGTATATACGTGTAAAAGGTTGGCACCCACTGTTGACTGGCGCCCACTGAGTCCCCTCCACAAGCCAGTTCAGGCAGCGTCTGACAAGCGTGGGCATCGGTCACGCTAGACTGAATAATAATCTCCCTGGATCCCCCCCGCCCCCCTTCCCCTCCTCGCTGTCTCCCTCCTGCCTCTTTGCTCTCTTCTATTTTCACACCGCTACACTGTGTCTCTCTCAGGGTCTTGGCTTAGCCACCGCTCCGACTGCCACAGAAGAAGGAGAAAAATAGCGATAATACAAAACGCAAAGCTTCGGCATATACCAGAACAAAATTAGAATTTGAAATAAGATGCAAATCACCATCGGGTATTTATGCCCTGGTTGCTGGTTAGACAACAAAGGCAGCACATTAACATGTAATTTCAACAACCAGTCCCCTATCTGTGCCTCCCACACCTGCCCCAACTATAGCACAGGACCGCATGCCCAAAGGTGAAGACGGAGAAACTAAGAAAGACAGGCGAAAGACAAAAAATAGATTTGATAAATTGTTAAAAAAAAAGAAAAAAAAGAAGGAATGAATGACGGCGAGAGACCAAGATTCCACGAGGAAAATAATAAGATTCATACTGAATTGAAATGAGCAGTTTGATGTCTGTCGGGCAGAAAGGCGAGACAGCTGAGCTTACTGCTTTTGTCTCGGCTACTCACTTTGAAGGTACCGGGAGTGGCATTCTCTTCCAGCTTCAGACAATGGTATGATATCTCCGTCACAAGTATGAATCATTTTACCAGTAGACACTGATACAATCTTTGTCAGTGTATCTTTTAGTCGCAGTTCAAAAAAAAAGAAGAAAAAAAAACAAGACTAAACATCTTCGCAAGCCGCGTCGTACTGTGACAACATCTCATGCTACAACCATTAAGGATCTATTTTTGTCCTTGTGCTTTTGTTCCTTTCTCGTACTTGTGCCCCGGCTGTGTGGATTCCACGAGTCTTAGTTTGTGTTGTCATTTTTCTCGACAGAAAGCAGAGAAATGGTTCAGAGTCGGAGTACACAGAGAAACTGCAGCAGTACAGTAAGTCTCTTTGCTAAGATTTTTTTTTTCTTTTGCTCCACATTCCAACAGCAATAATCCTGTATTTTAATGTAAGAATAACATGGGCAACAGTGGCCACTGAAGAATAGCTCCCATAACATGGAATGGACTGACCCACTAGTAACAGTAAAGTAATTTATTACTTTGATATACACTGATCAGCCACAACATTAAAGCCACTGACAGGAGAAGTAAATAACACTGACCATCTTGTGACCACCCATCTAGATCCATCTCACACATCTAGACCACACCAGGAACACCCACCCCATAGCAATGACACTCCTAGATGGCAGCAGCCATCTCCAGGAGGATGCAGCCTGACACACAAAAATGGTTCAGAAACAACTCAAAAACATGAAAAACAGAACAAGTTGTTGGCTTCCAAATTCTCGAGATCACAGACTGATCATGTATTTGTGGGATGCACTAGAACAAGTCCAATGAGGCCCCTCCCCTTAACCTATAGGACCGAAAGATCCCCACTAACAACGTCCTCATGCAACTGTTTTCAAGGCACAAGAGAGTGGTGGTCATAATGTTATGTCTGATCGGTGTATACTACATACTTTGATACTCCTTTGGTAAAAAAAAAAAATGTTTTCACACTATATCTAATCTTCAGATTTTGCTAGGCAGCATAGATTCACTTTCCTGTTCTTGCCACTGAATCCCCAATAGTAACGCCGGGAATGAAGGTCTACATTGACCCCTTCACCTATGAGGACCCCAATGAGGCAGTGCGCGAGTTTGCCAAGGAGATCGACGTGTCCTGCGTGAAGATCGAGGAGGTCATTGGCGCAGGTAACCCACCAAAGCTCCTGAGCTACAGGGGGAAGACTGCTAGTCACCTCCAGGCCATACCATTAGAGGACTTCACACCAAGCGGTACTTTCACTCAATTCATCGCTAGCCCTCTTCTTGCTCCCTCCCCTACCACACTTGTCACCTCTTAGGAACACTATTATTTTTTTGTCAGTCTCCAGCACTCTCCTGTGTTTAAAGCGTTAATAGTTGTGTCCTCTTTCAGTTAGCGTGACTCACAGTCCTAGCACCCTTATGTTTACCATGCCATTTAGAGTAGCTGTAATGCCTTTTGTATGGTGGATTATCATTTCACCCGTGTCCTGAAAGAAAATAAATGGAGCCCAATCCTGGAACGAGAGCAGAGCAGTGCAGTGCGGAAACTGATTCAGAACAAACCAGATTTCGGACAATGCAAAACAACGGCCCCATACAGACTGGATTTTCTTTTCAAGGTTTTAAATTTCAGCTCTACTTTGGGCCTACTCTCATTTTTGCTTCGAAGGATGTAGTCAAACAAACTGTTAACCTGTTAACCTTGAGTTATACAAAGCGATTTAACAACTTTATCTACTGCAGCCCCCGAAAAAAATTCAATCCGTCTTGATGGGGTGTAATTTGTTTCTCGTCCAGGATTGGCTTCCCCCCCTTGAGTTTTAGTATCCCTTGAACCTCTTAATCAAAAAGAGGGCGTTTTATGGATCGCTATCACCATGTGACACCTCTTCCTCGTACTTACACCTCCCCCACTTATGTGGTTGCATTCCCTTCTTCCTTATTTTAGAAACCCTCCCCAAAATGTTGTCGCAGACAGTGAAATATTTAATGTGCCTGATACATTTGAAAGTAATTTGTTTGCTTAAAAGCTGCAGGGCTGTTCCATGTGAATTTGTTATCATAATGTATCTGAGCCAAAATGGAGGACGTTACAATGGCAGAGATGGGAAACCCCTACTACTGCTTCTGCTACTACCATTACTACTGCTACTACTACTACTACGACAGCTCTTCTCCTGCTGAGGCTACTACTTGAAACCCGTCGCTTCCCGGCATTCACCTTTAAAGTGACAAACCCTCAACCCCTGTCTTCCCTGTCCCCTTACTCTCCTCTCCCCCTTCCTCAATCCATCCATTCCTCCATCCCCTCGCCCCTTCTCACCTGACCTCCCCCCCCACACCGTCACCCTTTGCATCCACGTTGCCACACGTCACTCTCATTGGCTAATTTTTCTTTTTTTCATCCTTGCACACGCTTGGTGTAGACTCTAAACGTAAAACATCCACGACTCCCAAAACCCCCAAGCTTCTTTCTCCACCCGTCTCCTCTTCCTCTATCCACTTCTCAAGCTCTTCTGAAGCTTAGCACCCACCCCCCACCCCCTCCCAACCTTCCTGCGCCCCCCCACCCCTCCCCCTTCAGCTTCACTCATCCTCTTGCCCTGCTTTACCCAATTTCATTTAAGCATTTGATCGTTTCACTCCTACATTTGTTCACGCTCCACCACCATGCACCTCACTCACAAAATTTCATTTAATCTGTAGCTTAACAGTCCAGATTCACTGTATGCTCCCTTCCCACCATCACCCATTGAGATTGGCAGAAAGTCCTGGCTTTTCTTGCAGTTCCCTTGTCCTACCCCTCATGCTGCCCTTCCCTGGCTCCTTGGTTCTAACCAGTTAACTGTCCCTCTCCCGTCTTTTCCCCCACTCTCCTTCACTCTTCCATTGTGCCTCTCTTCCCTCCCTCTTTCTCTCTCTCTCTCTCTCTGTCCTCCCATCTCCTTTCTTCCTGTTTTTTTCTGGCTATATCACCTGGACTCTCACAGGAGAGTTTGGGGAGGTGTGCCGCGGTCGCCTCAAGCTGCCTGGCCGCCGGGAGATCATCGTAGCCATCAAGACTCTCAAGGTGGGCTACACTGACCGCCAGAGGCGAGACTTCCTGTCTGAGGCTTCCATCATGGGCCAGTTCGACCACCCCAACATTATCCGTCTGGAAGGCGTGGTCACCAAGAGTCGGCCAGTGATGATTGTGACGGAGTTCATGGAGAACGGGGCACTGGATTCTTTTCTAAGGGTGAGGGGGGAAAGAAAAACACAAACACATCACACACTGATTAGCTAATATTAGTTAGTATTTGTGATTTAGTCAATCATGCAACGCTACCCAGAAGATAAGTTCAATAAAACCTCCTTGATCTTTCTTTTTAGTTATCTCACTTTTCTTTAGAGGCTTAAAATGCTCTTCTTACGCTCAGCTGCAGAGTCACAGTGGGCATCTGACAAATGCTGTATTCAGGCAGTGGGTGACATTTAAAAAAGAGTTCAGTCTCCAATGAGTCTCTGCCTCCAAGCCAGATCAGACATTGTCTGCCACAGAAAGGAGAGTAATATACAAGGAGATGTAGAGAAGGGAGAAACGGAGGAGGATGAGCTGGTAGAAAAGAGAAAGACGCTACAGTGTGATATGAAGGACGTGGGCAAGATGCCATGTGCAAAGAAACACAAAGACAGGTAGCAAAAAAAAAGAAAGAAAATTAAATAAGAGTCAAAGATATTGTATATTTTTTGAACATGCAACCTTGATCTGCAATCCAATACGTCCTTATCATTCTCTTTCTCTCCCTTCGGCAGCTCAATGACGGGCAGTTCACCGTGATCCAGCTGGTTGGCATGCTGCGCGGCATCGCAGCGGGCATGAAGTACCTGTCAGACATGAACTACGTTCACAGAGACTTGGCTGCCCGTAACATCTTGGTTAACAGTAATCTGGTGTGTAAGGTGTCGGACTTCGGCCTATCTCGTTTCCTCGAAGATGACCCTTCAGATCCCACGTACACCAGTTCACTGGTGAGTCTGTGTGTGCGGTACCGCACATGTGTTTACATACCCATGTTTGTGTTTGAAGGTGCTGCATGCAACATTTTAACATCAATGAATCACACTACGTTTAGCCCCTAACGTAAATTATCTATTTTGGTTTTGTTCTTGTATGGTTTTATGTGAAAAATTAAGAATTTAAGCATCATTTTAAAAAGACCTGTTAAAAAAAAATTTATTTCCAATTTGGAGATCCTGCATCCAATGCAAAAAACACCCAGAGCACTAAGGAAGCATCAGGAAGTCTGGTGCCAAGAAGCAGAGGTGTTGATTGGTCTTTACACTGTCATTTTGTCTCCAGGTTACACAAAAGTACTCTTAAATTATGGTGGTACATTGATGTAAAAAAGTGTGCGTGCAGCACGTAAAATGTTCTTATACTCTCACTTGTTCGTACACATACCATTTTTCCGTAAATGTGCGACTAACCTCGTGTGCACGCGGTGTGTGGATTCTGCAGCATGCACCCGTGTGTTCTGCATCGACGTTTCCCTCAGACTGTTTTTCTCACCCTCTCTCTCCCCCTCTTGTATGTGTGTGGCTCTGTGTTCGTGCTCCATCCCTCCAGTATTTCATGCTCACCTACTCATTCGCATATCCACAGGGAGGGAAGATCCCCATTCGCTGGACGGCTCCTGAAGCGATTGCTTACAGGAAGTTCACCTCGGCCAGTGATGTGTGGAGCTACGGCATCGTCATGTGGGAAGTGATGTCGTATGGCGAGCGGCCGTACTGGGACATGAGCAATCAAGATGTAAGTGGATAATTTTTTTATTTTTGCGTGATAGTGATATACGCCGATCAGCCACAGCATTAAAACCACTGAGAAGTATATAGCATTGACCATCTTGACACCGCAAGACACCATCAGAAGGTCCAAGTCCATTCTCTGATGAATCACAAACTGTTTTGGAGGCACAAAGGAGACCTAGACAATATTAGGAAACTGGTCATAATGTTATGCATGATCAGTGTATAGTATATCATATCCACCCACAACTACCGCCCACTCTGGACCCATTATTTTTTTTATACGACTTAAAGCCTCTGTCCTCCTCCCCCTGTCGTCCACCCGCCCTCCACACCATATTCGTGATCAGGAGTGATCGTTATTCCTCTGCCGTCCTTCCTCAGGTGATAAACGCTGTGGAGCAGGACTATCGACTGCCCCCTCCCATGGACTGCCCCACAGCCTTACACCAGCTCATGTTGGACTGCTGGGTGAAAGAGAGGAACCTTCGGCCCAAATTCACCCAGATCGTGGCCACACTGGATAAGCTCATTCGCAACGCTGCAAGCCTCAAGGTGGTCACCAACAGCACACAGTCATCCGGGTAAGTCTTAGTCATAGTATGGTATAAGAGTCATGTTGTGTTTTTTTTACATTAACTTCCAAATTAGTATAAAAGTCGTGTCGAGCAAAAGCTTTTTCTTGCGTATGTTCTGTGATGCTGGTAATTAAAGATGGTGTTTCGTGCTGTTTCCCCGAGGCCCCTTGTAAAGTTTTACTAGTTATGTTATAATGTGTAATTATGGTCATTGCATAATGCATATTAGTGCTGAAGTCTTTCTCAGATTCCTTCTGGTTTTCTTAAGGCATATGTCGGGAGTAGACCTGCCAGGCTCCTGTGGTACAATGTAGTAACAGGGAGTTAGTTTATTGAATGAAGTCACTTGTGTTTTCGGTTATGCGAGTGCTGGCTGAGCCATGTCATTGGCACCTGAGCCAGATCCGCCGTGATAATATTTTCCACTGTGCAAATATCCCTTATCCAAGTTGCCGCAGCGTGTGTGAGTCACTCTGACTCAGCTGTAATAATCTCTTAACCGCCATAAAGTGCGGATTTCTGCCCATACAACTCTTTTGTTTTAACAAATGCAGCCCGGGCCATTATGCAAATCCAAATTACCGACGCTCAATACAGCCCTTAAAGGTGCTCTCCCACCGACAGGGAGCGCGATCGATGATGTCACATCTACATTTAGCTGAACTGTCTTTCTTTTTCAACCTGTTTCTTGGAAAGAGTTTGAAGGATAGAAGGTGGCAGAGTTGGAGCGCGGCAGGGAGGAGGGACGGGGGGTGACCTACCTATCCGTGCCTGCATCAGGGTCTCTCAGCCTTGAGGGAGGGCCGCCGACAATCCTGGGTTGGGCCCGTGGGGGGGAAACCGGGGTCTCGGTTGGCCGCCGGAGTGACGTTCTTAGAAGATTAAGCTTGCGGTTAATTAGCTCGATTAAGGCAGTGCACAAAAAAAAAAAAAGAAAAAAGTTAGGAGGGCCTTTTAATTAGCCGCTAACGAGATTTTAAACGGGCCAGCAGAGAGGTGGCCTCCTGCTGGCAGACCTAACAACGGAGCAGCGAAAGATGATGCAGTCACTCCGAGGTTAGCTAACGCCGCCTGACGCGAACATGCTTCGGTTGCCTGCGTTGCATGTGTGGAGAGAAATCCGCCGCGGAGCTTTCGATGACGAGAGGCTTTCACCACAGTTGTCATGAGTCACTTCTGTGTTCAGCTTTAAGACCTTGATTATCTAAACAGGAAGAAGCACACTCCAGTAACTGAGCACATCCAATCAAAGGAGGATCTGACAGTCCCCGGCATTCAGCGTGAATTTAGGCCCAGCTTGTCACAGTCTTGGTAACTAGCTTACAAAATGCTCCAGCTTCCCCGCTGTGTTCCTGCTTGTGGCTCACATGTGCCCGGCTATAGTTTGGGCCTGTTTGAAGCCAACTTTAGAGAAGGAGGACTAACAATACTCCATTAAGAGAAGCCAGAGTCTGGCGTTAACGACAGCCTGAGGCCTCGGGCTCCGAAGCACAGGCCTTATTAAAAATCACTCCATCTACACCACTCAATGGAGCCTCTGTATCGCCGTTATTAACTCCCCCCTCCATGCCTTGTTTCTTTTCTCCCTCTTTCTCTCTCCATTCCTCTTCTAATTGTTAATGAATCTAATGCCATCAAAAAGGATGACAGGGATCAACAGAGCAGAGCAGAGAGGAGAGGAGGGGAGACAGTGGCGCTCTTTCTCTCTGGCTGCTCCCTCGTACGTTTCTTCTCCTTTACCTCCCCTCCGAGCTCCTCGTCATCCTCTCCACCTCCGCCTCCTCTCTTGTTCATCCGCTCTACTTCACTCTGAGTTGTTGTGCAGTTTTATTAAAACTCCCAAGGTGGCCTCTCTATCTGCGGAATTGATCAGCTTAGCTTTTTTTTTTTTTTTTTCCCTGCACAGAGCTTTGTGGCCTGTCAACGTGTCCGCAGAAACGTTCAAAATACACCCATGCACATGTACAGACGGTTAAAGGCCCGATCACACAAAGACACACATGTATCTCCAACGGAGAAGCACCAACAAACACATGTCGGCTTGTGAGTCCTCAGTATTTCCAAATGTGCAACCACACAAAGCATCTGTGTTACCATTCTGACGCATCTTATGAACTACTTTCCGAAAAATGCCTTTCAAGCTTTTTGAGATTTTGTTGCGTGCATCCTTTTGCCAAGCCAACTTTCAACGCAGAAAAAAATGGTGCTTGGTTTACACACTGCTGGTTAAGCTATTCATACAGCATGCTCTAGAAAACAATTACGTTTCTGGCCTGACTTCGCTTGTTACCGAGGTGCATGGCGGAGAAAAAAAGTAATAGTAGAAAGATCAAGGCTCCAGCAGCACTTGTAGTAAATGGAACAACTAAGCTATTCATTGCAGACAGCCCAAATTTGATTTGGACAGGCCGGCAACACTGCAGAGAATCTAATCTTCCCAGATCAAATTTTTAAAAGTGCAACTTAGTACAACCCCGAAGATTTAATCAAAAACATTTTCAGTGTCGTCGGCCCCAATTCAGCGCCCTTTGAAACGAGAAGAACCATAACCGGCCTACGAGCAGGGAGCCGTCCAGATTTTTGGGTCCGTGATAGAAAATCCGTGATGAACTTTTACCAGAATGTGAGTCTGGTAACCCACCATTTGGATTCCATTATGGAAAAATACCTCCGAACCCAATCGGATATTCCTACAGCCTATTAAAACCAGAACCAAAAATGATTTGTGGATTGTGAAACTTCAGGCTGGCTCGCAGGCACATCCAGAAGTAGTGTATGACTTTAGTTTATTATACTGGATCTGTTTAATCCTTGAATGTGAATGTGGGTAGTCGTCATCAGCTGCAGTGCCAGCATCCACCATCCAAGCCTCCATCCAGTCTCTCCCCCCGGTGACAAAACCGCCAACCCCGCCCAACCTTTACATCCAACACACTCCCCGCACACAGCTCCTTACACACGGAGGAGAGGAGAGGGGGAGGAAAGGGGAAGAGACGCAGAGAGATGGAGAGGTGGTGGTCAGCAGGAGGTGTCCGGGGGTGCGAGGTTGGCCGGTAGAGGCGCTAGAGTGACGACCTTAACCCTCTCTCTCTTCTCTGTGTTTCCCTCTCTCTCTCCCCCCTACCCCTAATTCAGGGTTTCCCAGCCATTGCTTGACCGCTGTGTGCCAGACTATACCACTTTCACCACTGTGGGGGACTGGCTGGATGCCATCAAGATGAGCCGCTACCGTGACAACTTCGTCAATGCCGGATTCGCTTCCTTTGACCTGGTGGCCCAGATGACAGCAGAGTGAGTGGAGCTAATCAGGCCTAAAGTGATTGACTGGGCTGAGTTTGAGAGTCAAATTAGCACTCACACACATTGACCTTGAGGGAATAAAAAATAGTCTTGTGGCTAAATTAAACAAGATAAGATGTGGGAAAGTGGGCTTTGAGTAGACTCAGATATGAAACGAATAACAGGCGCAAAGCACTAAAAAGCCACATTGGTACATTAAGCTGACAATCCAGTGAAAATGCATTTGTTGTGCTGCGAGGATAAAGTGTGCCTTCAAGACATCCCGTATTGTACCTTTTTAACGTTTTCCAATGTTTATCCCAGCGTAGAGAGTAAAGAAACTTAAAAAAAAAAAGACAAAATGAGAAAACACAAAATCTCTTTTTTCCTATAATTTGGTGTGTAATTGGCCAATGAGGATATGTTTGCTGTAGAACGCGCAGGATCCGGCAGTCACCTGCTTCCCGAGGCCAAGCAGTCAGATCAACAGAATCAACAGTAAACCAATTTCACGATACGGCAGCATTCGTTAGCATAGCTCCCGTCGCTGGTTTCATCTGACTCACCAGGCTTTCGCCGTGTTTACAAACAGGAAATGATGAAATGGAAGTCGTGGAAATTAGAGGCCAATGATGATCAAATAAATGAATTAGGATGATAATGATACATAAATCATTCTCATTAGCGGCATAATAGGCAATGGAGGTGGGGGTAATTTGTTTCAATTTGGCTAGGCTGACAGGTGTGGCGTACTGTGGCTCTCTGTTGCCCTTAATGGCCAGTAATTCCTCTAATGGTGCCCATTTATTATCATTTCATCCTCCGTCGCTGTTCTGATTGGGATGGCGAAATATGAATAAAAAGAGAACAAAAATACACTATTTACTCGTGCAAAGTTGCGTGGATAAACCCAGATTTGGTTTTGGAGAGGACAGACATGCAGATATGGCGGACGTGTTCTCAAAACGGACGGAGCCGCAAAGTCCTCGAGACAGCGCGCATGGTGTCTGCGGGTAATATTAGATTATGCACTGTTTGTGTGCGCGAGCGAAGGGAGAGGACGCAGACAGTGGCAGGGCCCCAGCTTTCAGCTAATCGCCGCCCCAGACGACGTCCGCTCCCTCCGCGGCTATCGGCTGGGGAAATCAAACAAGCGGGCGGAAAAGAGCGGCTCTTGTGATATTACAGTGTTAAACTAACATGGCCACGCCGATTAGATTATGGCGTCTGGCTAATGGCGGCCGAAGCAGGTGTGCTCTCCCAGGCCGCTTTTAAAGACTGAAGTAATGTCGACTGTGTGTCAACAGTTTCCGTTTGACGCGAGCCCTTTTGGCCGAAAGCCTAATTTATACTTTCCATCCAGTCTTTGCTGTAGTTTTTTTTTCTTTTGCTTTTAGCGGTTATTTTTAAGCACCGAAGAATGATTTTCAACAGCGAGCAACTTAAAGCTGATTTACTGACACCACTTCTAAGCATGAATGACAAGCTACTAACTGAGTAATCTGTGAAATATTTTTTTTTGCTTCCCTGTTTTTCGAGCTAAGTGACAGGCTCGGGTGAGCTCTGGAAAGTCTGCCATCTGTCAAACAGTAGCCAAGTTCGCCCTTTAATCATTAACTATTATTATGGCCTTTTGACTGCCGGTCTCTTGCCCACCTGCTGGGTAACAGAAGTATGCCGTATTAAAACTAACACTCGCTATAGCTGGATGAGCGTCCCCGCTTTGTTAACTCACTCCCAGGAAGCCACTTTATGGGTGATCGCCAAGGTGACGCCTGTCCCCGTTCCCACCTGATATGCGCGCACACTTGCACGTGAAAGGCGAAATCCGCAACTCGAGACAAGAGATGCTCGCCTGCTTTTTTTAAATTAATTTATTTTCTTTGTGCTTTATTGTTTTCTTTACCGTGCCACCTATTCTTATTCTCTTCTTTCTTGTCACTCCCCAGGGACCTGCTGCGGATAGGGGTCACGTTGGCGGGCCATCAGAAGAAGATTCTCGGTAGCATTCAGGACATGAGACTACAGATGAACCAAACACTTCCTGTCCAGGTGTGAGCGACGGGGACGCGCGGACAGATGCATTTGAAGGACAGCCAGACTGGAAAAAAAGAAAGGGGGGGGGGAGAAACTGTGCCAGAGAGGGCCACTGGAAAACCCTAGCTGCCTGACCCATCTCTGCCAATTAGACACTATGAAACTGGCTTGCAGTGCCTCTGAATATTTTTTTTTCTTTATTTCATTACCACTTACATTTCCTGCTCCAGCTTTTTTTTTTTTTTTATGTAAGTTGTCATTGTTTCTTTATCCATCCAAACAGAATTTGTGTGTTTTTTTTTGAAAGAGGAGAACCCCCGTCTACCCGATGCGTGCCTCTCACCAGCTCTGGAGTGGGTTGATGTTCGCATGCATGCGTCTCTTCAGCGAGGTCGGCCTCGGTCCAGTAACTGAAATGTCACGCTCTGACTCCCCTCCGTTTGACCCCCACCCAACCCCCCCCCACCCACCTCCTCCCCCTCGGTCCAGCTCTTCTGGATGTAATCCGTAGAAAAGAAGAATGAACACGCCGGTATCGAAAAAAAGTTAACAAGCTTTCACACGCCTAAAGGAAAAAAAAAACAAAAAGAGAAAACAAAAAAAGATGTGTTTGAGACTACAGGAGAGAGAGGACAGTTCTTTCCCTTGACAGAAGTTGCTTTTATTGTGCACGTGTGTTGTTCTCCATCTTCATATTGAAGGTGTGTTATCTAAAAGGGCACTTGGCGAAGAAGGGTGAGGCGGCGGCGGCGGAGGACGAGGAGGAACCACGATGGGCTCCGGTCAAAGTTCAAGAGGATGACAGAGGTCGGAGAGGTTAGAGGAAGGCAGCCACGTTTTTGGACACTTGTTTCGGCTGCCCCGCTCCCAGGAGGTCACCAGACAACCTCCTCCCCCTGACCTGAAGTGTCTCAGGATAGTTCCACAGATCAGGAACACCTGCTCATCAACTGTGTTTTTAGACGTTTTCTTTTTATTATTATTATTATTATTATATATTTTTTTTATTTGTCCACGCTACATTTTTTTTTTTTTTGGCATTCTTACACTCTTTTGAGAGATTTGTGGTTTTTCCAAAATGGCCGGCCAACCTGAAGTAACCCCCCGCAACCCCCATCCCCCAACCCCCGACCCTCAACCCTCCCTCTCCCCCGCAACCATGCGCTGGACACTTCATGTGATTACGGGGAGACGAGGACTGCTGTGGCGACACTTACAGAAAGACCCCATGGCCTTTTGTGTGCATTTTTTTTTTCCTTTCCTTTTTTGTATGAGCGTGTATGTGCGATTAAGTGAGCCTGGATGTGTGAGAGTGTCGAGTTGCACACGAGTATACTGTACAATACAGCTTCCGCTATTTGCCACCATGGAGAATTAACGCATGAAGTGAACTGTGATAAGGAGCAAATATATCTCAAACAACTACGCTATATTCTGTGGACAACTGTTAAAAAAATATTTTTTATTGAACCCAAAAAATGAACTTTGGACATATGCATATATATATATTTATATATATATAGAATTATATATATAAATATATATATATTTATCTTGCAGAAAGTGGGAGAAACCATGATGGACACCGACATTTCTACTTAACTATTTAGAATAATCAAAAATCCTTGTTTTAATTTCTTGACATCCTGCCCTCTGTATTTATTTGTGCCTCGCCCTTCAACCCACACACCCCGAAGCCCCCACCAACAACCGGATGTAATTTAGGCCTTTTCATTATTTTTTTTTTCTTCTTCTTTTGGACAGTGGACTTTGAACAATCAGAAGGAAGAGAAACTCCAAGAGGATACAACTAATGAATTGATGATTATTAAACAAAAGAAATTGCATATAAAATTGGATATTGTATTTTTGTTGTTGTTCTAAACAGCCTGTACATGTTTTGTAACAAAAAATAAGATAAATAACAAAAGAAAAAAAAAATGGTGTTTTTGACAAAATGGAAGTGTTTTTGTGAGATGATGCTTGATTCGGACGGGAGTGGGGGGAGCGGACGAAGGGTGAAGGAGATGAACGCCGCCCGTGGTTAGGCCGCTGGCATGACGTTTCCTCCGCGCGGGTCGTCGCCTGAGTGTTAATTTGTGTTTTGTGCGTGTTCCGTCGGAGCTAGATGTTACACTTCCCCGATCCACCGTCGAGTTTGTGAAGCGCCGAGCTGTTACTAATGGTCTTCCAGGCACATTATTGTCAACTCCTATAAACCACTCAGATGTAATCCTGCCTTTGTTGTGCAGGATTGTTAAGAGTTTATTAGGTGGATGGCGCAGAGATAATTTCGTGTCGAACCTGCCGCCCCACCTACCAGTCGCTTCAGCCGCCCCAGAGACGGAGCTCCGCCACACGGCCCTCGGTTTGCCTCCCTGCAAAGCTACTCATCAGAATATCCAGAGCTGTCAGAAGGGAAACCTAATGGTCTCTTCCTGTTTGGTCGATTAATGCAGCAGCCAATCAGGCATTGCGAGGGTATGATCATGCACCAAGCACCGATACAGGGGCAGGCTGACCTATCATTATCTCTTTTCATTTCCTGTCTGGCCTGCAATCATCCTGTCTCGGTGCAGGCTGCTGCATGATTAGTACAGTACGGTATCGCCAGACAGCCAAAATCTGCGAACCAACCCCTATCCCCTCCCTCGTCTTAACTGATAGCAGCTGCATCGCGGGGCTATTTGCCTCCTCTCTCAGACGGCTGTTTGAAGGTGGCGCATTAAGGAACGGGACTGCATCACTGGTGTGATCTTTCAGACAGTCTCCATATTGTTTGGGTTGGAGCAGATCAATGCAACATGTGAACGTTATTACTTACGCGTGTGACGATAACAGGATGTCGGTGGCCGCGTAGCGCGCCTCGCCAGGTTGTCAGCCTCTCTTGAGTTCCTCCAGGAGTCACGGAGGACTTTATGCAAAAGCAGTAACGTGTTCCTCATTCCTTAAAGTTTCATCTTATTCCAAAAACAGCCATTTTCACTACTGCTAGTACACTCTATCAAGGGCTTACTAACTTATAACAGTTGTAACACAAAATCTGTTATATTTCAGTGACGCCTCAACGCGGGGAGTCTGTTAGATTGCCAGATGACTTTTCTTGATATATTTCTCCAAAATTATTTAGCTCCTCTCCAAAATAAACCGCGATTTTGATTGGAACAGGGGTGAGTTGTGGAGTAAGCCCTAAGACGTGACAAAAGAGCAGACTTAATGTAGTCTGAGTCTCACTTTGGCTCCAGGAAAATAATTTTTTACTCCTTCTTCCTCCCCTCAGCTCGGCCGTTTAATAAGCCTCACTGCTGCAGACTTGCACCAAACAAGAACGGTGAACTAAAGGGCTTTAAAAATAAGGAGCGGATGGAGGAGCTAAACACAATCAGATGACACACATGCCTCCTCGTGAAAAATGGCAATTCAGAGCTCGCATGAACTATTGATGAGGTGCACATGGCGCTCCGTGGTCGGGAGCCGCATTCGCCGAAGTCAACCAGGCCGTGAGTGATGAGCTCAAGCGGCAGCGTTGCACATATTTAAAAGATTAAACCGCCACCACTTCAACTGCAAACAATTAATCTTTAAGTGGACTTTTCACACGGCTGTGGGAGTGTTTCATATTAAATGTTCGCAGAGAGAGAGAAAAGTCGCTCTCTCGTGTTTTTTCGTTCATCCATCTGACTACACGAAAATTAAGATGGACTGCTTCTGCGTGTGTTCGTACGAAAGAGAAGAATTCATGCGTTTTATACAGAAACGGTTTTGATCTGCCAAAACCTGCAGTTTTGTCGGTTGTGGTTATCTCTTAGTGTGCCAACAGGATTCAGACTATCCTAACATCCCTCACACCCTTCTCTCCCTGTTTCACATTCTCCGCAGACCGTCGCAGATAACTCACCCTCTGCAAAAAAAAAAAAAAAGAAAAAGAAAAAAAAAACCCTAGCAACTCTCCGGCTTTCCTTTCCTCAGCTGTCTGTTTTAAATAAATATAGTACTGTCTTCTGTCTTCTAACAAGCCAACTGCACACACACGTCTTTCAGTCACTTTCAGAATCCCTCTCCATCAAAGTAAATGACATGTTCCAGAGAGTACTGTACATGTTTGGTGAAACGGGGGGGACAACGGGGTGGATAAAGGACTGAGAAATGCAATTGTTAATTCCTCTTTGAAAAAGCATTGAGATGTATTTAATGGTGCAGACATACACTACAAATTACTAAAAATGATGATGCATTCTTGTAGAAATATTTTTAAAAGACCCTTTTTGCAATTAAATTATTTAAGAAATGTGACCCGATCTCCCGACTGAGTCTTTGTGTCGTGCTTTGAGTGAACAATTCATCCGACTTGGAAGCAGATTGTTCTTCTCCTCATGCCAATTCACGATTACGCACATGTTCCGCAGTCAAAGTAATTGCCCAAGACAAACATGTTCAATCTCGGCACTTATCATTTATGGCCGTCTCATGCTCCTATAATCATCACTCTTCGGGGAGTTTTTCTGCAGTTATCACAGCAACATTTCTTATTGGATAAAGTAGCACCGAAGCCTCTGCTCGGATAACATTTACATGCACAGCTTAACCGAGCGGCCCTTGTCCTAGTTTACATGAACATATCCTCCTCCGCACTAGGTGGCGATAAGTGTCTTGTCAGCGGGTTAATACAGTCCCTTTTCTGGTGTAGGTACCAGATCTGCTCGCCCTAAGTATCGGGCGCTTCCAGATGACCTAAACAAATGTTTGGAGTGCATGTTCAGCTCCATTCCGCTTCTAAATGACGTCAACTAAATGCCCGGCCTGTTTTTCCAGCTACGTTTAGCTCTATTCGGCTCAGACTGCGAGATCGGTTCGCGGTTAGACAAGGGGTTTGGACAAAACAAAACCAATAAGTTGTTCTGCCTCAATAACAACCGCTAACTGCTAACTCCGTTTCCACTTCTTGCTGTTGCCCAACCAATTATAAGACGCGATGTCAACATCCCCTATGTCGTGACATCATCTGGAAGCGCCGGATACTCAAGGCGAGCAGATCTGGTAGAGCTAATAGATCTGGTTCTGACACTGGTTGACCTAATATATCATATAATAAACAAAAGTCGTTCAAGCGGCAAAACGGCATTTCAAACAACAATGAGATGGATAATAGTATAGCTTTTTTAATCTTGTATTCTTCGTCTGCGACTGACTTTCTTGGATGTTTTTGGTCCGGGGTCACACGCTAGCGCAGCTAGTTGTGGAGCATGCGCACACCATTGTCCAGTTAAAGTCAGATTAAGGCGTATACATACATATTCCAATCGCGTTATCTGGGTGTGTCAATATAATTCATTTTTTCACGTGCATGTAAATGTACTGATTGTTAATTTTTCATCCAAAACTCTCTGATTTGCTCTTTTGTATTTCAAACGGGTTAAGACACAGTATGGCCTCTTCATGGAAAAGCCTGAGCCCGTTCATAAAAAAAATAAAAATCTTTTGCCTGTCTTTCATCTCTATAGCCACAGGCCGCAAATGAGTGAATAATGATCCTTGGGTGAAGTTACCCAGAATCAATCTAATCTTAATGAAGTCGTAAATACCAAAAGTAGCAATGACTGTATAATGCCGATATCACTTTTCAAAACGTGCCATCACAGCAGGCTTTATTTGCTCTCGCCGTCTTACAAATTTGCAAGACACATCATCACAATCAACCCAAAAAGATGTTGCAGTCCGCGTGAGATCTGTGTCAGTAACTTGCAACACTAAAAGCTCCCCATATTGTCTTTCAAGCTCACTAATTAATATGAGCTCATGTCATCTCTGCAGGCGCCGAGCCAGCGGTCTTGTTTTCCAGCAGAAAGAGAAAGAGAGAGATAAAAAAAAAAAAAAAAAAGATGCTCAGATCATAGATTCTACCTCATCTGGCCCTGGCTCTTGTCCCCTGGCTCCCCTCTTCTTCCTTCACCCTGTCCAATTAAATGCAGAGTCTTGGATCAGTCCTTCTGTCTGGGTACAGAGCAGATACTTTCAAAATGCTCCTGTGCTAGAAATTTCAGCCGAAGATTATGTGGGTTTGTTGTTGCGTTCCAGCAGGCAGAATACATTTTAGCACTTTTACAACAACCTTTGTACGGCATACTTCTTGCAGATCCAGCACTATTTCATAATTTTTCTTCCTTCTTGTTATTTGTTGCCAACTTCTATTCCTTAAAAACCCCATGTGAAGAAATATAATTAGGCGAGTTTACTGTATGAATCCTGACAGAGTGGGAAGTGTTTCATAGATTCTGAGTTCATTTTGACTGGGCTAGATAGCTGGTGCTCCTTCACAGCTCGATGCGTAGTATAATCTGTCAGTTTGAAGGAAATGTGGACCTGTGCCAAGATGAACTGGAGCACTGTATACTTTCCTACGGCTATTGACATAGTGTCACATTACTCCGGGCTGGGAGATATTGATTGTCTGCAGGCCGGTTTCATCAAAATATGTCATATAATGCAAGGGAGAATTATTAAGACGTCAATAAAGATTAAATTCTTATCCCTGCTAGGTCAGTGAGGCTGCATTAGCATAAATATTGCTACGCATTAACATGTCTTAGTCACATGTCGGTCAGGAGGAAGATCAATGAAAAACACGATAACACAAGAATAGAGAAAAAAAAGAAGAAATCCGCTTCCTTACAACCTCCTTACACACTCCTTCCCCTCATTTTCAAACCCAGACTGTCTCTTTTTATTCCCTGTTAGTCCCTACAGACCATCCCATGCCCCCCCCCCTTCTCTTTTATGAGCTCCCCACTAACACCCGCACACCCGCTCTCTGTCTACTTTTTTCATCCTCTGCACCATAATCCCTCTCTTTCACTTGAGCTTGGCACAGCTAATTGGTCACGTCTGTACTGTGACATGGGGACCTGACATAATTGCTGGACAAATAGCGAGGCGTTTAGCTTCAGACCTGTCTCAACTAAGCTGTACACAGACACCAGCCGACTGGAAAGCCTAATTACCACTCGAGCCCCACAACTTGCTAATTGGCAAACATTTCCGACAAAGAAATATGTGTATGCCTCTGTGCATGTGTGTGTCTGCACCTTTGCTTGTGTCCTTGACTTAAATTTCTTATGAATTGAAATAATAAAGTCACAGAACACTACTAAACCATTAAGCAGATTGGAGTCACCCAATGCTCTTTTTTTTTTTTTAACACAATAACACTGTTGTTGCTGTTGTGTTAGCTCGATACTTGTCATTACAGAACTAATTGCACCGGATCTCAGATGGGTTTGTTGTTCAGGTTGATTTCAGGTCGGTTTATAGTTGAGTTATAGTTCAAGCTGATCTCAGGTCGGTTTATAGTTCAGTTCAAAATTCAGTCCAGACTCTCTTCACATACAGTCCTGTTTATTTTTTGATTCCTCTTCTCTATAAACCACTCTGCAAAACCAATGCACACAGCATCTTTCCAACAAGTGCTTCAAACACGATTTAACTTTTTATAACAAACAAGTCAAACTAATTCTTGATATGTGCATTCTTTTAAAGCTGATTTCATGACTAAAAAGAAATAAAGTGCCTGACAAATAAACAAATAGGGCATTTTCAACATAAATTGATAAATCTTTAACAGCTATACCATGTAAATGCAATGTCTATCTTGGGAGTTTTACAGTTCATCAAATGTTCATGAAATATGCATTCAAAAAAAAACATCAAAAAGGATTATCCTATTGCAAAACCCCCGAAATATTTGACCACCCGCTCACATCGCCCCTTTCTCCAAAAAAAAAAAAAAAGGGGGACCCGGCCTTTTCTGCCCCAGAACAAGCATCCTATTGTTTAGTGTTTGGGTGCAGCTGCATGGTCTTTCTGTCTGATGGGTCGAGTGCGTCTGCCAGAGAAACAATATTCAGCGGGGACTGTGCCCGGGGACCGTGGGGTGACCTGGAGTTCACGGTCAAAGCCGGACAATCGGTGGGAAATCTGTCATGTGTGAGAGGTATGGCAGCCTTCAGGTGCAGCAAGGCCACTGAACAAGCACATCAAAATGCCGCAGCAGGGAGATAAGATGTCTCCCCGGCTGCAGTTATCAAGATGGAGTCTTAATTTACTGTAAACAGAGCGTTATAGCAGCACAATGGCACATAAATCACATGGCTTGGAGACAAAACCGCACTGCCACGCACAGTTATGCATGAGGCCGGATGAAATGATAAACTCACTCCTAGCCACCTGCTGACTTTGTGTCCTCAACATAGTTCAGCAGACGTCTTGGTGTATTTGCATGCCTTTGTGGGAGGTTAATTCAATGCAGTGTGTTTAAAAGGCACCACACATTTTATTGATTTTAATCATAAAACTCGAGAGAAAGAATAAGCTCAGTCATGGGAGACGACTTGTACGAGCTGCAAAGGAAACAATAGCAGACACTGGCCTACCTGCAGGAGGAGTCTGTTTGTCTGTTTCAAACTATTAAATGAAAAAAAAAAGCGTTGAACGGAAATTATCAGCGATAATCATTCTCCGATGTAATTATGAACAATAATAATATCCAAACAAACATCTGCCGGTCCCTATTTGTTTGCATCATCGATTAATCTTGCACACCAAACTGGAAATATTTATGAACGCGTGCTTCGGGCTCATGAAAGACGGCGATGACATTGCCAAGTCGAGGTCGTTTTCCCCTCTCCATTGATGTCATCGGTAGGCATGAAGGGAAGGGCCTTGTTCCTGCCTGACATCTCATTAACTGCTCGTCGATATTTATCAGTCTTAATCAGAGCTGTGGCAGGTCCGGTGTGATTACTTCCTGGGTGTGAAAGCAATCACACCTCGTCCTCCCCACTGTCCTTGATTTATGGAGGGAAAAACAGCCCTGGCATGGTTGGGGAAGTTTGAGAGAGGGCTGCGTTTAAAAAAAAAAAAAAAAAAAAAAAAGAGGAGTTGAAAAGAGCACATTGCCAGCTTCTGCCAGCTTATCTCCCCTTATTGCAAACTACTGCGCAGGATACAATGCATCAGCGTACGAGCTTGGCAGTAATGAAATATTATTTGTGTTCTTCCTAGAATATTCACTCTTGTTTGTTTGTCCATAAGATAAAAAATAGGATGTATTTTGTAATTTTTCAGAACATTCTACTGTACAGAAACAGAAAGACAACTTATATTTAATTTTCACTAATGTTTTTGACACACTGTAAGTGAAATTAATGTAAGCTAGTAGTAAATATGGAAAAATAACAATGTAAGCAATTTTCTTTATTATCTTCTGTAACCACTTGTCGTCTAGATCAGGGGTCATCAACATTTTTCAGGCCAAGGACTCCCAAAATGATGTAATAATTAAGTAGAGACCCCAACCTACTATATGTGTTCTATATTAAACTTACCCTAATGCTATTTAGAAATATACATTATTATTATCATTATGCATTCAATATTAAGCTGTTCAAATAATACAGCTTCAAATTTCAAACATGTGCAACAACAGGGTGGCTGTTCAACTGACATAAACATACATGTATTTACCTTTAAACAAAGCCAAATGTAAGGCACAGTCAATCACCAAAACATTTTGGCCTCAGCTGGCTTCTGCAGGGTGTGTTTCACTTGGGGACTGGATAGGCCTTGTGATTGGTTCAGCAGCGATAGGGGCGGGGCCTACGGTGTACAGGAAGCTTAGATTGACAAGGCCTAGTGGTGTGGCACTCTGTGTTAAACGGTGCGCTGTCGAGACAGTTCCTGTATTGCTGAATGAGTGAAGTGCTGACATAAAGATAACGTCTTCTGTTTCCATTTATCCCTTTACTAAAGTATGTTGGATTCGTGTTAACGTGCATTTAAACCAATTTAAATTTTGGGGGGAAAATTAAAAAAATAAATAAATATGAAAAATGTCTAATCACCCAAAGACTTTGCGACCCCACTGCAGCACTGCCATGGACCCCCCAGGTGGGTCACAGACCTCCTGTTGAAGTCCTGTGCTCTAGAGCAGGGGTCTTCAACGTTTTTCAGGCCAAGAACCCCCAAACTGATGGAGAAACTAAGAAGGGACCAATTACCTATTATGTGTGATCTATATTAAACTCAGTCTAGTGCTATTTACAAATATATATTATTATTATCATTTTGCATTCAGTATTAAGCTATCCCTTAACCCTTTACTAAAATATGTTTCATGTATTTAAAGAAATTTAAATTTGTGTGGGAAAATTAAAAAAAAAAAAAAAGTATATAAAAATATCGAATTAACCAAAGATTTTGCGACGCCCCTGCAGTGCATCCACAGACCCCCTAGGGGTCTACCCCAGCTGTCACTGATGAGATGTGGAGTACCTTGGACAAGTCTCCTAGAAAGCATGTCCCGAAATACCCAGAGAGACCCCACACAGACACAGGGAGAACATGCAAACTCCACACGGAAAGGCCCCAGTTGGATTCGAACCCAGACCTTCTTGCTGTGACGCATCAGTGTGCTGCCCTAAGTTAAATATTTAAATATATTAAATATTTATAGAACTAATAATTACTACCTTTCTTGTTCGTCCTGTTGGTGACATAGGTGTTGTTGGAGCTGATGGATTGCTGATTCTTAAAGCCGCCTTCTGCAAACAAAATATTGAACAGTTTCATCGAGAAACCAATTACACAGCCAGAAGCATCACATATAATTGCCCCAGACTAACCACTGACAAAAGAGACAACACAAGGTGAATGATGGAGGAAAGAGGGGAACAAGATGCTATTTTCCCAAACCTCATAACCCTATTCCGGCGGCTGGTTTCCTTTTTCACATGATTCGACCGGGACTAATTGCGGTAACAAACGTGTCCTCGTTTAGGGTCAAAACGGCCAATGAAAATCCGGCGAAAGGGGCAAATTAACGTTCTTCATCGCGCACACAAACCGCGCTCATTCTCGTCCGCCGTCAGGTGTCTCACTCCTTGACCTCCCGAAAGGACCTCCAACAAGGCCAGCGCGAGGCGGCCTAATGTCGGGTGGCAGGCGGACAAAGGTGAGACAACGGGGGGTGTTGGGTAATGTGCTAACAATCTTCCCGCTGCGTGGGCTCGAAAGCCATTGAGGTGTTTTCATGAAGAACCGAGTGTCAACTCATTACGGACTCAGCTTCACCTCTCCGGAAAGCCGGTGACCTGTAAACAGCATGAGCTAGGCAGAGTTGCAGCGAAACAATGTCGTAGGGCGAAAAAAAAAAAAAAAAAGAGAGAGAGAGAGACAAACGCAGCGGGAAAGTGGGACATTGTCCAATTTCACAGATTAAGAAACAGGGCATATTATTATGTGTAATTTATTATTATTATTTTTTTTTCCGTTACGTATGCTGCTCAGCGACGCGGTTTTAGTCGCGTCGCCGGGCTTAGTCTCAGCCCCAGTCTCGGCTAGGGGATCGCGATTGGCCAAAAATGACAGCTACACCGCCCCGCAGCCAGACACTTGCATCATGGCGGACAGGGGTCACCCAAAGGCCAGATCGTGATGCATGTCGGGTAAAATATTGTCCTCCTTTCCCAAGAAGGGCAGTTGTGCAAGCGAAAATGTAGGACAGCTGGTAAACTGAGGAGCCATCCCCCTGTTGAACTAGACACATTTAAATAACCCAATCAGACAATAACGCTTTAAAGGGGAGTGGGTATTTTTTTTTTTTTCTGCCGTCATGGTACACCAGTGAGCGCTGTATGTAATAGCTGTAGAAGTGAGACAGGCCTAAACACACATATCGCTCATTAACAAAGATTTGCATCAAGCTTAATTTAGCAGAGTGCACTATCAGTGTGTAAATGGTGTCCAATAAAGAACAATAAAGGCTTTCGATAGAGGCATAGTTAGTGCTGGCAATTACCTCTCATTACATTCTAGATCGTTAGAGCCGTCATATTAAACACATGGAAAATGTGAAATAAAAGCTATGCTCCACGCATCAAAGGCAGCCCATAAACTCGGCTTCTGTAATGAGATTAGAATGTGCTAATTTGCGAAGCAGTACTATCTAGTGCTATGTCGAAAGTGTTGACGGAGGAGGAATAATTTTTCAGACTTTAAAGGCTGCAGGAGCATTTTAACAGCGGCGATGTCCTGTTTGTTCAGCTCATCTATTCTACCCTTAATCCTTCTCTCCTTAATCCGGCAGCACTCGATTGTTTGAGTATATTGGCGTGCAATTATAGAGCGGGCTTTAAATACAAAGCCAGTGATTTTCAGCTAATGTAACTTTTACAGCAAATCACGCTTTGCGTTATCTGCTCTAAGCTGTTAAATCTTTGCAGATCTCAATTTGTGGCCTCGATTTATTTACGTGTTTATTTATCCTTACGGATGTTTTAGCTTTTACCTTACTGCGGCCACCACCGCGTGTGTTTAGTCTATCTGCGACAGGGAATGCGCGTGGTAACACTTCTGCCTGCTCGTGTTCGCTTTCAAGTTTTCATACACGGCTGCAGACGTGTGCATGTCTTCAGAGGAGGCGGTTTTGCTGTGTTGACATACGAACGCCGTCCCTGCCTGACGGGAGCAGAAAAAAGGATTAGCGTCAGGTTTGAGAAGAAAAAAAAAAAAAAAAATCAACAAAAAAAAATCTAGACATGCTTGACAACAACAACACAAGCGCCCCTCCTACCTCCACACACATGCTCCAGTGGACCCGTGTGATGTGATAAAAACCATCATATAGGCCAAAGAGGCGTAGCAGACAGTTGGAAGACGTGCACAGGCACGGCGCAGTCCAATAGCTCTCATCTCTTTTGGCACACCAGTCCCACTGTGTTGAAAAGAAGCCATGCCTGCAGCTAAAAAAAAATAAAATAAAAGTAAAAAAAAAAAAGAAAAATGGGTGACTTCTGTGACCCCAAATATAAATTTAGTATCACACAAGTAAGAAAAGTATTTTACTTTTATAGATACGTATAAATTGATGGATATTAACAGACATCCATATATTAACAAAAACATCAATCTTAAGTACAAAGCGAAGACCTTCTACCAATGAGGGTAATTACAGGAATGCATTGATGACATGCGCCAATAGTCGATCTTGTAGTAGCCTCTCTTCTTTCAGCGCTCTCCAACAAGGACACCACCACCAATGGTATTCCGTGTATGCCCATGCTTTCTTTTTTAGGCTGTGATCTTTCCTCTGAAAGCAGATTTTCAGTCAGATACCAGCTCTTCAGAGATAGTGAACTCATAGAACCTCGGTTACATTCATAACTTTTACAACAAAGTCCGCGCCATACTCTTAGTTGCTGTGGTCCAATCCATCTCTGTCAGTGTGGCTGGTTTCCCCCCTCACCTCTGGCAAACAATCATTGCCGGTTGACCTAAAATACACTCAAAGAAAATATAATATACAGCACAGTATACTGCAAAATACAGAGAGGTTTACCTGGCACTGACAGGCTTATTAGCCGTTGTGTAAACTTATTTGGTAACGGTTTGAATGACGTCAACGCTCGTGTACTGTATATGCAAAGAATATTTGTCACTATACTCATTTTGAAGGGATGAAAGCAGACCTTGCTTAAATTTGATGATTTATGTAAGTGTTACATTTGCTCATTTTATAATTTTAAATGAACTTGGCCTCCTGAAAGGTTTTCACATGAAGTGAGTCATTATCTGTAGTGCCATATTACACAATGCAATACTTTCATGTCACTGCCGCACTACTTTTAGAGGTTAAAAGACTTCCTGTACGCCGTCTCGTTCAGACTCTCCGAATTAGTTTGTGCTGACAACTCTGGTCAAAAGCTCCTTTCTCTCACTCCTCTAACTTGCTGCTGCCATGTGTAGTTGAGATAATGTGGCTGTAGTTACTAACTGAGCCGATTTTGTCCTCAGGACATGCACCCTTGCACTGGACTGGTGATTATTGCCAGACTTTGTTTCCTCTGCCAGGGAACAGTCTGTACATGCTCTCTCTCTCTCACACACACACTCACATACACCTAGTGTTCATCAACTTCTCTCGTATATGTACAAACATTATATGCACGCACAAACATGCATTCCTGCGCACAACCGCACACACGGTTCACCTTGAACACAAAGATACTTATGTGTCTCCCAGAGGACTTTGTGAACAACGGAGGGGAATCGAATCGATCTGATGATAGCGGAGCACCGGTGGTTATGGTAATAGGTCTTTGTTATGGCATATAAGACAAAAAAAAAAATACAACAATAGAGCTGCACTCTTAAAGGGACATTCATTTTTCAGTACTCCTCTTGATCCGCCAAACCTTCACCCCGGTCACTTGTCTGATGCCTTTGTTTTAATCCCCGTCACCATCTGCCCCCTGCACCGAGGTCATGTTTGTAAAATCGCGCTCGGATGTCGCGAGAAACTGCGATGTACCGCCAGTTTTATACCGACAATGTGCCGCTGCTTTCCTCAGTCTCTCCTTCTTATTGCAGTGACGCAATCCTCCTTTGTTCTCCCCCGCAGACACAAATGGGTGATTGAGGAAATTAAGTGTGAACGCTCTCAGTGCAGCCTATGGGAGGCACGTTGCTTGGGCATGCTGCTGCAGTACTGTACATCCCCTCCACCCACCTCTTGAATGCAACGTGAAAGCTGACTGGTGCCTACATTTTCTTTGATTATGCCCGTTTAGTTGGTTTTATGACTTAAGCTTCTGCTACACCCAATCAAATATGTTCACAATTTTACATGTATATGACCAAAGACCTAACAAGATATTTTCACCGTCACCATTAACATAAGCACAGTATTGTATTTATGAGGCACTTATGTATTATTTCCCGCATTGCTGTTACCGGATGAAAACTTTCTTGGATGTGTGGCCTACATGTGTGCACTACACAGAAGCGGGCAGACTGTCAACTGTGATAAATAGCTCTCAATCAGACCACAAAGTGGGTTCACACACCTTTTGGAAGGAGTTTAGTCAGGTAATTGCTATTCAGAAGAAAGGCCCTACGGATTACTTGGTGGGATATTCATTACAATCTGATGAGATTCATCAGTGGTAAGCATTAAAAAAAACAAAAAAAAAACATGTAACCTTGCGAAAGATTGAACGCCTTTTAAAACACATTGTTAAGATCATTTGTATTCACCTAAGATCCATGAAAGTTAAACTTAATTAGTGCACGGTCTGAAAGTTGTTGAGGTGAGTGAGCGCTTCGCTGACCGAGGAGTTGGCACAAGAACACATAGCATCAATCTGTAGGATTTAATCAAGCTGAAGTGAAGTTATGCGGCCATTTATTTTACGGCACCATTGTATGAAGTGATTTTAACCTTTATTACTCCAGTTCCTAACCAGCAAATTCAGAATCAAAGAAAACAAATCAGCGAGCGCTTCAGCAGTGTTATACATACAGTAATCCTCCCTAATGAGGAATTGTTGCTTAAGCTTGCTTAGCAGTAACGCTAGCCTTGTGCATCTGTTATCTTGTAAAAAAATAAAAAACATATACTTAGTGTTGCAGATTATTGAGCTTTTTAATATCTGACGATGCCAGAAACAGATTTGAAACAGAAACGTGTCACATGCTGTGATCGCTGCTGAGTCATTTTCTGGACATAAGATTCACTGGAATAAAACACATACTGAAGGTTATCTACTACTCAGACATAAATCTTCTACATCTCTCTGCACCTCTTTACTTTGTACTTATAGTGTGAATAGGCTAGAACACCGTGTTTCTCTGTTCTTGATTCTTGTGTACTGGACTGATGGGAACATAGATCCCAAGTTAACCTGATAAGGGCAGATGGTCCAGCAGCTACAGTGATGATTTTTTTTTTTTTTTTTTTTTTTTTTACTGAATTTGGAGGGAAGCAATGCCACTCCTTTTCCAGTTAGTGCTTATTGCCTGGCCAGCCATGCCACAAGGTATCGGTGACACCGGCTTGCCTTTCCTTCTCACATAGCCAAGCTAAAAGGCAAGCTATTGAACATGAAGCTTACAGCCACTGCGGAATCAATTTGGTGTTAGAAGTGAGGTATTGGTCTCATGGATTTATACTGATTATAAATATGAAACAAAGCAGTTCACACATGCTTTATATACCAGTTAATATCTAATACCATATTTTTGCTTAAAATCTAACGTCTAGAAAGTCAAATTCATGATTGTAATATATAACCTTAACAAGCTTAGAGCCTTGCAGTATTTTCTATATGGTTTCTTTAAAGTCTGAAGCCGGCTGCTAGTCAAGTTAAAGTCAAGTTAAAGCACACATATTAAATAGAAAAGCTACTGTAAATTGCTGATAGCCACACCCCTCTGTTGATGTTAGTACTGGAAAGGCAACAGGAATAGCTGGACACACCCTTGCCACAATCCATAAAACCAGCAGGCGATATAGAAACGAGAGGGTTATGCAAAAGAAGCAGCCATCTGCATGAAGGAAATTAAGGTCCAACGAATATAAGGAGGAAGAAAGTGGCGCTATTTATTTTATCTGTCTACCAAACAGAGGAATGACTCTAAGCCAATGTGGCCGGTGGAATTTAGTGGAAACGCCGTAAACACACTAATATTTGGACTCAGCTTAAATAAATGAGTTTAAATAAAGACACAATGAGCAGACAGCATCACCAGAAAGGATTAACAGTAACTCAGACAGACTGTCATTTTGGTGAGTTCCAAAAACTGTCACTACCTGCCAACAAAGACCATTGCTGCATCACTCTCCTCAGCATTATGAGACTAAATTAGCTCTGAAGAAAAAACGATGACAAAACATCAGTGGTTATACCCTGTATTTGAAACTTCATCCATGTCGTATCACACTAAAAGGCTGAAGGACAAACGTTTTGTGCACGGTGAGCAACCTAAAGCACGTGAGAAAGAGCAGGCCACCACATTTAGGAGTCCTCGTCCAGTGGTGTCCGTCAGTGTTGAAACTGGAGCAGGGAGCAAGTGGTGACAGTTCAGACACAAGCTAACATTGGTGGGCTGACTGAACCAGTGGGGGAACATCAGAAGGTCATGGCCAAATTGGGTGCGTGAGGAGCTAGAGGGTAGCATACTGTTCATCTCCCATGGGGGTTGCAGGACATATTGTGCCCTTTCAACCCGTTGTGCTCCCTTATGGAACCAAAGTCATGTCTGGTCTGGACACATATGATAGTAGTTACCGCTGTGGAAACTGAGCAGTGACACAAGATTAGATGCAAATGGATTGGTGCAATACTGCGCACATAAAGCACTAAACGTCATAGTAAAAAAGAATTAGAGACACTGTGTTTTGCTTTGTTATGCCATTTAATTTCTGAGCGAAAGCTCTGTTGTTGATTGAGGTGTCCATCTGTGGCAATTGCATAGGAAATACCTCTGTCTGGAACCAATTTTGTCAAGACTGTAATCCAGTTTGTGTATTTCAGTGTGAGAGGGTGTATATTTTTGCCATTTTATGCCTGTGTGGCTTTAATTTAATGCAATAAATCAATACAGTATGAGGTTAATTCCACAAAATAAATCAATGATTTTACTATGACAGCATAATAATACGTGATCTACAACTATTCCACCTTTGTAACTCAGTAGTATATGCAACCCAATATTGTTTCATTCGGTTGCCTCAAAGACTGATACATTATCCAAAGCCATTACCTACCTCTTTTCAATTCAAGCTTACTTTGCCCCAAAGTGGAATAAAACACGATTAATGATTTCAATTACTCTGACCCTGCTTGCCGTTTACAGTGCCTGCAGTCTGGGCAAGGGAGCTGTGCTGCATAAAAGCTGATGGTGAAGGACATTTACTAGGCGAATGATTCAGTGAAGGGGGCTGGCAGCTTGTGCTGGCTCATCAGAGGGGGGGAAACAGAGCTTTCCTTTGTGTCGGAGCCGTCCTATTGCTCAACACGGGAACAGCATTGTTGATTCATGCTGCCATTATCTTTTACAGGTCTTAGGACGGGATACCTGTGTACTGGCAGAATGAGCTCATGAAATTTCAGAATGAGGAGAATGTCCTAAAAACTAAATAACAATGACTCAGTAGATGAGATAAAACACGTATTATGTCTAAATAAAAATACTGGAGAAGAAGCAGGGCTAGAATATTTTGTTACAGAAATGAGGGTAAGAGTGGAGGATGTGTATGAGGAACTGACAGTACTTATGTCGGTGTTGTTGTCACCAATCCAACTATCAAGTCATTTTGTGTCAAACAATATGCAGCTGCAAGTTAAAGCTTCAACTAAATGGGGAATGCCTCAGTAGGGAGATTTAATACATGGTTTACTATCCTCCATTCTGCATACCTGTATTCGTGGCGTGGTTCTCTTTTAAATCATATACCCAAACATTCAGTTAAAATAAAATTAAAATAAAAATTCTACATGAAAAAGTAAAACTCGTTTGCAGCTAAAAAGGTTTGATAGACACTCTACAGTAGGGACTTCTATGCTTCAGATGACCATGGCAGCAACTGAATGCAAATGATGATTTGCATCTTCAAGATGTGAAAGTAGAAAACTCTTTGTAAGGCCATCTGTCATCACAAATGTGCCATTACTTTACATTACATTTTGCATACTGTTAACAATTCCCTAATATATTCAAAATTGATTTTGGTAGACTTGTGTAGTTTATGGTTCCATCGCAGGTCTCGCCAATTTAAATTGATATGTTACAAAAAGAAAATGCTGAGAAAAAGAGGTTTTCTCCCAGACAACTGCCGCCCATACTAAAAATACACGCACTCAGATAAAAGCGCGCACCATGCAAAAAGAAGATGAGGCAAGGTGATAGAAGAAGAAATGTGAAAAATGCCTTGTGATTTTTCAGTTGAGGAGAGACAGATGAGGGTAGTGAGGTGTTATTCTTAGCTTGAGGTCAGAAATATAATACCCTTTTATTTTCATCTTAACAGGCGAGGCTGAGGAGTCACATTTATGACTTCAGATTAGCCGAGGCAGGCCCACTCTACGGGCTCCACCTCGTAGTAAAAATGCTTTCCAGTCATTTCCAGACAGCAAAAAATAAATAAAATAAAAGCCTATACAGGACAAGTGTAGTATCACAAGTAGTAAATAGTCTCCCAATTTGAACATGTTTGCTCTCTGTTGGGTAGTGCTTAGGGAATTGTTCATCTGAGTACAATTTATCAGCATGGAAAACACTTGCCATTCATTCCTATCTTCACATGTGCTTACATTGTGACACAACTGGATGAAATTCTTACAACCGTTCAACCTATACCGTTCTAGCTGGTGCACAGAGGTCTGGACCATCTGCTGCATACTGACACCCCTACCCCATAGCAACGACACTCCTTGATGGCAAGGGAGACCGACACAAACTTAGGAAAACAGTCATAATGTTATGCCTCATTCCATGCTTTCAAATCCAGGCCAGCATATTTGAAAGAGCCTGCCCTAACCGAACAAGAGCAAGATGGTGGTGTTGGTTCTTTGTAATAATAAATCTCGAACGCGGGTTATGTAAGGGTAGAAATGTGCAAAAAATACAGTGCATAGTGTGTCCACACTGTCCTATACTCAAATGGGCAGGTACAGCACCCCCAAGGTGAAGGTATCATTTGGCGCACCTTGTGATCTTTCCTCTTTTTTTCGTCACTGGATGTGGGAAGATTTTGTGACCCGGCTCAATTGTAGCGTTCGCAGAATCCAAGCTTGTCATTTGGCGCGGTGTTAAGTATCAGCGTGTTGAACAATTGCTACAACAAGGAGGGGGAGAAAAAAAAAGGCAGGTGTCTCTCTCTAAGCTACACTTCAAAGCCCGCCAGTAGCCTTTTGAAGTCACGGTGCGGCAATACCTAGGTGCAACACATAGACGCCGATCCCATTTGCGTATAATTCCTCCTTTTCATATGCCCACCGCTGAGCAAATAGGAGGAGAAGAAAAGATAGAAACACAAAACAAAACGTGCTAAGTGGATTCTTTCGTCGCCCGTAATCTCTGCGCGCCGCTGAAACGTCTCTGGAACTGTGCGGCGAGGTCGGACAGTAACAATGTCCTTTTCAGCGGGCGATGAAAGACTTTCGAGTCATTCCCCGTTCTCTGTAGGCCTTTGTGCCCCTTATCCACTTATTCAAATCAGTATAAACGGCAGTGTGTCATATTAGCAAGCTGAGCGAAAGAACTGAAAAATGCTTTGATATGTATGAAAACAAAAGTGAAAAGACTAGCAGAGAGGGCAACGTGAACACACAGGCCCAATCCACTGATCCTCTCTAGGCTGCTTTGTGACATTCCTGCTTTGGGTAGAGGTTACAGACAGCCAGTGTTTTGTGTGTGTATGTGTGTGCCTGTGTTTGTGTGTCTGCCTTTCTGTCTAATTATGCACATGTGTGGTTAGGAGCAATAGATTTAAAAGTGGTATCATTTCATATGCCCTTCTCATAAACACACACACACACACACACACACATAGAGAGAGAGAGAGAGAGAGAGACAACCCTCCCTCCAGATACAGGAATTCTGGGAGTATCAGTCAGCCAGACTGGGGCCCAGATTGACACAGTCAATTTGGAGTGACAGACGATGTGAGGAAAGGGAGAGGGAGGCTCCAGGAAGCAGCATCAGGAGGCTGCGAATGTCAGCACCATATCCATCATCCCCGCATATTAGTGAATGCAAGAACTATGAAGAATAATCGTTAATTAGCGGGGGCATGAACTCGCCTTGAAAAAAAAAACCCCTCTGAACATTCCAAGGTCTTCCCACCCTCGCTTGTGCTTTCATTCTTTCCCCCACTTCCCCAGTGGCCCTATCTCCCCTTTAACAGAAGTGAGGATAACCGTGACCTTTCTTCACCCGCCCGTCCCGTTTTATCATTTGAAAAGACAAAAGGAGAGGGGAGAGGGAATGGAGAGAGGAGAGGAGAGGGGAAGGGAAGGGGGGAAAGGCCATTCAAAGTTCTGAGAATGTTGCTAAACAGGATTAGAATTAGTTGGGATAGGGGTAAACAGTAGCACGCTGCATGGGGGGCCAGTGGGATGGGAGTTTGCTCGAAGGGGCTGGGGTGGAGAAGACAATGGTTAGATTAGCCATCTGTGGGGCTTCTGGTGCCCGGCGTCATTAACCGGCTTAGGGCCCCACAGTAACACCAGACACCCGCCTCCCCCTCCCCCCTCCCCCCCCCCATGCATTAAGTATCAAGCCTTGTGAGGCCGTGTGTTTGCGGGGATGGTTCAATGAGTAGGGGAGATAGTTGTGACAAGGTAATGTCTGACGAAGCTGATAATTGCATATACAAACAGGCATGCGCACATGCATAAGTGCACCAATGTGTGTTTGCGCACATCTGCTCACCCGCTTAAGCCCTCGCCGGCATACAGACACACTCACAGACACAGAGAGCACCCACCCCCTGCTGCACCCCGAGTCCCAGCTCAGGGGAACAGAGTTTGACATTTGCTTTGTCTCCTTTTTTTTTGTCCCCCGAGTAGATTGGTGCCATTTTGCATATCACTGCGCATCAATTGGAGGAGACACATGACTTATGCTGGGTCCCCTTTCAAGTATTTACCAAAGACAGAGAAGAGGGATAGAGAAGCAGAGAATCTAGTCTGTTCACATAGGGCATTTATGTTGTTTTTTTAAAGCCACGGGCATGAAGCATTCATTTCACTAGGATATGATCGGCAAGTTCCTTCAACAAAATTTTTTTTCACTGACAAAGAACAAAGAACGAACCAAGATAACCAAGAAATTGGAGTATATGAAAACTCCAGCTGTAAATTTACTCGTCACAATCTCAGCGACGACTATAAATCATTCACGGCTTCACAGGTAACAGCTCTCCACGTTCACTCATTAGGACGTGCCCCCTGTCAGGTGTTTATATTACGGCCCTGACATAAATGTATGGTTCACCGTATGGGGTGGAAATGCATGCGGCGCACTGTTACGGTTGTGCAATTACACCGGTAACCTACTGTAATTTGTAAACCCTAATGGCAGTTTGTGTCATTTTTCACCAGCATCTCTCTGGTGTCATTGCTTTTCTACTGACTAAAATGAGTCCATTGCTTATTTTCACTTATGAACCTGTTCGTAACGTTGCAAATCGTTTGTTTGGCTTTCGTGACGAATTAATTTTTATTGCATTTTGAAATCCACAATGGTTGCTGTGGTGACACTTAATTTGTTGCTACATGAAATGTGACAATGTACTTACGAGGTTAATCATCAGTATATTATTGACCCCTTCAGGTTTTGTAAACAACATGATCTTATTTTGAGGGGCGGAGCTTAACTGGAAGCAAAAGATCTCAAATACTTTAACTTGTAAACAGCAGTTAGCATATTTCAAGAGACTGTTTAGGCAAGAATGGACAAGGAAAACATATATTTTAGAGAATAAACTGATACAATCACTCTCAGATTGTTATTTAAAAAATTGACTCTGACTAATGTAACAACATTCACCTACCCCTACATTCTCACTCACTGAATGGACGATTTTAACCAAAGGAGGACACAGAGGGGACGAAGTCTGGTCTGTCTTTATCAAGTGAAGCCACTCCATCAAAGATATTACAAGAAGTACGTGTGTGGAGGGTAGCTTAGTAGATGCAACTTCTTCCTGGACACCCCTGCACTAGCAGGGGTTAGCACTAGCATTAACATGTAACAAGAATCCCCTAAATATGGAATAACTTAATTGTGATTGTCTCACTCTAATCTTTTCTTTTAATCGCCAAAGCCAAACCAAAGTTGTGTACGACTGGCAGTGGCTGGTATGTGAAAAAAACTTGTTTTTGTTTTTTGGGTTTTTGCACCAAAAAATACAGCAAGACGCCATTTTCATGGTTGACAGTGACAGTGTTCGCCTCAAGCTTCCCTCTGTTTTGCCTCCAGCTAACATCGTGACGTCAAAGTGACGTAGGCCATGAAGGGGTCTATTGTTATTTTTACTTGTCATGAAGGGATCTATTGTTATTTTTACTTGTTAAAATGTTGTGTTATCCAGTTGTTATGGACGTCATGTTTGCTGCATATGGGGTTTTTCCATCACTGTAATTATTTGGGTGTAATTTCCATCTATTTGATTCACCATACAGAAAAATGCTTCCAACATTTCAGCCGTGTTAAACATAGCTCATCACCATCTCTTTTTTCACATCGTGCCATCTGGCTCTTGACTAGAGGTTATCCAATAAGGTCAACGCTGGGCCAGCATGTCTCCGGATTCTCCTTTTACGTCAGCAAAGAGACACCCATAGGTGTGCGTCTCCCTGCTCTGTGCGCACCACTGACAGCTCACCTTCTAATCCTCCATGACTTGTCAATTCTCAGTACTAGTTAAAAGATGGCCTACATAACAGGCAGAGAATAGATACTGTTTGGTCTAATTGTCAGCGTACGGTCCCAGAAGCGAAGGGGAAAACGAGGAGCGCTGGCACCCGAGGAACTTGTAGATTATGTAAAACAGGAGTGATGTAATGTGCTGCACTGTGATTGATGAGGACGGAGGACCACAAATACATTGCTATTTGGCATTGTAACAAAGCAAAACATAGCCATGTACGACACTGGTGCAGATTTGTCTGTTGGGTGGTAAGGACATAAATCCTCGAGACAATCACACCCATAATCGCAGTGTGAGTATTATGCAATTTTGTTAATTAGTAGGGACATTAAGCTTCCACAAAATATTTGTTTATTGCTTTTGTCTTTTTATGCAATATGTCCCTTTGTTTATGTGAAGCAGTGCACATTACACCATCTTTATGATTCAAAATGACATATTGAAGTAGGCCCTCCCAAGTAGTCCATTACGTACCTGATTTGCTGCCGGAGGAAAACTGTTTGCCTTAGACTTATTAGTCCCATTGTCTCCATTAGCCCTTTCCGACGGAGCCGCACGAACTCAAGTGCCACTTTGCGAAGACGGCCATGTGCAAACGAGATCCCGATTAATGGATCACAGGACTGTTCATTAGCACTCCACCTGCCAGAGCAGCACTTGAAAAAAAAATGCAAATTGCTTGTTGTCTTTTCTCTCCTCCTCCAATCGCCATTCAAGTGCTATGTGAAGTGCAGCTGAGCTATTAGTAACGTTTGGGTGTGAGCGACTGGATTTAGGGCTCGAGGTTCAGCTCGAGCCCACTTCCACAGAAAGGTGCTTGTTTCAGCATAAAACAACAGCAACAACGGAGCTCTCTGCTGATTGTCTCTAGGAGTTATTTCAACAGACTCTTAAATAAGGTGAAGTCAGTCATTTGAATTATTAAATGTCTGTCCTTGCAGACCGTATCTCATTCTAAGAGTTGGTGGCAAAACCGTACTATGAACACACTGAGAGGAATTTATTATTTATTGTTCCTAACACTACCTCCAAAATCCTTCTCCCACTCAGAGCCTCACTGACTTATAAGAACATGAATCAAGGATCTCTGAGTGCCTACAGTATTTATCGTAGGAACTGAACGAAATGCATAACGCCCAAGGCGACACAATGTCTGGAAAAATGCTCTGAGAAAACAGTTTAAAAGTCGTGACATAAACTCTCTGTATCTAATGCATATATGCCCACACAATGCAGCTGTGCTTTAAGTACATTTCTGATTAAATGTTTATATTGAAAATGAGGCTTGACAAGAAGGACGACGTTGCAGACGGCGAAGTTACATGAGTGAAGCTGAATCTTTGCACGCTTGCTGTGAAGATAACTAACAAATCGTTAGCTGTGTTTCCAGTACAGTTTTTCACAAAATCAAAGCTATACTGAAAATTTGATGAAGTACAATTGTGCATCGCGACGTCCTGTAATTCACCTAAATTCTGGTCACGCAAGACTTCACTTTTAGGAAGATGGGCTGTTTCAGCGATATTTGAGATCATTTTTATATTCTATTACCACAACTCGATGTTTTCTTTTACCTCGGGTGTTAAAATGCACAGAGCGCTGAAGATGACAACAGTGTTGAATTGGTTGGATGGCTAATCAGCAAAAGATATGTAGAGCTTAATCAACACAGATTAAAGCCATTCTTCAACATCAGGCCTCATCACAGACGGAGCCTAAAGCGTTACACGCCGCCACAGAAGTCTTAACGATTTCACAGATCTTGCCCTATCCAGAATTCTCCACAGTGACTCTGTCATGGCGCTCCTTCGGATACGTTTCCTATCCGTCTGGGAGTGACGGAGAAGGCTCTGTGGGGGATTGTGGAGATTAGGTGTCTTCCTAGATTAGGGCTGACAGGGCGCCATGGCTCATCCCTTCTCTCCCCTGGGTGTTTACACAGTACTTGCCTTGCCCACAGGTGGCTAATATGCCATGAGCAGGGCCTCCTTCAACCCTGTATGTTTTGTGTGTCTGTGTGTGCTTGCTTGCGTGCATCTGTGTGTGTGTGGTGTGCACCAGAAAAAAAAAAACAACGGCAACGACGACAGAGTGATAGATAGGAATGCATAGGTGTTGCAGGTGAGGCTGCTGGACAATCGATCAAACAAACAGATAAAGAAGTGTGTACGCACAGGTGTGTTCATAATCCAGTATCACACAAATGCAATGTCCATTTACGAATTCACTTCCATGCGCGCTTGCGCAACAGCAGCCCCTTTACTGCTTGTATACAGCGTGACCAAAGACTTCAATGCGCCGGGTCTTTTCCGAACGGCTGCAGGTGCTGTGAAACTCCGTCCAACAGCTGCAATGGAGAAGTCTGCAGATCCGATTTGGTCAGTGTCGCTCGTTCAAATGGTTTCGTATGGTAGCACTACCAACGAGGGGTCACTAATATGCTGTAAGTAATTCAATTCAATACAAATTGTCTCAAGACGCTTAACAAAAGCCGGCCTGAAACCTCCAGAGTAAGTCTGAAGGCAACGATGGGAAGGGAAAACTCCCTTCTAACAGGAAGAAACCTTGAGCAGAACCCAGCTCATATGGAGGGACCCATCTGCCTAAGACCAGCCGGGGAGAAACAGGGAATATAGAGAAAAGAAGAGCAGGAGAAAGAAGATAAAGACATAGAAACTAATAACATAAGATGTAGCTGATGATGTTACATGACAGTTTGAGAGTATAAGAGGAATCACGGGCAGGTTGGAGAACTGTTCATCCAGGTGGGAGTGGATAACTGGAGGAGGCCATGAAGACTGGGCAGGTTGATGAGACCCAAGAAAACAGAATGCAATGTAATAAACACATGGTACTTTTAGGTTGTTTGAGGTTACAATCCTGTCCCTTTTCTGTTTTACTAAAAGCAATAGCAGACTAGAAAAACCAGCACAGGGGTCATCAATGACATACTTTACACTATATGTTTCTAATACTCCTAAAGATCTTAATTTCAGTTTCAGGCTAATAAATCTGCATTACAATGTTTATATATATATATATATATATATATATATATTTTTTTTATGAGAGCACAGAGAGAAATTGGAGAGAAAGGAGTTTGTCTGGAGTTTGTCTGTCTGGATTTTAAGACTTCAGCTCTGCAGGCGGTGTGCATGCACTTTTGGTCAACCTCCTTAATCGAAGGGAGGAAGGGAGGGGGGGGGAGGGGGGGGGGTCCTACTTTGCATCCAGAAAGAATGTTGGTTAATCCTACAGATGGTTCCCATCAATGCTTTTCAGTGGTATTTATTTATTTTTTTGTAAACACAGCAAACAAGTGGAGCACTGTATGAGATTCAGGTGGACTGGTGAAGTTACATCAGCCTGTTGCATTCATGTGCCTCAGTCACTCGCTCGTGTGGCGGGTGCAGCTAATCAAACTGCACTGGCTTTTACAACTTTTACCACTATTTTATTGGTCAAAGATTGACTAAATATACATGTCTAAACTCTGCACATGTGCGTTTGTGCATCTTGCATTCTGTGCATGTCACACGTGCACATACGGTGCAAATGTGCGACTCTGCAACAGGCACGTCTGTTTGTGCACATATCCATCTCATTAGGCAGAAACGAACCAGTTGCGTGTTTTATGTCGCCACCGTTGTCCGGTAATTGGTTTTTGGTGTTTCTCTGCCTCTTGGGGGCTTGTTCATATATGCAATTAATTTTATCTTGTGTATTTGTGTCAAGTAGAAAGTATTGTTATTCATCATGTTGAGTAAGTGTTGCTTCTGGTTCACTTGGCATTTTAATCCATTACAAAGTGAGCCTGCTATGACTGTGGGATGAAAGCAAAGAAGAAGGGAAAACTGTATTGTTTGTGTACTTTGTAGTACAAAGGGAATGAGTATAGGTGCGGATTTCATCTGGTAGTGCAGGCAACCTCAGTTGTGTTTTTGTTTTTTTTATACAAAGGGTGGAAATAAAAGAAAACGTCATACCAAACTTCTAGGCTGCGTCAAGCAGGTGGGGGCAACATTAAAACAGTAAAAATATGTTTTATAGGTCAAAAGTTAGACATAGCAGAATGTAAGAATGTACTGAACATTACACCGGTCCTTGCCTTTACTATGTTCACCCCGTAGGAGGACATTTTTAAAGCATAATTGGCTGTGTTCTCCTTTAAAGAGAGAATACGACACGAGAGGTGTCCAGGAAAATGTAGACATCTTGGATTTTAAACGGCAGGAATTATGGCAGAGCGAGGCCCAGTGCTTCAGTGAGTAGGAGTTTAAAGTGTGGGTTTGTATCGTTGTGGGATCAAGTCCAGCTTATAACCATTGTCGCGTTTTCTTGAGCTCTCACGTTTTTTCTGACGCTTCCTATCCAATTTCTTTCAAAGAGAATAAAGCATTTTTTCTTTTTTTCTTTTTTGCCAGCCAGGTGTTCCTCTGTAAGGGTCCCTCCCAGCACAAAAACATTTCAGATGAAACATATTATCTTAAAATTAACAAAATGAGAGCAACAAAGCGAGTGCACGCTGCCTGGTGTGTGGTGTAATGGGAGTGTTTTGCATCATAAGCATATTATATAAGACATGTCACGTAACCATAGAGCATTTTCCCTAATTATTTCCATTTACTGTCCATTGTTGAGCTTGTTAATTAATTTGCAGTGAATATGTTTATCATCTCAGCTTCTGTGACCAAAAGGCTATTAATTGTAAAAACACCAAGAAAGACTGCTTCCTGACCATAATTAAGCCTTTTTCAGGGCAAATCATTAATGCGCCTTCAGGCTACGTAAGTGAGAGTTTATGATGAAAAACAAACAAAACTAAAAAAAACCTTTGTGTATCCGTAGCTCCATTGCTCATGACCTGCAAGCTCAGGCTGCAGAGTACTCCCTCTTAACTGCAGCATGCGCATCCATACTAAAATCCTAAGCCCAAGTCCTCTGTTTTAACTTTTAAGCACGTATCAAAAAAAGTACATCTGCTTTCACAACCTTCAAAAGCATCGAACTGAAAAAAATAAATAAATCATCATCCTTAGATTTAGAGGGAGATTCAAATCTCTGAGCCGCTCGACCGTCCTGCACGTCTCAGCCTGTGTTTTCAGGCTGACAGATTTACAGGTAAAAGGTGAAAGGAAATACACTCACCGGCCACTTTATTAGGTACACCTTGCTAGTGGATTGAGATCTGGTGACTGTGGAGGCCATCCAAGTACAGTGAGCTCATTCTTATGTTCAAGAAACCAGTTTGAGATGATATGAGCTTTGTGACATGGTGCATTTTCGTCCACACAGCTGCCTCTCGCTGGATATTTCCTCTTTTTCTGACCACTCTCTGTGAACCCTAGAGATGGTTGTGCGTGAAAATCTCAGTAGATCAGCAGTTTCTGAAATAGTCAGACCCGCCTGTCTGGCACCAACAACCACACCACGTTCAAAGTCACTTAAATCCCCTGTCTTCCCCATTCAAACAATGACTTAGGCAGTTATGCTATTAGACAAATGATCTACACACATTTGTTTCCTTCTCTCTCAGACCTACAGCTTTTGATACTTCGAATGAATGGAAAGTGCATGCAACACGACCTGCGCGTCCCACCCAGAGACAGATTTAAGCTCTTGTTCAACGTCCAAATAAGATACATCAGGCACCATGCGGGGTGCTCCACAGCTGACTTTAGTTTCGTCAGTTTACACACTCTCCCTGGTATTTACTACCCACAAGCCCTCGCTCCCCATGGGGTTATTGTACACTCGGTTCGCGCAGTTTGCCACCGCGGTGCCGTACGACGCGTCAACAGATGGGACCATTCCAGTCCTGTCATGTAAGTCGCCGCGTGTTATGGATACACCGCACCGGGGCATTAGTCTCCGTCCCTGACGGAAGATCGGCCCGAAACCTTGGACTCAGCTTGCTTGGCGGTGACACCTTGCGAGCAGATGTGCTCGGGATTTAAATAAGCGAAAGAGGGAGGGATCTGGGGCCTTTCTCCAATGCCAGTGGTGCATTTGGCTGGGAGGGATGTTCCACTAGCAGGCCGAGATAATCAGAGGAAGAATGATGAAGGTAATAACCATTACAGGGCTGCGTGATAGGCCCCATGGTGATACTTGTTTACAGTTATTAGTCAGTGCACTACCCGGTGCTGCATGACGCGCATTAATAATGCGCGCATTGCAAAGAGGGGAGAGATGAAGTATTGTGGGTTAAACGTCTGCTCCCGAATCCCACTTTTGGGTGGAAGCGGTGTGACTCCTCACATGCTACTGTGACCGTGTTCCCGTGTGTATCCCTGATCAATTTGCGAGTAACTTTGAAATGTGTGTGTGTGTGTGTGTGTGAACGCAGTGAGGTGTGTCTGCATGGGGTGCGTGCACGCGCTCAACTGTGTTTTCGTAGCTCTGTTTCTGCTCAGTATCCATCTGCAGCAAAGTCATCCATCAATCTGTCGACTCCCCAGCCCACCATATCACCTTTCGTCTTCCCTCTTGCATTCCTCCCATCCTTCCCTTTTATCTCACACCTCGCTCTCTCTCCCTCTCTCACCAAGCCCCCACCCACCTCCCCCTTATCCTACTTTATCCCTGTCACCTACTCACAGCCCCATTTTAGGCAAAACCACGCTGCGACTGTTAGACAACAACAGAAAAAGATCCCTCACGTGTGCTGAGCGTATTTTTCCATCTCTGAGAAGAAACATTCTTGCCATCCTACTTACATATCTGATTTATGTATGGACATGCACCGCCCATTAAAAGAAATATAATAGAAATAAAAGGAACACAGCGGCTGCAGTAACAAGCCCGGCCCCTACTTAACACACACACATCACTTTTCATCTGGCTGAGGCCATCGCCTCCGCTCCTCGGGGCACCCAGTGGAAAGGAACTAGCTGAGGTCAGTGTAATTGTAGCGGCCTTGATCAATGCTCATTTGCTTCTATGGCTGCTGTCTCTCACCCTCTTTCCCCGCCGCCGCACCGAACTCCAGTCAGCCATGCATGATTCATAAGCAGCGCGAAGAGAAGCTCAGCAACTCGGGAGCCTTCCAACCTCTCGGCCAAGGCCGGGGCCCCCTCGGTGCCCTCTGAGCGTTCTTCTCCCCTGCCTCGATGCAAATGCACAACAGTGTTCAGTGGCTTCGCAAAATTGTCATTTCGGTGAATAGGATTTGACTGTCAACAGACAAGTTTGGGGTCACTAAGGGGGGGAGGACGCTTGAGGTGGTGGGTCGTCTCGGATGATGCAGATAATGTAAATGACTGTGTCTATTTTAAGACTTGCTCCCTTTGTATCCTGTAGTAGTTATTACTTATATACAACCTTATTAAATTAATTGTGTGAACTTGGTTAAGAGGTAAATACAAGGTAAATACAATGAAAATATTCGTGCTGCCAAGGAAATAGCTGTAATGACGTTTTGCCTGTTGAACTGCTGAGGGAGTTTTATGCATATTTCATGCCTGGAAATGACCACAAATGTAACATTTGGTATTTGCATGCACTTAGTCATTACTAGGAACATGCATCGCTATGACTGCTATCACCCGTTCATGCAGCCACCTCCGCAGCAATAGTGACGCTGTTTACAAGAGAGTCTCAACTGTGGAGAAACCTTGTAACAGCATTTCTGTCGAGCTCTTCAGGTACATCCAGGTATTTTCTATTGTTATTTCTCATGCAATACACAATACAATACAATACAAAACAAACCAGTCGAGTTTTACGCAGAGACCCCACCCACATTCGCTTCCTGTTCGCGTCTTATCAGTCACGTCTTAGCTGATTCGTCATGCCCTCCTCACGTGACCCTTTTCTGGTAAAATAACAAAAACAAAAAAACAAACTGCATACCTCTGCCCGGACTACCCGTAGTTGATAGGCATAACAAGTCACAGCTGGTTTAGCCCTTCACGTCTTTGCTGTGTTGTGCAGTAAAATTATGCACTTTAGTGCGCAACTGCTACACACATGCAGAGAAGGTAAAGGATTTAAAACGATTCCAGTGTTCTGCACTGTTACCAGTCGTGAACGACGCATAGGGGGTGAATCCTGTCCTACAGTTTGTTGAGACACGTGAACAACCTTTAACGTCACAGCGCAGCAAAACTGGGTGCACGATTTTTTTGTGAAACAGGTAGCTGCCGCTTACGTGTAACCGTGATGATTTTTTTTGCATCATATTTCCAAATGTACGGCTGAGACGCTTTCACGTCTGTCTCGCTGCAATGTTGCGCATTTGGTGTAGGGGAAAATAGAGTACGTAGTCAGCGGTAGCAGTTGCTGACCGTTCCATCAAAAGCAGGAAATATCTCATCCCTTCATACCGTTATGAAAGTTGGGAGGACATTACAGCTAAGAAAAGCGACAGTCTGATTTACTCGTTGGAACAGGGTAATAAAACTGTACGATATCACAGGTTGAAGTCAACAGTTACTCAGATAAGGCCATAACTAGTTTATGGCCCGTAGTAATAAAAATAAAAATAAAAGCGCATGTACTGTTTAATACAGCCTAACGATCATCAATGTACATGCGTGGGTTGCTCTTTTTACGGCTGTGAGTCCTCCACAAACAAATATGTGTTTTGCATACAGATTAGGACAATACAAGGCACTCGGTTTAGACACATTAAAGCAAAATTGAAGGAAAATAGATTTATTGCACAGCTCCTGAATCATCAACACTTCTACCTTCTTCCTCTGATCTGTGAACCCCTAATCCGTGAAAATTTAGGTTGCAAATTAAGATCTTATTAGCGATCGGACTACTACACAGGAAATCACAATCTAGCCCGTGTTCCTTTTTCTCTTTCCTTCTCACGTCAACCCCCAGCCCAACAGATAAAAGTGCAAGCTAGCAGGGAGGTGGGTAATCATGGCATTATGCAAATAACGTCCACTGCTGCTGCGCAGGAGCTATGCGTGTTTAAACCTTCCTGCTGTTCCCTTGTTATGACCAGTGGCCCCGTTCATTATTTAGGCGATCTCAGATCAGTTTAATGCGGGAAGGCAGTATGGCATCTGCAACTTCAGTCGAATGTTGTTTGAATTTGTATATTTTTGTGGCCAGGATAACAAGGTGAAGCTGTGAGGCCACATCTTTTATGGCCGCAGAGCTTTCTCCATCCGGCACATGCAAAACTGGGATGAAAGGTGGTGACAGTTTGTTTTTATGTGGGTGGATATCTGCATTCATCTGTCAGGCAGAAAGAGGGAGGGGTGATCATGAAAGAGAAACACTGGCATAGAGATAGTGCACAAAACAATGAAGTTGCAGCGCACACGGATCTTGTGGCTCTGACTGCAGCTCCCCCTTGCCACCTCCATCGCCTCATCTCTTCTTTGATCACTGCCCTTTCTTTTCACAGGCCTCCCTCCTCAGTGTGGCTTCACACACGCAAAACACCGTGTGTGCATTTCTTCTCCTTTCTTTCCCTCCGTCCTTCCCTAGATATCACCTAGACTTTGATCTGCGCCCACAGGCTCGCGCAGCCCTTTCCCCCTTTCTTGTTCTTCCTTTGCCATTCTTCTGTCTTCCCCTTCCATGCATCCTCTGAGCATATAGCTTTGTTCCTCGGGGGTTTCATCCATTGCTTACTTCTTAATGTTTCCTCGTGGAAACATATCCTTTAAGCCGACCAAGATCACCTGATGTTGTCTTGCTCGTTTTACTCTCGAAATAGATTTGCGAATACGCTTGAAAGCAAAGCACAAGCCGACATAATCCGCAAATGCTCACTGACAACAAACAAGGCTGCCGCCGCGAATTAACCACCACGTTCAAGTACCGGTGACTTTTTTGAGTGCTGGAGCCAAGGTAAACAATGACTAGACAAACAGAAAGGCACGCACCTCACGCTTGTTCAGAATTATTTTTCCTCTGGCAGTGGTTTATAGTGGTAGACTGGAAAGAGATTCAAGTAGAGAAGGACAATGACAAACGGACAGAGCGTCACGGACTTCCACCGTTCCCACTGCCTCCCAAACTCATTTAAAGGAGGCAGTAGCCATGGTAACACAGACAAAGAAGGGCAGATTGAGAGGTAAGTACAAAAAGAGAAAGAGTGCACAAGAAAAGCAAAAAAAAAGTGGGAAAGGCAGTGGGCGCATTACAGATGGAGAGGAACATGAGACAGAGAAAGAGGACGGGCAGGGAGACGGACAAACGTAAAAGACGCGAACAAGTGGAATCAGGACACAGACAGGTCATCTCCGCCGAGGGCTGACCCAAGGCGGGCGGCGGGTCCTTCCTGCTGTGGGAAGACGTGAGCCCCTTGAGGACAGTGACATTTGCAGGCATCACGTCTCAAGGGAAGCAATTTCACAGACACCGTGTACTCCTGCAAGAACTTCCATTTAGCAAATTTAGCACACGGGGATCATAAAACTTCAGGGCCATTTACTACCTTACTGACCTTTGTTTTTCCTTAGATTTCAATCTGTGTTCATCACCACATTGTGTCCTCCTTATGATAGGTCAGTCCTCTCTCCCTGTGCTTGCCGCAAAGTCTCACAAATTTGCTTATAGGTCATTTCTCAGTCAGACAGTTGCAATGCTATCAAGTGATTGTCTGCATAGAAGTCTTAGCGGGATTGTCTTCTCTTATTGTTTTCCTCACGGTCACAACCTTGGGAGGTACAATCTGCCAGAAAGCTTATGACACACAAACATGCTCAAGCTGCTTCTGAGAGAGGGAACCCACAGCCCGACACTAAGCGCCGCTTTGACATTGAGACAAAGTTGGGAAAACAATGTGATCCATACCATGTGACAGCTCGCTATAGCTGGACACAGACACATGGTTCTCTCGGTTTTGTTTCATAAGATCTACTGAACACCTGAGGGCTCAAAATAGGCGTTTGCCGACTTTTTAGCGTGGCTTTTTCTTCTCGAACATGGATTTCCTTGACTGCCACTCAGAGGTTACTGCGGCGATAACAAAATACATCCCATCCTTCTCTAATAAATCATGTCCTCTATGAAAGTCCGATTCGGATATTCATTTTATTATTGAAACATTGTAAGATGACTTCACAGTACTAAACACACAACTCAAAATGTGCGAGCAGGTGCAGCGTTTTCCTTGTCTATTTGTTTTGTAAGATTTCCGTTCTTTCCAAACTGTTACCACCAGGGTTTTCTCAGGATACTGAGGGAAATACACAACGCTACTGAAGCACATGCATGCACACATTTTCCTGTGCAAAGAAAACAAAAACCATGCACGGATATTGTACGTTACAATGAAGCTACTTGTCGATCATTATCCACCTACTGAATTATTGTATTTTAACAATTTAATTCAGGTTAAAGCATACAGCTATGGACAGAAATTTGTATTCCTTATCTCCTCAGCATAGATGAGAGGCTGCACTTGTTTCAGTCCTGTCTGCAGTCAGGTTCCATAGTAAATCACATGTGTATTTATTGCATAAATCCACCTTAAATTGCAGTTCATCTGCATTAAATACACATTATGTGCATTTTCCTATGCCGAAAACAACAACAACAACAGAAAAAAACAAACCATTGTCAGACTAATTGGGCAACAAATACATCCTGCATCTCAAGCTGACTTGGAGCCAATTAACACATTCTTTCTTGTGTGTGACTGACTTATTTTCAGCTCGAAACGCGGGTCTGTGTCAAGACTGGAAAACTATTCCAGAGGGTGAACAGTGCAAAGCTGGTTAAGACAGACCAACTTCACTTTATCCTTTACTAATGAATGGGGGGGGGAGTAAGTTTAAGAGTAAGGTTAGCAAAGAGAATATAAAAGACCTCCGTTGGAAAATGGCATTAAATTTTAAGTCGTAGTGTTGCCAGGACTCTACTTGTTTTTGCGGACTTGTGAAACATCATCTGTCGCAACCCGGGCGCTGTTCCAATTAAAACAACGCATCTGACTAAGTAAGGCCAGTGCACAATGCCCAGATTTGTTGTTGTTCTACACGTTTAATGGGAGCACACATTGGTAAGCCAAATATCCCAGAATTAATGCATTTTTTGGGCGTCATCAAGATTGCTGCTGTTGTAATGACAGACTGAGTCAATCTTTTCAGATCAGTAAAAGAAGGGATTGACCAGTACTGAAGCACCCATAGTCTCAGACCGCCAATGCCAAATGGACATGGAGAGACCTATGCCCCGGCTCAGCTCAGAGCACAGCACAGTAATGTCAGGTCCTGTTCCAACGTAGTCGTAAAAGTTTAAAAGTTTAAGGAAAGCCCATGCAGGGTGAAGTGTCCGGGGTTAGATTTAACAAGCAATTGTCTCCCAGATCCGAGAGGCCAAATTTAAGGTGAACTCTCATTAGGGAGAGGGAGAACCACTCTGGGCTGCCATTACCTGCCGAACAGCAAGTCTACCCTCCTGTTGGAATACGCTGCTGGATCCTTGCCCGAAGGTTTCACTGTAATCTAAAGTGTCTCCCTGACGACCTGGACAAACTGTAGAAACGATCAGAGCCAAGCGCAGAAACTCTTTTCTTCCTGACCTTGTGTTTTCACTTCACTATGGCGAGTTTACTTCAGAATGCTGTTTCATCGGCATATGGTGATAAAATTATATTGTGCGTCTCTCCAGAAGCAAGGCGGGAAACTAAATAATATTTTGATGATGCGTCTGGCCTTATTTTCTCCACAGGGTTACCGTCTTAATGCTAGAGGAATGTATATTAAGCAGTTAATTATGAAAGCATGCAAACGGAGCTTGTCCAGGCATGTGACTATTTATCACCACACTAAGACTTCTCACAACGCACAAACTAACGCCTCCTTACATCTGACTCCTGGGTTTTGCGCATCTCCAAAATAACAAGGCTTGTGTTGGGGTGCTCCTTGTTAGGAGCAGCAAGAAACAATTGGTTGCTTTATATCGTCTTGGCACAAATGCCACAGGGCACCGTCAGTTTCCCCTCTGCATGTCAGTTTTGACAATGTACGACATAACAGTGCATTAAACAGGAGCCATCATAAACTCACGAGTGTGTGTCCCAACCTATTACGGAGGAATTGAGTTCTCTGCTTGCGCTCTTTCAAAATCTACGCTGTCACTTGTTGCTTCTGCTTTGGCCGTTAACGACAGCTCTTCAAACCACCCCGGGATCCAATCATAAAGGCCCAGGAGTCGCAGTCGTTATCGTCACACCCTGCTGTGCTGCGTCTCATGTCTTTTGCTGAGGAGAGGCGATACCGGAGCCCCGACGCCGAATATCGACACAGAACATGTCCGACATCCACATAACCATTCAGATAAAGTTCGATGACGTGGGAATTTGAAATGGTGCGCTGCTAGAAGGCAGCTTTCAGACTTTCAGACAGATTTGGATCAGACGCAGCGGGGTTCACGTAAAGGCCGTGCGCTGAATGCACAGCGGAGCAACACAATCTGATTAATTTGGGTTTTGTCCTCTACCTTTACACGCTTCCTCCTTCTCACATTGCCCTCCCCACCCCCCCTCCCCGCCCCTCCCCCCCTCTCGTTGCCCCATAAAACGTTTTGATTGACCCAACGCAGGAGTTCACAAACACGCCTGTGAAACCGGCCATCTGCTCTGAGCACAGCTTGTAAGGGAAAATAAATAAATAAACTGCATGCGTTTGTGTTCGGGTGAGAGTGTGTGAGAGTGTGTGTGTGAGTGTGTGTGTGTGTGTGTGTGCGTGTGTATGTGAGTGTGTGCGTGCTGGAGAGTATGTGATTGAGGAGGGGGGAAAAAAGCGATAGCCTTTGCACCTCATGCATGCATGCGGGCGCATTTAAAATGCAGCGAACGTAATGCGGTGCACTCTCTAAGAAATTGGTTTGGTTGAACTCAGACAGCAGGGCGTGGACCCATTTTCAATCAGGACTACTTGTGCCTAGAACTTCAAACACTATAAATCAATTCACATAAATAAAGCAGGTCAAAATAAACATTGTCAAACAATGTTGAATTATATTAATGGCACGCGTTAATAGCAATTACAAAGATGCACGGCTCCATCCAAGTTGCTCATTAGTTTAGTGTTTGACAGGCATTCTGGTTCACAATGGCTGACAGCATCCCCATTATGAGGCCTCTGTCGCTTTCGTTAAAATTAAAAATAAGTTACTTTAAACACATGAGAAATAATTCATCATTTTCCTGTATACATGATAAATGCGAGTGTCCTTGTTAGCGCGTGATGTTTTCCAGATGCCTGTGACATCTACAAACAAAACTACAACTACAAAAAAAAACAACACCGAGGATGGACGGTAACAGCTGAGCAACAGGCCTGGATTTGAAGTTTCACCCTGTGGAGGTGAAAATGAATTAGCATTTGTTGTAAAAGCGAACGTCAACAACACTGTGTTCGGTAATGGCCGGCAGCGAGCCAGCATGTCAACCAACATCTTGTTTGTTGAGTGTTTTTCCTCCACTAACTGACTTGCTCCACCGTAAACCTGTGTCCCGGGGCGTGTTTACCAGATACTTGAGTAGTCGCATTTTAAAACTCATTTCCCATGGCAGCATCCCCCCTAAACTGCCAAGCATATTTACCCTTTTCATTATTGTAAGACAAACTCCACCAACGTTAGAGTTCCTGTTATATAAAGCTGCGGCTGCACAGCTAGTCAGCAGCTGTCGCGAGCCTGGATATGCCGACGTACGCGTGCAGCGGTATCCCGGTTTCTTTCGTGGCGCTCCGGGCTTCAGCATTACCAGGTTTCTGAAGACCGGGACAAAAGCTTATCTCGGTGCCTGGTGCTGGGTTATGATGTTTGCACATGAAAAAAAAACCAGGATACTTCAAAAACCCAATCAAAGCTCGGGCGCTAAAGTCCTTGTAAATCAATTGACCGATTTCCTCTGTCGCCACTTTGCTGAACATTTACGACTGAGAAAGCCCAGATAAATGCGGCAGAGAGTAGAGGACAGAGATTATGAACATACGCACTCAAACACACACACACACACACACACCCACACACACGTGCACACACACACACAGACAGGCTGTACATGCCCAGGCACACAGTGCAGGTTGATGCTTGAAGGGCCTGTCAGCCACTTGCTTGCCAGTTTACTGCTGCCCTCCTTCCATCCCAAGTCTTAATCTTCTTCTCCTCAATTTAATGTAGCAGGACTTTAGGCTCTTCCTATAATTGGTCCGCACTGGCTCTGGGCAAGGTGTCTGTCCACGCATGACTCTGTGTGTGTGTCTGTGCTTGTACAGCCATCTCTATGAGCACCAGCTTGAGTTTCAAGCCATCGTAGTCAGGGCATTTGGGGAAAGTGAGGATATTTTGGCCAGTCTTCACTTTCTCACACTGTTCAAAGAGCTTTTAAAGAGCTAAGACTTGGTTTTTAGGTTTAAAGTTAGAAACAGATTGAGGTCAGGTTAGGCATTTCGGTTAGGCACTTAGTAGTTGGAGGGTTAAACTAAGGGCAGTAGCCCTACATGCGCACATGTGTGGGTGTAAACACCAATCAGCCAAAACATTAAAACCACTGACAGGGGAAGTAAATAACATTAAAGGCAGGGTATGTAAAATCTGCGCGGTCCCCCATCCCACCTTTATTTTTATACGCCACAGTTCCACTCCCTCCTCCTCCTCCTCCTCCCCGTGAACTAGCACGTCAGTGGAGCAATTATTCAGTTATGCACCATGGCCAAGTCCCAGGTAAATAATTTACCTTTCTATCGTGAACAAATTGAATTTAGGAACAAACAAACGTTACTTCAGCAAAGTTATTGACTTAGGAAATGGACGTGAACGTGCACGTGTAGAGCAACCAATAGGAACAAGCAGAACAGCGACGCTCCGTGTAAACAGTCAGTATGAGGCACACAAGTCAAGTGTGCTCTCATAACAATTATGGCATTACAATATGCTGACTGGCTATTATTTAATTGAAAAAAAAATTACATACCTTTAATTATCTTGTGACAATTCAATGTTCTGCTGAGGAGCTTTTGGACCTGGCATTCGTGTGGATGTTACTTAGATATGAACCACCCACCTAGACCGGACCAGGCCAGGAAACCCCACCCCATCGCAATGGCGTTCCTTGATGGCAGCAGCCATCCCCAGCAGGATGCACACAAAAACGGTTTAGGGACAATTCAAAAAACATGAAAAACAGCACAAGGTGTTGACCTGGCCTCCAAATTCCCTAGATCCCGAACTGATCAAGTATCTGTGGGACGCACTGGAACAGGGGTGTCAAACTCATTTTAGTTCAGAGGCCACATTCAGCCCAGTTGGATTTCAGTGGGGCCAGACCGGTAACACAATATCGTATTAACCTATAAATAATAACAATTTGAAATACACAACCTGAGATTTCTTAAAAAAAAAAAAAAAAAAGAGGTGCAATTTCTGTGTAGTTCTAGGTCTAAGTGTTGTGTTGTGTCCACAACTCTTGGTAGAAAAAGCAGTAACTTTTACTGGCAAAATTGCAGTTAAGGTGTTCAGGCCAGTTAAGGTCATTTTAAACTTTGCAAATTCATCCCATGGGCCAGATTAGACCCTCTGGCAGGCCACTCCTCTCATCTCATAGGCCCCAAAGACCCACACTAACAACATTCTGGTGCCAGACACCACAAGACACCGTCAGAAGGCCCATGTTCATTCTCTGATGAGTCACAACTGTTGTGGAAGCAATTTGACGCCTGTATTGCCAAGTTAGGTTACAAGCTACTGTGAGCTAATGCGTCAATACCTTTGACTGTTTGAATATAATTTAAGTTTTATCGTTAAGTAAATTTTTAATTTCATCTACTCATCGTTCAAATATTGAAAAGTATAGTACAGCATATAATATAATGTATAACGACATTGGGGAGCTTCTCATTTTCAGTGCAAAAACACAAGTAGCCTATATACAAATTGTTGCAAAAAGATATTATTTACAGAGAGGGTTGAAATTTTAAATACTGAACAGAAATATTAAAAATATAGCTATAAAAGCTGTAAAACGTAAATTGGACAATGTTAGAAACAGATTAAACCAAATAGCAGCATCAGATGTAGTTATTATACTTTGCCTCCGCTTCTTAACCATTTAATTGGCAATCACATTGACACAGGTGCTCAGGGCGGCCACCGTGATCTGGTCTCAAATTACTTTGTTGATATGCTCATCCTTTAGCGCCGTTTGCTAATGCCGCTCCCTCCTCCAGTCGTTAAGCTTTGGGTATTATTAACTGGAACAAGTTTTAATAACCATGTATGCGTTTGTTACGGAAGGTACAGTTTCGTTGTGGTCATTGTTGCTACTTGTCTTTCCCACCTCCCATGTCAAGTTTTCAGCTACCGTATTCGTGCGGCTCCGCTTCTGATCTGCGTTGCCTTATTGTCTTCGCGTCTCAGTTTGTGTTCGTGTCTGCATTGTTGAAGGCCTGTTTGCGTCGGCGTGCGTGCATAGTTACCCGAGTGACTTGGCATGGGAACAAAGCTGGCCTACCTTGCTGTGGTCGCCGTCTGTGGAGTCAAACACGTCAAGGGTGCGAGAATGTTTTTTTTTTCTTCATCGCAAGTCAAACCGCATTAAAGGCATGCGTGTCTTTCAGCAGTCTGTAATATTTTTTCTTTGTTTGTTGAATACCCCAAGTTAATTCTTGATGACACACGTCTCTGCAAAGCTTAAGTAAAACGTAAATAAGACAATACCATGCACTGCTCTGCTACACTTTAGAAACACAGGCTGTAACTTGCATAATACTGCCAGTGTAGTGCCAGTGTTGATTTTAACAAAGTAGTGTGTTGTATATTATATAAGTATATGCTGTTCAAGAAGGGATTTATTTATTATTTTAATACTGCATTCCTTGCTTTACCTTCAAAGATCCAGTTCTTGAAGAAAAAAGACTGATAAAAGATGCCACCACGCTTCTGAATATGAATTCAAAAAGAACCACTATTATGTAAACCTAACATGGCATCAACAATGACAGGTTTTTAGAGACAGATAATGAACGGCCTTGACAAGAGCGTTTATGTCAATCTTGCACAGATCTGCGCTTTTTTTCGCTGCAGAGACGCATGCTCAGACAGATACAGTCATACATGCTGACACTCACTGGTTCTCACCCTTTGGTAGTCTCCCAGAGGCACCAGCACTCAGTCAGCGTCAATCCACGAGTGTCAACTCCCGACGTGCCAAGAAAACCAAATCAGCTGCTTGCATTCCTCAGACGTTGTTGCTCTCCCAAAGCCCATAATGACACATTTAAGAGCAAAGCCTAGCTGTGAAGCCTTATTGAATTCTTCATAAACACAGATGGCAAGTAAAGAGCCGGTTTGACAGATTAGACAGCTGAAACATTCTGAGCGACGGACTTTTACTTAAACAGATCCCAATAGGTGAAAGAAAAGTATGGAAGGATTACTGTGATTAAGTACAGCATGTGTTGTATTTTTACACACTGTTAATTCATATTAAAAGGTTAACGGTTCTAAGACTGTAATTTTACAAATTAGGTGTTAAAGGTCAAGTGTGTTCAAGCTAGCGGCCTCTAGTGGTGAAGTTGCACCTACAGATATGAAGAGCTTGTGTTTTTGCCGAGTACTTTTGTAAATTTGTTCATAATGTTTATTCATGTGCATATTTTGATTACACTGTTATCTACTTTGTTTTACTAGATACTTATTTAATTTATTTTAATGTAATCTTATTTTATCTTTCTTTTAAATTGTGTTTCGTTTATGTGCATCTAAGCTACTGTGACCAAGTTATTTCCCTCATGGATCATTAATGTCTGTCTAAGTCTAAGTTTAAGTCTAACGTCTTCAAGTGCCTCAGTAGGAGAAGCACAGAAACTTCAATTCCAACCTACGTTTCACTTGCTACTGTGTGAAGTACACAGAGAAGCCCAATACAGCATAGGCTCTGCTTGCTTGTGTTGTAGGTGTATAAACCAAGCTTCCTTTATGGACCACTGTAGAAATATGGCGGTGCACCGTGGCTGATTCCATGGAAGAGAACTTCTCCCTCTGGAAATATCGGTTTAACTTAAGCATTTCCTATTTTTTATGTTCATTATTAAGTTAACTACACATACATGAAAACACAGTTTTGAATATTATATAGATTTTACTGTCAAATGATGCTGCATAAACAGTAAAATCATCAGCCAAACTGTCTCCAACATTCATCTCAGTTCACTTCCTTTTTTTCTTTCCCCACAAAATGATGAGGTTGTTTTATTTATTTATTTATTTTTTAACAAATAAGGCACTTTATTTTAATCTCCACTCACCTGAGACTTAAACGATTAGCATGTGGATGGCACAGCATGTAAATAACCTAAGTGAAGCACTTGAGGACCTGTTTGTCTGAAGCGAACCGAACGGTGCTATTTTGCATGTGTGACTAAAATCTAAACCAGATGCGTAAATTACACCACAACAGACTCATGTGTGAAGCGGGGGACGTATTGGATTGCATCAGACATATCAGATCATATCAGCTTCCTAATGCTTCGAAATCCTGGCATAGCAGGACGATGACGACGACGAGAGAAGACAAAGGACAGAGAAAACTGACCGGTTCATCGCGTGTAAAAAAAAAGTGACGATTTTTGGTTGGAGCCAGTAAACAGAACTGTGAGTTTTAAAGTCTAAAATATTCATTTGTTATCAATTAGTCATCACAGAACCTCCTCTACTGACCAAGTCTTATTTCTTTGAGCGTCGGCTTCTATAACAGATGTGAACGCAACATTTTCTCCACAGGCGAATTCAAATTTTACACACGACTTTCCCATTGAGGGTTTTCTGGTTCGGGCTTTCAAGGCGTTGCCCTAGCCGTTTGTATTTTTCATACAGCTGATGTCAGGGATTTTGCGCTTGTGCGAATACGCCTGCTTGAGTGATGCAAAATGTCTAAGCACCACAACGCTCTCATCTCCGTGCCTCTCATGCCTGTAGCAGGTGATTACCTTCCTCACACTTCCCTCGCCGCTTGTCTGTCTTCCTGTCGCTCTCTCCCCCAGCCTTACGTCTTGTTGTCAGCGGTAACCTCTCCAGGGAGATGTATTGCTTTAGGCGGTACAAGAGACTATGTATTATACTCTCTATCTCTTTCATACTCTGGCTCTCCCTGGTTCTCCAGCTCTGTTGCTGTCCCTATTTTTTTTTTTTTTTTTTTTTTTTTAGTTGATGGGAACAACTGACACCAGACAGACAGGTCAACCTTAAAGGGTGTCATGTTCCTATTCATATAGTTTTGGTCATAATTGACTGACCAACATATCTACCTGTGAACTGTGATGGATGTATCCTTGGGTAGTGGATACCGTCCTTATGGATATCCTTTTGGTTACCGAGGGAGTTTGTTGCAGGCGTGGGAAGGCTGCTCTCTAATTGGTTATTTGAGAATTTTCATGAGATGCAGCTTTCTGGGCTGCTGATGTGTCCACTTAAACTGACAGCTTATCAGTATTTTTTTTTCTTTTTCTTGACCTTATATAATGAGAAAATTCCTGACACCGTCCCTCTCATACTCAACTATTAAACTCTGTGTCCCGATTCTCGCTGAGCTCAGCAGCTTGTTAGTTTTCCATTACAGCAAAAGAAGCCAGAGAAAGTATTTAAGCACGGGAAATGTAGTATTTTTATCCGTACAGTGCTGTTAATTGGCCACGCTCAAATCCACTGACTTGGTAGTACATCATTTAGCCTTTACTTGAGCCGTCGTTGCAGGAAACACCACGAAATGTGGGTGACAGACGTGCAACAAAGACTGCAGTGTCCTCGTGCAAGGCGTACGGAAACTCTGTTTAAACGCCACATTAAACCATTGCCAGTGAAGACATTTACTGTCACACTTCTTCTCTAACGTGTCTACTATCAAATCAACACACTCACGTCATTGCGTCCAGGGTGATTGAAAGCGGATGGCAACAGATTGCTTTGAGAGCGTGCACACCTCCTCAGAGCCGGGTAACATGGGTAAACAGGAAGTGACAGAACAAGAGGTGAGTTATTGGCAGGATGTGACATCACAGGCATTGTGTCATTACCTAATGAAATTATCCAATTATACACCTTAGGACTACCACTAATCAACAAATAAAGAGGGAATGTGATACTTAAAGAGGAGGCCTTAAGGGCAACACAAATATTTCATTGTAAGTGAGCTTTAAGTATATAGTCATCTATATAGTCAAACAATAAAAAAGAAAAGTAAAAAAAATAAACACTGAATGGACTGAGTGAAACACCATTTCTCTGGTGGATCTTCTCAATCAATATGAAGAATTTTATTTACCCGGTTAAACTGCAACTCATATCATATAATAGCTTCTGCTCGTGATGTAACTATTGGAATAAAGCAAAAATAAATCAGACGGGTACATTTGGAAGGTCACGGCTGTTATTTCAATTTGTCACATGGATAATTTAGACTTTATTGATCTACAAGGGAAATTGCTTGGTCACAGTAGCTCGGCTGCACATAAATAAAAACACTGGTGAAAAAGAAAAGTATGTTAAAGATGACTTCTGGCCAGGTGAGAAGACTGCTGCAAAGAATCAACCAAGGCAAGACAGCAGGTCTGGGCTAACTGGCTTCCTGTACTCCATCTTTAACCTGAATCTGAAGCTGGAAAGGATGCTGGTGCCATGGAAAAGATCCTGCAAGAAGCCCATTCCATCTAGTATCAACAACTACGGACCGGTTGCATATTTAATCAAAACTAAGGCAGCTGGCATGATCCTTTATGGAAATTATTGAGTCTCCAACTTTAACATCCAGTTTTGAATGGAAAGAATTTCTTAAATTATGTATTTTTCCAATCTTCTGACACCTCCCCGTGGATATTAACATCCTACAGAAACCTCTGCATCAGCTGTGCCCTAGCCACACACATACCCTGTATACTTCAGCACACATCTGCAGAAACAGAACCAGTACGGGGCGATTTCAAAACTCATTTTTGCGTCGTATCGTCGTTTGCCCGTGAGCCCGCTGAATAAATAATAACAGTCATCATGACACGCTCACATTGGGTGTCATCTTTTGAATCACCGAGCTTCAATCAATCCTTTCAATGAAACGGCACATCAAGGGCTCGGATCCCCGCTCTCGACGGAAAACGTTGCCATCAGATAAAGACAAATTAACCTCTTAGCAGTCAGCTCGGCTCTCTCAGCCGAACCGCACAACAAAATGGCTCTCATCCTGCGTTTTTATCTCACGGCGTAGACATTTATCTGATGCGCTGCTTATTCAATCACAGCCTTTGAGCGGCGGTAAAATAAATCATTAGGTTATACGGCATTTCTGCTAATGACAACACGGATGCGTCCTGAGTGTAATCATTCATAATACGATAACATGGCTTTCTTTTACAAACATGCAGTTTAAACACAAATGCATTGAAAACTGCTTCACTGTTTTTGGAGTTCAATCACACAGGTAATGAACTCAATTATGATTTATCATCAGCTGCCGATCACAAAGAGGACACCGCCCACCCGTTCGGCAAAAAAACAACAGCACAATCCGCCAGCACCTTTTGAATAAGACACACTAGTGTTCCTCTTTGTTTTCTATTCAAGCGTCTTTTACTCAGGCTTTATTTTGTCTTATTATTTCCAGCTTCTTTTCTTGTAACACCACACTGAACACACAAGAGATTTCAGTAAACTGCAGCAGTTTTATCCAATTAGTGTAAATCTCGCTCTCGTCTCCAGCAAGTTATGCCCCTCTGCTTACACGGTCAGAAAATAGCCGCTAACATGGTGGCCTTCACGAGACGTGCAACCTGGATAATGTTGAAAAGAACGCATTTAATATAGTATATGTATAATAGTTAGGAACCCGAATATATGCATTGCAGAGCTCAGGTCCTGCGGGACTGTGGGAAGCTTCAGACTAACAAGCAGCTGCTGGTCAATCGAGCAAACATTGTGGCGGTCGGGAAGAAGGCGGCTGTTGTTGTAGATGTGGCAATCCCAGCTGACAGTAAGACGAAGAAGAAGAAGAAGAAGAAGAAGAAGAAGGAGGATGAGGGGATAGACAAGTAACAGGGGCCGAAGAAGCAACTGGGAAACATGAAGAAGCTGAAGTCTACAGGGTCCCTGCTTTCTGTCTGCAGGAGTTATACTATATATATATATTCAAGTTAAGTACACTTGCAAAAAAAAAATCAAAGGACTTTCACTTTAGGGTTTATGTCCCATGTGGATCCATTATTTTTTCCACTTAGTTTCACTCCCTGTTAGGTAAGAGTTACCACCACTCGGTTAAGTCAAAGACAAAGCTTACTCTAGGAGAGACCACATGAATTTTTGTTGCATGAAAAGGACAGAGAGAGATGACAACTGCGTATATGCATGCATGGAAACCGATACTTCCTGATATTGTGTAGGTCTCCCTTGTGCCTCCAAAGCAGTTGTGATTCAGCAGAGAATGGACATGTGAGGGTGTCCTGCAGTGTCTGGAAACAGGACGTTGTTAGTGGGGGCCTTTGGGGTCCTATGGGTTGAGGGGAGGGGTTCCTCTGTGGGATCAGTTTGGGATGTAAGGAACTCAGACACCTTGAGCTGTTCTTCATGTTTTTTTTTTTTTTTTTTTTTTTTGAGTTGTTCCTAAACTGTTTTCGTGTGTGTGTCTGCATCCAGCTGGGGATGGCTACCATCAAGGCATGCCATTGCTATAAGGTGGGGGTGTCTGGTCTTGTCTGGTCTAAGTGGGTGGTACATGTCTATATAAGATCCACATGAATGCCAGGTCCAACAGTTTCCCAGCGGAACACTGTATAGTCACAATGTGTTGTCAGTGTTATTTACCTTTTCCTGTCAGCGTTTTTAATGTTGTACGTATATGCATTGATTCTTTGTTAGAGGACAGTTGGGTGGGTAGGTGAGGACAGGGCGGGTAGGTGAGGTTGGTTTTGTTCCACATTTCTTTGTGTTGTTTGCCAGATCCCCATGGATGAAGATGAATGGACAGAAATAGCAGGACGAGAGAAAAAAAAAAAAGAAGGCACGGTGAGAAATTAGGTCACTTCAAACTGTTTACCAGCAGTGTTTGTGAACAGCAAGCCAAACTGGTTTCTCGTAAACATGCCAACTGTTGTCCTAGACAGGTGTGGACAGCCGTCATCGCCCGTCGCGGACCTCTGAGCTCTTGCTACATCCCTCCCTCCGCCTTCACCCGCCCGCCCTTATTCTTTCACGTGGCTACTGTACTGCGCGGCGTGCGGTGAGAGATTTACTGACTGATGCGGGCCAGGGAAGAAATGCATCTGGCAATGAGAAGAGAAGAAGAGAAGAGAAGAGCGTGACACATGAGAGAACCGATAGGGATCTGAAACCTGGGAGACATGCAGGTATGCACTGTAGCATTCTGATAAGATGGAAAGTTTTAACTTATAAAACAAGACAAACCTGGGCGACATTCGTGTTGCAATTTAGACATACCCTTATGATCACTGTCTGTCCATGAAAGTCATTGTGTGCGTATGTGAGTCAGAAACAAGTGTGTTTTGTTCATAGACTATTTACATAAACTGCTTTTTGATAAACTACAATAATCTTTTTCTTTCTCTCTCTCTCTTTTTTTTTTTTTTTTAATCTTATCCACAAGCTGAGTCACAGGCAGTGAGTTTTGTGGCGAGGTGTCCTTTGTTGTTGTGTTTACCTTCTTCTGTGCCTGTTTTTGTCTTTGCTGTTCCAGGCCCCTGGCACGCACGCAAAGTGCTACGTAATTTTTTAAATTTTTTTTATCCGAAACTGCTGGAGCACAACGTCCTGCAGCCTTTACCCTACTGTCCTCTCATGGCATGTATCCATCAACATCAGCGGCTGTGAGATGAGACTCAAGGTGAGGATAATCTGGATGAAGTCCACCCCTGCGTCATGCCTCCTCTATAAAGCGTTACGTAACCCGGAGTGGATATACTCATTCACACGATTCGCTTTAATTTCATTAATATAGTGGAACAATATAAGCAGCTGTTTTAGAAATCATCAAAATATATGACTTTATTTTGCATTACCGTCGGCATACTATATTCCGCATTTCAAATCACACCCACCAGATTTGGCTATCTTTGACAGTGTGTAAGCGTCAGGGGAGAGCAGCAGTACACAACATCAGATAGAATCAACCCTGTCCGGACGCTCCTCAGACGTCCGTGCGCATAAATGCTCCCCTCCTTGCGTCTGGGACTGGGGACAAAAGCGGAACGCACAATGCCTCGGTGTTTGATGCTCTCCGTTGCTCACTTTTCGTTATCTCTGAAACGCTGGCTTGATCGCATCCTGCCGGCGCAATCGTTTCCACCCTTTGACTGTATCGTGTGATCGTTGCCGTTCACTTCCAGGCTGTTTTCTTGCCTAAAAATGTTACAGGTTTAGCGTACGCTGCGGGTTTGATGAATTGATGTGATGTTGATGCTGATGTATCAGCTCATCTGGTTTGTATGTAACTGACATTTATGTTCAGCTGTAGGCAGTTTTAACACTGATATCAAATAAAAAATATACTGTATCACACATGCTTATCAGGCATAACATTACGACCACCTTCCTAATATTGTATAGGTCTCCCGTGTGCCTCCAAAACAGTCGTGAGCTGTCAGATCCTGCATCCTGCTGGGGGGATGGCTGCTGCCATCAAGGAGTGTCATTGCTATGGGGTGGTGTTGTCTGGTCTGGTCTAGGCGGGTGGTGCACGAATGCCAGGTGAAAAAGTTTCCCAGTAGAACATTGGATTGTCACAAGACACTGTTGTTTACTTTTCCTGTCAGTGGTTTTAATGTTGTGGCTCATTGGTGTACAATAACTAGCTAGATAGTCATAGAACAAGTTCTTGGACTAACATTCACAGACTATTAATCTGCCTAAATTTGATCTACTAAATCAATCATCCAGTGTTTTTTTTGTTTTGTTTTTTCCACTCTTTTACGTCTTGTAGCTACCAGGATGTCAAAGAAACTGAGAAGTGTTTCTATCTAGACAAATAAAGTCAAAAGTGAAAGGTCTCCTGTACACTCGAATATAAGTCTCTATGGCAAGCTCACTCATTCGGGTCAACCCAGGTAAGGGATATTAAACTCCTTGTCTTCAGTGACCCATTTAATGTATTTCCACCCAGTTTTTCCCAGCAACTCCTTTTTACAACCGTGACTCAGTGTGGAAAAATCCTGCCATTATAAAAGGTGGGGTATTTTCTTTAGCGAGGACATGAGTTATTGTGCATAATTACTCTTAAAATGGAGAGTAATTGCTGCTGGAGTCCCACGTGAATACAAACGGGACCCCAACACGCACATACCTGCGCACGCATTTCACTTTCCTCCTTTGTTCTCCGCATAGTTCCCTGTGATTAAGAGTTTCTCTGGTGAGTTAAGGCCAGATTAAACACGGGATTTTGGAGTCCATTTACATTTCTATTTTAAATCCTTCGTGTATGCCTGTCGGGTAGTTTGGAGGTACATCCAAGTGCTCCCGTACCTGACCGTGAAATGTTTTGGGGTACTTATATCTGCTTGGCATTTAAACTCGCCCCGTGGCGCCACTCCAAAATTACCATCTCCAAATAATAACAAAAAAAAAAGAAGAAAGAAAATTGTTCCTGATAGCGACGTGTGATCTAAGAGATGCTGTGCGAGATCACAATCTGCACTCCTTGTGAAAAAAGGAGCCTATAAAAAGATAGGAACTGCATTAAAAGAGAAACACATGAAGGCTGGCTGACTGTGCAGTTGACACACAGCGTTAGCTTTGGATCTCATACTCTATGCAGATGCGCATATCATAAATTTAAATCAAGACTATGGCAGGAATCACGCAGCATCTGACATACAGTACCTCTGGGGTTGGATGTCTGTACAGGTGCAACGCCGCGAGACATCTTCGGCAGATATACTGACTGCTGCGTATCATAAATACATAGCACTTAATGGAACGTGCTAGGCGTCCAGTAAAAAGTTGCACAGTACAGGTGATAGAAGGACAAGGAAGTTGACATGCAGCCACAGGTGGAGCAGCTGAACACTCACAAATATGTTGTCTGCTACGTTGTGAGGTATGCAGTAAACATTAAAATATTTGAATGCTTGTCATTTTTCAGGATTTCTTTCTCGACGCTAGACGTTTCCAGACACGAGCTGAGAAAGTGTTTTTTTCTGTCCAGTCAAACACTGTTTGACTTAAAACAGAAAAAAAACATCTCAAAATAAAACCGTGCACACAACTGATGAATAGCTATTTGTTCCTGTTGTCGTTCTACTTCAGATATTAGGACATATTCTAACTCAACTGATAACTGCTCCAAAAAAAAAAAGAAAAAAAAAAGCGTCCACCATCACAACACAAGATGGTGTGTTTCCCAAAATCAGATAAAGAGAAGTGGGTAGCACAGCCATTAACGAACCTGCCAGCTCTTCACTGAAGGGTACATAATCACAAAATAGCTCCGAGAAGAGTGCATGTACTGTAAGGCGGGGGCTGAACTAAGTTTTCCTTCCAGTAATCCGTCCAGATGACCCAGCGATAAGCAGCTAGCATAAAGGCCTTGTTTAGAAAACCTACCAGTGTAACACCACATGTGACAGAGACTGTCTTTATATTTCTAAAGACACATTGAGCTGGACCCCCTTCTCCCTGCGTTTCTGTCAGGAGCAGGGACAGGTTTTTAAACTCCAAACACTTCTTCAATGCTCCACAGACAATGTTGCTTTCAGCGTGAGCGAGGACACACCAGCTGGTGGTGTTACCAATTCAAAAGAGAGCAGAATTTAAGCTGCCAGCGGGGACACATAAATTAGCATCCTGAAAGACGCCACCTAGATTTATTTTACATCTGGGAGAGTAAAACTCGACAGGGTTCACTGTTCTCTAAATTAGCGAACTGCAAATATAGACACCATCTTCCGCCCACTAACGGCAACATGCACGCGCCACGGGGGCAGGAAATAATTGCTTGATCCGAAGAGAAGCTTCTCGTAGGCAAGTTTCGGGTTCACTGTCAGTCAATAAGGTCCGCTGGCCAGAGAGGGCTCCCTCCGATTTAGCTGAATAATCTGAATGCGTTGTGCTTAGTGGCCTAATTTTCTTCTGATTTCCAGTGGGATTGTGCGATAGGAGCTGAAGGCTGCAACAAAGAGTCGTCAAAAGTGAAAACGGCTTAAGAGAAGCATTAAGAAAAAGTGAGGTTAATTAAATGTGTTGTTCCGAATATGACATAGAAGGCAGGACGAATGCGAAGGAGCAGACTTCTTGGATGAGTATGGGTTTGATAATTAGCCAACGAGGCAACGTCACAAGGAGGGATTTTTTTTTCAAGATTGTGAACTTGAGGTTAAACAGGACAAGCCTGAGTCCAAAACAACATATTTCCAACATGACATTTTGACAGCTTTAATGTAAGAAGTAGGAGATAGTCATTAATACAGCGTCCAGCGGATTTCTCGATGACGGTGCTGTTCTCGTCGGCGGGCCAAGTCAAACACAGGAGGTAGTGAACCTGGACCTTGGCAGACACCCCCTCACTGAAGCCTCCCTTCTTCGTTCCCTCCCTCGCCTCCCCTCACTTGATGTATTGCTCTCGCAGTTGGACTCGGAGAGCACGGGGGAGGGTCCTGCAGCGGCTGATAACTCCAGACGCCGCAGACATCCTCGCCTCCCCTCGTGTCAGGGAGTCAAAGCCGCATCTCGGCCTTATTCTGTCGTCTGGATCTGTTTCCGGACTCGAGCCAGAGGGAAGGGTGCCACAGGAGTCCGTGACCGGTTTTTGCGCAATCGATTCATCGGGATCAAAGAGGAGCTGCTCAGATACAGTTGAACGCTTTAGGCGCTGTGATAGGAACACGCTCACTGTGACCCTCGAATAACACAGCCGTGCATTATTATGCAGCCGCAATTCATGTGGAGGCTTCTGTGTTTTTTTATGCAGTGTAATAAAGTAGCGAGGAGCAGCATTCCAAAACACAATAAACACATTAATCTCACTTACACAAATGATGGCTGTCAGCACACAGGTTATATACACACGTGTGCCGAGCTCTCCTTGTTATCTGTTTTCTCTTTCTTATCTGTGGTGCACGAGTCTTCCTTATTCTACTGCAACCTAAGCATTAGAGAAAGCACCAACCCTTTAAAGTAACATGCCTTTTTCACTTCACATACCTTCTTCTGTCCTCTACGGTAGCCTGCCGGACAATGTTTGCTCTGTTACGGGATCTTGCAGCCGACCGTCGGCGTGCGCGTACGTTGCAAGTTTCTGTTTGAGACGCGGAAAGACAGAACGTGTGTCCATGCGCGTGTGTGTGAGATAAAGAGAGGGCCTGTTACCACTGCATATCTTCGAGGATCTAGCACGGGACTGAGGATTTGGACTTAACTCTCTCTTAATGCACAGCTGGATTCGCAAAACACGGATGAATCCGATCCCCTCTCCGTGCCGAGCCTGGTCTCTCCGCCGTCCTGCTGCGAAAACCCCCGATAGTCATACCAAGATGTGGTTTATACCCGGAATTGATATCATCGACTTGGAAGTTCCACTGCTCTCGGTAAACTTAAATCCTGTGAGAATTTGCACTGCACTTCACAGAGCAAACAGATTATTTTTAACTGAAATGAATACTGTGCAAGCACTGCAGATCTTCACATCAGTATGTAACAGAGGTGACCTGTCGCAAAATGCATGCAGAATGTCAAATGTTTGTGACAATGAGTGTTTTGATTTTTTCATCATTATTCATGTATATAGACATAGATACATACACACATATACACATGTACATGTACCAGGTGCACAATCTGCCAAGAAAAAGGAAGTAAAAGAAAAGAAAAACAAACCAAATCCAGTAAGAAACCAATAAACAAACAAAGCAGTAACACGGCCAATCAGCCACTCAGCAAAGAATAACATTTTAACCACAGACGGCTTTTAAACTCTAAACCAAAATCACAGTCATCTTCCCAGCTTCATTAAGATGGGAAAGTAAAGACTTCTAAATATTTCTTATATGTGAGTCTCTCTAAAGGGAAAAGCTTGTAAGACAATTTAAATAAAGGAGGTAATTCATCTTTCCATAATTCAGTTCAATTCAATTTTATTTATACAGAGCCAATAACAATACAAATTGTCTGAAGACCCTTTACAAAAACTGGCCTAAATCCTCCAGAACAAGCCTGAGGGCGACGGTGGCAAAGGCACATGTAAGTATACTTTTTTTCCCTACATTATATGAAATAATTATTAGAAATCTGCATTTTTTATTGTCTAAATGAAAACCAGGCATATCGTAGAGTAAATAAAATAAAAACATGGATTTAAGTCATAATTCTAAAAACTAAAAGCCCAAAAAGGTTTTAATGATTTACAATTCTAAAATAAATGCATAAATGTTCGGTTTTACATCTAGGGCTGAGTGGTGAAATCTTTTTAGAGATTTCATGCATTTTTATTGGGTTGAGGTAAAGTTTGTGGATGAATTTAAAACTCTTACTCTCACTCGTAAATGGGAAATGTATTCTATCACAAATATTTAGCCGGGTGCTTTCATCGATCTCCATACCCAAATCTTTTTCTGAAATCTTTAACAAGTCTGGGAAAGATGAATTTCCTCCTCTTGACAGCACATCATAAAATTCACTGTTATTTCGTAGTGCAACTGATGTTAACGGTAGATCCCCCATTTCGGATACAACAAAACTCTAAGGACCCGTGTTGTGGCATTTTATAAAAATCTGATTTTATGACCATACAGATTTGGCACGAAAAGCACAATCGCGGTTTGCAAGCCACACTTATCAGAGCAAGCTTATTGTTACATGTGTATGATGTTTCTTTTCGCAGGCAGTGAGGTTTTATGCATAAGACCTGGACAAAGTGGGGCACAGTGCCTGGCTTATGTGCTCCCACTCTGAGGCTCACAAGAGCATCCTCTCTGGCGGCTCGCCACAGGAGGATAGAAGGGGCCCCACTGGCAGATTGGAGTTTTAGTTATACAAACCTTTTGCTTTTTCAATGCAATCTGGGAGCATAAATAGCACTCTTGGTTGAGCAACAGTCAGCTTAAAGCTGAACAGCGGTCTTGTCAAAGTGCGGGGATAGGGAGGATAACAACCACGATTCCGCTGCCCTTTGGTCCGGTGCCGATCCCCTCTGCTGACCTTCCCTGAGCCCCTGTTAGGAGCTTTGTGAGGAAGTGTTTTTTTTTTCACCCAGTTGACGAGAACTCCTCAAGTGAATCCGAAATGTACAAATAAAGATGAAAAACTCATGAAAAGATGAAAACAAGAAGTATTTCCTAAAGGTACTCTTAAGTAAACTACTTTCTTATATTCCTTGGTGCCAGTGCGCCGGTGTCAAGTAATGCCTCAGACTATGTCGACTGTTAAGTAGCGTAACAACTGTTGCTCTTCACAGTTCGTCTCACACACGGATGTTGTATGTGCGTAATGGTATTTCTTTGTTGTATTTAAACACAGCTAAGAAACCGGTTCAGTTCACAGCCTACAGGGAGGGCAGAGGATTTCCTGGTTTGATACGATGCATTTATCATTCCTTAATGATATCCACCTGTGAAGACAGTGTGGCGGGGGCTCGGGGGCTATCGATCACATTCTGAGGCAGGAAGGTGGTGGTGGGGGGAGAGTGTGTGTGTGTGTGGGGGGGGGGACACCAGCGAGGCTGTCAGATGAGTGGGCGAGGAGACAGATAGGCCTTCTTGACAAGTTACAGACCATTAAAGCATGCAGATAATGTGAGAAAAGGAGTCCGGAGAGACAGAGACAGAGACTGTCAGAGCCACGGAGAGGGATATGAGACAACGCTGCAAAGTATAAAAGTAAAAAAAAAATAGCTAACTGGAGGATCAGAGAAACTCCAGCTGGTTAATTTAGAGCTTTAACTGTTCTAATAAAAAAAAAAAAGAGAGAGGAAAAAAAAGAAAAAGGGGTCAGACTTAATATGCAGATGATGTTGTTTTGAGATCTTCTCCGAGTGCCAGATGGGTGTGATTTGCTCAGATCAAGCACGGTGCGATATGAGGAAAATTTGACTTGTAGATACTTCTCCGTAGCTGTCTAAACTTTTCGGGGCTCATCGCTCTCTTTCATGTGGAAAACATCTGTGAAGGCAGGTCAAAAGAAAAGCTAAGAAAAACGCTCAAAACTTTCATCCAGGCACGACAGATGAGACATACGTCACGGAGTGAACATTTTATGCTTATGGAAAACAAAAAAAAACATTGATTCATTCTCCTACTCGATAACAAATGTCAGTGCAGCGCATATGTTTGGAGCTGGGGGGAGAAAAAAATAAATAAAACAAACGCACATATTGTAGTTTTTAATAAAACTGCACGAGACAGCAGCCATAAAAAGAGAGCAGGGGTTGACAGGGGCCTCGAACCGCTGCCTCAAGGTTACCGAGGTATCTGCTGGGACGCCTGTGAACAGGTGTACTGGTGCCCTGTTAGCCATGTTAATGAAATCATTAGTGCCAGGCTCCTAGATGCGAGTGTCTCCGCGGGATTGGGGGAAGAAACCCTCAACCGTCTGTTTTGCTCACCTGTCACACTCGAGACGACGCGATGATTTAATTAAGCTCCCCTCCGAGGCCGTCCGTGGCTGGTTACGTCCGTTCAGCCAAACGGATGAGGCGTTTCATCATCGTGTGGCGTGTTTTAAAGGGATATGACCGCCTGCGCCCAAATGTTGCTGGGTGCGTGCATGGCACTCTGAGACGTTTTCACGCTCAGCGTGACCTTACGCGTGTGTGTTATTTGACAGATTTGAACTAATTTAGTGAAGGCAGCAAGTCCAACTTTTGCCTTTTTCTTTATTTGAAATAAAACAAAAACATGTGTGTGGGAGTTTCCCCAACACACCTTGTAATTAATATAGTTCGGCAGCAGAACAAAGAAAGAGAGGCCTGCGTGACATATGCCAGGTGAAAAATGGACCTCCTGTGACAACATGTGCTTTAACCAGTTGAAATATTAGAATTTTTTTAATTTATTTTTTTTTTTCTGTTAAAAAAAAATAAAAAAATCAGCTGGAAAAAAACCAGCAGCAGTTTGGGCCATTCCCCTTTCCTGCATAGTTCAGCGCTTTTTCCTGTTTATTTCCTGCGCATGTCTTAAAACAAAGTAATAATAATAATCCTTTTGATGAAACGATGCTGTCGCCCACAAGACACTTCAGCTAACCTTATACTGAGACACTTTAAGCTAAAATGTCTTCATGTAATTTGTTCTTTTCTTTTTTACTTTTACCACATTTTTATTTTATTCCTACCTCTGTGTCTTTGTTCACATATGTTCTTTTCTTATCTCGTGACTCCTGGACAAAATAATTTCCCTGCAGGGATCAATAAGGCGATCTTGAATCTTGACACGCAGACTTTAAAGAGTGTTACTGACAAAGATTCCTCAACTCTGTCGGGGACGCTCATTGTGGTATACGCTATAAGTGGCCCGCATGCACACATTTCACGTGAAAGCATAATTATTCCAAGTTGCCTCAGGATTTAGGGAGGGTGTACGTACACAGCTGTCACACACACACACACACGCACACACACACTGGCTTCCACTCCTATTCATAAAATGTCCATCTGTAGGAGAGTTTTGACAGCCAGATTCACATGCCCGGTTTATCTTGCTCATTTTATCGAGCATCTCCTCCAACTCAAGACAGAAAACACTGTAGTGGAATTGATTGGTTGTCAGCCCGCAGAGTAATAGCTCTGCTCATTTTGCATTGAAAATACATATCCCCCCCCCACCCCCACCCCCTTCTGCTTAGAGAGACTGACGGCGTGATGAGAGGGAGCAGAGTGATCAATGAACTGCCGCCTTTGTGGGGTTGAATACACTGAGGATGTAGCATTGATTCGCACTCTTAATGATTCAGTGGATCACCTGACGCTGAGTTGTCTGTGAGGCATGCACCACCAGAGTTCCAAATTCCTCTCGACCGGTGGATGCATGATGAAACCAGGGGTGCCAAGGCGACATTAAAAAACAACCACGCTTCTGGAAGGAAGCGGCTCTGCAGGAAAAACTCAATCTGTTTCCCGGCTTGTTAACGCACGCGCTCGCAGCTCTCTTGTTTTGTTTTCTCTTCAACTTGTCCCGCAGTCAAACAACGTCACGTTTATTCCGCAGCCCTGGACTTAACAAGAGGGTGATGCAAATTGAAGTGGCATTAATTTCATTACAAGCTGGGAACAGCGATGGATATGGCATTAGAGTAATTCAACTGATAGCAAGCTGAGAGGGCTGCAGTACTGCCGCCTGCAGCCAGAGCGATACAAAAGGCCCAGAGTAACCCTAGAAAAGCAGCTTTATTTATTTTATTGTTTTTATATTATGGACACCTGAGGGCTAAAGTGGTATAGAGCCACTCTTTAAGAGGACAGCACTGGTTCTGCATTCATAATAGCACTTTAAAACACAGCCATCTACCAGAGGGCCAGTTCTCAACAGCAGGTTTAGAATAACATTTGAAGAAAAGAAAGAAAAAAGAAAATGGGAACAAATGGGGAAAAGAAATTAAATATACCACATGCAAGAGCTTTTTGTATGGGGCGAACATCCCCCTGTAAATGCCACATCTCTGCTTTTTCACTGCAGCGCCAACCCAGCTCGGGTTATTTTTGGAGGTTGTGCGAAAATGTGAGTCGGTACTTGAGTCTCAAGTGGGCCGCTGCCTGTGACAGGGAGGGAGGCTCGTAGACATTGTTTAAGTGACACTTTACAAAGCACTTTGCAGAGCACGGCGCGACGGAGGCCCTCGCGTTTCTCCAGGTAGAGACGCCTCACACTTTGTAAGATTTAACTCGCGACATATCGCCAATCTGAGCTCCGCACTTCAGCCGCTTGGACGGTGCCGCATTTGAACCTAGGAGCCTGTTTCACATTGTATGGCATGTTAATTACAGCATATCAGGACAAGCACCCATAAAATTAAATCACACAAACATAAACCATGCCAAGGTTGATCAGAGGGAAAGCACAGTTTGTGACAGAGCGCGGTTGTGGTGCAGGTGAACTCGTCTGTCTTGTGGTTTGCTTATCTCATGAGTATGCCGGAGAACGCGTCAAATAATCATTAGCAGTCTGGCATCTGAGGGTGAAGAGTGGACAGATTTGTGACTTCAAAGGAGCTCCCGTGCTGCGAACACCCATGCTGCAGCCTTCTCCGTTGCACAATGCAGAAATAATTAGCTTCCCGTTGTTGCGTGAGAAATGGAGACGGTATCTGTTTAGTGCCATTTTTATGAGCTTTCCAAAGCAACTCAGCTAGTTATTAAGTGTGCCGAGTGTTTTTTTTCCTCTTTTTTTCATGTGTTTATGTACAGTTCCAGTTTGATCATTAGTGACTTGGCTCAGACTACAGGGGAGTATCATTAAAATGACGGCGTAATGTGACCAGACTGTACTCGACACTAAATGCCATATAGAGTAGGTTGCAGGCAAGTCTGTCGCTTTGATGGAGGCCCTTAATGACTCTGGCTGAAGCCCTATAAAGTCAAAACATTCCTGAACATGATGACAATGGACCGGTAATTCTTTAGGCTTGGCCTTGACGCCATGTACCGTTCAACAAAACCTACTCGTGTCTCTGCTGTCTGTGATTTTAGCCGGCGACCGGCGATGAGAAGTCAAGGGCATGTGCCTTATGACTGTCATTTGCATTCTTGCATTCCAGTTTTGCCGCAAGTTAATCAAGATAATGAAGAACGCAAGAGGAAGTGATTAAATGCCAGCGATAATCGCCAGAATGCGTCAGTTACTGAAAGGTGAAATTCTTTTAGAGCCTATTTCGTAACACAAGCACAGGTCACAGGGGAGAGACTGACCGTATGCGTCCGCCTTTATGCATGAACATGATACTACTCCACTGTGTCTCCCATAAAATGTGTTCCCATTCAAATGAACTGCCTTCCCAATTAGGTGTAATGCAATATTTGGCTGTATTTCATTAGGAGACAATGTTTTGTCTGTAGCTACAAGACAATTGTTGGGGCCTCTCGCCAGATAACAAGGTCCAGATCCCTCCTGTGGTTGGGTTTAGGTTTAGGCAACAAAAGTACTTCAGTTAAAGTTGAGAGGAGAGTTTTGAGTAACTACAAGTAATAATGAGGCAACCCAGGATCTTATTCTGCAAATGCGCAACTGCAAAAAGATACGTTCAGGTTGTCGTCTGTGACCCCAGAATGAATTGTCTCCTGGCATCGTTGCTGTGAAGAAAAAGCTTAAAGGAAAACACCAGATCATTTGAAGCTAAATCGCCGTCGTAAAATACGAACTGTAGTCACCATTGTTACCACAGCAACACAATCAGATAGGCCGTCGATGTGCAACACAAAAACACAGAGACAGAGAAATCTGATTAGACGCTGTGCTCAGGCTCTGCTAAAGATCTGACTTGAGAAACTAATCTGATGTTCTCTCTGGGCTGTAGGAGTGCGACATTCTGGGAGACAAGAAAATGCCAGAAACCTTACAACGTAATTATGTTGCTGTTCAATGTTGACAATTCGAGCGCCATTAGGTCGAGAACACGGGGGCCCGACGGTGGCGCTTTAAACGTTGCCAACGGGATGAGCTCTGAGCTGAGCTGGTTTTCACCAGGGGAAGTTACACCACATGCCATCTGAATCCGTGTGACGGAGCATTATAATTGTGTCTCGAGTCGCAATGCAGAATTACTGTCAGCATTAGCGAACCGACAAACTAATAGGCTGAGCTGTCAAACGCAGCCTACGAAGCTTAGAGGAGCTTGCATCGCGGCACGGTAAACAACGTGCGTGCGTAAGGTCCTCTTACACCGTGTTCCAACGTTACCTAAGATTTACCAGAAGATGCAAAGTTGCAGGGAATCGACCCAGTAATGACTGAGAGGAGTAAAAAGCTTCAGAGAGCTGTTGATGCAGGCGGAGTAAATTCTGCAAAGAAAAATGGGAGCTACAAATGGTTCTGTGACAGCGCCGTGTGTCACGCTGGCAGCGGCTTAGACATACAACGGGTTGCCGTGACACTGACAGGCCTAGCAGATGACAGTACATCATAGGGTGTCCGGCTCTGCTGCGCTGGGTAGTCGTAATGACACACTGTCTGATGACAGAAAGAGAGAGCTGGTTCCTGGCACATCTCAAATTGGCTAATTGAGGATAATAATGTCCAGGGCAAAGAGTTTCAGGTCATTTCAAAGGAGAAAAAAAAAAAGAAGTGTCTGCTTCTGGACAGTAAATCAAGCAGTGCACATGGAGGATATCACCTGTAAGTCATTACATGATGGAAATCTAATATGACACCATATTGTACCTGGAATTAAGTGAATGTGATATTTGATCTCCCCACCTTTCTCCCTAAGAAGCCAAAATACACTCTGCTTTAGCAGCGGCAGCAGCTGTTAAGTATATCTGAAACTCTCATTAACAGACCAGGAATGAATTGACTCCAGGATTGTTTTTAGAAACACATGTAAACTGTTGTTAGTCACTTCCTTCCTTTGGTTTCATTCAACATGCCTGGGCAAAAAGAAAACAAAAAAAAAAATTTAACTCAGTTAGATGCTGAACTTGATCTGGGACGGGTCTCTCTAGTTTGATGTCTAATTAAACAACAGATGGTTGTAAAAAAAAAAGAAAAAAAACTTGTGCTAGCCGTGTAGGTATGTTCGAAGGCTTACCTCAAAACCTCAGCCGCCACACAAAGCAGCTCCTCTTCCAGAAAAGCCCACGGCGGTATTCAAGTTTTAAAGCAAAACTGCCAGTCAGGCTCCCCTTTCTTGAAAGCTAACCCCCTTGTTTGGAATATGTGGTGCCATTGGCAGATAGCCGACAGCGAGGCCTGAATGGAATTGAGCACAAATTAGTCCATAAAGAAGAGATCAATTCTGAATAACAAGAAATTAATCTTCCAAGAACTTTCGGCAAAAGGGATTTGAGAGAGCAGATTGCTGTCTTCAGCCTCCTGGAAGTTAAAAACATTGTCCAGACTTTCTCATTCCAGTGTTCCCTTTATGCCCATGGGGCCTGACTCCATTCGCTCTGATCCACTCAGCAGATTCCATCCCATTTTCCCATCGATTTCCCCCAGCGAAACACCCCACAATCTCACCTCCCGAAGAAGACCAAATTAAAGGCTCGACACGCGGCGCCGGGGTTCAGGTTGAGGCTGGGAGGGTGACACAACCGGAGCTACAGTTTTGTTCTCGGCACGAACGAGTAAATTAGACCGAGTATAGTAATTAGGATCAAAATGTTGGCAGATAATGAGAGTGCTTGCCATTTACAATGAAAGGCGGAACGCTGTGCCTCTATAAAAACACCAGAAAATTATATCAACTTATTAAATCTTGCAGAACTTCACGTCAGGACTGCCTACTTGGTGTTAAATGTGAAAAAATATATCCTACTTCAAAGCCGGATCATATTTTTTTAATAATATCTGCATCCCATTTGCTACGTTATTTCATTTCCTTTCATGCCCTCTCAAGCTCTTGACTCAATTCCCCAAACTCGATGAAAATCATATCCTTTCAATTTTGCAGCTGCTTAATAAGTTTAACAGTCACGTTAGGGCACTCTTGGTCAGGACAGTTGACTTCTGAAATAACGCAGAGCTTATAAGGAAACATTTCATTCTGATGTTTTAGACCTAATAAGCCAATTCTGAAGTGAGGGCTTTTTGTTTAATAAATCCAGACTACATTCGGGGATGTACTTTAAATTATGTCTGGAATGCGTGGAGTGTTTTCTGTCTTGCTTCACAATCTTGTCAGATTCGCATTTGGATTCTCTTTGCGAGCGTACTTGAGAAATAGCAGATCTGCAAGCGGTACACGGTGCCGTGTGCAATATACATGTTGTAAGCTGTAACATACGGACATCAGCTAATGGTAGCTGAAGGGGGGGGGGCAGAGACTGTGCAGACATCCTCTGGAGAATTGTCTGCAGGTTAATGTTATACATTACCAGGACAGAGACCACCTGAGGAGATCATAAGAACACGTATCTATATATCTACAAGACCTCGAATGCTGCACACAAATACAAACAGTATTTTCCCCCATGCAGTAGTTGCCAGGTTCCACCAAGTCCATGCTACTCTGGCGCACAAATAATTTATTATCCTTAATTGTAAAACTGTTACTCAATTAAGTCTTGTTTTGCTTCCCTGTAACTACATTAGTTCACTCCTTAATTATTTTAAACAGGAGCCATAATTACAAAATAATTACACTGTAATTTGCAGACTTCAATCTAAGCATTATCAAAAAGACTATCTGAGGACAGTTTCTTTCTGTTTGCACTCGGTCACTAGGCTCCAGAAGTCCAGTGGTTTTGTTTATGTTGACTTGCTAACGTTCAGGTGGCTGGCATTTTACCACAGGTGGCCGTGGGCTGTATATAAATATGGACAAACCTCTTGAGATGTGACCCGCAGGTTTCCTGAGTGGACATTTTTAAGCTCGCTGTGGTTGTTATGGCCAGTTTTGGCATTTTTCTAATTGAAGAATCGTCAAAGAGGAGTAGGCATGCTGGTGATGACACCCACAACATGCCACGCCTATTCATTTTGGCTCCAGTACGACCTTTTTTTTTCAACATTTAGTAGGTTGTGTGGCATGTCTGCCAGCTTAGAAAAGTTGATAAAAAGTCACGCAATCATTTTATTATGAGTAGTCTGGGGAATTAAAATGTGTCCATTTCAAATTTGACTCATTTATGACTAACAAGATCACTCTTTAGTGTCAGTAAATGGCGCCTACAGGGCTTCAGGTCTTAGCCTTGTCTGTTTATGAGTAGTGTTACTTTCTTTGTGTAAGAATCTCCATTAACATATTTTCATATTTAGTACTCTAATGATTGTGTCTGACCACATGGACTGATGTAGCTTCTAAGAGCCGCCCTACTCTAATGATGTGCTGAATAGTTGCCACGCCAACACCACCGGGGTCCCGTATGGGCGTGTCCCCCTGAGGAGAGGGGCGGAGTTACAGGGGTTCATTCTGAAGGGGGCGGGCAAAACCGCTGGCTGTGAAAAGAGCTGTTTGTGACATGGTCAGTAGGGGCCTGTTTAATACAGTCATTGAGAATTTTTAACCAAAGCATGCAACAGAGATTCCATCAAGTCATGAAAGAAACATACCAACTTGTGGAAATGGGCATCTGATGTCACTTTTAAATCTGTGCAGTTCATGGGAATTGGCTCAAGTGGCCATTTGTGTAACTTTACAATTCTGTGTCTGTTTTTCAGGCCCAGGAGTCGCTGAATGTAGGCATTGTTGTTGAATACACAAAATGATCCTGTTTGTATTGCTTCTGTTAACACTAACGTTATAAATAGTAACACCATCACTAATGTCAGATATGTTTCATCAGATATAATATACCCAGTGAGAAAATCATCAAAATAAATTTTAGTACAACAAAGTGCCTTTCTTTTATTTTGAGCTATAAAACATCTCATAAAACAAAACAAAAAAAAAAAAAATAAGGTATCGCAGGGGGCTCATATAAAAATCTGTAAAATTGGGACATGTGAGACTTTCAGTGAAGTTACAGTCTTCCTGCATCATCGACAGCCGTGGGAGAGACAGCCAACAAGTGGCACATTTTGAGAGGGTAAAAATGACGACTATGAAAATGTTTTTGGCCAAATTAATTTCATCGGAAATGATCAGTAAATGATAATAAGCATTACACTAAATAAAGCCTTTGCAAATTGCAAATTCCAGGACCACTCATCTAGTGCTAGTATCGAAGAATAAATATGCACAGCTAGTGATTGCTGAAATAAAACTAGCTTTTATTGTTTTATTCACTTGTTTGCATTTCAGACTATCCAAGCCATTGGCAGGGTGACAGTTAATAATACACAACTACTTACTTGGTTATACACAACCACTAATGCCGGGTGAAATTCACCAAGAAAATATTTTACCCTCTAGCACATAGATCTTCAACAGGGGGTCCGCAACCCCTAGGGGGTCTGCTGAGGTACTGCAGGGGGGTTGCAAAATTGTTGGTTGATAAGATATTTTTATACATTTTTTTTTCACCCCACATATTTAAATTTCTTTAAGTACACATTAACTTGAATCCAACATATTTTAGTAAAGTATATGTATAATTTTCACAAGGCCAAGTTTAATATATGTGGAACACATATAGTAGGTAGGAGGTCCCTACTTAAAAAACAGGGATTGGAACGGGGAAACTCGTGACAACAATCAATTGGGTGAAAAACATCTGACGTTATGTTCTAGGGTTATTTAATGCACCACGTTAACTTCATGTCATTTTGAGTGTTGAGTGAGTGTCTGTTGACACTAAACAGAAAGAGGAAAAACAGGCACGTGGAATGCAATTATGTTTTGATGTCGATGCGCAACAGGAATTAAAGCCACAACAGAACTGATTCATCTTTCATCAACGTCCAATGGAAAAAAACTCCTTCCTCGTCCTTCCCCTGAAGGTGCGCTCATGCTTATCTATCACTGCTGGAAACTCCGGACATGTTAAGGCAAGTAAGAACAACTCTTGAATCCTGGAGGGGACAGGGTGCATTTTCTTTGTAACGGAGGGTGATAAAACACTCTCGGTAAAAAACAAAACCACACATGCAGCTGGAAGGTTTTGCACCAGTTATTCTGACTTGTTTGCTTACAGTGAGTCACACACGGGGTGTTTTTGTACCTGAGACTATGTTTCTCATCTAAGTCAGTGACTCACTGAGATGTAAACTGGGTGGATTGTAAGTCAGACTGGATGTTTGTTAATTAGTTTGGGATAAAATGTTCTCTGAGAGGTTAATCAGAGTAACATCAGGTGAAGTGAAAATCATCCACGGTCAAAAAGAAATACTTAGCCAGTAAGTGAATGCTGAATGCGGTGAGTAATGTATGACCTTTAAACAGTCTTTTTTGCTTTGGTTCCCTATTGATAGCAGTAAGTGACATCAATCGTTAGGCCACATTTTCTCAGCAGACACGAATAAAGTAGCTAATAGAAGGAGAGATCCACCACATTAATCAATCTTTTAAAGCCTCGCTGTTACTGTGCCTCCTTTGAGTGATTACACGGAAAATTGTTTAATCTCATTAATAATTCATAATGAAAAGTATAGGAAACACTGGATCCTAAACATAATCTCTGAGTTAGTGTATGATCTGGTGACATTATTAATTTCATGCTCGCGAGCGCCGTCATTGCAGAAACTCCCCTCAATGCTATTCTCCTTTCAAAAGCATTTTTCCCTTGTGATCTGCAGAGGTGGTGCGATGCCTAAACAATAATGGAGGAGTTTTCAATATTTTCCCCATCTGCTTTTATGAAAGCCTATTCAGAAATAACGTCCTGCTCATGAGTCACGGGCCTGGTCATTCACCCTCAAGAGACATTTGATCTTTCCGGATGACAATGCTTTGTGTTTGGCCAACGGAGACTGTGCCCTCTTTATCAACAGCATGCTCCATGTAGTGTTTTGTTGTCTATTCTGTTTTTGATCTAATTATCTAAATGTTATTTAGCCACCTGTGCATACATTACCCCAGCAGTGTCCCAGCAACTGAAAATAACTTGCCGTGAGGATGCGTGCCACTCTGGGTGACTTTAAAGGACGGCAAGACTTTCAACTGTATGTATGTGTCATTGCTTTGTGTGTTTTGTCCTCCTGCGTTGTGTGTGTGGGGCTCGCCTGGCCGAGGGCTGCTGGGGCCAGGCAGGAACAAGATGTTGTTCACTATCTGCCGGTGATATCTTGATCTCACGTATCCTCTTTGTCTCAGCCACGCGTCATACTTCCCATTGCCGTTTCCAGACACATCATCCGTCTGTGTGTGTGTACTGTGGAGGCGGCACGATTAAGTATGTGGTGGTTGTCGGGGTTTGCCTTTGCCTGCCTCCCGTGGACCCCGAGGGCAAGTAATCACGACAAAGACAAAACTGCATGGTATTATTTCAGCGGTTTTTGAATTGAAGACCTTTTACCCTGAAAACCATCTAATATTTTTTACTGCAGTTTCTCCCGCGAGCACAAGCGGCCAGGTTTAGGTACGTGTGTTCAGACTTTGCATTAACATGCGTCTCCGGAGCTGATCTCGGTTTTTGCACTCTGTATGCAAATAAACCCAGACATCCTCCATGCCATTACAGAGGGATATTTTAACAGCGGCTGTCTCTAATGGATCAATACCGCCGCTTCAGACCCGAGAACAGCTCTGTTTTACGTGTGCCTTGTTTCTGGCAACCGTTTATAATAGCTTTTATTTTTCTGAATGAATGAGGTAAAAATTCAGCTGACGCAGGAGTTAGACAGCCCTTAAAGCGACCCAGGACGCATTGCGTTCACACTGCCAAAGGAATGCGGACACATGCGAGCCGGACCATGCGGAGGTGGTCAGAGATTGGATCTGTCAAATGCGATTTCAGTGTTTGTACCTGTCTTTTACGTGATCGGATCGCCCAGATTAGATCACAATACAAGGTCTGAACAGGCCCCATCTATCTATCTATCTATCTATCTATCCATCTATCTATCTATCTATCTATCTATCTATCTATCTATCTATCTATCTATCTATCTATCTATCTATCTATCTATCTATCTATCTATCTATCTATCTATCTATCTATCTGTCTGTCTGTCTGTCTGTCTGTCTGTCTGTCTGTCTGTCACGTAGCTATAATGTGTATCCATCCATTCAGCCACTCTTAATAGTCAGTCAATCAAGAATGAATGCCAGCAGGCACGCAGAGAGACTATGGTCGTGACTAGGGAGTGAACTGTTTGAATTGCACTTCCACAATATCAAAAACAACAGCAGATAAGTGATAAGACAGAAACACTTAACTGAGGCAATAGAAAGCATTATCATTCATCTATGCCTAAGGGTGGTGACCTCCCAGCCGCTCACAGAGTGTTTTTACCTGCCTGCCCCCAGCCCCGGAAGATGGGTACTTTAATGGCCCCAGTGAAACGGAGGCTAACACAAAGTCTGGCTATACACATGTCACGGATGATTGAAGTGGTAATAAACCATTCTGTCCATTAGCGGGGTTGTTTTTTGCTATTAATGGAACCAGGGACGGTGTTTTAGCTTGTCAGTGCCTTCAGCGATCCCATATTGCCCCGGATGAATTGGTGGGTGGGTGGAAATTGCAGGATCCGCCGAGTTAAAAATACACGAGGGGGTGATTTTGTGTTTAGTTAGGGGGTGAATCTCGTCCGTCTTTTCCCCCTGACATGCGGTATTGAATGAGAGGGGGACAGGATGCTAACAAACACCGGCGAGCATCGTGTGTGTGTGTGTGTGTGTGTGTGTGAGTGTGTTGGTCCTCCACCCTTCTCAGCGGTGATCCGTCTCCCCTTGTGTCAGGCTAAAGTTAAGAGGACTCCCAGGCCATGTTGACCCACAGAGGTGCTTCCCCTCAGAGCACACGCACACACACATACACACAAGGCCCAAAGCTCTGGATAAACACAATTAAACGACCCCACCCTCCGTTGTCATTCTTATCTTATCTTAAATGCTAACCTTAACGCCCCTTTCCAACACACACACACTGGAAATGACCTCAGGGTCTCACCTTCCTTCAGACACTCATTCACTGACCGTTAGTCACTCCATCATCTTCTCATCCCTCGCCCCTCCCTCTTCCTTCCCAAAACCTTTCTCTTTTTCTCGCAACAAAGTGTCACTGTACCAGGTTGCCAGCGGAAGACAGAAGAAACGTCGCCTTACACGAGTTCCAATAAATGTCACTGAGGAGGGGAGTATCGCGGCCTCTCCTAATTTACCGTAATCTATTAGTGGCAATTTTCCTTGATGGGACAGTTCACGGCTCAGCGTTCTCCGCTTGACTTGTTGCCCAAGTAAAATCTTCAAGCCATTACATGCAATAGGAGGCCTCAACGCCAGGAGAAGCCATTGGCATAACTGCGGCGTGTGACTGCAGAATGAGGCATTTCGCATCATTTTCCACTGCTCTGACTGCATAATGGCCGACGCCCGGCCCTGCCCTCGGCCTGTTATATCTGATGTATCACACCTTGGGGTGCGTTGGTGAATATATGAACTAGTGGGCACAGATGGTTCAACGCTTGGCTGCCTTGGGTAAATAGGCAGCACAGTTCTCGGATGGCGATTTCCGCACTGGCTGAGAGCCTAAATTTATGACAAACAAAACAGAAGGTATTATCATGTATCACAGCCCTCCAGGTAGCTACAGGGCAATAATGAATTGTGCGGTGTGAGTGGTGATACATTTAGTCCTCTGTCTGCTCTTAGGGGAATGGCTTCATCACTCAATACCTGTTTCAAGAGCAGTGAGAATGAGTGATTGAGTTGCTGTTGCGAATCGGTGCACGTCTGGAAACTTCTGCATGGGTCAGGGCTGCGGGTTATTTTGTGGGCTCTGGCTCCCAGCGTTTTAAATGACCACGCTGTGTGCACTTTGCACTGCGTGTGCAGCAACAGCAGCCACCGCGCCACATGTAAACGGGAGAATCTGGCGGCGGGGAGCACTCACGTGTTTGTCAGTTAAATGTTCGGCCGCAGGTGAGGTCTTCGAGCTGTAAAACCGCAAATTTGTTGTTTTTACTTGTTACTAGAGACTTGCTGTTTTCCCAGTCAAAAAAAAAAAATAAAAATCTGAGCAAAGTTGATATTCTTATCCACTTCTCCGTAAGAATGCTTACCAAATAAAAATGAATAGCTATTCCTTGGGGAAACACAAATTGAAAACAATATACATATTTAATATTCTCCTAATCCTGACAAACTAATCCTGACTTCAGCAAAGACCATTTCCCATGGCAACAGATGAACATTTGCAAAGAGTGCCTCTGAAAAATAGCCAAGGGCGCTCACCATACCAAAGCACAATAAAAGATGGTGTCTGGTCTCCTTACAGTTACTTGCGTGCTCTTGCATTTCCAGTTGGCCAAGCCAGACAGGAGTGTAAGGCTATCTGGTGGAATGTAATGATCTCTACACCTCCGTGGAACAAAGACTCTTATCTTCTTCTGCCTTCTGCCATTTCCTTTACCCCTGGGCTCTGCGGACACGAAGGCGAAAAGGAGTGTAAATCACTGCCTCAATATGTCTTTCCCTTTGTCTTTCTTTCCTCTGCCCCCTTCTTCCTCCCTCTTTCCTTCCTACTGTCTGCAGCGTCACACCAGTCTGGTGCTACGGGGTGAATCTGTCTCGTGCAATAGCAAGAAATCTCATGCTGTTAATTCGCTTTCTTCATATTTTGCCTCCCCGTGGCTTTTTTTCTTTCCTGCACGGCAAAAACAATGCTTAATTTCCTATTTATCTCGAGCTCATCCTCGCGCTCTCTTTGATACGTCTTCTGTCTTTCCCTGCCTCGTCTTTCCTTCCAGCCCTGCCTCCCTGCCCACCCCTGCTTCCTCCCTCCCTTACAGTAATGGTTTAATTGAAGCCTTTTAAGGTGGTTGTGGTGGATTCATAGTGTAATGAGGAGGTGGGAGGGGAGAGGGGGGAGGTGGACTGTGGAGGTTTTCTCTGCTGTTGCCGGGCTGTCTGCTGAAGCGTAGTGTGGCCTGCTAGAGATAAAGCAGCCCCTGTGTGTTTGTGTTAGACACCAGCAATTAGGGCCCCGCTGCAACACAGAGAAGAAGAAGAAGAAGAAGAAGAAGAAGAAGAAGAAGAAGAAGAAGGAGGAGGAGGAGGAGGAGGAGGAGGAGGGCATCAGCCGCGGTTCCACTATGGTGGATCTGGAGCGAAGGCAGGATCTACAAACAAAAACAGGAAAAAAAAAAAAAAAAAACAGCGAGACATGACAAGTGATAGAATAGAAATGTAGGGATTAAGTGAGAGGAAGGGATTGGAGGCGGGAGACGAGCAACCGAGAAAAGAACATAGATAATTCTCATTAACAATAAAATGATTATTTTAAATTCAAGCACAGTGGGCATGCGGACACCCAGTTAAAGACTGGATAAGCCACTGCATGCGCGTTAAGACGAACACAAAACCAACCTCTAAATCTTTTTCTTTTTTCCTACAACTTAATTTCCTGACCTAGCCGTATACGTTCATGGTTCAAAGCGCTGATGTCACTGCCCCTTTGCTGTAATTTACTGTAAAGTTACCTCTGTGTTTCGCTGATTCGCTCACCAACACCATTGCGTGACATACTTCAGCTTTTCCGGTTAAACTAATAATCAGTTTGGGCAAATAAATGCATGTTCCACCGCCATGCACTTCTTCAAACACAATAATTACAACCGTGCCTAGGTTACGTTTCCCATTCAAGCGGTGAAAGACGAGTGACAACACCGACGAGGCTTTATGTGTAATTTGTGGCGATGTCTCACCACTTGCGCGCGTGAGTCGCATAGGTGCGCCTGCGTTTTGTTTCTTCCACCCATTAATTCCCTTTAGACCTCACCGTCCCTCCTGTCACTCCGCGACTATTAGCATGTTAATTACTGTGTAATGATAGCAGCAACATGGCGGTTGCAGTGACCCACATTAAATTGACTTTCCCTTCTTACCGCATTTAAATTCGCTGACCAGGGATAAATGGACGCCACCTCAGCACGCTTATCGCAGGGTCGAGGCTGTTTGAGGCTTCGGGGCTGACGACTAAATTAACAATTAAAACTGCATAGAAAGTGTGGATATTTTTCCTTATCTTTGAAAAACATCTTTTGAGTGTGTCAGTGCCAGGATGCTTTTCACCAAAAGTGCTTTTAACGTAGTATCTGCTGTGCTGGCTGCTCGTTTCCATATTTATAACAGATTGCATTTATTGTGTTGCCTTTATTCTGACAGATGGCACTAATGGTGAGTGGTGAGAAGTTGCAGATCGTTCAGTTTGTTCCGATGGTGTTGTTTCACTGCTGATGTTAACAGAAATGTATGCAGAAAAATCACTCATCAGAAAAATTAAAAATTAAAAAATTACTTCAAAACAACAATTGTTTAACATATCAAAAAGTCTTTATCTCAGTGCTTTAAAGTAATTAAATAAGATATATACACATTAGTATGACTGGACAAAAAAACAATTACAGTTCAGACTTGGGGCTTTGAGAAACTTGCCTTGAACTGCATTTTGCGACCAGAGAACATCTGACTGTGGTAAAATGATTGTTACTCACTCAGTGATTAAACAGGTAGTCATGCCTTGGCCTCAACTGTGTCTGTGTGGGTACATTTGTTATGTCTGAATGTGGGTTTAATCCCATGACTACTCCCATGAATGCTTCCATTATTTTGCTGCCTTCGCTGTGAATGGTAATAATACCAATAGAAAGCTTTAACTTTGGGAAGGTCATTGCTTAGGTTGGCTACAGCACTCACACCTTAGTCTCCCAGAGTGACCACGTAACTCATGCCTCAGTGATAAAAGGTGGCGGTTGCGAGCGGAAGCTAGCGCTGAGTCATAAGTTTGGAAGCTAAACGGGAAGAGGTTTTCACTTCGATGCGCCCTGTGGACGGAATTTCAACTTTTCTCACACGCTTACACACATACGGACATCGTCTCCCTTGTTCTCGCGTATGCTCATGTGGCGTGACAGCACACTGATTCTCATTCATTCCCCTCTGTGCAAACATGCATTCACAGTTCAAACTCCTGACTGGATCCACGGACGCAGATTTGATTTTGTCCTCAAAGGGCCCTGTTGTTGTTGTTCAACCTTTGCCTAAGACGCAGAGTACATACAGTATTGTGACTTAATTTAAACTTGGACATAACAGTCATACTGGATTAAAGGGTCTGCCCCTCGTGACTCTGGCCAGGATCTAGGAAAAATGATGCTGATTAAACTGGTAGGAGAGAGAGCGGGCAGCAACCCCTGATGAGATAGAGGACCGGGGTTTTTCATGCATGAAGAATTTAAAGGTAGACGCCTTTCTCAAATGCCATTCACCTTTACCGAGATCATTCATTCAAAACATATAGGGATGATACACAAGATAATATGGGGCGGAGATAATTAGCCTAGACAAATACTATTAAAGACGTTGCGTATTTCCTTTCAGAATCAAAAGGTCACAGTTGAGGTGCCACCTTTAAATCACCCGAGCAAGTTAAAAGCATGAAATTGCGCCAAATCACATGTTAAAGAGCACGGAGCCAGGCATGAAGCGGAAGCCGGTAACAAGTGGAAAGGAAAGAGAGCAACAACAAGCTTGTCCTGTACATAAATCTGTGAAGCAGACCTGAAGTACAGATGTAATGATGCAGAAGATATGCTCTATTCGTCACGGTTGACTTTCTGCCCTTCTGGAAAGAAAACATAAAAGAAAGAAGGAAAAGCACCGTTTCCCCCTCTCCATTACGGCACAGTCGCAAACAGGTATATGACTTCTCTGATGATTTAATAAGACCTCGTTAATTCTCTTTGTTTAAAAAATGAAGACTAGTTAGAAGTTCAGAGCTCGAAATAATTAGCAAAGTGGAGCTGACTTGCAATGGAGAAAGCAATGCTAATATATGTTAACTCAATTTGGGCTCGCTCCCATTGGCCCCACACGACAGGGCCTCATGATGGCTGGTCACGTTTTCTCCTTCCCCAGAAGTAAACATCTGCTAAGGCCCCAGTGACACATAACACGCCATCTGTTCCTTCTTCCCCCCTTTTCCTCACTCTTGCCCTCACGTCCCATTCCATCTTCTGTAATTAGTGAGTGACAGCTTTTAGTAAAAAAGGTGACTGAAAGGTGATGCCACTTCTTTCATGGACATGTCAAGGGAACCGCGATACAGATGTGAACTCCGCAGTGGTATAGTGTTACCGAGTACGGTTATTCCACCCTCGTCCAAGGCTTCTGTCTAGCCCATATGAGAAGGCCACAGGTCTCCGGTGCAACAGTGCAAGGACAAAGGTCTCTAAGTGAAACCAGAGATCTCCAAGGACGCATCTGGCAACCTGGGGCACTAGGTGAGTCGGGTAGATGATACGGAGTAGAAAAATGCCAATAATGTGAGTCTCCTTCAGGTTTCTTGGCAGGAGCGGGCAAACTCGATCCATTCCTTCCTTGGTGCATCTCTGTCTCTCTCTCTCCGTCTCTGGCTTGTCACCGTGTCTCTCCCTGCCACTCCGTCTTCCCCACTCTCTCATTTGTTCGTCACCCACACCACAAGCTGGACGAGGGAGAGGTGGGCAGACAGAGACAGGATATGCTGTTTGTCAGCCAGCGGCGGACGTGCCTGGCAGAGCTCCGCTGTCAGACGAGGTGTCAAATAAAGAGTCATTTGGGCCCAGGAACTGCGGGACAAGTTGTAAGTCTGTCCAACCTCTGAGGCACAGCATATCCCCCCCCCTCCTCCTGTAACAGTACTTGCCAGCCCTCTCTGTCATACAACCTGCCCCCCACCATCTTCTTTCATCCATTGCTGACTAGAGCTGCCCGTAAAACAAAAAGAAGCTTAGCAATAACGTGAAAGAGACGAGTGCTAACAAAACACTTTTTTTTGTGTGTAACCTTTCTACTTTTACCCCATCAGAGAGCTAAAAGGTGACAAGTCGAGAGAGCCACTATGTGTGTTTGTGTGTGTGTGTGCATGTGTATGTGAATGGTAAAGGTGAAGCTTTGGGACACGGAGGGCAAACAAAAGTAGATTTCCTCTAGGACGCGATCTCATCATCTTTTGTTGCCCTGTCAGGCAGATGGTGCCGGCTGGTCCCTCATTTAACAGACACACATGTGCCCTAACAGAAGTACACCCACTCCCGCCCATTCAGTAAAAGACCATATATCATTTCATTACCCGTCTTCGGTTTTGTACAATAACATCCGCCAGGGTAATAACCGCATGCTCTACTAGAACATTTCATCAGGGATATCAACCCGTACTGCTAGGCAACGTTGCCAGCTCTCGTCTTTTCTTGTAAAACTATCCGTGCCTTTCCCTGTCGACAGTGCGGCTACCTTCAGTCAAACAACACCTGATCCTTTTGATTAAATCAGAATCAAATTCATACAAGCTGGTGCTGCCAGTGGTGGAAGGTGGCAGTTCATTTAACATTTCACATTGGATTATAGGTTAGGAAAGGGCTGCAAATAAATGGAAGTTCCATTCTCATATAGTCCTGTATTTCATAGTTTGCAACAATGTTGGCATCAGGTCCACTGAGACAACTCGATAATGAAAGTAGCACCTCTTCATGACCATATGGGATTTATGAAACATTTGTGCAAAATTGTCTGAACAAGAAATAAAATGTAAAATTGAGACAAAAACATAAACAATGTTTGAAAAAAAATGACTATGAACTATTTATTAGCTTTAGCACATTACACATTAGCATTCATTCACATTTGCGTCTTCTGGACACCTGATATATTCAGTTTCGGTTTTCATAAAGTCGAGAATAAAATATCTCTATGTTTGCAAATAAGTCACTGACTTTGTCTATTTATTGTGCCATATTTACCATTTGGTGTAGGGATGTTATACAGGGCATCAGAGTTTTTTCACCAGGAAAATAAATATATATAATATTTACAATTCCGCTTTTTATATTTCTTTTTCAACTGTTTTGAATTGAAATGCTGTTAAATGCATTTTGCCATTAAAAGATCTAGTTTACAATATTGATATCTGCCTCTATTATTTATATTATATCCATTTACATTAAAAATGCTTTTTGGGGCAAATATTGTTATACGATTAAAATGCGATTAATCAAGATTAATTGATTACAAAATGTCTAATTAATTATATTTGTTTTTTGTTATTTTTTTAATCGAGTCCCACCCCTAATATTTAGTTATATGTACAATGCAAAAATCCTCAGAGCTGTGGAAAAATTACATGGAGATTTCCTGTAATGTCAAAACAAAAATGATTAGTGGTTAATGTTGGTGCACTATTGGTAAAAATATTAGGTAACATTTCCTCCCAGGTTCATTCACATTTTTCCTCATTTAGAATAATAAATATAAAATGTGGCCACACGTCTGGTATGAATTGAATATGCACGATGATGGGACTGACTGACTGACTTGTAGCCGCAAAGACACTAAGCAAATATGACTGCTTCTGCTTTTATAACAGATTTGGTTCTGTTCACTGGTTCTGACTGACCTGTCAAGTTTCACCCCCTACAGTGCTGCTCGGAGATTATATCAAATATAGACACCACATGACAGCTTCAACTGAAAGCTAAAGCATGCTTCTGCAAAAGGAAAAGGAACATAAGAGCATTAGTTTTTTTTTTTCAACGTTTAGCAGGGTTATCAGTGATTTACAGGATTTTTGTGCTTGTGTGTGCTTGTACGGCAGTATCTGCACACCTCCCTCTGTGCAAGTAAGCCTGACTGAACCTTGACATGTGTGAACCCATACGTGTACCGAACATTTAGACATAATACTTAGTTTCACACCACTCGTGTTTGTTGTAGCTTTCCCCTGTTTTCCACAGAGCATCACTCTTGAAAACCGAGTTGTCACACAAGGAAGCAAATCTTCATCACTTTGACTGAACGGTCGACTGATAACACAAAAGAACAGCTTCAGACACATCAACACTGTAGTAGGTCACCATGTCATAAGTGTTTACAGAGCCACCTTTGCACAGCTGCTTCCTTTACAGTTTGCTGTCATCACTACCCCTAGCCACGCAGAGGCAAACACTGATGGTATGGATGTCTTCCTAACACCTGACCATTGACATCATCTTCAGGTGTTCTCTATTCAATTTGTAATTCCATTCTGTCATTTGTCATAGTTAGGCATTCGGTTAAAGAAGAATTGCCCCGCTTCTCAGAATTTCAGTCATGCCACAACAACGACGTCTACGTGTGCGGAGCATTTTCGATCCTGGGAAAGGCCAACGGAATTTTAATCGCGGGAACTGATCGAGGAAAAGATTAGAAAATAATTTCTTTTACGTGTATTAAAACAAAATCCTGAATTAGTTACATGACGATTGGTTAGGTACATGAGTGGGAAAAAATTGTGCTCTCATATTAGCTATTTTCATATTAGCTTCGTAATATTATTGAGAGAACTGTTGATTCAACTGTGTCATTTTAGACTATTGTATTGTGTTGTACTGACACATTTCTATTATTGATACAACCCCATTTTCAGTGGGGTCAGTGGGCTAGGCTACCTTAAGCACAGTATATACCTCTTCAGGACTAGATGCCTAAGCCTATGCACGTAACCTGTGCCAGTGCTAGTCATTTATACTTGTGCACTCTTCAGTCTGGCTCACTCTGTATGAAAATGGCCAGATGCTAGTTGGTGCTGCATTTTATTTATTTATTTATTTATTTTTGCCAGTCAGGTTCATTTTTATGTCTAGTTCCTGGCTCACTGTTGAATGTGAGGCAGATCACTGAAACTTTTGGTGAAAAACAAGTCGTACAAATACTTGGATCCTCCACAGTCAATCTTTTTTCTGTTTGTTCCATTTTAATTGATCCAAAACAGTCAATTTGAAAATTGCGGCGATGGAGAAGCAGCCAGAAATACTAGCATTCATTATTACACAGGATAAGATGTTACAATCCCTTGTGCCAAGATCCAAGGCAAAACACCCAGTCTAACTGAAAAACCGACCAGTAGACTAGCAGTCAGCTACCATCTACCAACCAACAAGAACAGCAGTATGCAGTATGTGACACATCATTGGGGTTTTCAAGTGGGCACCATTCTCCACCAGTATTTTGTTAGGCCTACGACAGCTCAAGAAGGTTTAACAGTGAGTTCCAGCATCCTGGAGTCACCCCTTCCCATGCTGCCACCTCACAACCACGTGACTTTCAACCACCGAGAGATCAGCTTAGCCATTTTTACTGCTCTTCGAATAGGAGATGGAGATCGGGTGTACAGGTCGTGGCTCAGTCCTGTATCCCAAAAAAACGAGAGATTAGCTTAGTCCTTCTACTACAAAGTGGAAATCTTGCTGTCCGCATCACCATGACGTGTAGTTACATTTCTGGGGAGGTGCATGTCAGGCTATGGTGTCATCTAGGGCTGGGCAGTATGACCAAAAATGTATATCACGGTATTTTTCTGAATTCTGATGGTATCACTGTATGTTTATTTTCATGCATAATCATGTGTTCACATCATTTGCTATTGGTTGAGAGAGGAATTAATTGCAGTAGATTGACTGAGGACGGACTATTTTACTGCAATGTTGAGTAAATATTTGTAGAATAATCCCACACTAGTAGTAAAATAGGTTTGTATGGCACTGTGTTAGCACTGCCTGCTGTGTATGGTCTCGCCACGCAACGTTCTGAAAGCTGTGTAATCAAATGCACCAGTATGCCAGTATATTAAAAATTCATATCATAATTAAAAAAAAATGCTGGTATCCGGTATGAACTGGTATGCCGCCCAGCCCTAGTGTCAGGGTCTGGTTATGGTCTGAGTTCTCACTGTAGCTACAAATTGGTGCAAAAGCATAAATCGCCTGTAACCCTTTAGTTTTTAATGCAATCCAGTTTAACAGCACCATAAACTACACCCTCTAAATGGACCATACAGTTGAATTGCCACCTTTACTGCACTGTCACAGCATAAATTGAACTTGACAACAGTCCTGTATGAATCCCCCTTAATGGCTATTATAATGCATTCAGTTTCAACAGTGTACCTCATGTTTTGAGTGCATATTATATTACACCGGGGCTAAACACAGGCAAATGGATTTGTAAAATAGTCGCTATTATTATTACTTCTATTGTATGATATTTTGACACTTTTTATTTTACAAAATGTGGTGAGAAATAAAATAAAGACAATAGCCATGAAAACCCTTTCATGGGGACCTGGATTACTGAGATGAATAATGGAATATGGCTCAACAAACCTTTGGTTCCCTGGACTTGGTAGAATCTGTCTGTGCATGCAAATGTGTGAAACAAAAGTGTGTGGTGTGTGTGTGTGTGTGTGTGTGTGTGTGTGTGCGCGGGTGTGCCAGCCAAGCTTAAGCCACACAGCAGATGGACAGTTTGAATAAATAAATGTTGTGCATGACACTCCCCTCCCTCCTTCCTCTGTCCATGGCTACACGAAGGCCAAGTCATGAGCTGACTCTTTGCTTTCAGAAGCCTTTTGTCTGGCTTGGCAGCAGAACAGATTCAATCATGTCTGAAGGTCAAGAAGTTAAAAAGCCTCGAGTTGCCTCCCGTTTTTTCTTTTCATAGGATGGCGAGAATGGATACGGGGAGGGGGAAAAAAAAAACATTCAAACCGAAAGGAAATCATTTTTGTAAGTGAGCATTGCCTCATTTTTTTCTTGAGAGACGTGCGTGCCATCAAAGTATTGAAAGTATTGATACACATGAGCACCGACACACTGGATATCCACTATTCAAAACAAATGTCCATATATATATATATATATATATATATATATATATATATGGCAGGGGAAAGACATAAACAGGAGCCCTGAGGAAATTCATTTTGGATTTTGGGAGAGCTCAGTGAGTGCACAAGCAGACCGGGCTTCCATTTACACCCATATATACACTACCAGTCAAAAGTTTGAACACACCTTCTCAGTGAGTTGAATGAGAAGGTGCGTCCAAACTTTTGACTGGTAGTGTACGTGTTTTCCAAAGAAATGTGTGTTTGAAGTAGCGAGGGAAATTACAGACTAACACATTAAAATTGCAAAAATTGCCACTTTGTTTTGACAAATGCTGCATAGCTAAATAACAGGAGAAAACCCATTAAGAGATTCTATGTAGTATTTAGGGGTGGTGGCAGTGGCTTCAATTAAATATAAAAAACACTGGTACTTTTAAGGTGACTAGTGTTTTCTTAACCAGTTTTTCCACATAAAATTAGATCAGAACATTCAAAATCTTTATATGAGATAAACTATTACATTTTCTATGTTTTTAAGTTCCCACGTGATGTGCTGATTATTTAATTTTGGAATGATCCTCTTTTTTTGCAGTAAAGCTCTTTCCATGAGATTTATTGTCCATCAAAAGCAGCAGGAATTGGATGTAATTAAATATTCTGGAAGCACATCCTAACTTAGTTAAGTCAGGCATACAGATGCAATTGTAACTTTATATATATACACACACACACCTAGTCATTATACAGTAGTATAAAGACAAGCAGTCTCTCTCTTAGTTTGGCAGTTTTATGCTCAAGAGAAGGGCATGGTCTTAATACAAGTAGTAGTGCTGGATGACCAAATCCGCCTTAAGCGATGTGGTTGAGGATTATTGAAGTGTGTGTGTATGCAGGCAGTTCTGGCCAGATTAACATTCCTGTGGGAATTTTAACACTCGGGGCGACAAATTTGCAACACTGTTCCCCCTCGTGCTCCTCCTGTGTGCTAAGCCCAGGACCCAAGTTTAGAGGAGGTCATCTGGAAAGAGCAGAGCAAAATCCTGTCTTCCCCAAGAGCTGTTGGACCCCACTAAAGAGCAAGCAGAGGGTGTGTGTGTGTGCGTGTATGTGTGTGTGTGTCTGTGTGTTGGGGAGGAATTAAGAAGCAGTGGGAGGAGGAGATATGTTTTTCAGTCTCCCTGTTCCCACCAACTGAAACTGAGCCTTTTACTGGAGGTGGCCCCTGTCATTGTTTTAGATGCTGGCAACAACGAATTGAGGACAGGCATTAGAATTTAAATGAATGCAATCTCATGCCGTTGTTTCCATTAGCTGATGCCATAAACACTGGAAATGTATACTCAGACAAAAACATGTCGTCATTTTGGAAGACTGATCCGCTGGTCATTTTACATATTGTGGAATAAGAACCGGAAAACAAAAATATCATCGGGTCTCAGCTGCGCATTCGCTCTTTGCTGTGTAGAACACAAATTTGCATTTTTATTACCAACAGACCATTCTAAAATGTAGAGTTTTTCACAAGTCACAGAAAAAAATCTCACTAACCCTTATGGTTAAATGGTTTTTTTATCCTACCCCGCAACAACACATTCAATTACGCTCAATTCATTTTATTAGTAGCTCAAAAGTGTGCATGGACTGCCTGCAATAAATACACATCACATTATGACCACTGACAGGTGAAGTAAACAACAATAACCTCCTGCATCCTCATATGGGGACATTAAGTTTTGGGATTAATTGTAGCATATTCTACTTCATTTAAACCCATTGTCCTCATTAGTGGACAAATTAGTCTGCCATCTAGTGGTAGCAAATAGTCAATAGCAAGTACCGGTTTCAGGACGTTGGGACTTCATTGTTTGCAATTCTGGTTTTGCTCAGCCATGTACAGGTATTAAAATAAACAGTCTTTATTATAATATAAATATTGAAACAATGCCAGTGTCCACATATGAGGACATTTTTATTTATTTTAAAACAACACTTCCTGTTGAAAGATGATGCTTAGTTTTCATACTTCTTAGGTCCTACCGATCCCAAACACCTTGGAGAAAAAGCAAACTGAAGCTCAGGTCTCTGGAGGTTAATCATCTTGGTACAATGCAATGTCCTGCTTGGAAACATTTGGACCTGGTTTTTGTGTGGACCTAGCCACCTACCTAGATTAGACCTGGCATCCCAAGCACATAGCAATGACACTCTTTGATGGCACCAGGCAGGTGGTCATAATACTATGCCTGATCAGTGTATGTTGAATGAAACATATCCTTGATCCAGATTAACTAACTATTTAATCCGTCAGCAACATCTGTTGGAAAGTGATGAATTGCGCAACTGTGTCCAAACTGCATTCATGTAACCTTGCTAGTTCAGTTGACCTCTTGATATTTGCAGCACTACCCTCATCTCTACTGTGGAGCTGCCGTCTGCAGGTAAAATGTGTCAGCCTGGAAAAGTGGAGCCGGTGAGGAATACCTCTGTAGCTCTCCCACATCTTATCTATTAGAAGCTCTTACGTGAGTCAGGACAGGGCAGACGTGGGAGGCAAGACACCACAGTGTCATCAGCTCCGCACCGGAACCCAGGTATCTAAATAAAGCAGAAAGAGTGGCGTTGGCACACAAACAGATAAGCACTCTCATTCCACTCACACTGTCACGCACGGATGCGAGCAGCATCCCGACACGAACGTCTTCATAGGAGTCATTTTCAGCACAGCTGTGGGCGAGTTTATCTGGAGAGTCGCCCCTTACTGCTGTTGTGGCGTTAGAATTTTAAGATGATGAGTTACATGTTACGAGGAAAAAAAGGACACTATGAAAAGAGGGCAACCCTTTCAGAGCCACAGGGCTAAGGCTGAAAGTCGGGGAAAAGCAAACCTACACAGGATGGATGCGAAAGTAACACACGCGCTTTAAAGAGAGTGGATTATAAGTGCACATACTCACACAGACTCATATACACGCTGCAAGTCAAGAACGTACTGTATCATACTAATGGAACGCAATTGTTCTCAGGCTTGCTCTAACAGCTGCAGTCAAGTGGTTAAAACAGTAGGTAGCAGATATGAACTGGTGTATATACGTGTGTCTGGTAGTTGTAACACCGGGGCTGTTCATAGCCTACTGGTGGTCACAGGGTTCCAGCAGCAGGAGCACGCTGTGCAACACAAACCAGAGGAGGGGAAGCAGAGGTAGAGTGAGGGTCAGCAGCTAGTGTTTGGGTTGAGGCCACATTCCTTAAACTCAAAGTGTCTGTGACAGGGAAATAAAAAGACCGCTGTTGCTGCACTAACCGTGCACCAAAGGAAACCCAGGCCTATTATGATCACAAAGGCTTTAGCTCGCATATTTCAAAGATTCGTCCGAGATTTTAGGTCGACCTCGAGACGTCTTTAACCTCCTAACCCGATAAGACAAATAGGCGAGCCACTTGACGTTTGTGCGCTCAAAGAAAAGAGAAAAGTCGGTAAAGATACTATGCAAACTGATGAAATGTTCACCGAGTGTTTAAACCCGCTCCATTTTTTCGGGCCAACAGGGAAGGCAAAGAGAGAGAGAGAGACACAAAAAACACCTGTGCGCGGACACACACCTGTCCAAACATGGGCCGTGTCAGAGTGGTGTGTGGACACAACATGACAGATTGGTCATTCATTTCCAGGCGGCAACAATAAACTGTAGAAAGACTGCGAGTGAAGTTGCAGTCGATGGTCTGCTTCTGCTTCCACAACACATGCACAGTCCTGCAATTATATTCAGTAAAAAAGAAAGAAGGATGATGAAATACATTCACAATCATTTGGACAGCCAGTGGATTAAAGACGGTTTCATGAGTGTACCGCATATTAAAAAAACAAACACTTATTAGATTAGAATTTGAGTGTTTTAGTTAAAGGCATTCTTACCACTCTGGCTTTTCTTTTGTAATCCTAAAATGCTCCTAATAAGCTTATGGCACACTAAAATGTAAAAGACATCCACCAGGTGTTGAAACTCATTAATATTCAATTCGCAAATGATTTGCTGAGCTTCCTGGCTGTTGTCTACCGCTGTCACCTCTCTGGCAGAGACAGAATGTGTTACTTTGTGACTATGTAATAAAGTTAAAAGAAAGAAAATAACAGCTAAACGTCTCAATGGGGACTAAACTTAGCTAACGTTAGCTGTCAAAACAATTATTCAACGAAGTGTAAAGCCTGCAAACAAAATGACTGCAACCTCTGCTAATTTTATGACTAGCGTTACCGGGACAGTTCTGACAAGGTAAGATGTTACAGCAGCAGTTTTGCAAGTCTGAATACTGCCGAAAAACAACACATTTGACTGCAAACGAAATGCTATAATTACAATAATGACGTTAATGGTAGTTTGTCAGTCTGCCAAGGTAACAGAACACTGTAAGGGTCTCTTATTTCATAGAGGGTATGCATTGACGTCACTGCAGCCTGGGGCCACGCCCCCTGAGTGGCAAATACACGGTGAAATGTAGCAGTAAATACAGCAAGACTGGGAAAAAGTGGGTCAAATTAAAGACAACTGAACTCGACAATGATCCATGCAAAGTAGCGTGGATTTGGAAAAGTAGGTTAGCCTCAGATTCACTTAGTTTAGGTTAGCTTTAGGTCTTTTCTTAATGATAAATGTAGCTAAATTAAAGATGCTAACGCTAAGAGTTTCACTGAGAAGTAACGTTAGCCATAAAATACTGTAGCGTCCAACAAGACGTTTAAAGGATGACAAGTAGTGATTGCAAATGTTTGATTTATTTCTTTTTTTTGTTATTTATTGTTGGAACTGAAATAGTTACTATCAGTTGTAACTACGCCAAAACAACAACATCCACCAACTTATCCGACAGCCTGAATTCTAGTTGTTTCTTCGTAATGCAGCGATCCATTTACTTCTCTTTGCTTTGGCAGATATCTGCAAAAAATATATCTCTGATCTCTACAGGCGATTGCACAACAGCTCTTCCTCCTTCCTCCTCCATCTCTTTCCCACTGCATGTGTCGGGGAGGAGGGGAGCGTCAAAGGTCAGACAGGAGGATGAGAGGTGGGACTTTGGAGGGAGGAGGCGGAGTTGTTCGAGTTCAAATTTTGAAAGTGCTGCGCAATATTGCTTTAAATGTTAACTACCTCATATATACACAAACGCAGGTTGAAAATCTTTGTAATTGAAAGACGATGATTTAAAGGCATCCATTTTGACTTGTGCCGCCCTCTTGAGCCCAACCCAAGGAGGCTGGTATTGTGCTTAAGGGGTGAGGTGAATACTGGCGACCTGTTCAGTACAACACCTTTCGCCACCTTTCGCCAGCTGGGATAGGGATAGAGGACGAGCCGCTTTAGAAGATGAGATGAGATTGAGGTGAATACGCCGACTTGTGAACTTTTTTCCGACCAAATACCCAGGTTTCCAAGGGTTTCAAAGGCAACGAGAGAACAGTGAGGACAGAAACCTGAGAGGAAGGAAAAAATACATATATTTCTTTTTAAGAGCAAGCAGAAGCGGCAGGATCACAGCAGTGGCCTGCTTTATGCATCACCAAAGTGAAATGACCTCAGAAGCAAATAAATAAAAAAGGAGTTCTAAGTATTACCTGTCAAAGAATATTTGGCAGAAGATAAAATGCAATTTTACAAAGCAGCAACTAATTATGAAACAGGATTGCTGGCTGGATGTTGGCCGTCCTTGATTGAGTCATCAATAACGCTTTAGCTCTTGCAGCCATTATCATCTTGCTAACACTGTTATTAATTCATCCACCTTGTTAGTGTCCATTCATCAACCGGACTGAGGGAAGATAAATTAAGGTTTCCGGGGGGACTCGGGTGGAGGACGGCTTTGTAAATGTGAATTGATGATAGATCAGTTCTGACAGAAGTGAGACCTGACAACAGGACCAGCGAGGCTGTCATGCATTTCTGTTTCCTTTTACAAACTCACCAAGTGCTTTAAGCCCCTTTCATTATTCATGTGCCATAAAAAAGCTGATGTGAGTGTTTGCCATTCATAGATTAAAAGGTAGAGACGGTTTTTGATTAATACTGATATGCAAGTGGCGGATATAATGGTAAACATCTGGACTGTTTTTTATTGCGGGAATAACGGAGTAACCCTAACCCTAATCCTACAGTATATTAGGTCATAATGTTATGCCTGATCGGTATACATTCAAGTGCTGGCATTTTCTATTTTAGTATTTTCAAAAGGTCTCTTCACTTATGCATGTAGAGTCATGTGAAATCCTCTAAAATGATTTCTGGGTCATCCCAATTCAGCCAGCGCTCAATTTTCTGTCCACTGCCTCCTGCGGGCGAGCGGTTTAAACCTTAACAATCGGCAAAATGTCAACTACTCCCCCGACTGGCAATTCTGCTCTTCCTCTACACACATAGGTAGCACACACATACCCGGACATAAAACAAAGGTTAACTATGAGACTATGGTGTGACTGGGCCCTTATGAACATTATACCTGCGATAGACACAGCCTAGACCTCTAGAGAGCCTTTTAGACCTACCGCCTTGAAGGGCACTTGGCTTTAAAACGCAGCATTTCCAGTATTCACAGTGGTTTGTATGGGCCTAGCCTGCGTGTTTGGAGGATTTGACTTCTCAAGATCTGTATCTGAATGCAGTCACGCTGCATTCCTCCCTCTGTTTACATGGGGATTGTGTGCGATATGTCCATAATTGTTTGGGGCTTTGGGATGTTTTCTTCTCCATGGTGGTTTCATCTTACAATATCACAACTAATGATTTTAACTTTTCTATCAGCACACGGATAGGTGTTTGGAAATTGCTGTTAAGAAGTCGCAAATGGATACCACATTGGCATATGTGAGTGCAGGGTGATTGCGGTTGACCGCGAAATAAAAAGAATTGCAAGTGCATGACTGAAATTAAATGCTAAAAATGTATTTTACATTTTCCCATCATCACTTTGACATCATTGACTTCATATCATATTTGCAGCCATGCTCCCCCTGATAACTTTCAAAATGTCGTACAGACTGGATTGTTTAGTCTGAAGGCATTTCTCATGGTCGGCTTAACACATTATCTGGCCCTGTGTTTTGAAACAAATGCAATAAAAAGCAAGGAACATAACTCTTGTAGAAACAGTCTGGCAGTAAACGCGTTAGTGTAACGTGAACTGGTTTACATCCTGGTTCTTTCTCAAGCACACTGGCGTCTCAAGGCCTTGCGGTTGGACAGACAATGAACCCTGTGGAGCTGATTTCACCAGACTGGTTCTCGTTAAAGGTAAGGCATTAAACCATTTCACAACAACAAACATGAAAACTGAACAGAAAACCTTTACCCGAGCAACAGTCACACAGTCACACGGTGCATGTTTAATACAATTTCGACTAACTGATACTGATAGGGTCAACTTGTGTCCAACTGTGGTTCGTCATATCTTTCTGCACATCTTATGTGCAGAAAGATGTCTTTGGAAAAAGTAACACTGGGGTGAACTGGTCTGTCAATCACCCGTGATATCCACGTGTACATCTAAAGAGACAATGCACCAGGAGTGGCTGCATCGTGTGTCATGTCATTCCAGGAAGTAGTCAACCACAATCTCACAATCCACGCAGAACATTACAACTGGCTGCAAAATCTGATACTCCAGTGAGTCCATTACTCCCCAGCCCTCCTTGCCATTAACATGCAGTTAGTCATACATGTTTATGGCCTCTGCATTTAAGAGCTCAGAGAGAACATGCCTTCCTCCGGCAAATAAAAGTGCTAAAGGAAGTCCAGACATGCTTCGACCTCCTCAGAGTTTTATGCTGTAATAAAACATGTTTACATGCTTTTTGCCTGTTTGGACCCCAAAGGCACAAGGGTGAAAAGGTTATCTCAAAGCCTCAATCTGCCCCAACCATCAAAGGACTCTTTTTTTTTTCTTGCTTGAAGCACTTTTGATTTATTACATTTTTACTGTCTTTGATTCATCGTCTTTCACAGAAGTAATTGTCTTAGGAGAATCTGAGAACGAGAGGAGGACTGACAAGGTTGCTGGTATTTGTAAGAAAGCAGAGGCTTTCTTTTGCCCTTCCTAAAACAGCTTTGAAGGATTTATTGAAAAGATCAATACTTGGATTTAGATGGGAATCAAACACAGACCTTGACCTTTTTCTGAGTCTTTCAAAGGAAAACTAAATGTTTCTGTTGGGGTGAGAGAAATCACAGATTCCCAGCCCATTATGAACCGCTCCCTCTTCCCTTTTTAGCTTTTGAGTAAACTTGGTTTGCAATTTTTCCCTCTTATGTCTACTTTCCTTTTTTCTCTCGGCTGGCTCTGTGTGGCTTTTATTTTCCTTGTCCTTCTCCGCTTTTCTCCTCTCATCACTTCCCTTCAATCCCCATCGCCTCTTACACTCTGTGCCCCGATACACATCATTGTCATCAACAAATGGCTGGCTCTCCATTTTATTAGTGCCCCCGTTTAAAAATGGCTTTCTGAAGGGAGCGCAAAGGTTCCTCTGCCTGGCTGGGCCCATCTGTACTGTGGCGTAATGATTTTTTCACGCCACATTAAGTTAACACTGTGTTGCCAGCAAAGCGGGCCAAGACCCAGTTTCTAATTGGACTAAGAGCAAGAGAGAGAGACAACACTTCACAACATCAGGCACATTTCAACTTTAACTTTATCAATGTTATATCTTCCTTTAAATGTTATATATCATTTCTCTCTGGCTTCGGCTTCACAGTTTTAGCATTTCATTCGGTCGCACCTGTTGCGGCTATATGAACATGTTTGAAACTGAAACATGGAGAGAAGGATTGACATTCGGCTTTGTTTGTTTACACCGGAGGCAGATTAAAAGTCAGTGTCGGGTCATAAGGTTGGCCAGATTAGGCATTCAGGATTTTGGTGCACAGGGCCAGGTTGCAGGTCAAAGCCAACAAGTTACACATGGGTGGACCTCTCCGGTGGTGCAGTCAAGCGTGCAGGCCCACTGGACTCTCTAATCTTTGGAAAGGCAAGCCTCTCAGCACTTAAAACATTTAGTTAAATGTGCCATTAAGGGGGAAAAAAAGTACTGCATTATTTTATGATCTTATAGTAAATACATTTCCTTGAGAAAATAATGGATGCGCTGCTTTGAATATCAAGTCTGTGCAATCACTTCCCATGTTTTCTCTCAGTCTGTCGTGCATAACTGTCAGTAACGGAAATGTAATCGTGACAAGACATGTCATGTATAGGCAGGAATAACAGCTGTAAGCACAACTGCTTTCCAAAATGCCTGCACCGGTATGACATATTTTAATTTGTTCTCTTACTAGAAGACAACCTTCAGGACAGGCTTCTTCTAGAATGCTTGAGAGCCATCCGTTTCTACAGAGCACCTGACATCCTGATTATAGACAGTTGGGCAGAAACCGACAAGCAGGGTAATCCCCTCTTCTCCGAATTGATGTGCACTGAATCTGCCGAGCTGGAAGGTGAAGCTTTAGATTTTCTAGTAGATCTGCATTCCAGTCCTCACCCTTGGTCATGATCCTGAGGGAGCTGGGAGTAGAGTTTGCTCACATGAGCAAAAAAAAAAGTCAGTTGAGATGGTTCGGGTATCTGAATGGGATACCTCCAGGGTGGCTTAAATTTGAGATATTCCAGGCATCCCAACTGGCATGAGAAACCGAGGCGGACTCAGACCACGCTGGAGAGATTACATATCTCATCTGGCCTGGGAATGTCTCTGGATCTCTCAGGAGGAGCTGGAAAACACTGCTGGGCAGTGGGATGACCGGCCTAACTTGCTAACATGCCGTGACAATCATTTCCTGAATAAGTGGCAGAAAAAAAGATGAATGGATGGAGAGGTAGCACATGTGGATACGACTTAGCTTGATTTTTCTTGTGGCGCCTCTACTAATGTCACCTCAGTCCACTTAAATCTCACCTCAAACTCAATTTATACAGATTAGATTTAAATACAGTATCAGCTCCATACAGACAATTTACTTCTTTAAACCTGCAAAGACACATCACACATGAGCCACATGTGAGCGGAGAAAGCAGGCTCTGTTTCAGCTGAATGGAAACGACTGTCATTTGGCCATTGGAGTAGTGGTGTCAAAGTCCCACTAGTTCTCGCTTGTTGAAGGTGAGTAAATATTCTATAAGGCAGCAATCTTAAATTGAGATTACCGGATATAAAAATGCCACACACATGTAAATAAGGCAGTGCAAATGTAGCGTAATGTGCTGGGTTTCATGCAGCACTATTGTGAAAACTCAAGTACCAAGTGACAATGGGAAAGACACTGGATTGAAATCTCAAAAGCTTTCATAGATCCTCTGGGGGAGAAAAACACTTCAGTGTTTTTATTTTTCCTTTTTAAAGAAAAAAAAATCATGTATTTGCACCTGTTCTGTAACATTTTTGGAAAAGTTTCTTATGGCTTAAGGTTATTAAAAGCAAACAAATTGGAGTTTGTGTTGGTGTTTTCAGCCACTTGCTACGAAGAGGGAGTCTGATTCGTATTCTTTGGTCGTAGAAGTGCTTCCACCAAAAATATCCACATGAAGTCCAAGTGCAGTAGTAATGTTAATTAGGTTCTAAATAAAGATGTTTGAAATCCTGTTTGCTGGATGCTGGGTGTTTGGTCTTGATTTCTTTTTTAAGTTAAAAGCAAAAGCATGTTAAAAATAAACAGAGCCATTCCAAAATCGATAGCAATGATTGAGGATATGGATATATGTGTTATAGAGAGTATCCAGCAAACCGAAAAAAGGGGAACTATTACAGTGATTCACTGTATAAAAAACTAAAGATGCGTGCACGTCCACAGACAGAGACACACCAGTGTTTGCAGGGTCCTGTGGTGCAAGCCAATAGTGCCCTGTTCTATCTCACCCATCTTCCTTCCTGCTATCCCTCTCCCTCTCGCCTCTTCTGGGGTCCTCATCCTTCTTTCCTGGTGAACACCTTGTGTCTTCTTCAGGTGATGAATGCCTCTTCCCTCGCACGCTGTCTGGGTCTGGACACTCTTAAATTACCCCAAGCTGTGGCGAGGAGAAGAAAGAGGAACTTAAAAATAGCATTTGGACTGTTTTTTTTTTTTCCTTTTCTTTTTTTAGGCTAATGGTTGCCCTTCGTCGACCCCGCCTCAACCCCCTTGTCACCCTTCTTTCTCTCCCCCATTCCCTTCCTCCCACCTTCCTTCCTCCCTGCGCACACAAGAAGAGGAGGTGGGTTATTGATGGTAATTCTGCGGACCTCCGCTACTTCCACGCACGCACACACTCACACCATTTTCCCCACAGGCCTCATCTCTCTTTTTCTTCCTCCCCTCTGGCTCTCGCATGAATAATGTTGTCCCTAAGCTAGAATGAGGTCAGGGAAGTAATGGCGAGACATATTGTGCAGTTAAGGCCATCTGCAAATGGCCCATCAATAATCAAAGGCCACGCATTAGCAGATGCAACGCAGTGTCCGTGTGCACATTTATTTATTTTTCTTATTGGAAATAGATGATGCAATTGATAATCTTATAAGAGCCGTTAGTTTAATGCAATAAGTCATTATTTTTAGGAATAACCAGGGTATGAATGGTATGATGGCTTTTTTTTTTTCTCTTGAATAACAAAACCTAAACAAATTAAAAGCACTTACTACGAGAGGTTGTGGGTACATGCATCGTGGTGCCAGCCAAACGATGGCTCCCCGTTCGGCACTTGACAAATTGATTGTTATTCCTGCAGTTAGAGTGATGAAGAGCCCACAGCTCCTCCAGGGCCTGTTTGACCTCCACTGTTGGCACATCAGGAACACAACTTGTCATCAAAGTTTGTTTCAGCCCAAAGAGACGCAGTTAACCTTTGACCCCTCACCTCTGCTGGCCCTCCGTAAAGTGGGAGCCCCCAACTCTGGAGACTGACAGCTTTCTCAAAGACGGTGTTTGGAGCAGGGCGTTCTGGGTCAGAGATATTTGGACGTTTAAAAAAAGGAGGGGGGTGGGGGGAGTCGGCGCAACTTTATTGGCTGGCGGGACTGGTGAAATAAACGTGGGCTGGCTTTTAGTCGCCTTAATTGTGCCCCCCAGTACTCTCTTCAATCTCCCTTTACAACTCCCCAGCTTAAATATTTACAAACAAACCTGCACCATGGTCACATATTTGTCCATTTACTCATTTGCCGGTGATTAGAGAGCTCTTGTTCTTGACTTAAAAGCCCACTTAGAGCCAGTCTACCTCCTGCCTAGTCATACTCCCAAATTCCCTTCACCTATTACCATTTCTGCCTAAATCACATTCATGCATAAGTCACATTTACTTCTTCATGAGAAACACAACTGGGCTGTATTTTTTCTGCTACTACTATATATTTTATCCAGCATTATATATTTACATATATATTCTAACATATCTTACAACTCTGTCGCTATATATTGTATCAATATATCTACATGTCAAGACATCATCTTGTATTAAGTAAAAAATCAGCCAATGGGTTAAGCTTTTTTTGCTCGACAAAAATTCTTAAAATACACACACAGTTCTTATCTCTGAACAAAATATAAGATGTATTTCTTTGATCCAAGGATTTTTTTCTTTCTTGAAATACCGCAGTAAAGTCATGCTTTGCAGCAAAGAAATCTACGTTCTTGACCTGAATAAATGTTGTAGCGAACCACACAAAGGAAGCTACGGAGGAAGCCAAGTTTATTTACTGAAGCTCGAAAACGCCAATAAACGTTCAACTCTACCACAACTTCAGTTTCTCACATTCACTGACATCAAGGACAACAAACACACGCTCTAGCAACTCACAGCAACACTGTTAGCTAGTAGAACAGAGGGAAGCTTGAGGCGAACACTGTCACTGTCAACTGTGAAAATTACATCTTGCTGTTTTGGTGCCAAAACCTTGGTTGAACCTTGGTTTTGCTGAACTCAATAAAAAGAAAAGGTCGGCGTCAGACAATCATCAACAACTCTCTGTTTGCAGCACACACTTGATATCAGGTAAGATTGATATGTAATGTCTCATCAGTCAGAGTGAACTTTTTAAAATAACACTCACGGTCTCAGGGAGTGAATGTGTTAGTATATTCTCTAAAAAATGAGTTTTCCTCATCCATTCTTGCCAAAACAGTCCATTGAAATATGCAGTGTTTACAAGCTAGCGTGTTTGAGATGTTTTGCCTCCAGCTAAGCCCCACCCATCAAAATACGTCACACTGTTTACAAGCTGTGAAGGGGTGTATATAAACCGCAATTTAATAGCAGCAGCTCCACATCGCATTATAAGATACACAAATTTTATACATTGCACCTTTTATTATATTTTCTATTTAATTTCTATTTTACTTATCTATTTAATTTTCTATTTTTAATCACAAGTTAAACTTGGAAACTTCTTCAAAAATCCAACAGTAAGCGCTGCGACCAAACTTCACTAATGAACTTACACTTTAAGTCAGCGTTCAACTGCATCTTCTTGAAACGGGTTAGAGAAAGTTTATTGCACTCTTTGAGTATAACCCAGACCACAGGCACGCAAACGATTAAAAGTTTTAAACGTTGCAGAGTTTCCAGACGAAGAAGAAATCAAAGCATGCATCTGAGACATCAATAAGTGTAGCATGCCAATAACAGCCAGAGAGGCCGGGGCAGAGAAGGCAGGCGGACCAGGCCTGTTAAAAGAAGCTGACTTCCATTCAAATAGCCTTCAATGCTCTGCTCCACTGAGCAAGCTGAACAAATCAATATCATTCATTTGAAGGCATTTCTTGGTGGATATATCAACAAGTATCGAGGAATGTTTTCACCGATGTGTGTGCGTGTGTGCGTCGTGCTTTATTGGCCCATTCATCAAAACAGAGCCAGACCAGCAGATATTCAACATATAAATTTCTCTCAAAGGATTTGAGAAGATATATCCATATGGCCTTTTTCTGGAATCAGAAGCACACAGAAAGCCACAGGATATACTTTAAAGACAAAAGATGACGTCCCAAGGTATAATTTATTTAAATGCATTGTGATGAAATGTGGTTTCGGAGCATGTCCTACACTGCTGCCGTGGAGTACTTTTCGAGTACACTTGGTGACCCTTGAAGAGGTGCGTTTTATTGAACATGTGGTTTTGATAGAGAGAATGTATAGAGTTTCAGACTCTCTTCTGAGTGGCAGATAAGAGCGCTGATCGGGAGACGTTGGTATGAGGAGGTGCTACCGGCGCCATTTAAAAGTTTTAATTTGATTTTACAACTTCCAAACTCCTGAGCCTCTTTGACATGGTAAATTTGTAAACTGAATTTATTCCCAGTCTGTCGCATGATTTGTGTTCAAGACTTGTGTTCAAGTAACACCAATCCGCACATAACATCAAATAAGTGACTTCCATGGTATTAAAGTGGGTCCAAGACTGCATGAAAAAGTTTACGCTACTTGATTTTAATGTACATTTAAATACTTGACAACAAGGTAATTAAAATTAGTATATTCATTTCTGACTTTTCACAGCTAACTAGTGTAAACTTTGATGTTTTCTAAAGTAAGCTTGCGTATGACTTAATAAAAGCTGTTCTTTGGTAAGCCATTCAGACCAAATTCTCAAAATCTGTAAAAAGTTAAATCCAGAGTTGTGAAACTCTTGCAAACAAACACGCAAAAAAACTGTATGTGATGTTGCACGGTTTTATTTTGCCGCATTCTGATCCACTCAATAACATACACTACAAGTAAATGAATAAATCTATAGTGAAACGACTCAACTGGAAGTAAAACCTCCGTTCTTCTGCTGTGCATGTCTTGACTCGCCACCACCTGATTTGATCAGAGTTGTGGCCAGAGCTGTGATGTGCAGAGACACCCTGTGGTTTGCGAGCTTATTTTGCAGCAGCCTGCCGCTGGTTGAGTGTGATTTAATCAAGATAACCACAATGGATCGTAATGCATAATGACGCTAAACGTTTTGACGGCACTTTCCGAATCAGACACTCCAGATGTGGCGCACGTGCGGTATAGTAGACGTCCTGCTGACTTCAGGTGACTGTAGGGTTTTAATCAACACAAGGGGAAAGCTTTCGTATGGTTCTGAATCATCTGGAGAAAACTGGGCTGTAAATTGCCCGTTAATCTTTTGCTCGTCAAGAGAGTTTGCTGTGTTAAAACTTTCGCTCACAGTGAGTTCATTCTGACTGCAAGGTGTGTGTTTGTTTATTACGTTTGTGGGTGTAAGGATGTTGTTGTGTGTCAGCTTAGATGCTTTTTGGGGTATTTTGAGTTCTCTGCGGGCTAAGTGCAGCAGTGCCTGAATATAATGAGGCACCAACACCGCTTACCTGTCCAGCTTCCAGCAAGAGGTCAACCACAGGTGAGTGCTGCATTCCCATCTCTAACACAAACGCACGGACCATCGTGCACACACAAGCAAACCGACAAAAGAAAATGTTTTTCAGAAAAAGCATGTATTTTACTGTACAGTCAGATTCACCAAGCATTGCTTCATTTTTTCCCCTTTCCTTCTTTCTGAATTTATAAATAGCACAAAAGTTTCCATATTTTCCAATTGGTGCAGTAGTATACTGCTTTTTTTTTTCCACTGATGAAAATGAGATGGCCTGCAAAAAAGATGCTGTAAGAAGGAAGCACGCTCCTCTAAGAATTCAAAATCCTGTTTGACAACTCGCATCCACAGGCCCAAGCAGACCTTTCGCACCTTTCTTTGCCTTGAGAAACACCTCTCCCTATAAAATGATGTAAGCTGCACAAATAATGACCTGGGTACATATCTTGACTTGAAATTTGAACTAAAAGTTAAGGGTCTTGCTTCACAATTTGTTGTATAAGCTGGATTTTTTCTGGAGAAAGTAATGAAAACCATGAATTAATTTGTCCATACACTGACCAGTCACAACTGGCAGGAGAAGTAAATAACATTAACCATCTTGTGACAATGCAAAGTTTTGCAGAGAAACTTTTGGACCTGGATGTTACTGACATGTACCAGCCACCTGGACCAGACCAGGCACCCCCACCCCATAGCAAAAACAAAAAAACATGAAAAACGGGTGTTGACCTGGCTTCCAAATTCACTACATCCCAAATTGATCAAGTATCTGTGGGATTTATTGTAACAAGCTCAATCAACAGAGGCCCCTCCCCTCCACCCATAGCACCCAACTACCCCCACCAACATCCTGCTGACTGACACCACATGAAATTTTTCAGAAGGCCCATGTCCATTCCCAGATGTGTGCCAACGATTTTGGAGGTGCAAGGGAGAAGTACACAATATCTGGTAAGGTAAGGATGCCTGATTGGTGTAGTCAGCAGTTAATTTACTTTAGAGACTTGAAGCAAATCTTTTACGATAGCCGCCGACAGGATTAAGGGTATTAACAGAATCCTGTCTGGCTGCATAAAAGGGAAAAATACCTGCATGTTGGCATTTCTTCAGCGACAATATGGTTCAAGTCAATACACTGTGTGTAACAATTTTAAGTATAGGGCCCTCCATCTTAAGGACAGTGAGGATGGTGACTGGTCTAAAAGGCTGAGTGCGAAACTCCCTGCGGAGCACAATGCTAAAATGCCACTGTGCTAGTCCATTTAGCACTGCCCTCCCACCAGAGAGCCTTTGGGTCTTAGCAGCCCTAATGGTGTTCACTGCACAAGCCTCTTAATCCAAGCAGGCCTTCCGCAACCCATGCCTCTCTCTGCTACTTACACCCCACGCACCCCCCGGGTGGGGAAACGGGGACGTGACAGGGACAGTGTCTCAGAGTCAATTACAGGTCTAAAGCAATCCCAGAAGAGCCAACAACTGTGTTGGCCTCTTCTTATTCCTTCATAAAGATGCAATTTGCAGGAACAAGAAGAGGCTTTTGGGGGGAAGGGGGGTGCAGAGTGCACGTCTACGGAGAAGAGGATCATGGACTCCCTGTAGACGTTGCTGTTAGCCCGAATGAATAAATGATGAAATGGGCTAGCACACTCAACCTTAATGTAAAAGTTGAGGGCAGCATGGTGAATTTAGACCTCGGCAAGTGACACATGTTAAAAGCATAGTGGAACTGTAGTAAATCCCAGGGTATTTATGTGAAAAAAAAAAAAGAACGAGGCAGAACTGATTTAACTGAGCTGCAGATTTCTGCATCGGCGACAATTCAGCATAAAGCGGCCACAGCGGAGGCCACCAGCAACCAGGAGGTGTCCTTCCAAACGAGCTGCTCGTTAAATTGATTCCTTTGCATTAACAATCTCACTGTAGCTGTTGGAACCAAAGCTGAAGGACGGGTCGTTGTGGCTTTTGTTTGTGCGTTTTAGCGCGGGGGGTGCTCTCAAATTACTGAACTGTTTTCCCCTCGCATAGAGATGTGACATTCAGCGCTGTCCTCTGGCACCGTCATTCGTATGCAGATTTGATGTCATATGGACATTGTTTCAGCTTTCGTTTACACTTCGCCGGCCAGCTTTGGCCACGAGGCGCACGGATGTTACTGTGTAATGCGATGCAAAATAAACAGTAGAAGTTTTTCAGGTCGTCGGCAATGTGAACTCTGGGATCCGTCTGTTAAGTGGAGCGTTGTCTTAACTTTGTCACCCCTAGCGCGTTTGCTGTTAATTCATTTGCACAAAAGATTATTTCAAGTGCATTGTATCAGTTTCAGTTACAGTAGCTTCTTGTTCCCATCAATGATGCACATCAGTGAGTTCACTGTTGCATCAGCCGTCTGTGATGATTGCAACTGTTTATTTCTTCGTTTTTCAACCACCTTATTGGGCTGAATGAGTAAAGTCTGAACCGAGAAACAAAGCGTCCCTTTGTCCGGCAACTGCCATACGGTGTCAATATTGTCAACAGAAACTATGACAAATATATTCATTGTATTGTATTTTTCAGCTGGAAAACAAACCCATGAATAAATAAAAAGAAACATGTGAAAACAACAAATGTGCAATGGGCGTATTACATTTTTCATCAACAGATGAAACCTAACTACATTGTGGAAAACCGAGAAACGGACAGCAAAACAATTACTGTTTTACTGGCACTGTCTTATTCATTGATCTACTCCAAAAACAGAAATATATGTCTTCTTGAGAAGCCGGTTCAATACTGCACTGCGTGCGTCACTAAAGATTTATGGGCTCAACCATAGTTAGACAAGAATTAGAAAAGAAGTGGTGACTAAACAGTCTATTCGATTTATAATAAATGCAATTGAATATGTCCATTAAGTAAAACAAATACCCATTCAGGGTTATCCAAGCATCTGAATTTGTGAAGCTTTAGCAAACCTTTACTGCAGCTGTGTCTTCTGGAAGTTTACTGAAAATTTAATATTCTGAGATTGCAGATGTTTCTCATTTCATTTTGCATCAAGCCTTTGGTTAAAACAAGTATTTCTGCAAAGATAACTGACACTATAAATCTCCTTTGTAACAGGCTTTACAAGGCATAGTTGGTCCTCCCTTTAGACAAGCTCACAAAAACTGTTTACTGAAAACAGTATTAATCATCTGTGTAAGGATACATGTTTAAAAACCATTTATTACACAATAACTATTAGCGCATGTGTGAATAATAAGATGTAATGAGGCATTTCAGCGATGGACATGGGGGATGCAAAGCTGTGACCCTTTGGTTCAGGCTGCTTCACTAAACACTACCCTTATCAGCTGTGTAAGTTCCAACATAAATCAGTAAAAAAATATCGCTTATCGCATTTCCTCTAATAGTGGCCAGTATTCAATTAATAGCCGGGTCTATAACAATGGCTGTGCGCCAATCATCCAATTATAGATGTAGTAACGCACCAGTGCCACAGGTGGCAGTAGCTACATTTGAAGTGCCGCATGAACCCTGATTTTCAATGAAATACTGTCAAAACAACTAAGAGCTTTAACACCATGGCGCATAGAAGAAATTTTGATGTGAAGGTTTTGAAATATGCAGAGTTAAAAACAGAAGAGGAATCTGTGAAAGGCTTTAATATTGACCCACGAAGGATACAACGGTTACCTTCTGGTGCGCTATGGTACACTATTAAAAGAAATACGGTATTTAGAGAAACATGCACTAAAGAAATAAAGCATTCACACTATAGAACAGTCTAGTTAAATGCAGGCAGCTATTTGACTTCAGGGAACATGCGAGTCACTGATATGAGGTGGAGAGGAGAATATGTGTCAGCACTAATGGCAAGATGAACGGAGAGGACAGAGTCCACCTCTTCCGGAGTTTGGAGATGATATATAGATTTACTGAGGAGGGTGTTATGAGAGGCACGGCACCAGGCTATGAATCAAGAAATTCAATATTCATTTAGGAAAAGACAAATGGGGTAAAAGATAGAGGAAGAAAAAAAGAAAGAAAAGGAAAGATCCTGTGCCAGGGAGGGAGAACATGAAGGAAGCGCATGGAGCCTCTCGCACAGACCCACCTTCACACATGTGCCCCCAATCAGTCGTCAGTGAAGTGCATCGAGAGCGCAGGGACACAGGACAGACACATAGGCTCACAAAATAATAGAAGGCATCAAAATGAGATGCTGCATCGTCTCTCTTAAGATGACCTCCAAAGGTACACGTGATTATGTGACAACTCTGATTAGCCACAACACTGTCAATTCACTTTTTACGACAGAGTTCCACTTAGGACCATAACCGTGCGTCGCATGAGTTGTCGGGCGACTGTAGTTCATCCATTCAGGAACACACAAGGTTTGAACCCTGCAAGAAGACTGTCTCCTGCTGGAGAACCGAGCCTACGTACACGTCAAAACGCTGATTACTCAGCCCCGAACCCTCACACAGATTCCCTTGATCAGTCATCAGTAGGCTGCACCTACCTAGAACACAAAGATATAGAACGGATACACAAACAGACACAGAAATGACATGACTTTAAAACAAGACACAGACCCTGTGTAGGTGAGACGATGAACAGTGCCTGAGTCAGTTCCACTGATACCTCCATAACAACCATAACAACGGTGATAAGGGAATACAGAAATGCGTCACAAAAATGCTGCTGCTATGAGGACAGGTTGCACGACTCAAATCTGGAAATCAGACTCAGACTTAGGTTAGTCACAGTAGCTCACTTGTGCATATAAAAGAATCTTGAAAACCACTGGTGAAAAGAACAATGGGTGTATGATAGTGACAAAAATAAAGTGAAATAAAAATAAAATGATATAACATTCAATTGTACGATTTGTACATACAAATCTATAAGAAACAGAAATAAAAGTAAATATATACTACATATAATATATTCCTAAGGTGTAAAAACTACAGACTGAAACAAAACATACTTAACTAAATCAGAAACATCTGTCTAACATCTATCTGCAGCTATAGGTGGCACCACTGGTGATTCTACAAAATCCTCTAAAAGTTAGCCTAATAGCATAATTGCCCAAGTCATATTTGAATATCGTCGGAAAACAAGGAAAAACACAATTTTTAGCAAGCACATTACATTTTTTTTTTGTGGATTTTGTAACATTAAGTCTAAAAATGACTTGTCAGTTTTTTTTTACCTGCTTTGTCTGATAGTGTTTAAAATCGGACTAAACATTTTCTATATGGAAGCCATAGGCCGAACGAGAGACAATGTGCGTGACCTTCTGCGACCTGAATATATTTTCATACATAAGCTGCATCTTGTTGCACTGCAGAACGTGACCTCTCTGAATACGTAATTCGATATCGACAGCTAGCCCGCATTATGTCAAGTTTGTATTTATGTCGGCCTAAAAATCTCAGTTGGATTGTTCTGAATAACATCTGGTATGACTGCAATGTTGATGCTTATGAAAACACTATGCGCTTTCTATGGCGCACGGTGAAATGACTCCCGGTGCCAACAAACACGGCGATTTGTATCTGACATTTAGCGCATACCGCTGAATAATTTGTTGTCCCGGAGCTGTGTTTCTTAACAATCATGATTTAATCCATCAATTTTGGAGTTATTTGTTTACATTTGCGCGCGGTCCGCAACGTGGTTTGCAAAGTTAAATTCATTTGCCATAGAGGTAAGACGCCAATTGCTTTGAGCCCATCGCAGGAGTTTATTGGATTACCTGATTTAATGAAGAATGAATGATTTGAGGGCAGGAGGCAAGGCTCTCCCGCTTTGAAAAATGAGTTTCGTACTTGCATGAATCACATGTCGTGTGGGGATAATGCGTGGCTCTTCTCAAAAGGCTTTTTATCTCGCTTTCTCAATGCACAAGTACACGGATTTGAAAATAACCAAAGTGCTACAGTGACAGTAAAAAAGAAAATAAGTCACGGTGGAAAAGGATTTTGTCTAAAGGATATGACGCTAAACTCAGGAAATGGTGCATGTCTGTAAAGACAGGAACCTTTAAAACTCCGGCTCCTTTTGTGATTTATATCCCTTGTAATGATTATTTAAAACTTTTTTATTTTTTTTTTTAAAGTGTTTAATCGTTACGTGTCACTGAAATTATGATGCTTCAGCTGCCAAGAAGAGTGTTTATTTTCACAAGTCTTAGAGAAGCATAAACACCGGAGGGCCGAGGGCGGGGGCGGCCATTTTCATGCCAAGTTTGCAGAGATTTTGAAAGCGGCACCGGCCCTGTGTTGTTCTGCAAACCAGACTAGGTATTCTCTTTCATCCTGGAAGGATTCACCCCATTTCATGTCAACAAGGTCCTTTAAGCTCGGAAACTAGGTGGAAAAGCAGAGGAAGAAAAAAAAATGTCGGAAATCGCCGTGACTCGTAGCTGACAGATGGACCTCTTCCCTCAGACGGGACGGAGAAGAAAAATGAGGCTCGTGTTACGAAAACAAAAATCACCTGAGTGTGGGTTTGAAACCTGTCCTGGCTCGTTGCGTCCGTGACGTTATCTCGATCTGCGCCCTCGTATGAAATCACAGTTTATCCTTAATCGCCGCTATTAATGTTGTGTACTTAGGTAAGAACAGAAGCCTTGCAAAGCTCTTATTAGAGTATTAGAGGTCTGTGCAAATTCTTAACTGTGCTCATCTCTCGGTCAGACCTGACTAACCAGGACAGAGGCTCCGTCACCCAATCATTTATCCGCCACCCGTCTTTGTACCTCTTCCTTCAGCCCTAAACGCTGGGCTTTCTGGCTTAATCAATCACCTGCGCGAAGAGCAATAGCTTCGCGTAGAGGGAGAGGCGCGAGGCGCGCAGGCAAGGAGAGAGCTGAGAGTCGGGTGTCAGGGACAGGTGGCCAGGGTCAGTGTCTCTTCTCACCTTGGCAGCTCCTCTCCAAGTGCTCTTGACAGACTTACATGCATCCACCCACCAGCACAAGAGGAGCCCGAGGCGCACACACACACACACACACACACACACATATACAGAGTAGGTGTCTCTCTCCCACACACTCGCACACTTACGGGCACGGGCACGCTCACAAACACAAGAGCGGCTTCAGGCTACCGGTGCTCCCTGGGGGGAAACACTCCAACTATGCTAATGCATGCCAGTTCATCAGTTTGGTCCCGGACACAACGTGCGTTCGGGGGCCGTCTAAGCATGCATATTCCTCAAGGTTAAAAACTTATCAGGGCTAAGATGGCCACTTGTGCGTGAATGAATCTCCATATCATGAAAGGAAAATCAATGGGTGCAGCCAATGATGCGGCAGATGGAGTTAAATGCGTCACATACACCCAATTCCTTTTACTAGAGTGTCTGTTTTCCGTTTGGGATGTGACAATCACAGCAAGCATGGGTTGCTATATGTAGGAGTCGTGGAGAACGGGATGGGTAATTATCCGTCTGACGAGAGGGCGGGGTTTCCCAATTTTTCTGCTTCTGAGCAAAAAAAAGAAGGGAAAGAGAAAAGCTGTGAGGAGATGAGTATTTGGCAGCGGCAGAGGGCGAAGGAGAAAGGAGGGCTGAGGTGCATTTGTACTTTTCATTCCTCTATTCAGATTTGCGTCTTTTATGTGAAGCAACATCATGAATATGGATGAATCTGTCAGTGCAGCGCTGCCGCTCCCTTATTTGGACCGAGACATTTGTTCACTTGACCAAATATGGCTTCTATTTAATATTTCTTGTGCGGCGTTGCGTTGCCTGCATTCAAAACTGTTTTGTCAGGAAGGAAGCGTGTTTTAAATTCTTCATATTTCGGCGCAGAAGCATGTAAATGAGGATTTTGGGAAGCGGAATTAAATGGATGGGTTCATGTTTATCTACATATGCACACACAAAACAATTTTAGAAAGCTAAGCACACGCACACACATGCACGACCTGAAGAGACATAGAGATACATGATTTGAATAATCATGAGGAGAGACTCCCTTCTGATTTTTCTTATAACACTGTATTAATTCATCTTGCGGTGTATGTTAAGCCTACATATGTGTATGAATAATTTAAGCCCCCCCCCAACTCATCCGAATAGCGCCGTAAGCCTCCCAGTCAGCATATTTTTGATCTTAATTTTCAGTGATCACAGAATTTCTGTGTAAATCTGGCCTCCAACATGAGATGCAGTTGTTTTCATTTTCACCGCTCCGGCCCTGTGATACTGGATTTAGATTCTGTAATGATGCTGAAAAGTACAAAGTAGAGGGGAAAAAAAAGGAAAGGCAGAAGAAGAGAAAGAAAGATGCCTGGACTCATAGTCTGAAAACAGTCCCCTGTTTCTATGCTACTTAAAAATAATGAGCGGCAAACCAGATGCATAATTTACAGTGTAGTTAGGGCAGGATAATACATGTCAGCAGTAGAATATTTTGTCTGACTGGTGAAAAAAAAAACGAGAACAATGAATGGATAATAGGAGGGATGTAATGATTTAAAGATGCGTTCTTTATATTTAATTTTAGCAAATTTAACAAATATAAATTTGTTGTTTATCAGCAATGTAGCAGTCGTTAAAAAAACAAACTGAGCGGTAGACATTATTGTTTATTAGAGGCAACACATTGTTGCCGTTATTATAGGCTCTCTCTTGTTACATGTTAATGCAAATGCTTACTATTACTTACTTCTAGTAATATCTTTGTAGGAGAGGCTTCACTTGATAAAGACGGACCAGACTTCATCCCCACTGTGTCCCCCCTAAACATAGTCCTATCAGTCAGTCAACTTTTTAAAATAACACTCACGGTGTTGGGGAGTGGGTGTATTAGTACTCTGTCTAAAAGATGTGATTGCTTCTTCCATTGTTGCCAGAACAGTATCTCGAAATATGCTAACCGCCGTTTACAAGCTAGAGTGTTTGAGATCTTTTTGCCTCCAGTTAAGCCCCGCCCCTCAAAATATGTCACATTGTTTACAAACCGTGAAGGGGTTTATAGCAACAGCCCAGACCCTAACACCATAGCCCAGTGTTGCCAGATGGGAAGTGACAAATTATTGTACCAGTACGTTTAAAATTATCGTATTTTGAGGAAAATTATTGTACGTACCCAATATGACGTTGCTCAGGACCATCTGCTATGCAGAACATTACCACAGACCATATAGTATAGCTTATGCAGTTTTACCTTTAAGTAAACTAAAAGCACTGTTTGTGGTAGCTAGCAGCCATGTATTGAACATTACATTATGGGATTTTTGAAATTATTGATCGTACAGAGGGTGATATTATCGTACAAATACGATAATTATTCTGACATGCAGCTCTCCAGAAATGTAACTATGTGCCATGGTGACACAGACCACAAGAGCTGTGATCGGTCCAACTGGTAGTAGCGTGTTTTTCTGCTTTAGCATTTCAAGCTGCAGGCCTGTTTGGCTTTCATAGCTTCAGCTCACATCTCTTAACCCTCAATGAAGGTATCACTTCAGTTCCCAGGCCCTGCTCATCACTGTAACCCCCCCACACCCACCCCCCTTCGTCTTCCCCTGCACCAAAATGCAGCCTCTGTTCAGGCCCCTGAGGGCCAAGCAAGGAATAGCTGCTGTCACAACTGGTTGGCTTTTCATTTGTTTTCTAACCAGAGTAGAAGAGGTGGTTGGGCTGAGAGCGACCATGATGAATCACTTAGGAGAGAGACAGACTGATATCCTTCTCCCTTCAAAAAGGTCTGCTGAAGATTATATGTATTTACACACAAAAAAATAAATTATATATATATATATATATAATTTATTTTTTTCCATGTCATTGCCATTTAAATACCTCAGTACCTGTTGGTGGTATAGCTAACCTTTCAAACACATTTCTTAAGCTTGATAATTGAAATGCAGGTTTAAAAATACAAGATAGCACTGATGAGAGACTGAGCAAAGGCAGAAGTTATTGGCAAGCAAACACAGAGGCCTATGGCCCTGGAGGAAATGCCAGATGTGTCTAATTTATCACAAAGACATGTGAGAGGTGGAGGACAGAGAAGAACCCAACACTTCCCTCTGTGTCTCCTAGTAGACGCTGTCAGTGCATTTTAGTGTTGGAGGAAGAGAGAGCTTGGACTGAGATAGATTAAATGTTTCATTAAAGCGATGATCCTAATGTGTTTTGCCAGCGTTTTCAGTGAAATCAAACCTGCAACCTGCACTAAAGGCTTGCCACTCTATAAACATAAAGCCTGAAACTGTATTTCCACTGTATACATCTAAACAAAGAGCCAAGAACACATTTTATGTTGCAGCTGCTTATTTGTGTTGCATAAAACATACACTGAGTGGTTGGAAGCAGCACTAACAACCACAAATAAACAGATAAAATCAAACAAACTTTTACTTAACGACCAATGAATCATTCGGAGACGCACGTATGTTGAAAAAATATGGCTGATACGAATCCTTACTCAAACAGAGTTAATTATTAATGGCGAATTCCTTGCCAAATATTGCGGATGAAAAAAGGATCCCACACTAATTAGCCCCCTGTCGTGCCGTTCGCTGTAAGTGTGCACACTCAGCAAACAGCTCCTGCCCACGAGGCTAAAGTCTGCGCTGTTTCCGACCAAGGTACGTTCACATCTATTACATCGCGGTGTGATCATGCTGGGACCTGTTCCCAGCATGATCACACCGCTTTCCACGGACCTGCACCTGTCTGGTTCATAGTAACCTAAAGCAAGGATTAAAACTCCCCGAATTCCTTGGACGTCTCAGCGTTTAGAGAGCTGTCAGTGTCAATCCTGTGTGATGCGAAAACAAGTGCACGCTGACAACCGCCCAAGTAATTAGTAGATGCACTTTCTACGCATCAAGCTTATCCAGTGTGACATAAGAATATAAACGGAGATTATTCCTTTCTGAAGGCTTGAATCCCTTAATTTTCTACATAACAAGCGATTGGAAATTGAACTCGCAGAGACAACAGGGAACACACGTTTTACTATACAATAACTACATACGATGCTGCAACGGTAAAGCAATAATGGATAGATGGGTAGTTAGCTAGCTAGCTAGCTAGATAGATAGATAGATAGATAGATAGATAGATAGAAGGATCCGCCACAACATTAGAACCACTGACAGGAGAAGTAAATACCAAAATACCATTGGTCAGCACCCACCTAGACCAGACCAGGCATCCATACCCCATAGCAATGACACTCCTTGTTGGCAGCAGCCATCCCCAGTAGGATGCAGCCTGACACAGACACAAAAATGGTTTAGGAACAACTCAAAAAACACAAAGAACAGCACAAGGTGTTGACCTGGCCTCCAAATTCACTAGATCCCAAATTGATCGAGTATCTGTGGGATGAACTGGAACGAGCCTGATCCACAGACACCCCACCCCTCAACTCATAGGACCCAAAGGCCCCCACTAACCATACTCTCTTGCCAGACACCACAGGACACCCTCAGAACGCCCATGTCCATTCTCTGATGAGTCACAGCTGTTTTGAAGTCACAAGGCAAGGGAGACCTATACCTATGACCTATTAGGTCATAATGCTGTGCCTGCTCAGTGTGTATGTACTTCATATATATGGTCTCAATGAAGCTGAAGTATGTCATCACTTCATTGTTTTATCATATTAGGCCTGTGAAAGGGATTATGGGAGGAGTATATTATGGATTTCTGTGAGGTCACAGTTACCTTTGGCCATCAAATTCTAATCATTCAATTATTCATTCTCCCGGCCAAGTGGACGTTTGTGCCAAATTTGTAGCAATTCCCACAAAACAACTCTCACAAATTGAGTTATGTCCAAAAGCCCAGTATGTTTTGTAAGGTCACTGTAAAGTTTAGGCAACAAAATCTAAAACACTTCATCCATGAGTCCAACTGGATGTTTGTGTCAAACGCGAAAAAATTCCCTCAAGGTGTTGCTGACATTTCGTGTTATCTCAAGAACAGGCCAGACAGAGGGAGGAATGTATAGATGTATGAACGGATGAGCGGACAGAAAAACCTGGAAGCTTGCATGCATTTGCCGGGCTGCGGCTGTCACTTCCTCAGAGACACAACAAGTTCAGAAGATGTATGACCCGTTCATCCGTCTTTCTGCCTTGTTTACTTGCAAGGCAAATGTTGCCTCATCATCATTTAAACATTGCAATTACAGAGTGCACCAGCAATTATACTTGTTTTGTTTTTTTTTGTTATTTTCTTTCACCCACACCTGGAAGAGCCGTCAAGATTCTTCTGCATCATGCCGGTAGTGTGGCATGCCACTTCGCCTTGTGTATGTTTAAGTTGGCACGGCGCCCAGCATTTAGAGTTGAGTCAGTGTTTGCTTAAAAAGGAGAATGACAGTTTTCAACAAATCTTAGGACTGTTTCTGCTTTTTTCTCGCAGGGGAAACAGTCTGGGAATTGGATGGCTGAATGGTTTCGTTTTACCTGTTAAAGGTTTGGCACGACAGGAGCAGGATGCCGTGTGGCCGTGCCGGTCAGGTTATATCTCACATTTAAACTTTGAGATTGCAAACGACGCTGAACTGCTCAACTGAAGGGGTCACGAAAGCTATTTTGTTGCAAATGTTATGTTTGAAAAAGTCTCGGTTCTGATGAATATACATTTTTTTTGGAATACAAAGCATATACTTGGTTATGTGACTTCAAAATGAATTCTTTATAGATATAGGTTTACAGGTCTATATATTGTGATACCTTGGTTTCCTAAGGAAAAACTATTCTTGTGTTAATTTAACCTTCTGAGACCTCAGCTTTTATTTGGCCTGTGTTTTTAATTTCGCCACAGTATTTGTCCTCAGTATTAAGTCCTCATATGTGGACATTGAGATTATTTCATTATTTATATTATAATAAAGTCTGCCAATATGTGACAAATATATAAAACTGTTTATTTTAATAACTGAACATGGCTGAGCGAAGAAGGAATTGCAAACAATGAAGTCCCAACGTTCTCAAAGAAGGACTTGCTAATTAGTGAGGTTGAAGCTCATTGTTACTGATAAAATTTGTGCGTCATGTTAAACTAGAAACGTTAATAAGAATAAATTAATAAATTAAATAAGTCCACTTTGGTCCTGTGATCATCTATAGAATGAATTCATTATCATGTTTTTACACCAACTACTGTGTTGACTCTTCGCTACCACTAGATGGCAGACTAAAGCGTCCACTAATGAGGACAACGGGTTTAAATGAAGCAGGATAAGCTGCAATAAAACCTAAAACTTAATATCTGCATATGAGGACGCTGGAGGATAATGCTATGTCACATGTAATGTGAACATACGGAAATCTACAATATTATACAGTTACATAAAAGAAGTTCAATATATAAAGTATATTTTATCATAGTTGAGGCTGAGTGATGCACATTAGATCTCTTGATTAACTTCTGGATCATAACTTGATTGGTGTCCTGAGCAGTGATCCTGGAGATCCCTAATCCAATGCTGAGAGGTTTTACAGATACAGGCCTTCCAGCAAGACAGACACAATGGCTCCCCACGGGGAGCTTCGGATTCAGTTCAGGTTCGGCTGGAGCCAAGTCTGTCGATTGGCAAGACAACAAATCCAGCTTGGCCCTCCCCTAATCTTTAGCCCTATTCAAACAGTCGTATAAATCTGAAATGACACAGCCACGTTGGAGTGTTTTCCCCCCTTGTCACATGATGGAGTGCATGTGGTTTTGATATCATAAATCAACTGAAAGAAACTCTGTAAAAATGAGGGGGGTTCCCATTAAGAAGTCTGTGAATACCCAAATCCATATCAGGAAACATTTCTAAGCAGCTAGCTTGTCAGTGATTTAACTGAACTTTCAAAATGTTTTATGGACCAGCTCTTCTCAAACTCCTGGCTAGAGGAAGTGTTATTTGTCCTGATTTCTTGGGGCTGAAGGGTTCTCCCCTGCAGCTCTGACCAGTCATAGCTAGGTCAGGTGACGGCAGCTGCACTTGCACATCTGACTGTATGTAGCTGTACTGGATAAATGACCTGAGTTAAGTAACTTGCATTAAAAAAAATGCATTATTTAGACAAGTGTTTTCACTTTGCTTTGCTGTCTATGTCCCTTAGATACAAGTAGGCTCCAAGGAAACAAGGCTGGGAACCACTGCTTTAGACGGCGTAACCTACACACGTACCCCACGCCGGTATGAGCCATTTATTCTTGTGTGCTAGTTGGTGATGTGTCATTTTGACAGTCTTGACAGTTTTGTTTCTGCTTCCTGTTTCACGACTGAAACTTTTGGCAAAATTTTGGCGAACACGAGGCATTCTTCAATGCGTTCCGTCTGTTTTGATCCAAAACAATCAATTTTAAAAGTGCAGTGATTGAGAGGAAGCCGGAAACAGTGGAGACTGGAAATACGTTACTACCAAGTGGACCAATCACTGTGTTGCCACAATACGTAGTTACATTTCTGGGGAAGTGCACATCAGGCTACGGTGTTCGGGTCTACGTAGGGTCTGCGTAGGCCCTGGGCTGTTGCTGTAGAAGCAGAAGCATAAACCGCACATTAGGCAGCAGAAAGTATGGGCTAGGAATTGGATTGGAGCTGCTCATTGTCCAAAAACAGATGTAGTTATATCTGTCACTGTTATTCAAAGCCCAATGAAAAAATGCCTGGTGAAAAATGTTGACATTGTGGTTTGTAGATTATTCTATGTACCTATCAAATATAAGGATTTGTAATGGTGGCAGAACGTCAGCAGGGATTATCTGAAAACCTCAATGGGGTAAACTTCAAAATGTTTATGTGGCTTGTAGCGCTTCCCAGTTTTTCCCAGAACGTCTCCTCAAACAAGGGGCAACAACTTGTTCCAATTTCTGTTTTTCTGTATGTGTTGGTGGTGGAGAGAACAGAGAGAATAGCAAAGGATTTTTCTGGTTGAGAAAAAAAAAAAGCAAGAAAAAAAAAAGCAGGTCTCACGCCTCACTCCAAACATATCAATTCTTGCCGCTGCAGTGTACTGTGGCCTCCTGAGACCGCTGTGATTCTTCGTGTTTTTTGTGCTGAACACAACTCTCAAAAAGAAGCTTGTGTTTGTTTGTTTGAGACTGCTCTTCGGTAATCTCTGACACAAGACCCGCACATATTCTGGGGATGTTTCTGTGATAGATAGATAGATAGATAGATAGATAGATAGATAGATAGATAGATAGATAGATAGATAGATAGATAGATAGATAGATAGATAGATAGATAGATAGATAGATAGAGTTTGAAAACGCTCTTTGATGGAATCTGATTTTTCTGCACAAGACAAGGAATATTTGAGAAGAATTCGGCGTGAAGTGAGCGACTGCAGACGGTGGAAATTGTCTCTTGATAATAAAAAAAAAGCCTGAATCGGTATCAGACACCGCACGGCATCACAATCAAACTGGTGATGCAGTAGCATTACTATTCTATAAAATAACAATGTGGGGTTCAACAATGATAAAAAATACAGTATCTATCTATCTATCTATCTATTGTGATTTCTAGGGGGACTTCAGTGTTGTTTATTCTTCATGCTGCCTGTAAACATAACACATCTAACATTTCTTTTAATATCAAGTGGCACTAAGGGAATGGGAAAGATACGTGATCATACCACGAGCATGAATTCATTAAAACCATCTTCTTACAGCGACTGCCATTTATCACTACCCTTGCCACGGTTTTCACTTTTCATGCCCCCCTCCCATAGCACCAAGTGCCGAGTTTCCTTAGTAATCCTTTCATCTGCTTTCCTCTCAACGCAGGCACAAACTCGTACACATTCGGGCTGCCACTTCTATATGCTCTCACAGAACCCAAAGAGCGCCGCACATTCCCACGCGCCCTAATAGCAGAAAAAATAAAACAAACAGCGTGACAAATGATGAATGGCCGTATCGCCGGACTAGTTAATTGTCAACAACTCCGATGGCATGTGGCGTGGTTGGCCACAAATGAAAATCAGCATAAGTCTCCAGACACTGGAAATTGTTTGTTGATGATGAAACATTCTCAATCAATCTCATGTCGGCCCCAGATTGCCAATTGATTAAAACATTCATCTCATCTGAATTTAATTCGGGGTTCCATTGCACAAAATGATTAACGCGGAAAAGTTGATCTTTTGTTCCATTTTTTTTTTTTTATATATATTTCTTTTCAGCCTCGCTAAAACGAACCAAGCCATTTTTTTTTTTTTTTTTGCGTAAACATGGTAACCCACAAATGTTTTGCTTTTGCGCATAATGGGATTTTGTGCCATCAAAAGAAAGACACATGACATAAAAGCCCCCTTTGAAATGCCAGAACAGAAAATGATAGAATCTCGCCATTCCCTGAGCGTGAGCGATTTTTATTTTCTCTTCCTGACTTGCTTTATTTCAGTCGAGCTTGTGTCAAGTTAGCGTCCCGACAAAGAGGCCATTGACTCTCGAGGATTGTCAGAGAAGCTAAAAAAAAAAAAAAAATGTCGAAAATCCCAAATAGCTGTCAGTCAGCCAAATATATCATCAGGTCACTAAGACAGTGACGGCATTATGCTAGCCCGCGCATGTTTCGGTCCTGAGCCTTCGATACGTCAAGATGAAAAGAGGCTCCCGGTGCGGCTGTGTTTTTGCTTGGTGTTGCATTACCGAGGAATGGTGTTTTTGCTATTGTTTCAATCACAGCCTATTACCGAAGCGTTGAACCCATTGCAGCTCTATTTTCCCATCTGTAATGATGTTTTACCTCCTGGAATTCATCTCGACTTTGGAAAGTCACAGGAACTTGTCACACCCAGTCGAACCTGCCACATCTCATTGTATTTTCCTTTATTCTCAAGATGAATCATTTGGTGTGTGTGTTATTTTGTTTGAGAGCAAAATGGATTGTGGGTTGAAGAAGCAAGATGGAATAAAAACCCTGAAAGTTGTTGTGTTTTTTTTTTTTCTATTTTTCTCTCCAGGACTGTAACCCAGCATCGAGACAGTACTGATTTATCATCCTGATCGCAACAGCACTAATGCCATTCCTCACTCTTTTGGCTCGCTTGTCACGCATCATCTTTGATACCCGGCAATCAAGATGACAGCAAAGGTTCTGTTGTTTTTAGTTTTTTCCTTTTTTTCGTCTGTGCGCACCTGACAGGAGACAGAAAATAGGACAACAGTCACGCGTCTTAAAACGTGCCTGTGCCGAAATCATCCTGCCAACCTCTACCTGCAGGACAGATGTGAACGATACCGCACGCTGGTCTCTAATCCATTCATCTAGCCCCGAGCACCCACCCATCTGTCTTTCCCCTAAACATGCCCTGCCATGCATCCAGAAGTTCATTTTCTAAACAGTTTCACCCATTCTCACAATAGCCAGTTTCTTTTGTACTCGCATAAGTGGAGAGCGGCTCTGTCGCCGCCCCATCTCTGAACTGCTGCGCCCGTGCCAGCTTATTCCGAGGCAGGAAAATGGCACCGACTCACAGACACATTGTCTGAATCCTGCCGCTGGAGTTGAAATGCCAGCTTTAGGCATGTCAGGCCTTTGGGCATTGGGATTGGGTTTCCCCAGACCCCCTTGTCAAAGGATTAGCTCGCACTCTGATCACCGCGAACACAGAACAGTTCCTCATCTTTTTCTCCAATGCCACTGCCGCTGCACACTTTCCTTTGTACATCATTCATGCCCGTTGAAATTTTGTTAAATACGTGGCAGCAGTCTTGCTATGTTCCCCTTTTCCTCTTCCCCAGCTTTCTCCTCCCTCCCACCTTCCCGGTTCCACTTTCCCCCATCCCTGCCTTCTCTCTCTTTCTTTCTTCATCACTTCCTCCTCTCTTCTTCAACTGTGTGTTGATGAGCTTGAGCACTGTTTTTTTTTTTTTTTTTTTTTTTCTGAGGAAGGAAGGGGGATTATGTTAAGCCCTAACTCGGGGAGACCAGCCTTATCTTGCCCGTAGCAGCTCTATGCACCAGAGAAAAACAGGCTGCAAGAGAGCATTGCTACAGGCCAGAGTAAGGGAGTAGGGGGTGAGAGACAAAAATGGGCATGGCCAGTTAACATAGAACACATCCATGTTGTTACATTGTCTGCACATTTGGCTGTCCATCGTCCACGTTTTTCTGCGTACGCGCAGTGCAATCGCTCTTCCAAGTCATTACGTGGAATGACAGCATTTGCATACAAACAGGAATATTATCTTCATTTATTCCTTTTTTTTTTGTTTCTTGAGCCCAGCAAATTGTCCCAGTCACATACCAGACATTATTTACTCTGCAGTGGAATGACAAAGCTCCCCAGGTGATTTAGATTCCCTCTCCTCTCCAAACAGTCCCTCGCCAGCGCGGCCCATTGTGGCTGACCCGGCTCCAATCCTTCCTTTTAGCGAATCTTCAATTATGGCTGAATTATGCTCAATTATGGTGACTCTAATTAAAGTCCCATCCCCTGATCCATTTCCTGAATGAAACCTTTCCTCTTTAACCCAGTCCTGAGACAATGGGCCATACTACAGCAGGGAACAAGGCCCCACTGTAAGCGGGCTGCTGGCCTATTCACCTGGCCTAATTACCCTAACCCTATGGGGGCTTCGCTCCTGGGAAAGGCCCTGGCTCCGGGGGGACACAAATACCCATCTATTGCAGAACATGTCGTCAGCATTCAGTTGTTGAAGATCAAGCATAACATTATGACCACTATCCTAATATTGTGTAGGTCTCCTCCAGTTCTGACTCATAGGCGATTGACAAAGGCTTCTGAGGGTGTCCTGTGGTGCCTGGCAACAGAATATTGTTAGTGGGGGGCTCTGGGTCCTATGGGTTGAGGGGAGGGGCTTCTGTGGATCCATCTTGTTCCAGTGCATCTCACATATACTTCATCATCAATCTAATGAATTTGGAGGCCAAGATTGCCCAGAGACAACATCTTATGATCTTATTGACCCCAACTTTGGAGCCAGAGTTTGGGCAGTACGGTCCGAGAGTGGAGCTATTCTGCACCGCAGTATTGATGACCCAGCAGTCACAAAGAAATATTGGATTATATGTAGTACTTGTTTTTAAAATTAGTTTTTGACAACTGTCACAGCGCCACAGGATGGAGCGGTTGGCATCCTGTTTCCAAAGCGTCAAATAACTAAACATATCCAAAAAACTGTGACTTGAACATGCATCTTAATGCATTATGCACCATTATATTAACTGCCTACAATGACAGAAACCATTCTTGAAGAAAATTCTTTGACGTGTTTTAGTGTTTTAGTTTGGTGCAGGTCCCATCCTCTAAAACCAGAACTAGATGCCCTACCCTACGCACATAGCCAACGCGGGTGCGAGCCACTTACACTTGTGCGTTGTGTGAGTCTGGCTCACTCTGTAACAATGCTTTGTAAAAATGCTAGTTGGCGCTGTGTCTTCTTCCTGCTTTTTTTTTCTCCACTTCCTGTTTCATCAACTGAAATTCCAGCGAGTCATATACTGTAAATGTCTGTTTCTCTAAACCTCCTTAGTCAACCCTAATGCTTTTTTGATCCAAAACAATCAATGTGAGCTCTCGCACTCTGTGTTGCAGTGGTGCATAGTTACATTACATGCACTACATCCATAAACCACCTTTAACGTGGAGGAGGTGGAGCTTACGACCGAACAGCAGCCACCAGGGGGAGCTACACTTGCTTTGGCTTCTCTTTTGAGGAGCTGTTCCTCCATCCATCTTTATACCATTGTTGGTTGTTCCTAAATCATTTTTGTGTGTGTGTCTGTATCAGGCTACATTGTGTCATCAAGGTCTTTCATTACTATGTGGTGGTTAGGGTTAGGGTTATACATCTCAGCAACATCCACATGAAAGTTTCCCAGCAGAACATTGCATTGTTACAAGATGGTCAATGTTATTTACTTCACATATCAGTGGTTTTAATGTTGTGACTGACAAATATAATTTGTTGTAGAGCTGATGTGACCCAGGAATGTTCATGCACCCAGATCTCTCTTCAAATAAAAAACTCTTCGGATTTAAGCCACTCAAATAAATGCGAAATTTATGGAGGCTTGTTAAAAGTAACAGTTCACTCTGGGGAAAGCCCTCTCAGACATTAGCCACGGACAGCCCCTTTGTTTGTATTTGTTGTCCGGCTTCATTTACTCCAGTGTCATCAGAAAGCTCCGCCAAGAAAGTCATGGCAACAGATTATCCGCGACTTGCGGGGCACCAGAGCTAACAGAAAGTAAGCCTCTGCAAACCAGAGGACGACATTAAGATACCGGCCAAGGACTTGGTCTTTCAAATACACCAGAAAATCCAGCAGGCGAGAAAACCCTATTGAAGAGACTTTAAGTCAATGCATTGACAGTGCTCTCTACTGCACAACCCTACGGACTCCATGGCATTGTTTCACCAAAGCATTACAAAGCAAACAGATGACTGGTAAATGTTGTAATGTTTTCTGTCGCCGTGGTCTTTTGAGGGGTAATCTGCAGCTTTCACAAACTGTTCAGCTCAGTTTTCTATTCAAAAGTTTTGGCAGTACGTTTTGTAGAGTTTTTAGTTTGTTTGTCTTTTGACCGATTTTAGAACTGCTGTTATTGAGTTAGAGTGGCATTGTGATGATATGTTTCACAATACGGTGCAGTGTGTGAATTCTGAACATATAACGTGCTGTGACTTTATGTTACTCCATAGAGCCACAATCTTGGACTGACCCAAGTGGCCCTGGGGTTATTAGAAGGCCAGGGTGGGGTATCAAGAGGAGGGGGAGGCAAAGGGCAACAAAGCCTCTTTCTTCACTCTTCCTCCTGATCCTATCACTCCATTCCTTGGCCGTGGAGATGAAAGACTAGCCTGTAATTGGAGAGGAGGGAGCAAGTGGAAGTAATGAGAAAGTTTTTTTTTTTTTTTTTGCAAAAAAAAGGGAATGGGATAGAGAGTGCTTGAGGAGGAGGAGGTAGGCGAGAGTGAAAGAGAAAATACCTTTGATTTCCTCAAATTAAATGAAGAAAAACAACCCGGTCCGCCCGGTCCTCTGTCAGGCCGGAGTTTGAGTGACAATGTAGCAACGTGAGGCTCTCTGCTGTAATAACTTGGCTTTTGTGAAGAGAACTCAATGCTTTGTCTTCCTTTTTTTGTTGGGGCCCAGGGTCCAGGGATCAGGCTTGACTTATTATGACTAGCTTTTGTCCTTCGTGAGCTGTGGGAGACTTGACTTGCCCTTTCGTCTGTCATCAGAACAGGATCCCATACTGGGGCTGTTCCCTAGGCATGGGAGTGCTGGAATGACAGCCAAGGACAAGGCCAGACCAGACTCTCCTCTGATACTGTAATTCACATGTGATCATGAGCACAACTTCATTTTGTTTCTCCTGAGACATTTATATGTAAACATTTTATATTTATCCTACGTTTTGATGGGAAATGTTGCGTTAATGAACACATATTCCTGTAAGGTTTGTCCTGTAAGTCGACTCATGGTAACGGAGGAATAAAATACCTCACAGAGTCCCGTGAATGACTGCATGAGCACATTTATGACATTTACAAAGCCCTTTATCTTATTTTCATCGCCTATTAACGCACCCTCTTTAACTCCCTCCTTCTCCGGCACCCCTACATTTTTGTGAGACAAAATGAAATAAACATTTTAAACAAAAACATGTTCACACGTTCTTTTTTTAAATTTTTATTATTATTTTTTTTTTTAGGGGGTTGAGTTATTGTCCTTGCAGTTATACGGCCAAAGAGTGGATTATTTTGCCTGGAAGATTTATCCCTGTCTACTACTGGAGTGTGTCAGCTGCTTTTCCATAAAGGGGAATGCCTTCCATTATCCGGGAAGAATTTTAAAGGATGGGCCTGGCCTCTTATCTCTGGCTCTGATCTGCAAAGCCTGGGTCTCCTGTTCCTTTGCACTGCCTTCATAAACTAGAGCAATAAAAGAGATGTTAACTACACCCACCCATGCCAAGTGCAACACCTGGCCACAGCTGGGGCCAAATATTTTAAATAAAGGGGTGCTTCAAAGGGAACCAAGGACTAAGTGGGAATGCCAAGGAAGCTTAAACACCATTAAGGAGCAAGGAAGTCAAAGGTAGTGTGAAGGAAGAGTAAGAGATTCTGATCTTATTCATTTTTCTTGATTTTACTACTATTTATTCAGCCACTGGTTAACTCTTAAGCATCCAGTGACAGGCACGCCCAAAACGTGTGCTCAGTGTGCAAGGATGCAATTGTGTAAATGTGCAAAGCTGTTGTCGCCAGTGGACTTGTTGGAATCGTTGAAAATCCCTCATATGCATGCGTCGCGTACTTGTAAGACGTAGCCACTATAATTGATAAATTCCATCTTTGAATGACATGAAAAGACTGGCATGTAAAAACAAATTTAAAAAGTAAAATTATATTGATCACACTGCAAAAACAGCATCACCGGGAAGAAGCAAAATGTTCTTATATTCAGTGAAATCATTAAGAAAATCATTTTTGCTTGACAAAAATTCTTAAAATAAGCAGAATTCCTTTGTCTCTGGGCAAAATGTAAGATGTATTTCTTTGATACAAGGCTTTTTTGCTTTATTGAAATTCTTTTTTTTTTTTTTTTTTTGCAGTGCACTTTCTCAAAATGATTCCTACAATCAAAGCCTTTTGCAATAAATGGTAATCTAAACTAGCTGCCTATAGTCAACACACACAACACTGCAGGCATGCAGTCACACAGGGCGTTTAGTCATGGGTGTGCCCTCTTGACTTTGAAAGTGACATGACTGAAAAAAAAATATATATATATAAATAAATAAATAAATAAATAAATCTGCTTCCAACCGGCAAAGAAATTGGCTCTTTTCCACCTGGCCACCCCTTCTCATTTCTATTCAACCATCTTCACAGCCTATCAAGTTAAACGTTAAGATGTAATTACCTGTGAACGGAGTGAACTATCAAGTGGAGGAATGGCGAAGTTATGGGGGTTCGCCAGGAGAAAAAAAACAAAAAAAAAAAAAACACAGCCGCTTAGAGTCACGACGGGTGTTTTCTCCTGGGCCGGGCTGAAATGAACATGGAAATGAATGTTTGAAATGCATTCAGCAGGGAGGGAAGAGAGAGGGGGGGGCGTACAGAGGGAGAGTGCGTATTTGAGCCATGGAGGTAATTATTCTGCAAGTCCTTCACCTGTGACAAGAGCCTTTGCCGCTACCCAGAAACCAATTGGCCCGAGAACTCTTGTACACTTCTTTCTGACTTCCACAATGCCAAGACAAGCCCTTTAACTGTCCCTCTCTCTGTCATTTCACACGACAACAGCCGTTCTCTTTTTTTTTCTGTCTTCATTCATTCATTTTTTTTTTTTTTTTTTGGACCAGTTCACACACTGCCGCTCCTTCTCTCTCGCAAACACACAAACATGCACACGCGCAGCCTTTTGTGCCAAACAGTCGGGGCCACTCATTTGAAAGGAGGAAATTAAAGGCCAACCGCACAGTGGTTATTACAAACTGTAAGGTCTGCAATCTGCGGCCGACGTCAGGTGCACTTTCAATTCTTGCGCGCCCCCATGCTACTTTTTCAACCGCCTCAGCAGCCTCGGCGTCTCTTTATGTGCACGGGCGCACGCGAGCTGAATGAGGCGGGTCGGGCAGGGCGGGAACGTGGAGGGTTGAGGTGAAGGCAGCAAAAACTCCGATCAGCCTCAGCCGGCCGAAGCGGGGTCAGTAAAGACGCACATCCATTTTCTCCGAGTGTCACCGATCAATAAAGCCCCGTCCATTCTTCTTTACAAAATGATATCTCTTAAAGCAAGGAAGAGTAACTGAATTAGGCAGGCGGAGAGAGTTATGGCCAAATAGGTGACTGCGGATTGAACTTGCGACCTATGACTCATGGTCCGGGCCATCTCATTCAATTATGGAGCAGACTCCAGTCACAGGCCGACACGCGAAAGGTAGAAGATCTTCTTTTGCCGCGTGAGGACATGAATTAGACGTTTCTTTGACACAACTTTGTGTTACACGCGGCAACATCCTGATCCGCTTCGACTTCAACAGGACGCCCGGCCTAAACCACTCGTGTTGATTTGGAAATATGTTACGAGCAAACGTCCTTCCAATAAATTCAATCAAGAGCCGCGATGTGAAAAATCCCATCATACAGATGCGAAGTGAAAGTCTTAGAGTGGGTGTTTTTCTTTCATTAATAGAAACGCTGAGGCTTACAATAAGTTGAGTGGATTCATTTTACTGTAATTGTTACCAGTACGGGCTTAATTCCATTTACTCCCGGGTCCCTGTGCAGTACTCCATGCACAATAAACCTGATTCCCAGTCCTGCCCAGAGGAGAGTCGCAGATGATGTCACAATGCCATTATCAGCCAATTACATTACAAGGCAATTGCCCCTGATATATTGGCTATTCCAAACAATCACCAACATCCACCGGGGCCATCAGAAGCAATGCTATCAGGCCCCCATGCTGAATAAAATACAGCTCTGCGCCTGTTGTATTAGCTTTTTAGTTTTGCGACTGCACCACTGTTCTAACTTTATTATTATTATTGTTATTATTCCTTTTCTTTTAATCCCTTTAATAAAGAACCCTCGAGAATAAGAATCTAGGCCTGTTTACGGTGAAACTTTCCTTTCTCTACTGCTCCGAATCCAAACAGAAGGCCGGGCATTTAATCAAAAGCGGCAAGTTGGCTCTGAGGTCGCCGCGCGTTATCCACATAAATTACAGTGTCAGCTCATGGTCAGAAACGTCTCGTGCTGCCACTGTCACTACCATATGGAATCTGGTAAAAGAACATAAAGGTTAGAAATGAGGCAGATGGACTCGGCGGAAGACAGAAGGAAAGACAAGGGTGCGATCGAATGTCCTCGCAGAGAGAGCGAGAGAGAGGCTGGTTGAAATTCAAACCGAACACTAAAAGACAACTTTCTTAGTCAGAACAAAAAAAACAAAAAAAACATGAGCACATAAAATAAGATACAAATACCCACTCCTGGTAGCAGTGAGCGGTTTTCCTTCCTTTGCCTTCCTTGTTTCAGTTCCACTTGGCTGCAGTCTACTCCAAAGCCCAAATTTTAGATGCAGAAACCCGACCTATGTGTATCACGCGTTAACATGACTGGTGCGCTTGTGCGAGCGACGCTGTGTTTGTATACACGTGTGCACGCTTGCGTGACCAAACACTCGAGCGTCGGCTCGGATGTGACAAAGTCTCTCCGTTTGTTAAAGTGTGGGAGCCTGTTTAGCGCGACTTCAAAGCGAGCGGGGCTCGTCTAACATATGTGAATATTTGTCGGGGCTGCACACATCTGGAGATGCTCATTTCATCTGACAGGTCTGTGAATAGAGCAGGAACGCGCGGCGATCGTGTAAATACGAGAAGTTTGCCTGCGAATTCCCGGCAATGTTTGGATGTGTCATCTTCCCTGGGTTTCTTTTATCTCGTTTGTTGCTTTATGAAAATGCTAAGTAGTGTAGTTTTGTTCTACTGTATCTCGGCGCTGACAGAATTCCGTTAAACCTCAGTGAGACTAATTCGTCCTTAAAAATCTTCAGCACCCATTCCTCTTTGCCAATTCTGTGGTTGTTTCTTCAGTGTTTAGCCGGAGGATTGGGCGCATGACGAAAGATGTCAAGGATTTGCAAGAGCTGCCTATCTATAAAAATATTTTTATTACGGGCCGTATCTTCGTAGGGTCAAGCAGTGGTCTAAGTAATATCTCTGGGACTTAAAAATGATGAATATACTAAATCCTCGTGTTAGTCAAACAACTGTGGTACGTTGAAAAGTGAGCATGCAGGTCCATAACCGTCGAGCTGCCTCAGAGATGGACCACGGACCAAGCTTTCTTAATGAACCCCCTCCCCCCCAGAACCCAGCGAAACCACAAAACTTGCTCCACAAAGGGCCGTTCGTCTGCCTTCCCCCGTGTGTCAGCAACTGCACACTGTGTTGCACAGACTGAAGCAGAGAGAAGACAGAAATAAGGAGCAGATACCGTCGAGAGGCAGAGGGGGAGGCCGGGTAGCATAAGCCAGGACGGTTAAAGAAAGAGAGAAGAAAGGGAGACGCCGAGACGAAGAGAAGGAGAAGAGGAAGAAAAAGAAGGAGCAGCAGCAGCAGCAGAAGCAGCAGAGAGAGCTGGAGGGCATAACACTGTGAGACAGAAAAGATGACAGGAGGAGCAGAAGAAGGAGGAGGAGGGTTTGTTCTCCTTTCTCTTCTCTCTCTGTTGCCGTGTCTCCCAGGAGCGACAACGGGCTCCTGTCTAGCCAGAGCGAGGATGCTCTTAATCCTGCTTGGCTCGTCTCTGCTGCGGCCAGCGCCACTGATTCACCGCGTTGGCTCAGACACGCAGGAGGACGTGTACGTACACGCGGGCAAACAGACGCCGACAGGCACCTCGACAAGAAGGTACACGCTCTCGTATTCATGTCCCCGCGCAGCCCATTCAGACGCAGACGTGTGTGACACGCTGCATACGTGCTCGAGATCACATGAAAGGGACCCACGCAGACGAACAGACAAGGCGGTGTGCGCTGGAACCGCGCTGCGCATTCAGAACAACCGAGAGAGTCGCACAGGGATAATACAGGGAGACCGAGATGCACAAAAGTTGCCGTGAAAGCACCCTCCCACACACACGCACACACACATAGTCACGGTCACATGCTGATGCGCACCATAGATAATAAGAAAAGGTGTGTACGGACTATCAAACAGAACACTGACAGAAACACAGTTCAGCCATAACATTATGACCTAATGTCATAATATCGTGCAGGCCTCCCTTGAGCCTCCAGACAGTGACCAAGGGCCTCTGGTTCCTATGGGGAGGGGCCTCTAAGGATCAGGCTTGTTCCCGTTCATCCCACAGATACTTGATCAGTTTGGGATCTTGTGAATTTGGAGGCCAGGTCAACACTTTGTGCTGTTTTTCATGTTTTTTTTTTAATTGTTCCTAAACCGCTTCTGTCCTGCTGGGGATGGCTGCTGCCATCAAGGGGTGTCCTTGCTAGGGGGTGGGGGTGCCTGGTCTGGTCTTAGTAGCATCCACACGAACACCAGCTTCAAACGTTTCTCAGCAGAACGTTGAATTGTCACAAGATGCTCAATGTTATTTACTTCCCATGTCAGTGGTCATAATGTTATGCCTGATCAGTGTGTGTAGATGGATATGTTCAAATCCATTACAGACCGGTCAATATATGGACACAACAATTGGTGCACAAACATTTGAATGTACCCACACACACACTTTCGCCCAGTGGCGACACACATCACAAACGCGGACCCGAAAGCACACAACAGCCAGGTGTGTGAATTAAACCCCATCCGATTCCATTAGGCTGATCGGTTCAATGGCGCTGATTACCTCTGATTGGGTATCACAACATTGGCAACGGGGAAGAACAACTGCATCCCCTGGACACACAACGCCGCCCGACCATTCAATCGCAATTATATCCACCATATTAGCAGATTAGCAGACAAGCTGACCCCAACGTGGAACGGAGCCAAGGCAGAGCCCAGGCGAGTTACGAGGCAGGTGTTAGAACCCCCCGCACACACACAAACACACACACACACACACACACACACACTCCCCAATGCACCCTCCGCCCACACACACCCTGCCTGGGCTGCTGGCATCCAGCTGCAGCGGTGGCGTGCCATGCGTTAACTCATTAATGATACATGGCAGAGGGGCCCCGAGTCACTTTAGCAGCTAATAGTGATCTGTGATGGCGGCACGCTGTCTGTTCTCACACACCAAAGGTCTAGCGTGAGCTTGTAAACAAATGCAAATGCGTTAAAGAAAGAAACAGAAGAAATGCTCTCTGATTTCCATTGTCGTGGCAGTTGTCGTGGTGATGTGAAAGGTATGTAAATTACAATTCGCAAAACACATTTTTAAACATTTTTCATCTGAATTAAAACACAATATACCTTAGATATGTCTCTGTACCTGAAAGAAATATAACATTTAATAGAAAGCCTGCCACTTTATTGCAGTGCATGTAAAACATTTTAATTCATGCTTACATCCACAGGAAGAAGTGGCTGGGTTGTGTTAAACTGGAGGGCTTAGGCTTGAATTCCATAATCAAAAGGTTGTAATAATCTGAGCCGACAGAGATCACTTTGTGTAATTGTTTGAATAACCTAAAATTTCCGCGTGCCTCTACAAGAACAGCTGTGTTACATAAGTCAGATTTTTCATTACGATTCTCTGCGTCCCTTTCTAGAATCAACGGCGTTAACGTTTGGCTGGTGCTCTTTTAATGATGCCATCTCACTCTCTCCCTTCTTCTACCAACTGTTCATCTTAAGGTGCTTAACCTCCAATCTTTGGCCGGACACATTTCGCTGAGCATTTATTGGCACCGGCGTCGTGGTTCTGTTGGTTTTAAGCCAAATAAAAAAAAAAAAAAAAAGGAGAGAAACAATAACTCGGAGGAGGAGGCGATGCATCAGATTTGCCGGTTATGGTCAAAGTACGACTAATGCTACTAAAAATAGGAACACATCTACGCATCAATCACCACATGAACCCGGACACACGGACGCAGCAGCAGTTTAATCCCGATACTGACTGTTGCAGAAGCTTTTGGATTACTGTAAAATGTATACATGGCAGTACCCAATGGTGCATGTTGGAATGCAGACACTCAATATACGCAGTATGCACAGTCGTATAGAAATGCTGGCTGATCTGTGACAGGTCCTGACAGGGACAATCCAGATCTGTGTCAGGTCCCTGCTGGGTCCCCGCTATTGATGCAGTAAATACAGCCCCAACTGGTAACGCCTGCCAGGTGACAATGCCTCATGCAACTATGAGAAGGAGCATTGATCAAACCATTTACTGCCCATACATAGGCAGCGCCCCATTACAATTAAATAGTTGAATACAAATATCTACATGAAAAGTGTTGATTACCTAAAATTTCATGATCGTGGCCGTCCTACCCATCACTTACAAAGATGTGTAGTGCCGCGTTTCGTCACCTGACTGCACTGCTGAGTGAAAATCACCTTCATTATCATAACTGCCGATATTTTCCCCCACCACACCCATGAAGAGTTGTCCAAAAACACCTTGATGTTTTCGGGAGCAGGGCTCCCCTGTTACTCCGTGACATGTACTAATGTCTCAGCAGCTGGCACGTCCGTGAATAGGCTTCATATCTCAGTCAGATAATGTGTCCCATTCAGGAACCTCCTGCTCTGTCTTTCAACGCTTCACTCTCCTCGTGTGTCCGTTTCATCTTCCCTGTCCACCTTAGCTAGCGTGTCACATTCCTGGGCACACCCTAAGTGGATGTACATCCTATCGGTGTCACGGGTTTGTCCGATGCAATTTGTAATTTTTTCGTCGGTCTGTTTGAAGGTTTGGAGAACATGAGCATTAACGGTGTGCTGTTTGAAATAGTTTGGCAAGACCCTCCTTCAGCAGTGTCCTGTCATTGTGGTGAAGAAACACGTCCAAGTTCATAATAATCAAGTAGGTTTTCAGTAGCTTGATTTATTAAGTGTTTCCCAGGTCTGTCATACTACTAGCATGAGGAGCTAACTAGCAACAGTTCGCAGTATGGTCACCATTTAGTAGTAGAAGGTACTGGGACCGAACAAAGTTTTAGCAGTGACTTACTTTTTCTCATCTCAGTCCCACCCACCCGGACACCCGATAGGTTGAACATCACTAATTGGCCAATCAAACAGACTGACACCTGTCCATACATTTACAACACAAGATGCATTCAGGGGCCGTGTTGACACATATGGCATTCCATATATACGTAATGAACATTCTCAAACACCAGTTATGTTCTATGTAATTTCCACATTTTGCACTTTGGAAATTCATGTCACGGGCCAGATTAGATCCTCTGGCGGGCCCGTTTTGACCCACGGACTGCATGTTTGACACCACTTCAGTAGTCAGTGCCAAGACCTTAGTTTGTATGGCAATGGGGTAGAATAATAATAATAAGAAGAATAAGAATAAAATGAAACTATGAGGGTATTGTAGAGGTATTGCTGAGTGAAACGTTTCTAAGTTACTTCAATATATCTTAGTAATCTGTGCTTTGATTTATGCACAACGCTACTAAAACTGCTCGCAGAGGTCTTAGAAACTGTGATATATGGCGACACGCCAATGATGAGCAAGATTATAGTATAATGCCTCCACAAAGAGAGCTGCAAGTGAGTAGATTTTCATGTTTCCCTTGTGCTTAACCAGGTTCCATTGGAAGTCTGTAAAGTCAAGTAATTAAGTGGTCTCTCTGATTAATTAATCTATTTTCATCATTTCCCGTAACACCACAACAACGTGTTAAGATTCCCCGAGTGAAACGCCTGATAGGGGCAAAAGAAAATAGGGAAGGGGTGCGATTTACTCTGGGTACGTCTGCACAGAAAGTCGGGGTAGCGAGGATTTAAATGGCGCCTCTCCTCTATTAATATTCATTGCTTTTTCATGAAGGGGCCTTAATTAACAGACTTTGCTTCCTGTTAACTAAGGCTGCTTGAAACCCGGGAAAGCATGAACACTCAAACCACACGCACGCTTTAATTCCGTCTTAGATAAATAACAAAATAAGAGTAACTAATTTATTTTTACTGTACTACACTTATGCGGTATATCATTTAATTCATTTTCTCTCATTTTCACTTGAAGTCTGTGAACAGTGAACTGTAAAAAGAAGATTGGTATGTTTGTGTATCAGTGATAACCCATTTCAGCCTTCAACCAGCACTATGGCTGACACAATAAATTCAGACCTTTTTTCTTTGTTCCATTCAGTAAACCTTCTTTCCAGTTGGTCCGGCCCCCTAAATGATCAGATTCTCCCTCTTTCCACAGCCACGGGGTCTCTGACTGCGACCCGCGGGGTACTATTAAAATACATTTCAAAAGAATATTGCAGCTTCTAAGCTGAGCCTCCTATCGCACGCCAAAATGTGATACGCTCCCCTCGCCAAAGAAGAAGCGTGGGGTTGTAACATGAAAGAGACGGAGATCCTGTGGCTACCGTGTATTAAATTTCTATTGTTAAGAGTCATCGGGGAATCCAAGTCAGGTTTAATAGAATGGTTGCGATTGAAAGAACCTATACTGGCGTAGGTAGGTAAAAAAAAAAAGAAGAAGAAGAAGAAGAAGAAGAAGCAGCTCAGTACAGGTGTTAGTTCTTATGGTTTCGATTCTCCTTTCCTGTGAGTATTGAAGGAAATAGTGGTTATTAATTGTTGTGGATCAAACGCACAGTATGTTGCAGGTATGATTGATATCCACCATTACCCCAACCTTAAGTTTCAACTCTGTGCCTGTCTTGTCTTGCGCTATTTCCAATCACGTCCACGCTCTCCGTTACCATTAATTCCTTTTCTTCTTCTACCCACCACCCCATTATCACCATCTCTGTGTCCTCGGCCCAGGCCTAATTTTTTTTATTTTTTTTTTATGCCTCTGACCCTCCACCTCATCATTCCTCATCTCTTCCTTTCTCCAGCTTTGACGACACTTTGTGGGGTATCTATTACGCGCAACGCGGCCGCGAGAATCCAATTTTTACTCATTTGATGAAACTGTAAGAAAACCTTCCACTCAATTTTCTCCTTCTGACCTTTTCACAGAAGAGTCCATCTGCGCCGGCTCCCCGCGACTGCTTGGTGTGGGACTATCCCCGCCAGTTTCACGGATCACAGCGTCTTGACAGACATGAAAAAACAACACTGTGAGATGAGGCACGCTGCCACCAGCATCACAATGAAACGAAGTGAACCAAGACTCCGGCGGCAGTGAGTCATTTAGTTGCCGCTAATTAGAAACATTACTCGTCGTGGACGGTAACTGTGATATACTCCATGTTCTGAGTGATAATGTTGCGGAGCTTTATAAATAATGCATAAAACATATAGCTGATAAGGCGAAGAAGTCATTTTATGCTGACCACATCGGAACGCACAAAGTCGGGGCTAAAGCTGCAAAATTACATTACTGCTCATCACCGAGAACCTCGGTGTCAATCAATCCAGCCCGCAAAAAAAAAATCCACTCCTCTCGAGTCGTTCTCTCCCCAATAACATCACCACCCCTTTAGATTAGAAAAGAAAGTGGGTGCAGTGAAGCATTTCAGGAGCAGGAAGCCTTTGACTGGGCAGAAATCCCAGCCTGGATCCTCCAAAAAGCCTGCTGGCCATGAAAGATGTCGGCTGCCTTTATAGATGCCCACGCTGAGCTGATGGGGCCTGACATGGGGTTGGCTGTTGACCACCACCAGACCTGCTCTACGCGCCTTCCCTGATACCCACTAACCTCCAAAAAAAAAAAAAAAAACAGTTAGGTAAGGGGGCCCCGTTTCGAGCCAACATGGCTGACGTGTGAAAGGAGCCAGATGCCTTAACACAGAGGACCGTGGCATTGCTGAGCTCGGGCCGCTCCGTTCACATACTGCGGGATCGACGGGAGGGGATCGCTGGGGGCAGCCAAGATCCCAGGTGACGGGCGGCTGAGACAATGTCCCAGCGGAGAGTTCATAAAAGGCGGCGGGTTGTTTTGTGATTGCTGCCTACCCCAGGACATGAATGTAATTAGAGCACAGCTGAAAGGTCATGGCTGTACTTTTAAGTGCCACTAAACGCTGAAAGGGCCTAATGCGCCATTGAGGGAGAGATTGACTGGTGCCCCTTCCTCCCCTCTCGCCCGCCGCATCGGGGGGAACCGGCAAATGCGCGGAAGTCTTTGTTGGCCTGTCACACAGCGCTGGCTGAGGAGGGGACAAATATTTTCGTTGGAAACAAGTCTGGAAACGAGAGTAAATGAGTATTGATCATCAATTAATTGAACATCGAAAGTCTGAAATGCGGCAAAATAATTAAAGCCACAATCAATTATGCTGATTACTTCACCCTGGGGACACATCTACTGCACCTTATCAGGCCATAAACCGAGGCCACCGTTTAAATTTCCACTGCTGCCGCTTGGCCTCGTCTGACTTTGAAACTCCAAACTTGCGCCCCGAGTTGTGTCTCTGCTGCGCGTCCAGCGCGTCCATTCAAGATTGTGTTTACCGTGTGCATTTTGCGCTTGGCACCTCCCCATGTAAACAATGCACATTTTTATCTCTTGGACATTTCTCCTATCATCAACACAGACTGTTGCTGGACCCTGCCAGGCGAGCAGCTTTGTTCTCCTTCATCCATAATGCACCAGACTTTTTTTTTTTTTTTTTTTTTTTCCTGTGCTGCAGTTCCATCTGGTCTGCAGAGGGATCGGGCAGAACTGCACTGGCTTTCCTCCGCCGGAGGAACGGCTCTGGTAAGCGGTGAGCCGGGCTCACTGCTCATCGCGCGCTTTATCGCCGAGGGTAACCTTAGAGGCGCCTGTGAAAACGATCAGTCATGTTCTTCGACGCGAGGCTTATTGTCACTGCAGGAAGAGAAGTGTAGCTCTACTGGACAGCTTTTCATTGACTGCAACAATTTGGATCCAGCAGTGTGCAGCTTGACCCTCGATAACCAATTGTGAATACTCATAAGTCTGGCTCAATGGTGCTGGTCCCGCAGAGGAGTGTGTAGTTACTCTTTCTGTGTGTATTTTTTCCACCTTCCATCTTTTCCTGAGGCTATATTGAATTATGTCTCTGTCAGGTCTCTAAGCCCCCTATATTTCCTCTACTGTGCAGGAGCCCTAGATTCAGTATCAAATTCTCCTCATGCTGGCACTTTGTGCATCCCCCTGGCCCCTCAGATCTTTATCCCTGCATCCCTTTCCTTGGCCCGTGGACAATGCTGAATTCATGCTCAAGTCAGTTTTTAAAGAATTCTGCCACGGACGGAACGCGCAGAGACGTGCATGAACCCTGGACACGCAATCAATCAAACTGCGGGGGTTAGATCGTCTCACTAAGCAATCCCAGCTTAAAATTGTTCTGTGTAATGCAACAGACAAGAAAAAAAAACAAAAGGTGTACTTAACATTTAGCTCTGTACTCAGTCAGCTTATTTAAAAACTATCTGCTTGCAATTGTGACTGGGTTTAATTACCGGGATGGCTAATTAGCCCCGTGAATGTGTATATTTCCGATCATGCACTGAGGAATTGGATTTTGAATTACCCAGTCAATTTGATAGACCATGGACACCGGTGAATGGAGGCAGACAGAATGACTATAGAGATCCATGTCTTCCATCGCTCCATGGACCCCTGTCTGAAGCATCAATGGTGGAGTAGCAGAGAAAAAGGACCTGATTGCTCAATTTTCTCAAATGAGGCAATTAGGAGGGCAGGCTGAATGGAGATCAGGCTCGGCTTCACTGTGCCGCTAGGAAATGAGTGAAACAAAGAGAATCAAGAAGAGCAAAATGGCTGTTTGCGTCCGCATTGATTCCTCCAGCCCAGAAGAATAAAGCGCCCCTGTGAAAATTGATCAGAGCAGGGAACCACCTTTGATATTGATGAAGATAAAATGGAAGACTCCCCAACACTGAAAGAACTCAATACGGGGAAAGAGCTGGAGCTGCGAAGACAGCCAGGTCGCCGATGAAGCCGCGTAGCCCGGCGAGAAACGCGCCGGCGAGAGGAAAGGGTTTTCAGACCAGACAGCGTCCTTTGGGGAGTTTGCTTTGACTGCAAGGTCAGCCTCTCAAGTGCTTGATAAAACTGAACAAATCAAAGCACTACATCTAAGAGCAAAACCCTGAGAAGAAGAAAAAAAAGTGTCTCTGCTGCTCGCGCTGACAAGATGGATGATCAGAGATATAGGAGCTCACACTAATGCTGCTAATTAGCAGAGAACATACTACAATCTACAAACGAATGTACGCGTGCCTAAAATTTCTAAATGCATATCACTCTGACGCAGGCACAGGCTTTATACTTCATACTCCTGGAGACAAGGGTTTATGGTTACAGTTCTTCTCATGATTACAATGATGAGAGGGGCCGTTAGGGGAATCGCTATAGGACATCATTCATACCAATCGCAATCCACCTGTACAACACCTGTAATTTCTGCAACTCCATTTTAGTCATGTCAATGCTCCTCCATCCATATTACTGCACCTTATTCATCCTTCCTATGTATATAGTGTATATTTATGTCTCTCTCTCGCTGTTTCTTATATATTTGTATAGGCAAATCTTGCTCAAACTGTTTTATTATATTTATTATATTTAAATTTTATTTTTTAATATTTTTTATTTATGTTTTCATGTGCATTGAGCTACTCTGACCAAGTAAAGTTGTTTTTTGTGCAGTATTCTCTTCTCTCTTGTTCCTGATCAGCTGCATTTATTTACGTATTAGTTTACTTCCCTTGCAAATGAGTAGTAGCTGGATATTCTACTTCTGATGAAAGTACCCCTGACAATGGACACTTATTGAGACCACTAAAAAAAAAAAAAAAATCTAATCAAACCAGAGAGAGAATAATCCAAGAAATAAACCAGACAGTTTCACGTCGGTCGTGTTACGAAGCACAAGCACAAAAAAAACGCCCACACCTCCGCACAGCCCTGCGGGAAGGTGCAGAGACTCATGTGGGTGACGCCGAATGGCACGCTTCATCTCTGCTGCTCCGTGTGTGCCGCGCAGCCCCAGTGTGTTGCACCAGTGTTGCCAGTTTGGATGCGCTTTGGAAGGGCAGCTGCCTGAAAGAGTCCTTTTCCATTTGGAAATGTTGGTTCCATAACACAAATTTAGAACAAAGCCTGATCAGAATGCCTGTATTAATATAATGCGGTATTTTTTATTATTATTTATTCATCTAATAAACATCAAGGTTAGAGCTCTTAATTTTTCAAATTTAGGATCAGTTTGGGAGTTCATATATTTACGGGGTCTACTTCACATTGTATTTTTAGTATTATTCGTTTATTATAAGTAATGAATAGAGTAAATAATTAAAAAATTAAGTTGATAATTCAAGTACCACCAAGGCTTTGACACTCAGCTTGTTGGCCCTGTTGGAGTTAGTGCTGGATCGTCGGTCGATATCAGCTTGGCCCATCTCCACAAAATGTGGATTTCTTTTCAAGAAATCCAAGTCCAACTGTTTTTTGGTTAGGTAAGTGTACAGTCCAGAGCTGCCTATGTTTAATTAGCGGTAAATGGGAGTTATTGGCACAGCTGTGGTCAGAATTTTGAAACAGCTGTGTGTAGTCACTGAGTCTGGGCTAGCTGCTAGCGGCTAGCTGTTGGATGGTCAGTAAATTCCTCCAAACTGTTGGAGTTACTCTCTTCCCACAGTTAATACGGTTTTCCACATCTGGGTTTATTAAATTAAAGATTTGAGGAAATGTGAATATTTTTGTTGAAGAATAAACTGCCAACATTATTACCACTACCAGTACCCTTACTAGTGGTCATCATTTTAAAAGGATATTATTGGATTTTTTTCTCAAAAATCTTTGGTCAGACCGACAGCGAAGCAACATCTGGAAGCCTGGAGGTATCTTTCAGCGCGGCTTCCCTGAAATCAGTCACTGACCGATCACATGCACGCTCGCAGTCACTTGCACAACACAAAATTATACCAAAAAATCTGTTTTCTGCCATCAAACCTCTGCCTCAAAGCGGTCGTTTGACTGGAAATACAGTTCATGGATCCCTTTTTTTCGTGAAGCGACACAGCCTCGGACAAAGCGTTTGGCTGGGAAAAAATGGAAATAGAAAAGCCTCACGTGCCAAACACAGGGGTCATTTCAAGACTGCAGAGGGCATCGGGAGTAATACAACCCAATGAGGCAAGTTGCTCAAGCGAGTCCAGTCTGTCTTGACTGCAGATGGGCCAATTAGAAGATGATGAAAAGCTCTGGGAAGGCGGGCCCTAAGCCGTGTCTTTGTATCTGGCTGGATTTTCTTTGAGATAAGAGAACACCTGCTATCCAGTTTTACATCGAAATAAATGCACAGCGTCCTCAGAGGGAGGAAAGGGAGTGGTGGCAGGCGCGACTTTACCAGACACGGTGGAAAAATTCACAACCAGGAAAGCGATACACAATATCCAATCAGGTCTGGGAAGTCTATTGAATGTAAGGGGGACATTCCAGTCCGTATTAAGTATATGTTACTCGTTTCCTGAGCAATAAATTTTGAGGTAAATTGGAGGGGCTTGAATAGCAAAGACTCTTAAGGGCACTGACAACATGTCTGGCTCATAATGACCCATGAAAGCACTTTGACATTGGTAATAGCTGGATTCTGATGAGCGGGGAACGGTGCTCGGGAGTTTGAGGGAAAGTGGTTTCCTCTCCCCTTCCTTTCCATTCTCTTGTCTTCTTATTTTCCCGTAGAAGGGACGTATTTTTTTTCCTTCTGGCAGGCCATCCTTCTCTCTCCATTTTCCGTATCTCTTCCACCTTCCAGAGCATCCTGCTATTTTTCATTTCTCCATCCGGGATGGTGGTGTGTTTTTTTTTTTTGTTTTTTTTGTTTTTTTGTGTGTGGAGAAGCAGTGTGATGGGAAGTCTTTCAGCACTTCATAAATCTTTGTCATTGTTTTCTCATTTGTTAAGGTCTGTCTTGCTCCTTCTGTCTATGCGGGCGGATTCAGATCTGATCCCCCGGGGGCCTCTTGGAACGGGAGGTGTCCTCTCCCGTAGTTTCCTTAACACATACAGCATGTGTGAGCCGCAGGGAGCTCCTACTGCCTTCAAATGCAACGCAATGTGAGCACAAGGTTGAAAGTATGGGGGTGACTTGTCTTTTGACCTTCTAACGCTTCACCTATTACATGCCCACTGTGCGGCACGTTATCTGGACTTGAACCCCATCAATAATGTTGGTTTTATTCAGTTTTATTTTTTTAACTCAAGCATTCAGACTCATCTTTTTTTCTGAGACCAGGGTCACTTTGAATTATTTGACAGAGTTCACACCTACTGGCAAATAATCAACGGAATGGTTTCAGACATCCCGCAACACGTGCACGCATTCATGTCGCAGCACTTCTCAAATACGTTCCAGAACGGACATGTTCCACCAAACGCTGAAAGTTAGGTCTATTGTGAATTATGCATTATGATGAGCAAACCAGATGCCGCATGTATTCATTCAGATCATTTCGATTGTATTCATATGGTGCCAGTAACAGTCTAAATGGACTGAAATCCCAGCAAGACACGCCATAAGCACGTCACTGATTCTGTATTTATTGTTATATTTGGACCTTAAGCTATGAACAGTTCATCATTATTGGAATATCACCAGGTCCGAAAAAAAAAAAAAAAACTGAATCCCACTGCGAAGGCTGATGAATACTGTTCATTTGTGTGTACATTTCAGGTGAATAAGATCCATGCTGTAAGTTGCCAAAACTGACTTCTCAAGCACCAGTATATGTTTAATATAAATAATTAAAGTCACATTTGCTTTCCTGTGTATTACCATCTTTTTCTCAGCTACGGAAATCACACTTAACACTATAAATCACCGCTGACATACCCTGTCAGTTTGTCCATTTTTCATCACTTTTTTTAGCACAAACTGCCAATATGGTGGAATCAGAATATAGTTCGCATTGGACCGATTTCAGGGAAGCCACACAGGACTTTCTCACACCCCAGGACCCTGGAGGGCTGTCCAGCCATGGCACTTGGCAGAGCCAGGGATCTCCTCCTCTCCATGAGTTTGTGTGTCTGTAGTCGGTCCAGGACCGCAGCTTGTCAGTACTGATGGGAGACCCCACTGCTGAGGAAAGACTAATAGGGCCCCCACGCATATGTGTGTGTGTGTGGGAGTTTTTACATGAGGACAGAAATAAAAGATGCACATTCAGGTGTGGAGAGTCTTCACCGGCATAGTATACTTTGACGTAAATTATTGACCAACTCAGTGCAATAATTGATAAGCGAAGATAGTGTAAAAAATCTAACTTAAATGCTCAGTAATCAATAAAAAGGGTTGAGGATTTTTTTAGACTTCATTTTTAAGTCTGGGATGAGTTACAGCTGCACTACAGTTCGGTTTGAACCGCGACTGAATGTGTCTGATGCATTTCCCACCTTACATGAATAAAATAGGAGAAATCAAAACTGAAGCATGCGCTTCATCCAAGAAATATCTGGACTCAGAAGCACGGGCTATTTTGCTTCTGTCGTCCCGTCTATTACAGACCACATACTGAACTGTCATCGCGCTTTATACACCGACTTCTCCATTTTTCAGTTACTTGTCAAGTATCAGCGCGGCGAACAATAAAGAAAAAGCCTGTGATATTTCACAGCTTGACCGAAATATCCTCTCATCCAATCTCCAAAACCACTCATCATAGTGCCTTTTCAAAATATTGCAAGAAAAACAACACACGAGCGCACTCGGGCCGCTGTTCGCGAGCCGACACGTTTGTGGCGGCGAGGGGACGGAGCGAGAGAGACAGCGGAGCGAAGGAAGTTAAGGAGGGAGCCAAGCGGGATAATGAGCAGACAAGAAAGGAAAAGCAAGGACAGAGCCACGCAACACTCAATGTTAGAGTCTCATTCATATTCACAGTCATCTGGCAGCCGGCAGGTGGATGGCTTAGGCAACAAATTTAATCAAGGCCCAGGAAAAGGTACGTGTGCGAAGCCTCAAACCCCGGGCAGAGGCTATGAGACTGCATTAGCATCCCAGATTTGTAATGTTTTGAGCGTATGAATAATGGGTATGAGTAGAATTCTGGGGGAATGTAATGCAGATGATTTTTTTTTTTTTTTTGTCCATCTCATTTACATTACCGGAATTAGGCTGACACTCTAATTCAGAGCGATATTGAGCAATGGATACAAGACTTTAAGAAGGTTAAATTCCTGAATCACTAGAATTACTCATTAGGGCACAGTGGGTAAAGGTCTTAGTACATTGATAGCTCCTGACAACAGAGACACTGCTTAGGGGATGCTGAGAAATGAGAAGGAGGGAATCTCTTCTGCCGCATAAAATTGTAGCTGTTCGGCATTTCTTGACCCCAGGCTTGAATCTGAGGTTCCACCTGAATTCTCCTCTCGTTATTCAGACACAGTCCTAGCCAGCTCAGGAAATCACATATGAATTTGAAATAAATAAATAAAATACAGGGATGTTTTTGGGACATATGGCTGATCAGATGATAGTAATGAAGTTGCGCTACTTTAATAGGTTCATTTACTGTATTTCTACAATGTGAAATTCATGTAAAAGGTGATGGATTAACCCCTCATTCAGAAGACATTGGCTGTTATGTTTGTTATCACAGCTCTAGTCGGATACAACGGTACAGGTTACAGCCTTCAGAGGAGGTGATGGAGTTCTGCATGTACACAGTATTTTTTGACGGATATGCTTAGTTCACATAAGAAATGTCTTTTGTAATTTGAACCAGTGGGAAAACAAAGTGCTAGGAATGCACAACTCCATGAACCCAATCAGATTTTATCAGCATTTGAATCAGAAACTCAACACATGTTAACCTATTGCTAGCTTATTTCATAGACTGCAACGGTAAATTTCACAGAGTAAAATCCAGTTTAACCAGACCAAAAGGGTGAAACATGAGGAGAACACAGTTACACACAAATATGTATGCAAACACTGAGCTAAACATAGAAAACACCTGTAGGTGCTCATAGTAGATGTGACCTTTTGAGCATGAGTCTTCAACCTTTTTCAGACCAATGACCTCCATGTGTGTTCTATATTAAACTCGTCCTAGTGCTATTCATAAATATACATTATTAGTATAATTTTGCATTCAGTATTAAGCCATTCAAATAATACACAGGTTCAGATATTCAGTTCTTATTCAGTAGTTGGCTAATGGGAATGAGCCGTACTGTTAGCTTCTCTTCTGCTAATATTGCGTCTGGGATTTCACCTGGGGGCTGAACAGGCTCTCGGTCAACTGTTGGGTACCTGACAGAGTCAGTGTGTAATATGTTGGATTCATGTTAATGTGTATTTAAAGAAATTAAAATTTTCGGGGGAAAATTAAAATATATAAAAATATCTAATCAATCAAAGCCTTTGCGACCCCCTTGCAGTACCGCCGCAGACCCCCTGTTGAAGACCTCCGCTTTAGATTATTTATGTTAAAAGGTCAAAATTACTGGCTCAATTAAAAAAAAAAAAAAGTTTTCTCATGCATACTTTTCTCTGGGACTGAAATATAACATGAAACAATTTTTATTTTGGCAAATTAAAAGAGAGAGACGGTAGTAAAGTATATTTGAGAAATATAAATTAAAAAGCAGGTGTTAAGTGTGATATTCAAATTAATCATATGTGTTAAAGTGCCTTTTCTCTCTTTCTAACCTTAGCAAACAATAGGTTGATTGTTCCTATTTCTCACCAAATATTCTCAACAAATATTCTCTCAGATTTAAATCCTCCATCCAAGTAATCATCCGTATCGTGGCCACCTACCGTTGCTGGGCAGAGTTTAGATGTTTCAAAGAGCACTGAGGTGAGGATTTCATAACCACATAACTTGTCCTTTAGTAAATGTTAATGGACCCAAACTAATGTGTAAGTGGTGCATCTGGTATGAAGTATCAGTTACTTTAACCACTTGTCGTTAGCTAATCAGTAACACACATCTAATTGTAACTGGTATGTTCAGAGATGTAATCAGTGACTCTTAAATGGGACTGTGTTGAGTAAGGAGAGCATTTTTTTTTCTCCTGCAGGAGCACCAGTGAACTGCCTGATCTACAAAGCTGATAGTCCACATTCCAAACTTCTCTTATATTCCAACCAGTTTAAACAGACACTGATTATATACAATATGCATAATGCATGATATACATGGAAAACATTTTGCTTTTAGGGATTTTGTTGCATTGTAGCTGAAAATGGGTGTGAGTAACTTGTGCTGTAACCTTTGCTGCAGTTAAGCAAATTCTCGGTTAAATTGCATTTGCTCAAAACATACAAATACAACTTATGAAAGATTTTTTTGTACGTTTTTTTCATACCACCACCGCATACCACTGTTATCATCTCAGTAACATAAACACTAGTGTGTCAGTGGAGCCTCGCTGATGTGTCCGCCAAAAGCAAATTTCACCAGCATTTGGCACTTAGCAGGTGGTAATATTGGACCTGGATCGCAGGAAACGAAAGCTGAATTAAACCATAATGAGTTTGTGGCCAATATCCAGGCTGCTTTGTGTTTGTGAAAGTAGCCACTAGATTCATCATGAAAATCTGTTCTGTTTCCCCACTTTCTAGCCTACAAGTCGGAAAGCAGGGGTGATGGTGCATTGAACTGGGAGCCATTCATCTTCGACACTGGGGTTTGGTGTCGCCATCACAGCGGGGTCTAGGGACATTTTCCCGTCCATCTGAACTTACTGAGTTATCTCCGTCATTTTTTTTCAATCTCACTGGCCAGATGGCATCAAGCCGCCATGTCAACACACTTACTGCCCATTCCAGGGTTCTGGCTCGGCCTCCCCAACAGGCAGGAGTAGCACAACTGACCATGCCAGCGACTAGCCAGGACACAGAGCCCAAAATAATAGATAGAATCTACTTCCAACTTCCCTCCTGAGTCCTTTCTACCATCATCCATCAACAAAATGAATCCACACCATGGGTGCCTGGGCTGGATTTATGACCAGTTCGGGTGTCTTATTATTGGTAAACTTAGTGGAACAAAATGGGAGAAATCTGACCCACTTCTCCTGACATGGAGGGCAAATCACACAGACATTTTATATGCCAAATAGATTTCCAGAACTCCAAAATGCTTTACTTTGATGTATAAAGCTAAGTGTCTGAACCCAGTGGTGCAGATGCTTGTAAAACGAAGTAAAGTGAAGTGCAAACAGAATGGAATAAATGTGTAATGAAATCAGAAGCCGAGACCTTTTCCAGTGCTTAGATGATCCTTGATGATGAAGAGGAGCGACAGCTCAGCCAGGGAAGGCTTTTAACCCCCTGACTTCTCTGCAACAAGGTAATTTGCTTAATGAGACCTTTGCTTTCTCCTTAATTACTGTCGTCAAATTTAAGATCCCGACAAGCTTCAAATGCACAATTAGATACAGAGCCGGAGGGGTTGATCAAATCATACTTGTGCCTCATTATTTAAACACTGCGCTCTGGGACATAAAATCACTGCAGTGACTTCAAACCATCAAAACTACGTGAGGACACAATGAGAACGGATGCAGACTACATGCCACAGATGATTTAATATGTCGGTTCAGCCAAGTTTCAGAAGGCGGTTTAATTAATTACCCATACCGCTGATTGATTTCTCCTTCTACCCCAAAAATGCATTTGAACTGCTTTGGTGTTGTTTGTGGTGATGTGTGGCAGGTTTAAACCAGTCAACCCTAACCCCAGCACAGTCTAAAGAGTTTCGGCACATTCATCATCCGTGATGGATGTCAAGTACATGACACCATCACTAGACCATATCTTCCGTTAAACGTGCAGTGAAGATGAGGTGAATACTGTGATGCAGAATTCATTTTAATTCAGCAGCTGCCCCAGTAATATGACTGTAAACTAAACTTCTGACATCATAAACTGTCCCTTATGTTTAAATCACAGATGGCACCATGGAGCTGTGAGGAGCGTAGGGGAAGCCAAAACTACAGTCACAGTGTCGCCAGTTTCAGCATGCCTCAAAAAGTGGACAACTGTGCGAGTGTGTGCGTGCATGTGTGTGTGTGTGCGTGCGTCTCTGTGTCACAGGGGCAAGTGATGACAAACGATGGCAAATTGGAGTGAAGGCTTCCCGCTGCTTGCTCACCATGCCAACAGAGAATCACAGGCAAGAAAGTGCCTGAGAAAGCGGCTGTCAAAATCACATACACACAAAACACACACACACACACACACTGGCAGCAATGGAGGCCAAGTTTTCACAAAGGCAAGTGAGTTGCAAGTGAGGTAGGGGAACTACGGCGGAGTAGTTCTAAAGAGCAGCTTCTTTAAGAGCACTCGTCTCTCAGTTGCCTTTAGACGGATTGATTTTGTTTTTATCAGCAAGCCTGAGCCACCATTGTCACCTCAGACGTGGCAAATACGTTAGCGATCGAAATTCAAGGTATTGCTAATTCCCAAAGCAGGGAAAAAAAAAAAAAAAAAAAAAAAAGTCAAGTACCTTCTCTTCAAAAGCCCAGAAAGAATAAATAAAAGCGAAGACAGGTTTTCCAACCAGCTAAATTCCTCAGTGTGACCTAAATCCATTTCTTTGCATTCTAAAAGATGCTAACATCAAAGATGAACGTACATCACCATGGATGAGCGGGAGCACAATGCCTTGGCTGCTCTTCCTCCTTTTGTCATGGCCATTCTCTCTCTAACCGGATTATTCTCCGACGGCCTCCTCCCCCACAGAGAAATATATGTCACATCAGTGGGCTCTCTGCAGGAACCCAAAAACACAAGGCTCCTATTTAACAAAGACATGGGAGCGAGTGTTTCACCGTAAAGTGCAATGAACGCACAATCCAGCTGTCTTCTCGTTGATGGATTGACACACAAAAGCGTGGAATCAGAGACCGTGGAGACTGAACTGTCTGGTGTAGTTCAGGACAAAGGAGGGTCACAAATATATAATAGTACTTTATGCTGTAATCCAAAATCACATATAAGGTACAATCCGGCCATGCTTTAATTTTCTCTCCAAGGTTTACTGTTAAAGCTATTGTAAATTTGGAAACACAATCAAATACAATCTCACAAATAAGACATTCTGAAAGCTAACTGCACTACTAAGGGCAAGTGAATAAAGCCATAGCATGGGCCAAGCTGGTCCCATTCCCCCGCCCCAGAGAAATCTATTTGTTCATGGAAGTGATTGAATCAATGTTGCAGCCTTTCCTTTCCTTTGGGACCAAAGCTCAATATTTTCTTTTTGCCTCAGATTTACCCCTGCTCACACGACTTAATGAGAGATGACGTTTCAAAGGGCATAAATTGAGATGGTCGTCAAACTTCCACTAATGTATCACATGCCATAGCGTGAAGCCCAACCAAAACACCATAGCAACAAGCTATCACCCTTCACAGTTTAATGTCTTCATAATGGCAACATATTTACAATGTGACATTCTGTGATTCTTAAAATGTTTGAGTTAAATGTTTAGCATGCTTGTTTTCCTCGAGCTTATTGCCTTTGATTGGAAAATCCAGCACTTAATTCAACAACATGCTAATACAACTTCTAGATTTTCAGCAACTGTGCCATGGATCTTCAAAAACTAAGCCACAACTTCGTGTTAATCTGGTGCAGCATCTCATCTGAAATGAACGCTTTGAGATTTCAAGGTAGGTTCAAGGCTATTTCAGGAGAGTTGACCTCCTCTGGACGTTCTTGTTCACTTAAATGGCCACAAGGGAACTGTGAATCTATCTTCACTTAATGGATATAGGGATCTCACTTCCCGCCTCGGTGATGAATGGCTGAGAATGGATGGCTAAAGTATCACTCTTAGCGGGATCCACAGCTTCATCCATTCTGATAAGAATCATAAAGCCAGGCAGGCATGCTTTGCTTGGGTCAATATCCTGTTCCGAGTAGCCATTAAGCCACATGCGACAATGGACGCTAATATCTTCAAGGTGTAGCGCTACCCTTCTGTCATTGCGTTTATTTCAAGGTGAATTATAAATGGGCCTCGAGCTCCCGAGTTTTACACATTCCGGCCCACTAGAAGGATAGTGATGATGAACTGAATCGCGCTATCCATCAGTGTTCGCGGCGAACACGTGCGATGATCCCACGGCGAGAGTGTAACATTAACCATTATTCCTGACGGACACGGGAAGAAGCCCCTTTCAAGTTTCCTATTCAGACTGTAATAACACTGTCGCCACATCCAGCCAAAGGAGCTGTCACTGTGATGAAACACCGCCTGCCACAGAACGTCAAGGAAATTGTGATATGGATTTTCCCGATACGGTCGCTTGTTGTCCTTTGCTGCTAAACTCTGCTGAATGAGCTATTTGGTGCAACTAAAGAGGCGTATGGCCTCCTCTGACAAGCAGATGGGTGTCTCACCGTGTGATAGAGAGATTGAGGGAGTGTGAGTCGTGACATTTTGGCACATGAGGTCTTGAACAGAGTAACATGACTGCAGACTTACTTTATGAGTTTTGCGGTCAGAGATGTCACTCTCAGGGACTTTCGGGATCAGGAAGTGGATGCTTCATAGCAAAAGTTAATCCTTTGTTTCGACAAAGAAAACCTCATTGTGTTCGTCTTTTTTTAAAGACTTAATACTGACAGGAAGGGAAAACATTCTCCATGTTACATGGGAGATATAACTAAAGCCAGATTTGTCCCACAGCAAAAATGGCAGACTTGTCTTACAATGTAGAAAACTGCTGTTTTCTTGGATCTCAAAACCTGGAAAATGAGGCAGGGAGATAAGAATATTGGTGTGAAATTCAATTCAGCTTAGAGCGAAAGCAAGCAAGACTAGGTACAATGAAAGAAGTCGTATAATTCTACTCGATATGTTGTAATTCACGTATGTATATTAATCAATAGCTCTGAATTCACACAAAACACAAGTCATATGAAAATGATTATTTTATTTTGGCATTAAACAATGATGGCACATACCAACCTTCAGCCACCTCCAGTCCTTTTAAATTTGCCATTAGGCTAATGATGTGCAATAATGTTCTGCAGCTACACACATCTAGGAAAAGTTTGCCCCTTTTATTTTGCTTTAAATGCATTTAGGTCTCGCACAAACGCTTCAGTTTGAGACATGTTTTTGCTCCATGCTTGGCCAGTTTTGCAAGCTGTTTTCTGTATCTCTGTACAAAGTTCTCTCCATGACATTTCTAGTATTTGTTCTGATGCGTAAAAGTTAGTTTTCGCCCCTAATTTTAACTAACTTCAGTCTAATCAAAAGTTTTAATGAGAAAAACAAAAGGAAATTTGTCCAGCAAGCTAATCAAACCTATAATATCATCTGACTCTTTACACATCTTGTTCTTTTGTGTATAGTTCGCTCGCTGTGAGGGATCTTTCTGACAGACGTGTGTCCCGGATCGATGCGCAGTGAGAGACGTTTTGACGCGTCGTGGATTAACCATAATCTGCATTTGTTAGGTTGCACTGTCTGACACAGATGTGAGATTGGTGCACCTGGAGCGAGGGCGAGTGCACCTGTGTGGGAGTGACACGCAGTGAAACAGGCCTCTGTTTGTTCCCGTTTAGCCGTTAACGTGATCATTAACCTCTGCCGCTTTGACGGTTAGCGCGCCATGGGTAGGCTACGGCTGTGGGGGTGAATGCCTTGAGGAGTAAACAGTGTCAGATAAAATGCTTCTTTCTAATGATTGGAAGAATGCAAATGTTAATTAGTATGAACTAGGCTAATGAACTCAGTCCTAATGTACGAGTGTGTCTATTTATTTTGTGTTTGTTTTTTCTAAAGAGAATTCAGTCGTACCCACAGGAAGCAGACTATTTTAGGAGAGCTGAAACTGAGGTCAGCACTGGTAGCAAATAAGCGCAATGAGTAACCAGACAGTATCACCTCTGGAAAATAAATGCATCATGAGGAAGCTCCAGCAAAACCACAGCACAGCGATGGACACGGACATGGAAATACTGACATAGAGATTTGAATCTTTATTGAACTTTTGGTTCATTCCAATAACCCATCCCTATTTTTTCTTCAAGATTTAGCTTGATTATATACCATATCCTAATAGGCCACCTATAATTTAGTGGCATCTGGCAGTCACTCGAAATTCAATTCAATGTAAAAATGCAAAGCATCCTCTCTAGGGCAAGTGTGGCCAGTTGCATGGAAGAGCTCCCCATGTCGATATGAAGGCATAATTTTAAGATAATGAAAACACAACAGTTCATCGTAACTCGTAACATCGTGTTTGTCCACTAACAAATAACTTTTGGAATTAGTTTCTATATCCCAGTTGTGGTAAAATATCCCCCCGCAAGTCCAATACATTGGTCTTTTAAAACCCATGACTTCCGCAATGAAAGGCAAATACTAGGTGGGGTTTACGACCTGGCATGGGGTCTTGCCTGTAAAAGTTTAAGTGAAACCTAAGCGCCTGACCTTATCTGCCCACGCCATGCCCCATTTTCAATTCAGGAAAAAAAAAAAAAGCACAGAACTAACTGACGTGCTGCCCCACATCCATCCTTGAGCTGATAAAACCCACAGCCACGGGCCGTCTGGAGGAGACAGTAGCGGCAGCGTTGGGATTTTGCTCACGTGATGTCAAGGATTAAAGTCGGTGGGATCAGCTTCGAGGAGACAGCCGCCCCGAAGGGCTCGTTCCATTTATCCCGCTCTTCCCCCCACCCCAATTCACTGGCACTTTAAATTCCACTGAACGAACTCCTTTGTCAAATATTTTCCCCCTCTGAGCACTTTCAGCCCAAAATAAAAAATAAAAAAAAAAGGGCGACGCTACAATAGTTGCTACCTGGTCAGAGGTGGGCCCCGGGAAGAGAGAGCTGTCAAGACTTGGACTATTATTCAGAATATTCAGAAATGCCTCACTCCTCCTGGCACCTCCTCCCCCGTCAAGCCTCCAGTAAACCCCCTTTCAGTCGTTCTATAACGCTGTTACATGGCACATTCCTCTGAAGATCAGGAGAAATTAAGCCTCGGCCCCCGAACTGAAATAAGGTATAAGTGTGCTTGGGATTTTACTTTCATTGACCCTGTCATGGGGTTTGTTTTTTTGCTGTTTGTTTTTTTTTGCGTTAAATTCACTCTCAATTAGTATGTATTTGTGTTACGGGGTGTGTGTGCCATTAATGGAAGAAGAAAGAGAATTAATCCTCCAACTACAAAGTAACACATTTATTAATCCCTCGTTTTAATCCTGCAAACCTGAGGAAGCTCTGCTATCTGGCCCCAAGGGCAGCCGGGATGTGAAGGTCTGTGTCTCTGTGTGTCTGTGTGTGTGTGTGTGTGTGTGTTTGCAATGGTACGCGTCTGCCATCCATCACGCGTGCATGCATATTAGAAACCGCAGGTTCAGAATTCACAGACAAGTCTCCTGTACGTGATATACGCCTGCGTCGGTACTTAGAATGTTCTTTTGGGGTTAACATTACAACAATAAAAAAGCTTTCAAGATGAAGTGAGCAGTAAATCTCCACGCAGGTCCCCATGAATCAGGCTAATAAATGCAGCAGAAGCACGAGAGGAAGCCGGTTCCCTGGTTGCCAGGGTCTCACGGGGCCACAGGATGGAGTACTTCTGATCAAATCCCAGACCAAATAAAGCATATACGGGGCGGTGACGGTGATCACTGTTAACAGGTATATGGATTTTGAAGCTGCCCCATTAATACCACATGTTACAACGTGTTGCTCCTCTTACACTGGAATTAATTGAGTTTATATTAAAGCAGCAAATCTTGCCGAAACACGATCTCCGGAACGTCATTGTCAATCGAGTGGCCCTTCACTCCCTTTTTTCTTCATTTCCTGACTTTTTGTCGCTACATTCTTTCTTTCTTTTTTTTTTTTTTAGCTGATCCTCACTTTTCGGCAGTTCCAGGTCATCCAAGGGTTTTTAATTGCCATTTAAAGATCATGGATGTCGGGGGAAAGAAACATGCCCTATTATAGTTTTTCAGGCCGAATGGCTGATATGTCATACGCATGCATGCAATTTTCTGGGCTGTGGACGAAGTGTCCTTCTGCCGCTAGCTATCCTCAATCAGGCAGTCACTCATGATCTCACTGTCTTTGAATGCTCTAAATGCTCCATCACCAGTAAGCCTTTAAAATCCACCAAGGTGCCTCCTGAATGCTGAATTATGATCGTTTCACGTCGAGCAGGCTGCAGGTGGTAATGGTCCCGGAATCCTATTGACGCCTCCAGACCCCTGTTGTGACTAGTAAGTCTCGCTATGGCCCATTAAAGGGCTACAAGTAGGTTTCTCACTCCTCCGCACCACAAAAGGAACACGATGCAGGTTGTTGACGGGATTATTACTCAGCATGAATGACTCATGCATTTCGACACCGGGTCCTGATATTTCCGATGTCTCACATTCGGCGTTGGAATGAAAACTCCCCGTCTGTTGGCAAGACGCTCAAGACCGTCAGATCGCTGATATGGGAAGGACAAAGCTACAAGCCAAAACTCTGGATGGTTTTCACAGATAAGCTGTAACAAGGACTGGTTGAGGAGGGCTCATACGGAATGACAATAGCTAAGGACACAGGTGGTCTTAACTGAATAAAAGCAGGCAAAGACAAACTCCAACGACATTTCTGAGTTCAAAAACGAAGTGGGAAAGAAACAGAGACTAAATACGAGGGTAACAAGGAGGCACAGGTGAAATACATCAGGGCAAATCAGTGGCAGCGACCACAAGGAGAGATAGTACCTTACAAAATAAAACAGGAAATGCCCAAAACACAGAGATGCAGTTAATCACATCCAGGTGCTGCAGAGCTGGATGTGACGGAGCCTGTCTTTGTTGGGTAGGACATTAGCAAAAACAGAACAGTTCTGTTCAGATATGCAGCTGCATGTACATCATTCATCATTCATATTTGCTATTGCTAATGCTGCTAGCTTGCATTAACTGGTCTGCAGCTACTGTTGCAATACAACGTGCATAAGATGGCTCCGTACACATGGCACGATGTAGTCCTTCGAGAGGGTTTGGTTTTTCTTTTTCTTTGCCTAGTTTCAGGTGCTACTGCATGAACTTGGACATGCTCACACCTATCGCGCTACGCATCCTTCAGGTAAAAGGTAACAAACAGGCAAAAACCAGCTGCACCCATCACAAATGACCGTACGCAGCTGTCCAAATGCAACGGCGCTACCACAGAGGTAGCTCCGGTTGTGGAGCTACTGTCGTATTTGTTCTCCAGCAGACAGAATCAAGGGAATTTCCAGCACATGAGAGCACTGCTCCGTTTGACACTGGAATGAGGGAATTAGGAGATTTATGATGGTCCGGGGTCACGGAGGGAAGCATCTGAGAGCAGGCCCACGCCTCCCCAGACTCCTCACAGTGCTTTACAGTCTGACAGCCTGTGTCTTCTCCACACCCACACACAAAATATCCAGACAGGCACACACACACACGCGCACGCACGCACAGCAAAACCGAAACGCACATATACAGGCGCACTAATATGCCAACAGAAATTCTTAAACAGAGTTAAAGTAGATTGCCAACATTTATTTTAGAATTTTAATTTCTTGTATTATTTTGGTATAGATATATTAAGATGTGGTCAGTCTGGCTATGTAATGTACAGGTGCATTGGTGTTGATGCTCTCTTATTAAACCAAAGACAAAGCTGAGTACTGAATGTCAAGTAAAATAGGATCACAGTAGCAGGGCGGCATAGTGGTGTGGTGGTTAGCACCGATACCTCACAGCAAGAAGGTAAAACTAAAACTGGTCCTCGCTAAAGACCAACACAATACAATACAATACAATACAATCACTACATGCATATGTAGATGTGCGCATGCACACCGATATCAGCATCAGATCTTACTGTCACTTTTCCCACACAGGACAAAGGGCCCCTGAAGGCGGACAAAAGGCCCCTTCAGGGGCCCTTTGTCCTGAGAGCACAGACAAGTTCAGAGGAAATGGTGGGAGGGCAAACAGACAGACAGTGGCCGTCCTATGTCATTAGACACACACACACACAGACACACACACACACACACAGTGGCATATTCAGTGTGGTATTGTATGTCACAACACTTTCCTTTTAAACACCCATATTTCATTCGGTGACAGGCTTAACCAAGTAGCCACTCGCAACTGTTTCAGTTTTTTAGGGGGCCGGCTGAGGAAGTCTGGGAAATAAAAATTTAAACAGCTGCTTTTTTGTGAGGAGGGAAGGAAGGAAGGAAGGAAGCAGAGCACTTCTTTTTGAGTGTGTAATACAGCGCTGTCCAAAAGGATAAATTTGTGAAGTTAACCTCTCCGTGATTAACAGGATGTGCTGAAAGCCTAAATACTTTGAACTTGCACGGTTTTCTCCGTGAAGGATTTAATCGATTTTTCACAATACTGTCATACTGTATTTTATAGATTAAACAGTGACTACACCTTTTATCTCGTCTGTAGATTATTGTTTTAAGTAAACTCTCCTGGAAACACCTCTTTAATAAATTTGATATGGTGGCGTGCCAGGAATGTTAATCTACCCTCTTCCCTGGGAATGCGCTGTCCAGGGCACCTCGGCTATCCGCAGACAACTGGCAGATACTACAGTGGAAGTGTCTAGGGACAGGGTCACTGATAGCCTTCCTCCTTAACCCTGTTTCCCAGCCCGCCTTCCTCATTTTCTCGGAATTCTTTCACCTCACACTGCACGCCGTTGTCTCCTCTGCCCCTCCTCGACACCCTACTTCCTTTCCACTTTCCTGGAGATTGTGTTACCCTCAGACTCACGACTCATAAAAAAAAAATAAAAAAAAAACAAATATGCAGGAATGTGTCAGGTTCATTCACATTGAGACATTGTTAGCAGACCTTGACATTATTACCCTACTTTGATTGATTATGTGCTTCATTTGGAGTGAGGGATGTCTCCAACCGGTTCCCCCTGTTCCCGGGTTCGGATTGTATCGGCGCGGGGCCGCGCTGCGCCTACGGAGGGACGTATAAATCTGTTCACTAGAATGATGTTTTCCTGTGAAGGCGCATGGAAAAAGTCTCCGCTTGGATGTTTGTTCGTGGAAAGCAATTGGCTTTGTTGCAACTGCCATAATAAATCCCCCCGTCCTGCCCGAGTCCTGGATGTAGCTCCCAGCCGTTTTTTGTCGAGTATAAATATGAGAGGCTAGATCTGCGAAAGAGAAAGGAGAGGGGGGGCAGGAAGTGGACTCCGGGATTGACGCATTTAACATCTCAGAATCGTCTGTTTATCCAAAAAAGTAGCAGGGATGAGGAAAAACCTTGAAAACCTTGTCTGGAAGGCGAGATGGATCGATGGGGAACAGGTGCACGAGGATAGGGAGGATAGGGAGACATGTTCTATTAGACTGAATGCGATTTCTACTTTGCAATGTCGGGAGTACCAAAAAATGTCCTGACACGGTTTTGGATATTATTAATGAAGAAGTAATTACAGTTGGAAAAAAAAAAAGCACCTGCAACCTTATCATTTACACCATGTTTTAAGATTCCTGAGTTTTTCCAGTGCCTTTGTGAGTTTGGATTGTGTGTGCTGCTGAGCCTGGCTTGTTTAAAAGTGTTTTTTTTTTTTTTTTTTTTTGGTTCTCTCTGTGTATATTTATGATGCACTTAATCAAAGATAGATTCAACACAACCTCCGCAAGACAGTGAATTTCTCGGCTGTTATTAATCCCTTTGGCAAGCGCGCAGCACGCAGGTAGCCAGGGAGCAGCCTCGTGGACGTTTGACCTGAAAAGGCAATGCCGGTGTCCAGGTCGAACTGTCAATGCGCGCGTAAGCAACAAACCGCTCCGATCGCACGCCGGCGCCGAACACGACCTCCTTACATGGAGCCATGCTCCCGACTCCCTGCGCCGCGTTGACGCAGCGACCCGCACGCATGCGCACAAACAGGCGCGCACGCGCGAGGCGATGGGAGGAGGCGCGGTTATATGCGGCGCGTCGCACACACATCGACTCCTCACATGACATCTCTTTGTCAGTCCACACCATCTGCGGCGTTACTAAGTGACAGGGAATTAATGCTTCAAGGAAAGCGGTTTGTTTAGAGGAAAAGAACATCTGCTATTTATATACGGGGCAGGTGAATCATGTACTCTTCTTGTGAAACACTATTTAAGCGAAGGCTTTTATCTTTAATTGTACAGAAACGAGAGCTCTCGTCTCATGGTAAAACTTTTCTTTAAACCGCCCTGGTCCGTGCTCTGCGGCAGAGCGCCGGCAGAGACCGGACGCAGAGGTGCACAGATGCCAGGTGTTCCCATTTGGCAGATACGACCTCCGCTCACGTTCAGCTGCAGGACAAAGCATCGGCGATCACGTCAACAAGCAACCGCCGCGGGCCTCTTCAAAGCGTTCATTTGCATGGCTGAAATTCAGCGTGCAGTCTGGTTAAGTATTTGAATGCATCCGTGCAAAAACTTCTTCTTTTTTTTTTCCACTTTCTAACTCGATAATTATAATCCTCGTGTGATCTCGCAAACATTTCTGAGCACTGGAAATGTGAGCTGTGTTTCCAGTGCATATTTTATGCAAATCGTAAGTACAGTAACCCAAAAGAAAAAAAGCTGAACGTTTCCCCACAGCTGACCGTGTATGTGGCTGCTGTCAGCGTTGTATGCCCTGTGATAATTGCGATACTTTATTAGCGCTACACAATTTCCTTTTGTCCCAGCTGGAACTCCTGGGGTTTCGTTTGGGTATATACCATAGTAGTAAAAAAAAAAAAAAGACCCAAGACAATTTCAGTGAAATGGAATTGCTGCCTTTGTTGGTCTTTTCGAGAGACTGATGACATATCGCTGCTACGGCAGAAAAAAGGACAGACTATGCTCTATGTAAGACCTGCTGTTCTGCCGACCCTTCAGCCTCAGGGAAGTGGTCAGCTTTGAATACATGACCTCAGGCTTGGAAGCCCTCTGTGATCGGTGTTTAATCCATTTTAGGAGCGGTGCTGTGGGATGGTTAGCTCAGAGGGCTGAATGGGATCCAGAGGCTGCACTCGGCGAAGGAACTGTAATTACATATACAGCAGGGGAATAGATTTACTAAAACAATTTGTTGTTTTTTTTTAGTTTGTTTCTGTCTTAACCATTTGAGTTCAAAGGAGTTTTTATTTTCTAAGACTGTGCTTCACCTGTGAGTGGTCATAATGTTGTAGCTGATTGGTGCATACAACTGTGTGTGGGAAGACTCCAAATGGTCTCTCCTAAAGGTATGTTAAAAACTCCCCTATTCATCTTATCTCAACGAGAAGCTGGAAATAGCAAAGCGCTGCCATCCCCTCTGAGCCCTCTCGGCTCCGTGACGCGTCAACACTCATCCAACGCCGGTGAATCCTCACCTCTCTCCTCCACTATCACTCTGTTTTCTGATTACCGCGCAACTGTCACTTTCTCCTACAGCTTTACGAGCCGTTTTCCTGCTAGTACAGCCTTGTCTTTTAAAGTTTAGGATCAACAGCATGCTTATTAAGAGGCTTATCAGTTTGAATGCGGAAGACGAACTTTGGGTCCAAAAGTGAGGAGCAATAAAGTACTAGTACCCCCGGTGACACGAGCGTTAAGGTCTGGTTCGAATACATCCATTTTAAGAGTTAATGGACAAATCATTACAAACATAAAGAAGTCAATATGATTTACTAATAATGCTGTTTCTCACTTGACTGCCAAATTAATGCCATTAGTCAAGGCTTCTGAGTCATCACTTTGAACGGAGCATGCGAATTCAAATTATTCTTTCCTGCTTCCCACACAAAATGTAATGGCCCACTCGAGCTATTCAATTAAGACCTGGCCTTGAAATTCTCTGTGTGAGGAGGCGGGGTGAGGTTTGTTAAGTCCTGCACAATGGCAGAACATGGCCTGAGCGTACAGCACATTTCATCAGATGCATGTATCTGAGGCGTTCTGCTTCTCTGTGCAGGTTGTGCGTTTTCATTCAAAATCAATAGAAGGAGTGCAAGGAGCAAAACTCTTTCTCATCCGTGTCTATACGTAAACACTCCTTCATTCATTTTCTGTAAGCACTTGCTCTCTATGGGGTCATGGCGGGGGGCTGCAGCCTATCTCGGCTGTCATTGGGTGAGACGTGGGGTATACCCTGGACAAGGCTAACGCAGACAGACAGGCAGCCATTCACACACACAGGCATATCTACGGCCAATTTAGAATCACCAAACAACCTAACGAGGAAGCCGGAGCCCCTGGAGAAAACCCATGCAGACAGAGGGAGAACATGCACCGAGTTCGAACCCAGAACCTTCTTGCTGTGAGGCATGAGCGCTAACCTCTATACCACATTATTTATTTTATTTTTTTTTTTGCACTGAAGATGCAGGTGAGCGTTCTGTTCTAGGCTATAACCTTTATACAAAAGGCCCCTTGCCTATCGGACCTTATCTGACTGAAACCACCTGGTCGAGGCTGTGGTTTTATTTCCAGTGACGGCTTCTGCCGAATCTCTCTGGGAGGCCACCTGTTCTGCTCTGACGTCTTATCGCGCTCTTAGAAAACGGTAAAATGATTAGTGGCTCAGTGAAATCGGGCATGCTACTGACTGGTTCCCTCTCCATGGGAAACACGGCTAATGCTGCAGTGTTTCACAGGAATGTCTCCAACACTCCAAAACAAAACAAAAAACTGTGATGGTTAAGACAAGCCTGGAAGTCATTCTCATTGCATTGCAGTGTCTGCAGTTCAAACATGAGAGTCTAAGACAGGCAACCTTCAACACTCAAAAAGCCATTTGGATCCGTTTCCCACAGAAATGAAAACACTGGGAGCCACAAAACCCCTTTGACATCTAGAATGAAGATAACACTGCATATATCGTTTTTACCTCTATGCTAGGCCCATAGTGTGTTGCATTTATGAAATGAAATAACTGCTACAGAGAAAACGAAATTGCATTTATGAAATGAAATAACTGCTACAGAGAAAACGAAATTGCATTTATGTAACATAACCGGGATTTATCCGTGGTTGGCTTACCTGGGGTCGAAAAGTCCTATAAGTAGCGGGCGGGTGTCGCGCATCGGCAGTTGTGACGTATATTTTGAGCGACAAAAAAAAAAAAAAAAAAAAAAAACATTTTATTTTAATGTTAAAAGATCACCATCAATTCAAATTTAGAATTATATTTAAAAAAACTAACGCACTAAAATAAAAATACATTTGAATTAAATACTCGATAGCAACTAGTAAATGTGCTGCAATGCACTGTGGGAGTTCAGTGTTTTTTGGTTGTTTGATGTTACAACCGTGAGTGTGGTGTGGCATTCAATGTCATTCAGTTGTTGTGTAGCTCTCGCTCGTTCACTGATGAGTGACTAGTTGCCGCTATTCTGAGGCAGTTAGCGTAAAAAGTGAATGGCTTCGATGAGTGTCCTTGCTCCACACCGACCCCTGGTCTAAGAGAACAATCTGTACAGTCTGGGCTCATATTGAAATTCTGCAAACACATACATGCGTTCACTTAAAGTAGAAAAAAACTCGTATTTGCAGGTTAAACCACACAAATTGCCCCAATGGTGAAACTGGCAATGTTTATTCCATTACTTCAATATATATATAACACCTTGCTAGCAAAAGGTTGGACCCCTTTTTGCCTTCAGAACTGCCTTAATTCTTCATGGCATACTTGGCATGGCAACAAGGTGTTGAAAACATTCCATTCTTTTTGGTCCATATTGACATGATGGCATCACGCAGTTGCTGCAGATTTGTCAGCTGCACATCTATAATGAGAATCTTCTTTTCCACAACATCCTAAATCTGCTCTATTGGATTGAGATCTGGTGACTGTGGAGGCCATTGGAGTACAGTGAACTCCTTGTCATGTTCAAGAAACCAGTTTGAGATGATATGAGCTTTGTGACATGGTGCATTATCCTGCTGGAAGTAGCCATCAGAAGATGGGTACACTGTGGTCATAAAGGGATGGACATGGTCAGCAACAATACTCAGGTAGGCTGTGGCATCTAAACCATGCCAAGAAAATATCCCCCACACCATTACACCACCACCACCAGCCTGAACCACTGGCACAGCTGAAATTGAGACTCGTCAGACCAGGCAAATATTTACCATTCTTCTATTGTCCAGTGTTGGTGAGCCTGTGTGAACTGTAGTCTCAGTTTCCTGTTCTTAGCTGACAGGAGTGGTACCCAATGTGGTCTTCTGCTGCTGTAGCCCATCTTTTTCAAGGTTGGACGTGTTGTGTATTCAGAGACTGTATTCTGCATTCCATGATTGTATCAAGTGGTTATTTGAGTTACTGTTGCCTTTCTATCATCTCCAGCCAGTCTGTCCATTCTCCTCTGACCTCTCACATGAACAAGGCATTTTCGTCCACACAACTGCAGCTCGCTGGATATTTTCTCTTTTTCATACCATTCTCTGAAAACCGTAGAGATGGTTGTGTGGGAAAAACCCAGTAGATCAGCAGTTTCTCAAATACTCAGACCCGCCCGTCTGGCACCAATAACCATACCACGTTCAAGGTCACTTAAATTCCCGTTCACCCCCATGCTAATGCTCAATCTTGATTATCTCTATGTGCCTAAATGCATTGAATTGCAGATATTTGATTGGCTGATTAGCTCTTTGTGTTAACAACCAATTGAACAGGTGTACCTAATAAAGTGGCAAGCCAGAGTAGGTAAATAAATTCCTGCAGATTCTAAATGCCGAGTTACAAAACAACTAAACCGATCGTTAAGTGTTTAGTTGTTGTTTGCATGGATCAGGAAACAGCCAGTTGTACTGCACTAGTGTGAACAGTCTTTCCTCCTGCTTGTGAGTATGCATGTTTACACTTTTAACACTTGCTTTAACATTTTCACTTTTGAGATGTTGATTTGGAGGCACAGCCCATGCCTACCATACCCCCCGCTGTGCTATCCTGCTAAGATATGCCCCCAGGGCCACGATATGAATACAAATGTCAAATTAATATAAGCCGTACATGGTAGCATTTTCTTAGATGTATGCAGATTCACTTGAAATTGCTCATTCGGTATGTACGGCTGCAGATACACCTCAAGCTGTTTGTTTGCTCAATTGATCCCCGGGGCATGCGAAGGAGGATGATTCTTAGTCATAAATACATAGATGGTAATGTGTGAGTGAGTCTGGTAAAACCTTTACTTAGGATATCAGTGCAGTGTCTGTTGTTGTGTCATGTTGTTCTAAATGCTAATTCGAGTGGGCGAAGCACTGTAAGCATGTGCAAAATGTTACTATTTGTAAACTTGCCAAGCATTGCAGTAAGGAAAAAAAAAGTAAAGATACACATGATGATGAGCTTCTCCCACAGATGTTCCTGTTTAATACTCAAACTTCTTCCCATCAATCCCTAAGAACTATTCAGGGGAGTGGCAAAACATCTTCTCAAAAGCTGAGCTCAAAAATGTCTAGTTGGCTTTTTTAAACACTTTTTGGATATACCACAACCTGGATGACTGAGAACCTCAGCAGACAGTAAATGCAGTTATTTTCTTAAAATTTGTTTTGCAATAAGGAACAAAAATTTGTAGTTTTTCCACATAGTACTTGGTTAAAACTGTTAGCATCATAGAGAACCTCTCATCAAGTTGTGATTAGATTCTTTTAAATCTGAACAATATTTGCATTGGGATTGTAATGTGCCCTCTAACAAAAAAAATAAATAAAAAATAAAAATTAATATCTGCTGTTATGTATCAGAGCATTCCCTCCAATTGTTTGAGGTGAAAAACTATTGGGTGTAGGGACTTGAGGTCATAAATGTAACGCATCTAAATGAAATATGAATCTCTAATCTCCAAAGCGAGGAGCCAGTGTGTCAGAACGGATATTCTGGAGTGTCTTGCCAACTTATATTTGTGAGAAGCTGACATTAATGGCAAGCTGGGCACCCAGGTGTAGAATATGGGACTAAGTAACTAAATTGTGATGAATGACTTAGATTTTCTTTGCAATGTTTCTCTCTCTCTCTCTTTTTTTTTTTAATGTTGGGAGGTTAGTCACCGTTTTCATTCTCAGTCTGTTGCTGTTGTTAAGATGAGGATGTTCCCTTCTTTTCCGTATATTGTTTTATTATATTTAACCGACCTTGGTCTTCAACTCAAATTAGTTGCATTGATTGACAAAATGAGCGAAAACTTTTTTTTTTTAAATTTCATTTTATTTCTGTCATCAAGTTTCAAGGATACTGATGAAATTCCGTTCTAGCTGAGGCCAAATTAATTTCTCGACAGGGCAAAACGCAGACAAAAGGTATGTTCCATTTTTGATTAGAAGGCAAAACTCTCATTTTTCTTTATTTGGAAGAACCTCCAGCCTCAAAACCTCGTTTTCCGTCTCCTCGTTTTGACCACCTGAAAGCAACGAGTTCAAGTCCACTCATCCATTCAAAGGGGATTTTCACAAAGTCGGAAATCACTAAATGGAGCAAAAGCAGATGAAAGACTGAGGGGAAGTCGGTAGAATAAGTGAATTATAAGACCATGGACAAAATAAGTGCTGGAACACACTGTGCTGAAACCTCACTGATGATGTTCAACAGTGCATGTATGTGGAGAGAGAGAACATTTAGAGGATTTAGTTGCAACAGTGCCATTGCATGGGGGCTCACACAATGGAAGAGTTTTTGGATATTAAATTTCTTTCTTTACAACATACAATTGTAAAAAATAAATAAATAAAAATCATGCTTAACAGAAATCTTTGCAACCTTCAGAATAAAAATAAATAAATACAAAAATTACAATCAGGGCAGTAATTAAAGGGGCTGATGTTGCTGACCAATTACCAGTAAGCTTGATTCATAATGTAAAGCTATCACCCAAAATACAACTCCCAAACATGCCCGTATTGAACATTTTGCTTCGGTAACCGACTTAAACTGTCATGTCGAGGTATCAGCAGTAATACCGGGCAACGGCATCAGCATTTTATGCAGTGAAGAACTCACTAATAAGGTCCAACGTCATGAGTCAGTGGCCTTTTCACTCCGTGTGCAAGTTTAAGGACTTGGTTACACAGCAAAAATGTCACATTGTCAAATTAAATTACCTTTTGGTGTGTTTAATTATGGTGCCTTAATATGCATTTTAATACTGTGATTTTTCTTAGTTAATAATTTTGCCTTTAATTATGTCCTACTGTTTGTGAATCACTGCATTCAGAGGTGCTGTAAACATAAACTTGCCAGCCTTTGCCTTTTTCCCTGGGCATGCAGTGCATTAGAAATGTTGGCAACCTGACTTAAAATACCATCACGGTGAGGTCACAGCAGTTCAGCAAAGAACTAATGAGTTGTTAGCATACGGAGATCAATTATTTAGAATTAAGTGCTTTAAATGGTCCCACATTAACTTGTCATTTGAAATAATGGGCGATTATACCGAAGCTTGCCGTGAGACATTCATTCTTTCATGTCAATAAACTGAAGAACACATGCCAAAGGCTGTTTCAGCCAAAGTAAAACTCAACCCAGTCTTTGTGAGACTGGGACTGGAGCTGGAACAATCAGATTGTTGAGGTACCCTCTTGAACAGGTCCTTCCTCTCCAAGGAGCCAGTCCCACACCGGGGGGAGGACAAAGGAGGATTAGCTGGCATACCATCCCACCCGTCTGGCCTCCACATCAGGACCAGACCCTGAGGTCCACAGATCCCACCAATTAACTTGTCACTCACCCTGCTCTTTTTAACTCACTGAGACTTCATGGCTTCATTGGTGAAATAGCTTAAGCTCCCTCCAGCCACCCACCCTATCCCACCTACTCTGGTATGTCATTACCTTTTCTCAGGATCCCCATTAGGAAAGATTCTTGTGGAAAAAAAAAAAAGAAGGGCCTGGAAATGCACCGCTTGTTAGGAATGGCCCAGTTTAGAGAGCAACTCCAGGGAATAATTATTTAATCTTTAATTAACACAACATCCTCCAACCTAAACAGCTATCCAGATTTGGTTCCCCGTTTGTCTGATGGGATCCATTGGACTGCAACATTAGCAGGAGGAGATACCCCACAGATAAACGTCTGCTGGAAAATAACTGTACAAAAACAACGGCATGTGTTGTCGGGGTTACAATAATACACTCAAGATTAAAGCTAAAGATCAGGACCTCTACATCTAATCACTAACATCCACACACTGGCACACAAGTAGCAATGCTACCCAAATGCAGGACCCGAAGGGCAGGCAGGAGTTGGAAACAAAATGACTTCAATAAAAACTTACAAGCCAGAGAACAAAAGGCGCTGCAGGAAAGGTAGGGTACTCAAAAAAAAAAAACAAACAACAAAACACACAACTGTTGGACAAACAGGGATAACGTCACAGGCGACTTGACGGCGAACAAATGGAAAGCCAGGGCTATAAATACATGGACGGTTAACGAGACACAGGTGAAACTAATGAGGGTGGAGCACACAAGGAGAAACCAATCCAACAACCAAAGCAAGACACGAAACACAGAGGAAACACTTAACTTTTGAAATGAAAACAGGAAACACAAGGAAAAACCAAACAGGGTGATAGAAAGCATTCACAATCCAAAACCATGACAGACCATCAATGATAGTTTCCCAGAGCCAAAGAGGAGGCAAACGCAGAGACGGAATAGCAACAAGGAGACTACGATTTTGTGAACTAACCACCTTTGTTGGTCGACAGGAATGAAGTGAAACCATGGAACAATTCCAAGAAATGTTTCTGGTGCTCCCGATTTTTTATTTCAAAATTACACGCTCTGAGGAAGGATCAGATAATGAAGACATCTACTGACGGTTGTTAATGACCAAAATTGTGACGCCCACCTTTAAGACTGCTGCGTTTCCTGTTAATAAGTGTTTGACACCTTTCCTAACCGACTTTCTGTTGAACTTCACCATGATGGTCTGACGGTCATCTTGGAAACTATTTCGGCATATTCTTTTTTCATGCGCGACAGGTTGGAGTGGTGTATCCGGCCAATGCTGAGCTCTGTCGTAGTAAAGTAAACAACAAGACTTTTGGAAAACTGTGAGTCTTTACCTTGTAATGATCTTCAACTGCTCTAAGCATAGAAATGTGGACCCAAAATGTTACACAGTGAGAACAAATATGGACTGCAGTAAGTGTGAGGTCTGAAAAGGAGAAGTGACTGAAGTCCTGCAAAACTGTCGGCTTAAATATAACTCGTCCTCCCAGACGTAGGAGACAAAAGTTAGGAGCAAATGCTACTGGTTAAAAGAAACAGCTTCATCTAAAGTCTAATATCTAATGTTTTGTCAACCTATCTATCAACACTAATCTCCACCCAGAACCAGTTTTTGTTCTCCTGCAACTACCTGACTTCCTTCTTTGCCACGATCAGTCGCTGGGACCACAAGAGGTGCTTTGTTGCCGAAACCTGGATAACAAAGTACGTAACATTTTTTTCCCGCTTGAGAATTTCCAAGTCTTCCAGGGGCATTAATAAAAGCCTAGTAGAACATATAATTAAATCTACAATTAATTCACACTGTAATTAATCATCTATCGTCAGTGTCTCCCGCAACAGCGCGGCGTTGGCAGATAGCACACCTTTGATAAGCAGGTATAAATCACGAGCCGGGGGCATGCGTTCCCTGACACTTATTTTTGGTTCCTCTCGCACGAGCTAAACCGTGCCTCCCATGGTTACAGCATCAGCTTGAATAAGTCTCATTAGCCTTCAGTCGGCGCGCTTGTTTCCACTTGCGCTCGCCTCGCGTTCGCCAGCCTGAGGTTTGGGTGCATCAGTGCAGTGATGGCTTGGTGAGTGACTTTTTCTACTCTTTTCAAACAACCCTACCACCACCTTGAAGTGGGGAAAAAAAAACTTGGTGAATTTACCCCCTGGTTATTACTTTCTACTTCTCCAAACACCACAAAGAAACAAGAAGCCAAAAACGAAAATCGCATTTTACACAAGAGCAGCGGGATTCAGCGTCGCTCTTTTTTGTAACGCACGGGGCTTTGGCACCCACCTGCGCTCTCTCCTCGGTGTCCTTTTATTGTATTGTTGTTTTTCCACCACTCTCTAATGAAGTCAAACATTCTTCTGCGGCATTATTCATTCAGCTCGATACAGCCACAGTGTATGAAATATAATTAATTATACGGTTAGCGGTACGGTGCATGGCGTTTGGTTGACATTAACACTGGCACAGTAAACTATGAATATGAACTCCAATTACTACGAGAGCATGTTTTATCCAGTAGAAAAGACCTGGAGCAAGACATCTTAAAGAGGTCAGACATTCTATTACAAACGTCGTTTTTATCAGTGATATGAGCATTAACACCCATGAGGGAGGGATGATTGTATTAATGATCAAGGTTTTCTCTTGCTCCACATAGAAGGAGGAAAGTATCTACTATGGGGGAGGATGGAGGGTGGATTTGAATATATTATCAGCCTGTCTTTGTCTCCAACATTTTGTGCCGTGTTCAATGGGAAGGCTGTAAGTGCGTTGGGCTGTTGTTTGGTAGCACTATTCCTGCAAGAAATGTTTTACTTGGAGAGTATCCCGAGCAGGTCTGCCTTTTGTCTGCCGCATTCCTGCACGTATAAGACAACACAAACCCGTGTCTCTGTTTAATCCTAGCAACAGCACAGAAAAACAATCATTTCCTATTTTAATCTTGTGTATTGTACGCTCAAACTGTGGCAGGTATCTGCCCAGCGGTGCATTTCTTGCATTGTGAGTGTAGATATATACAGTACAGAATCTTAAAGGTTGTCCTTCGACAATTCAATTCAAGTGTAGCCTCTTCAAATGTGAAAAAAAATGAAAACACACTTGCCACTTTCTTTCCGCGTTGTTGAATTGCGCACACAGCACCCAGGGGGTCATGTTTGTTTGCCCCTCTTTGCATAAGCGTGTACTCATTTTAAGAAATAAACATGCATGTCTGATTTACAGTGATACCATTTGGATTCAGAAAGAAAAGATTTCCACTGCTAGCCAACTAAATAACAAATATGATAATAATGTCAAAAAAAGAAATGGTGAAAAATGGTAATTCTGGGTAATTCTGATGATTTTTTGTGTTCATGATGATTTTAATAAAAGAATATTTAATGGCAGATATTTCTTTCACAATTTATTATACATTTATCTTTTGGAGACAAGTTGGTGTTGTTGCTAATGAAAGCCTCACTGCAAAAACAGCACTATGAGAAAGAAGCAAAACATTCTTATATTCAGACAAAATCATCTTGTATTAAGAAAAAACAAAAAATTCTTACAATAAGGGCCAAGTCATTAAAATAAGTACAAAGTTCTTGTGAACAAAATATATGATGTATATGTATATGAATGTATCTTCTCGACATTCCTTTTTTGCAGTGCATTCTTGACTTTATTTTTCTCGCTCGTCCACTGCGGTTGCCCCTGACGAGGTTCTGATCCGCCAACTTTCTGTACAATTCCAGTATAGATTCTGTGCAGGGATCCGTTTATCTGTTAACGTGCTGTTTTCTAACACCTCCCATTCCTTGTGTTGAATCAATGAGCATGGCGGAGCAGACTCGTAGTTTTTATGTCTGCGAGTCCAGTTCAACTTCTTTAGCCTTGTACTGACAGACAAGGCCGTGGTTAATCCTTAGTCTCTTTATTTATTTTTTTTTTAAACCTTCACCATGGTTGGGTCCCATAAGAAATGCCTCTGGGACAAGTCTCTCCCCTCGTTTTCCAGTCCGGCGTTGGCAGTAGTGCGTGGTAGCTGGACTTACCCCAGCCGGTCGAAGCAGTAATATAATTTCATATTGATTTCTTGTTGACCTCCCATGAAGCAGTCATCATTCTGTAATGTGCTCCACACGTCTTCTTAATGAAATCAATAGCCCCCCTGCCAAACAGAAGTCCAATAGGACTCTCTGGGAACTCGGTGCTATTACTGAGTGAGTAGGGGAAATGTTTGTAGGTTAAAGATGGGATTTTTACTGTATAGCCTTAAAATGAAACACAGCTGGGAATATATATATGTTTAACAGTAATTTAGATTAAAAAAATAAACATAAACAGTGGTGTAATCCTGCATCTGAGAAAACAGATGAAAACGCTATTCACGACATATACTGAGTCGTGATGTCAAATGTTGGCCAACTTCTGTTTTAGCAGATGTGGTCACGCTTGCATTGTTGCCTGTCGGCAAAATATTAATCTTGCAAAAAAAAAAAAAGTTTACAGCTTCGTAATCCAGATATGTTGTCAGCATACACTCCCCATCTCGAATTTTGCCACGACGGAGTCACCGAACGCGGTGCCTCCCACCCTCGCAACGCCGGATTTTGACAGCTCGTGTACACAGATTATGATTTATGCAACAAAATTGCTTCTGAGGAATTGTAAACAGAGGAATTTCAGATTGGGACTTGAGGACCATTCATCACAGATGCTGTCACACTTTGTTATGTCTGTTCAATCCTAGTTAATATGACAGGGAACTTTTCACAAGGAAGAATAAAGTGTGCATTACGATGAAAATTCCGGTTGGCGGGAGTCACTAAATCTGTCAGTTCAACACGTGCGTTGCGTTGCGGTAATGTAGGTAAATCGCTAATCCCCTATTGTGTGGGGAAATGGTGCATATCCAGGTCCAGTGGTGGGGAGATGACTTAAAGAGTCCGGGTGAAAAGCATTGTTGTTCAATTTATTCCTGCAGAGGTAATCAGCCTCTGAATAGGCATGACCAATAGAGCAAAGAGAAAAACCACATATGTAGACACATTAAATCATACACGGTGCATGATTTACACCATATTCCATGTGCTGCTGCAGCAACAGATAAAACACCTCACCTTCGCTTGTTCCGTTCCAACTTTCCCAGCCTCTCCTCTGGACTGTGTGATGTCCTTTACCATGCTTAACGCCCACCATCTATTTGGACGGGACTGCTGTCTACCAGCGACAGCACTGCTGTGGAAACTGTCAAGGTGACTTTCGCACATCCGATCCTGACTTGCCAGCGGCACTAGCTAAGCCAATGTTGACTGTGGGGCTTTTCCACAGTTTAATTCTGAAGAGCCGCTTTGGACGTCCACCAGCACAGCAAAACACACGACACTGCCCTCAGAACCTGAAGTGGGCACACTGTAGCGGTGTCAAAGGTGGATAAAGGTGATGTTCTCTGAGTGCGCACGACTTTAAAGTGTTTAATTTCAGGCTGGTGATGTATGCATGTACGGTATGACCTCTGAGTTAGAAGCAATGAAAAGACATGTTTAAAACTGCGAATCATTTAGCTGTGATTTTTTATTTTTTTTCCTAAACACGTATCAATCTCCACAGTCTATCTTCACTGCTCTCTCTGTTAGTACTAAAACATTGCGCTGTTACCTACATTACCTACACTGTAATGGGTGACGATAAAGTGGCTGGAAATTTGTGTAGAAAAAAAAAAAAGATAGAAAATGCCATGAACAATTATTTCTGCTTTAACTGGATGAATAAAGCATGAACGGAATCCAAATTCATTAGCTTCATTCTTTAGTATCTGCTGTAAAATCCTAATTACAGTCCTGGAGTCCTTTATACCAGGGGTCTTCAACATCAACCAAACTGATGGGGAGATCAAGTTGGTACCCCCTGCCTTCTATATGTGTTCTGTAGCCCAGTGCTTATAAATATAAATTATTCTTTTCCTTTTTCATTCAGTATTGAGCTATTCAAATAAAACACAAGTTCAAAAGTTCATTTTTTTATTTTTATTTCAAATGTGCTACAGTAGGGTGCCGATGCCTTCTGCCTTCATGTATTCCTTTACTAAAATATGTTAATGCGTATTTAAAGAGATTTAAATATGTAGGGAAAAATTAAGGGGGAAAATATAAAAAATATATGAAAATGTCTAGCAAAGATTTTGCGACACCCCTGCAGTACCTCCGCAGACTCCCTAGGGGTCGCGGACCCCCTGTTGAAGACCTATGCTTTGTACCTTAAAACGAAGACACGTAAACCATAAGTAAGGCGTGCTCTGCTGAGTTCACTGATGTCTAGCTCCCATCCATCCCATTATGCTGAACCCGTCCACCCATATTTGAATCTCACAGTGAAATGTTGAGACATTTACACTGCTCAGTTGAAATGTTCCCATTTTTAAAGTGAAAAAAAAAAAAATTGTGGCTCAGGAGCCAGTGATTGGTTGTATACTCAAAAGGGTCGTAGATCTTTTCAAGCGGAGCACCCGAAGGAAAGACGGGACATGTCTGACGGGCTCATTACGACATCAAGGAAAAGTTCTACCCTGATGGTATAAAAAAATTAAATAAAAATTGAACTTTATGAAAGGAACACGTTGTCTCACTACATTTAATTTATATTAAAAGAAAATGAACATTGCCTCTTAGTCCTGAACACCCTATTCTCCCGTATCAAAGTGTCAACGGATCAGTCACAGCTGCTGCCATGAGCCTAAAGTTTGCCACGGCGAGACAATGACAACCCCCCTCGCAGCCTGCCCTTTGCGCAAGCCCTCTAAACGAGAGCGCCGACTAAATACCTTGAATTTAAATCTAAAACGTGTTCGGTATTCGTGTACAGTAGCGTGTCAGCGGCACCTGCAGAAACGAGAGTGATGGCAGAGTGAAGTGCCACCGTAGGTCTCCTCTACACGCGGGCCTGACACACTGAATAGCTTTCAAATGAACAACGGCAGAGAGCTGGCATGTCTGACGGAGCCTGATAACATTATATACATGTCCGTCACAGTCACGGGTGCTTGAAACATAAACGTATGTGTTACTGGGCTGCAGAAATATCAGCCCTCGTAGCAAAACGCTCCGGATTTGCACTGGGCCAAGACAAGGGAGAACGAGGGGGGGGGAGGGGAGGCGGAACGGGTTAATGGTGGGGTTGACTGGAGGGCTGGGGCGTGATGCAGGAAAAGAAACGAAGGCGCAGGCGTGAAAAATGAACAGCACAAATGGTGTTGACGGAATAAGCACTAAAGAGGATGGGGCAAACGTGTGCACACCTAATGAGCTCCCTACGAAGACAAAGAGACTGTCCTTCATAGCACATTCCTGCAGCCAATACTCAAACACGCAAACACGGGGATGCACCATCCAACACCTGACACATAAAGGAAAATGAGGCATTCGCAAACAAGCGATACCTGCTCTAAGAAAGCTACACAAAGCGATGCACGACTGAAAACATGCATGTCAAATTTACAGACATAGCATCTATCCAAATGCGGTAGAATTCATTTATTTTGCAGTGAGTTGATTTTTTTTTCTTTTCTTTTTTTTTCTCCCACTGCTAAAATAAAGCAATTATAACGCGTTCCCTGCAAATTGGGTGTCAGCCAACTATCCTCTGCACACGGAGCGGGAGACAGAAACAGAGCGAGGGAGACAGAGGGAACGGGCAAAGAAAGGCGAGCACGAGAGCCGGGCTTACCCTCGGTAACAGAGGATAAGGAGAAACAGATGGAAGAGGAGAAAAGAGAGGGAGCACAACACAGCGAGAAGGAGGGGAAGGTGGGCAACATGAAAACGCTTAAATCATTTTCGCTTAGCAAGTTTTCGAAGGTTTGTTCCGGGGGGAGAAGAAGAGATTCCCACAAAATCTCAGCGCAATTCACTTTGTAAATGAGAGGCAAACACAATTACCCCTTTAACTGCCATCTGAATGGAGCAGAGTGCTTGCACATTCTTCCACTCAGGTTTTAAATTTTATGTAAGGTAGCGCAAGAGGCATTGAAATGACAGTCGACACTGTCAACCGCACAACAACAACACAAACTATCTAGAACTAGTATATTGTGTGCTGCAGTGGAACTGTGCTCCATGATCGTTTTTGCGTGCTCTTAATTATTTATGTTCCAAAGAAGACGCTCCTCTCCCCTTTGCTAATTATTTGCGACAACAACAAGTAAATAGAAGTCAGCCGACGACTGTAAGGGAGACTCGGTGGGTTTGAAACAGGGAAAGAGATTACAAGGCGTTGTGTAGAAACCCATTTAAAAATAGGCTAGCATTTAAAATGGGCCAGATAGTAGATAAAGCAGCCTCTCTCTGCCAGAGTAATGAGTTGGGACCCGCTCGCTCCATTAGTGGAAGGAGAGAAGGAGAGAAAGAGAGAGCGAGAGACACACACACACACACACACACACACACACACACACACACACACACAGCTGTGGCAATTACTAGTCAGCGATCATCAGATTATCATTTTTACACAATAAGGTGCAAATCACAAATCATCAATATTTGCCTCGGTCAAATGGAGGCATGCAAATGGGATATGGTAATTTGGGATTCGTGCACATGCATGTGTGTTCTGCACCATCACGTGCTTCAGTGCATGTTATAGTATCGCGGTGCATACTCAGACAATAGCAAGGATGTGCAATTATTATATTAATGGTATGCAGTCAACATGGGGAAATGGGTTAGTAGTGGAATAGATAGGTCACAGAGTCCTCCCTTCCTTTGTTCGGCTCATGCTGTCAGTTTTTTGTATCGAGACCCCAGCCCGGACTTCAATCGCAGAGTCTCATTGGTGGCTTTAAATTAGCTTTTTGTGCTTTTGTGTTTTTGAATACACCAATGTGAGATCAACTGGTGGCTCACCGTTTACTCGACATGTCAACATCCAGCACCAGTGCTGGTAGTAGTTAGTAAGACTGGCTCAATGGTTGTGGATGTCTGGGCAGTGAATGGGTATGAAATGCGTCTTTAAACAAACAAATAAAGATATATATCTTGGTTGTTTTCAGCTACGACGTCCATCAAACATCTCTGCCTGGAAGAAATTGGGGCGTGTGGTCGGGGACTTAGTCATTCGGTTGGTCTTGACTTTACGATCTTTCCCTAACCTACACCAATCCGCCACAACATTAAAGCCATTTACAGTAAAAGTAAATAACATTAACCAACTTGTGACAATGCAATGCTCTACTTAGAAGTTTTGGACCTCAAAAAAACATGACAAATAGCACAAGGTGTTGACCTGGCCTCCAAATTCACTAGATCTCAATCTGATCAGGTATCTGTGGGATGCACTGGAGCAAGCCTGATCCACGGAGCCCCCTCCCCTCAACTCATAGGACCCAAATTACCCCCACTAACAACATCCTGTTGCCAGACACCACCCCCAGAAGGCCCATGGCCATTCTTTGATGAGCCAGATGGTGGTCATAATGTTATGCTTGATGACTGTAAATGAGCTGTTACAATTGTGCAACCCCAACCATACCTTAACTGGTTCGTCTGAAACCAGATTGTTCTCTAACCATACTACTCAGCCCCTGAATATAATACGGTTTTGCAGAATCACCAAATGTTCACGATCTTGAACATTAGGCCTCTGGTCCAAAATTCAGTTTCAATGAACTTTTGACACTTGTGACTATGATAAGAAGAATTTAATCACTTTTGACAGTAAAATATGAACTGTAGTACAAAAAAGAATCACCCATATATGTGGTTGTCATGTAATTACTTACTGTGTTTCTATACATATATATATATATATATATATATATATAGTGTTGTGTTGTGAGGTGTTGCAACATGGCGCCAACATGGCGAACCGAGTGAAGGACAGTGTCAACAGATGTATACTTTCCCCTAGGGGCCGTGCAGTTTCTCTTGCATGAAGATCTGCAAACAATAACCAACATCCTGCCAATAGCTTTATGTCACCCAGGCCACGAAGCACACCACTCCATGGGCATGCATTGTGTAATGTGTGGCTTATGCCAAACATCGAAATCCTTCTTTTTCTCCCCCCTCTTAACATTTGATGCGTCTCCGTTCCAGCCAAACTTATCTCTGGAAAACAGAGATGCATTGAGAAACCCTTTCTTTATGTTGCTTATTCAGAGCACATGGTTGCTGCATTTGCCCCGCAGCTTGAACGGGGTCAGAGGAATTCTTAATAGCATTCAACCTTATGCACTTACATGCGCTCTGTTTCTGAGATTTCAAGTACTGATCAACTTTAGGGGTTGTAATACAATTTTTTTCCCCTACAACAGTCTCTGAAGTATTCTACTGGGATATGGAAAAGTCTGTAGCCTGAAAGCGTTCTCTTCTATGATTTTTTTTAATGAGGGTAATTTAGAGAAGGGCATTTGCATTTCATGAAAACATAACGCCCCACTTTCTGAACTAAAAGGACTACACGTAATCTGATGGGCAGATACCCCTGAGGTATTGCTTGTCTGTTTTATTCCAACAACATGCCACATATTTTAGTTACCGTACAGCAGCCCTCAAACTGACTGACAGTGATGTCTATTACTCAACCACTAGGGCCCAGCGTGCTGGCAAAAGCAAATAAATCAAGTATCATTACCTACTGTACGGTCCCGCTCGTCTGTCTTAGCACGTCACGATGCAAGATGCATTGTGCTTGATCAAAGTGTATTCTGTATCAGAGGTATTCACGGGGTCAGAGCTTATAGGGAGGCGATGTGAGAAGAAGCATCACAGGAGCCAAAGCAGAGAAAGAGTGCAGCAGCAGGATTGTGAGGTCATGGCTCCCCCTATGGTGCAATAGGTGTAAAGCAATGTGTGTACAGAAAGGAGACAGAAGAGCCTTCAGTCTTTTACTCTCTTGTGAAGCGTTACAACTTAATGTACTCGAGATTTAACAAGAAGGAAATATACACAAGTAAATATGGAGAGCTTATATGTCCCAGTGTTTTGAGCAAAGAGAGAGGAGGGATCCTGACAAAGACACTGAACGAGTGAGACAGTCGTTCTAGGCTGTCTGATGCAGTCCAGTCAGTTGGACGCTGAGGGAAAGTTTCGAGGCTGCATGTGGGAAGGATATCAGAGTGATGTTATGCCGCTCCTAGCCTCAGATGTCTGCCTTACCAGGAGTAATGATGCTGACCCCCCACCTGCTCTGACTGCCTCATATTAGTAACTATGTGCATCAAATTCATAAATGCTGTCTGGAACTGCCAGATATCTTAGGGAAGATAGAAAGTGAGATCTGCTTGGGATGTAACTAATAACTAACTGTTGGATGATTCCTAAAACACGCCACGGGCTATGGTATAAACGCAGCAGCTGTCCTTTCTTTGGAGGATACGAATGCAGCCGGAGAAGAAGATTGTACTCCTTTGTATACCTGTGACTAGAGCCTTCACCAAGTCCTTGTAAAGATGGGAGGAATTTGAACCACATGTCGGATATCCAAGCTTTGTGCTTTTATTATTCCTGAATGGAGCCTTAGTCTGGTACCCCTGGTTCCTCCCTTCTGACAAAGTAGGGTCAGGAGGTTAGGCAGGTTGCCATTAAGCCCCCCCTCCTTTATCCTTCCACTGAGCACCCCCACCCCACTTTCACAATGCAGGAGAAAGGATCCAGGCTTTGTACTTGCTTCGTCACCTCCATGCCTTTAAGACTCAGGAGACCCGATCGTGTCTCAAGTAACGCCCCAGGGGAGAGGCATTTTCAGGCTTGCTACCAGCACCTGACGGAAGCTTGACGGGCATGAGATTAAAGTGACCCAGCAGGGTAAATATCTGAGAGAGTATCATTCTGGCTGTGAAACTAGATCAGGACCTGTGTGCTAGTCTAGTCCAATCCATATTACTAGGAGTGCCAACGTTCTCCTGCATCTCAAACGTTCTTGTGTTCATTTTCTGCTGCTTATCCCTGCCAGGCTGAGGTGGCAGCAGGACAAGCAAGTCTGTCCAGAGTCCCTCTCCTCAGAAAAAATAAAAAATTCTAGTCCTTCTGGGGGATCCCAGGGCTTTCCCATGGCAGATAAGATATATACAACGATCAGGCGTAACATTATGACCACCTGCCTAATATTGCATAGGTCTCTCTTGCGCCTCCGAAACAGTTGGGACTCATGAGAGAATGGACATGGCCTTCTTAGGGTGTCCGGGGCTGTCTGAGGTGGGGGTGCCTGGTCTGGTCTAGGTCTGGGTGGTACATGTCAAAGTAACATCCACACCAATGCCAGGATAAAACGTGTCCCAGCATAATATCATATCGTCACAAGATGCTCACTGTTATTTACTTCTCTGTCATTGGTTTTAATGTTGTGGCTGATTGGTGTAATCTCTCCACAGTGTCCTGGGTCGTTCTGCCGGTTGGATTTGCCCTGAACACCTCCAGTGAAAGGTGAACAGGATCCCTCCTGCATGATCAGATGCCTGAAACATCTCACTGCTCTTTAAAAAATTGGCAATAAGATGAATTACAAGTTCAAAATGAATGAAGAAAGATGAAGGAGGCTCAAAACCCAGAACACTAAAAGTCATTAAGGGAACTGGAGAAGCGATATGATCTGAACAGAAGAAGAAAGATCCCTGCCATTCTGGCTGTGACAAGCATCAAATATTTGTGTCGGTGAAAATTCTCTTACATGGGGAATGATCTCAGAGGGCTAAACGGGTTCCTGCTGAGAGCCTGACGGATTGGTCCTGACATTAAGGGATAGAAATGAGAAACTGTGCAATTTATGGGAAGTGTAAGATGTACAGAAAGTGTGCGGAGGGGGGAAAAAAATTGTAATATGAAAAGAAGCACAGAAAGGAAACCAGTCTTAGCTGATTAAAATCAGCCATTTGCTAGTTATTCCACCAAAACTAGAAAGGGAAGATTTCAAGAGTGTTACATCAATACATGGGAGAGATAGAGAGGAGAGTTTTCTATGAGGGGAGTCGAATTTACTGCTCTTATGCTTCATCAGTGTGCTGCAGTGGTGGCTGTAAATCTGCAGATTGATCAAACTGCAGAGCCAAAGGGATCCAGAGCCTTATCTCAGAGTAAGGGCTCAGCAAAGTCGAAGGCTCACTCTTGGCGTGAGTGATGGCCGTGGCTATCTGGCTTCTGCCTGGATCTTCGCTGTTTACAAGCACAAATACATATCATGCACAAGCCACCGGTTTAACCGTGCATCCATGCAAACGCTCGAATACACTCCAGGCAAAGGATGTAAAGGGAAAACCGATAAGGCTGGAGAGACGCGGCTTGTGCTTTTCATGAGATTCACGTACAGTAACGCACTCCTCATACTGAAGAGTTCCCTGCAGCGCAGGTCTCCAACTTCTGCAGGTAAACAATGACCTCATCCTGGTCAAATCCATACCTTCCTGTCAGCTCGGCGTCCACGTCTGCCAAAAGACACTAAACCATCCCCTCAGCCAAGTATGTTGTGTTGACTGAGGATTACCTTTATTGGATGTCTGGAGCTTGAAGGCTGAGGAGACAAGCAGACTTGGAAATGCCTGCTGGGCTAACGGAGGGCATCTCTCTTGTTAATACTGAAGCAGCCTTTGCCTTCAGTAACACGCAAGGCAGTGATCCCACACGGTGGATGCTGAGGGAGGGACGAGGTGCACGGGGGAAAGCAACCCCGCGGCTACGTGATTGCTGCACCTCCCTTCCCGTTGTAAGTGTGAAGGTGTTGCAATTAAGGTGTTTAGCTATTAAAACCCCCAGAAATAGCTTAAAAAGGACAGCTGTGGAAGTTACAACCTGTTTATTTATATTTTTAGCATGGGGTGAAAAACAAGCGTGTGTGTGTGTGTGGAAGACAGAACGGGAACATACAAAGAAAAAGAGTTTGGCCAGCAAGTCATTTACATGCCTCCCCTTCCAGCTATAATCTCACAACTTTCTAAAAAGTCTCATATTCTTCGGAGATAGGGCGGTGGATTAAGTGCGTTAACCCCCTGCCACCAGCAGTTTTGAGTTTTGAAGTAAAAATTGGTCTCTTGAACACAAGAGTCTCAGATGCTCCTGATCTTTGTGATACACCGTCTTCATCAGCTTTTTCAATTAATGCTCCCCTAATCCAGTAATCGTTCCCCCGGATCTTAATTAATTTTGTACTGTAATTTTGTTTCTCTTATCACTGATTGGATATCACACTGAAAGGGGGGAAAAAAGAAAAAGACTTCCCTGTGGAAAAGTGGAATTCCTGCAACACACCTTGTTGCATTGCATTGTAACTTCAGTGTGTGTTTTAAAGACACTATGTACTATCACATATTCCATTTCTATAGCTCATGGGTACAGACAGATCGGTTCAAAAGCTAAATATTTACATTTATTAACATGGTTAATTAGGTTTTATTTTAAAACTTAAAAAGGATACATATAGTTGGACATTAAGTAATTATAAAATCGGGCTACTGTATTAATAAATGCTAGTAACAGAACAGGAACACATATTTCAATTTCACAGTACTGACGTTCGATACCACCGTTTTTCTTTCCGATCCGATACTGCGTGAATTTTAAGGCTGGTAACGCCAATACTGATGCGAGACTGATACTTTGTGTAAATACACCATAACGTGTCTGTAGGTATTGGCCTCATTTACTACTATTTAGTATTATCTCAAATGACTCAAGTATCAAAAGTATCGATATTTTGATTTGAGATTCGATTTTAGGGCATAAAGACCTGGTATCTTACGTATCAATATTTCAGTATCGGTCCGCACGTCACTTATTCACTGCACAATTTGTAGCAGCATTCAGAAATTTCCTTCCACGAGTGCTGCCTTACGCTCACCCGCAGCCGTTCTCATTCACACCACCTTCTCCAAATCAGCATGGTCCTAAGGGCCAGAAACTCGTCTTTCTTGTGGGTGAGTGGCGACCGTAACTCTTTCCAGATGCTTCACCCGGGATAAATGGAGAGGTGGCTGCGTGGGGTGAGAGAAAGTGAGGAAGGAGGGAGAAACCAAGAGGGAGAGGATGAGCTCACTTTTCATTTGTGTTGGCTATAAATAAAGAACACATGCGGGCTATCCATTTGATTCTCCTTCTATGTAGGCTCAGTCATAAATCAGACTAAACCCGAGGTTTTCACAAATGCATGTACATCCTTAGCAGACGGGGTAAAGGGAAGGCGAGAGGGTGACTGGAAATCAAGAAGAGAAAGCGCAGGCCTGGATTTTCTGTCTTAAAATACACTGCGTCATCAGTGCGGTTCTCCCATTCCATTTCTCTAAAAGGTAGTCTTAATCACTAGATGTAGACAGTTTAAAAATCAAGCTTAGCCTTTGGATACTTTTTTTTTTTTGCTGGTGAAACATAGTGTAATGTCACAAAAATAATATATTTCTCCCTCTATGGTCTTCTGCCCTCTTGGTCGTGCTGGCATCAGAGATCAGTTTCAGCAAACGCGCCACCAGTTGTTGTTTCCTCTCCACAGATTTTGAAGATTTTGAGTCCAAGAGACAAAGAGAATTTAAAAACCAAAATCTAAACAAAAAAAAAGAAGAAGAATAAGAACATCTTGTCCACACTGCATCCCCAATAAATCACTTTCCTCCCATTCCAGGCCATGTGCTGTGGGGGTCTGGCTACGTCCACATCTAAGCAAAACTAAGTGACTATAAGCTCCCAACACTTCAGATTTTTTTTTTTTACCAGATATCTTCTGTTTACTCCAAAGTTCCCTTCTCGGAAAAGAAGGAGGTGACGTGTCACACTCAGATCCCTGTGTGGTTTAACTGTTTGAACCTTTTTCAACAACTGTAACTTTCTCCGAGACATCCCCCGCCTGACCCTCTGTGCTTTGATGCACAGAGGGTCTCCTAAAGACGTCAAGGTTATCTGTTGGAAAATGGGCCGTGACAATGTCCATGAAATGTCAAGAAGGGAAAAGGGAGGCTGGGGGCGCAGACCTACGGGCGCATTTTCCCATGCGTGTTTGTGGAGGTTCACATGTTCTCTACCATCTTTGGTGAACAAGGAAGCAATGTGTGATACACTGAACTGTTCAGCCACAACATTAAAACCACCGACAGGAGAAGTGAATAACACTGACTGTTTTGTGACAACACAATGTTCTGCTGGGAAACTTTTGGATCTGGTGTTCGTGTGGGCCCACTTAGACCAGACCAGGCACCTATAGCAGCACCCATAGCAATGGCACTCCTTGATGGCAGCAGCCAAGGTCTTGACCTGGCCTCCAAATTCCCTAGATCTCAAACTGATGAAATATCTGTAGGATGATCCACAGAGGCCCTTCCCCTCAACCCATAGGACTGAAGACCCCGACTACCAACATCCTGTTCAAGGAATCTGGTCATAATATTATGCCTGATCGGTGTTCACTGTATCACTGTAACTTTTTCCTTTGTGTCTTCCTTTCTGTCTGTGTCTCCTGGTCCGCCGTTTTTTATAAAGTTATATTTCAGTGTACCGTGCGTCAAATTAGACACGGCGTTACCAGTGAACCTTTATTTTTCTGGCAGGGCTTGAGGTTGAAAAGAGGGGAAAGAAACAGAAAAAAATAAACAGCGCACAAGTAAAGGGTAAATGTTATGACTGATGGCTTTCCTGGGGTTGTGTGCCTGCGTCAATTGGCACCCCCCTATTACCGTTAGGGTTTCAGGCATCTGAGGACCTGTTATTTTGTCACACCACACCACACTGCTTAGCTCTCCCATTTTAGTTGCTGACAGCATTCGCGTCTGCTGAACGGGCCCGTGTTTGCTTCAGCTGGTTCAGTTCGAAGGCGTTTGAAGAACAAAATGACACAGCTGGTAGCTGCTATTTGCGAGACAGACGTACAGAAATGTGTAAGCAAGAAAGGGATAGAAATGTCTTCCAGTGCTGTATCTTAACAATGCCGCCAGTTAGTTCTGTTCAAGGACTGCTGCATTATTTGAGGACAACGGAGGTGCGCAGGGTAGACACGTTCAAAAGTCAAGCTGGCATTGATGTGATTTGTAATATGTGGAAAGCTTATTCTTTACTGTTCACATACTTTTTGTATTGATCCTCTTTTGCAATGGTTTTCAACGTTTTTCAGGCCAAGGACTCCAAACTGATGAGAGATTTTTTCTTTAATTTCAAGTAGGGTGGCCGTGCAACTGCTGTAAACATAATAAACATACCTGGCATAAGCATACGTATGTGTGTGTACACACATACCCTAAGGCCAAAATGGATCGCAATATTCTATATAATATAATATATAATATAATCTTATATACATATATATATTGATATACATATATGTTATGACTGATGGCTTTCCTGGGGTTGTGTTTCCTGGGGTTGTATTGTAATATGGATATTGTAAAATGTGTATTATGCTGTGACCCCTCTGCAGTACCTCTGCGGACTCCCTGGGGGTTGCGGACCACCTGTTAAAGACCTATGCTCTTTTGTACTGCAAAAAAAGAAGTCATCGCATATAGTGGAACATGGTTTTAGTGAAGCATATTGATATATATATGCTTATATGATACATATATGCTTCATATATATATGAAATTAATTGTGTGAATACAGACATAGGCAAAATTTCGAAAGAAGCGCAAATGACTTTCAAATGTCAGGACATTATGACTGTACCCACAAAATATATTTCTCTTTTAGTCTTTAATTTATAGGAAAAACACGCCCAGTTTATAATTTGTGCTATCAAATTATAAGTAATACCATAGCTACGATAAGAGAAAGAAAAATGGGGAGTAAAAAAGGGGAGTAAAACTGTGCCATAGGTTGTACGAGACATGCCACAATTCAGTTCCGCGGAACAAGACAGAATTCACAATGTGTTCTTCTACGCTTCAGGTGTGGAAGCCCTTTTTAATAAATGTTGGATTAGTGAGGAGCTCAAGTGTGAAAAACGGGAAAAAGAAATGTCATTCAAGACGCCTCCCGAAACAAAAGCCGAAAAGAAAGGAAGAGCTCCACGGGCGCGCCACGAAATCCAAATGAGCTCTGTCACATTCATCTTACAGTTGTTATAAATGAGCCGAAGTGAAGTGCGAGATCATTGGAATGTGTCAGAATATGTGCGTCGCCGTCACTCACCTTGCGGAGGCTGGCCCTGAAGTAATGTTACATTAGGGCTTCGGCCTCCGCAGGTCAAAGTCGTAATGTAACATTAATGCAGCGGGAGCCTCCAGCTGACGCTCGTCACCGCAGCTACAGCAAAACCTCGGCAGTCACCAGACCTCCTCCTTTAGCCCCGACGCGGACCTTTTAGAGGCGAAGACAAAGGCGAGAGTCGGGGATCTGCGCAAAATGTGCAATACAGCATCTCTAATGTACACATGTGGAAGGCTTCAGGGACCCTGATGGGTTTTTAGAAGCGGTTCAGCCTAGCGCAGACCTCCTTTAGCATAGAGCGCAGATAAAAATAGATGACATTTGTTTGATATTGGATTAATACATCACAGACTTTTCTCTCTCTCTCTCTCTGCGTTAAAGGCATTTGTGCGACTTCCGGAGAAAATTTTAACAAAATCTGTCTCCTCCAGCCAGATGGCTCTGTGGCTACCTCCTTTCTCTCTCTCTCTCTTTCTCTCTCGCTCCCAGCAACTCCCTCCATCTACCCACTCTCCTTCTCTGCTCTCTTTCAAATGTCACTTTGTTTTTAATACACAGGGGTTACGGCCAGGGAGGAGCAGAGACACAGATTTGGCCTACTAAGAAGTTTGCTCTATCATAAACTGTTTAATCCAAAACCTCTCTCCCATGGATCCGTGCTTTCTCGAGGCATTTTTTTTTTCCAGTTTGTTTCCATTGTGTCGTTCACTGGGGGCCTACGGGCCGACGGGACAAGCTGGATGAGAATGTTTGCTCCACACACATTTGAAGCCATCAAGCAGTAGGCTACCAGCAGAGTGTTGGAAGTGCTCGACCTATATGTGCGCTATCCGACCAGGATCTGCTTCATTTCAATTCTGACTGCGAGCAGAGATGAGGTGAACAGCGGTTTGTCGTTGTGTGTTGTTTGTAATTGAATCCTTCCACAGCTCTCTGGAAAGCCATTAATCATTCGCCTAATTGAGTCACGGACCAGTAATTAGCAGTGATTGGGAGCACGATGGTTGGAGCGTTTCCCTTTGATTAGATACCCTTTAACTGTGGCGTGGCACCCACTGGGAGTACACCCACAGCGCCCCCTGCCGAGGCTGACAGCTCCCCTGGCACGTTTAATTCATAGACGCGATCAAAGCCAAGAACCTGTGCCTTTGATAGATGGTGCGCTCGTCAGAGGACGACTCCCACACATCTGCCTCCTCTGATCCACAGACGGCCCGCGCGGAGGTGAGCGGACGAAAATCGTGACAAAGACAAAACTCGAGACAAGAAAGCGCATAATGCCCTGTGAGTAAAGCTCAATTAAAAGATATTAGTCAGTGTAAAAGAAGGAAAAGAGGATATTCTGACAAAAGGAATCACTTCGCGCGTATTCTAATTAAAATGATAACAATGAATGAGATTAGGTCCCTTACTAAACCAAGCTCAGTAGCCACACAGTAAACTTTAAACTGTTTCTCCTTATCCAGTTAATTAGTGTGCACACAGAAAACCTTAGGATTATCAAGAAACGTAGAAATATAGAGTTAAATTAGCTTGATACTAAGGCTCAAAATAATGGCAACTGAGCTTATCGAGGAATGCTATTACAGCGGCAGTATAACGTTCATGTATTGTTAGTTTTCGTTTAATTGTTTCGACACATCTTCATACTAATTTAAACCTCGTAAGAATGATTTTACATTTTCTAAAAGGCTCAAAAATCTCTCTCTAGAGCAGTGGTTCCCAACTTGGGGTCCGCGCCACTCGAAGGGGGGCGCTAGAGATCACCGGGGGTGCACCAAAACTTAACCAGTTTTTAACCAGTACAAAATGCAGGTCTTATTATTTATGTATAAATCGAAACTGAATTAAATGGTTAAATTGTTAATTGAATAATTCCTCAAATTGATTAATTAATTAGCTTGAAACATTTAGGCTCAGGATTTCTACTTTAAGCCCTGAATATGTTTCATGTATAGATGGAACTGCCCCGGCCAACTACGTCAAAACCCCACCTGTCAAACAGCAGATTTTTTCTGCACTATACAACGGAATGTGCTCCGACCGTACAGCTGTTCTGTTTCACAGCGAGTCCCTGCCCAGGTGTTTGAACCGCGAGATGAGATCTCCATCTTTTTTTTTTTTTTTTTTTTGGTGGAAGAGGCCAGCGGTCTGGCCCGCAAGTTTAACTGCAACAAGTTCATCGAGAAACTTGCATACCTCAGTGACATGTTTCTGCATCTCGATGAGGTGAATTTGCAAACGCAGGGCAAAAAAACACGCGCTCACATCTGGCAGATAAAATCACATCATTCATCAGGAAACACGCAGCAGCGTGAGAAAGATGGAAATGTTGACTCCTTCGAGAACTCCAAATCATCCACTGAAGTCAACAAGCTGCAGAACACAGTGATCCCGCGCACGAGAGTATGCGTTTCTGCCCCTCGGAAACATTTCCAGAGATATTTTCCTGGTGCAGGATCGGTGACCCCTTCTGTGCAACACCACCCACTGACTTCAGCACTGCTGGGGAGGAACAGTTCATACCGGCTGCATTTTGGATTGGAGTGGAGAAAGATTGCCCCCTGCTAGGTAAAAAGAGCCCCGGCCATTCTTCTTCCTTTTGTCACATCCTACCTGTTCGAGATTGGTTTGTCTGCAGTGGCTTCAATCAAGACAAAATACAAACCGAAGCTGGGCAATGAAAATAAACTCAGAGTGGCAGTCTCACGACTGCAACCCAGCAACATAAAGCAAGCCCACACCAGTTACTGAAAAGAAACTTTTTTTGCAGGTTTTTGTTTTTCCTCTCTTTTTGCAAAGAGTGGCACTTTCTGAAAAGTAATTACAGCAACACTGAATACTGTTACGTATATAAAATAATTCCAATGTTAAGGTAATTGGAAATACATTGACTGCACTTTTACACAGCCAAGAAAAAGAAAACTGTCATAAATAATAATAATAATAAATAAATAATAATAATAATAATAATAATAATAATAAAAGTAAAAACACATTTAAGGTAGTTTGTTGTTTTTTTTATTTATTTTCTATTCCAAAATAGCTTCTGTGTAGTTATTGCAGAATACCTTTATTCGCCTTAAAAAAAAGAAGTTACAATTTGTATTAACTGCAATGTACAAAACTGCAGTGGAGTTTGAAAAAACAAAAAAACAGTGAAAGTTTTCTCCTCTCATCTCAGAAAAAGTTTAGGAACATCTTTCCTTCGTTAGTGAAGTAAGCAGGTATGTCGTGGTTATCATTTAGTCACAAAAAAAATGGATTCAGTCATGACACAAAAGCTGTTGTGAGCATCAAGCTTTGTTGTCAGCCTTGGGATTAATGTGATCATTTAATCAAATAAAGATATTTTTAATTGGAAATAGTAGTGACAACAGATTTTAGGTTTGATATCAATACTGAAGTCACAAAATTGACATAAAAAGTGGAAGGTGACACATGGACAAGCAGAAAAGAGCTTCAAGATCTTCAACACCTCTACTCGTTCTGTGTGAACGCTGCGGACCCTTTGTTGCTCATACTCGTGCTGCACGCCGGGCGTTACTCCAAGCTGTACGAGGGAGCCGGCCAGATAACGTCAGCTTAATGCCTGGTCCCAGTGAAGTTTTTGTTCTCACATACTTCTCTCCAGGCGATGTTCAGGAAATAATAGAACTGCTGTGCATCTGTGGGAGGGGCTGATGCGTTGCACAATAATCTCAACTCAAGGTCTTGTCTGAAGTCAAAGTCAGACTCATCCTTTGTGTGTGTGAATGGAACAGCCTCTCCCTGGGATAAGTCATAGTGCCGAGCGCCGCCAACCTCTGCCAGCTTCCTGTCCGCACCTAAATTAAATTCAAACACTCCGCGGACTGTAATCTATAACCTGTAATCTATCAGAAACAATATAAATGATTTTTTACGTTACGTGATTATGAAACCTTCCATGCCCCTCTCCCAGCTGTTCATGAGGTTATTATCAGAAGCACTTAAGACTGGTCTGAGTGGACGACCTTGCTGCTACTCATGCCAGAAGTAGTATATCACCGCCCTCTGCAGCCCTTCCACTTCATGCACTGTGTCCCTAGGACAAGGCATAATCACATTCAAAACTTCTATCCTAAAAGGAGCTGCTGTCATAGAATAAACCAGTTAATACCTCAACTCATCCAAGCCCCGGAGGCCACTGAAGCAAGACCAGGTCAAGACCAGGTTGTAGAAATGCAATCTGTGTCGTTCCTTGAAAGTTGCAGGTCACGGCACAGTCACTGAAGGGACTGCCTAGCACTGCTGCCATCAAAATGGATGCCTCCGTTTCTGTTGGCCAGTATTTGGAAGAGCTTCGGTTGAGAATTTGTAGAAAAGTGTTCAATAACAGTGACTGGCGGTAGAAAAAAAAAGAGTCTGTTTTTTCAAATTTCACACCGACTCTCTGGCAAGGACTGGGGGAATATAAACGTACATCCAAATCCAATGAGGTTGCGATGTGAGCTGGGCCAAATAGAAAACTGCAAATGATGAAAAACAAGAAACAAACTGTTGACACACTGTGGGACCCCAATTTTCTCCTATTTGTCATGGCTCCGCAGTGAATTATGAATTGCACCTTTGCAACAGATAAGCCCTTTGTGGCCTGTTTTTCGAAATTCCCCCAAACATCTGTTACTCATAGAGCCCAAAGTTGTTGTTTCTACACGTTTGCAGCTATTAATGACTAAAGTTTTGTGATGCTCTGGGGTTGTTGTTTCCAGGTGGAAACGCAGAGAACAGCCTTGCGTTAAATGCCGCGTTCCACTCACCTTGGAGGTCGGAAGTCGGAGCTGGGAATGAAGTCACACCCTAGTTATCGGCTTTCCGGTTACAGAAGTCGGAAAAAAATAGATGGCCGCGTCCACGAAAGCACTTCCCATGTAATGTCGCGTCCGGCAACTGTTCTGTGAAAGCGGAGGAAAAGCAGAAAAGCACGAGAGAGTTGTTTGGAGGAATTTGTTGGTAAAAAAAAGTTAGTTTTACCCTGGAGATGTCACGAAGATCTTCCAGGCAAAAGCACAACATCCCAGTGTTCAGCCACATTTTCAATACTGTCAATAGCGCAAACTGCTGTGAGTTATCTGTAACTCAAAATTGGCGTGCTTTGATGGCTCACCAGCAACACGTTCAGGCTTTACAGGGTTAATAGACGGCAAGAAGCTGTTTCAATCATCCCTTTCGAAAAAAATTAATGAATGCAGATTCTAACAGAAAACTAGTAGAAATTACACGACTGCAATAAATCATTTCTCAGGAGAACATGGGTCTTTTTAAGCGTTTATATAAAAAAATTACCAAAGGTCATGTTGTCGTTTCAATCCATCCAACTTTAGAAAATAACAAGTCAGTGGAGAAAAAAACTAAATGTTTCGGAGAAAGTTTCCCACATCAGCTCATATGGTACATTGCACGCAGTATATCTCAGTATTGGTGGAAGCAGCAGGGCAGCGCTGGCAAACAAACATTCTCCAGAAGATAAGTGGTAAACACACAAACACACACACAAGCACACACTGGGTAATCTGGGAGCTGACCTGGTGAGCACTGCACGGCTAGATAAAAAAGATTATCCACACTGCGTTGAGCCGGGGTCTAGGTATAGTGTGTGTGTGTGTTTGTGTGCTTGTTTTTCTGTGTGAACACTCGTGTGCTTGTGTGACTGCACGCCACATGTGTTAGTGTACATGAGTTGTGTTACAGCATTACAAGCAACGCGGATAAGGGATGATCGGGATTTTCCAAGTGGGATTTTCTGCCGGGAAGCTGAGGAATACAACTAACTCATCTTCACCCCCTGACCTCAAGGACCGACGGCAGCTTCTCTGTCCCTTTATACCTGGCTTAGTGGTCCCCCATCTGAAGTTTTTATGGTGCAACTGTCAGGGCTTCTTATCGCTGAGGGTAGAGTGGAGTGGTAGATGGAGCACCATCTTAATTTCCCTGTGCTGTGCTTAGCGTGAGGACATTTCTCAGTGCACAAAAAACGAAACTAAAAGAAGCAAATATCTGCAGTTTATGGGCGTTTAATACTTTGTCTCATGTGAACATTTTACGCATTTATTTTGGCAGTACGAATGCAAAGATATTTTTTGCTCGTTTGTTTATTTGTTTGTTTTCTTTTAACTCCCGTGTGCAAAGCACCACAGGGACAAAAAAAAATGTAAATCATCAATTAGGCCCATCAGTTAAAACATCCAGACTGCCAGCTAGCTCCTTGGAAACCACGAGTTGGCATGGCAACCAGTTAAGCAAAGCTACCAAGTCTTTGTGTAAACAGGCCTGACTAGAACACATCTGCAACTAATAGGATTACTTGGCTGAGCCCAACTTTCGTACAACACGGTTCATGTTATATGAATGTGGTATTTGATCGTGATATATTATGTCTCCAGTGTGAGGGGCTTAGATAATAGCGGGGTTTTCGTTGATGTTGTCAGCAGAATAACCTTCATGATAAATGTAAACACACACACATGGACACGCACACACAATGCAGTCCGTTTAATCCTAACACCAAACAGAAGTGTTTCTGTTGAGGATGGCTTCAACCATCAGCCAAACTCTCCGTGATTCATTTAAATCCCAGGTAATTCAAACAAGAAAATCTTTTCAAAACAAGCAGCAGCTGCGCAAGCTGACCCTCTCGAGGTCTTCCAGATACGGACTCACCAATGAGCAGAAGGTCAAGAAAACCGGAGTCTGAAGCGAAATGCGTTGAGCATCGAAAAGGAAATGAAATGTAATGAAATGAGACTGGGGCTTTATTAAGAAGACTTTCAGATTGATTTCCTGTCAGCGCGCATCCATGCTGATGAGATCGATGCGGACAGGAAGGGAGGTGGAGATGGTGGAAGCCGGAGAACGAGGTGTGAGATCTTTCCACCTTCCGGAGCAGCCTCTCTGTTGCCCGTGGGCTCAGACGAGGCCGATCAGCAAACGGAGCCGAGCTGTCTCCTTAAGTAATTAACACATACTGGGAGGTCTCTCTATCCATATTTGATGAAGACCCCAGCTACATTTAAGACAAGCCCGTCTGCTGAGGCCGTGGTAACCTGATTGATAGTTCCCACAAAGTCGGGCAAATGGGTGTTGGGTCGGTGAGCTGGCTCCCTCCTTTGCAAAATACCCTTTAACCCCCGCCTAGGTCGGTAAGTCCCCATCGGGAACTGAATATGGATGGTCCACATCTGGTTGTTAATGAATTGAAAGAGCAATTTGGATCTCCTCCGCACCCGGAGGAGTTGATTTCATCTCCTTAACGATTGGACCTTGTGAACCTGGCTCGGTAATGCCGCATTTTATGATAAGTTATACCATCAGGGATGCTTATTAACAATGACTTGAACTGAAAGGTGTTAGTAGGTGCGGGGAAGAAAATGCCGGAGGTTAAAATTAGCCTAATTGTTCACGTGAAGCTCCAAAGTGAGAGTGTGAAAGCAAGTTGGTATGTTGTCACTGGCCTCTGTCCCTTAGCTGGTAAAAGTAGTAGTAAATTGTGATTTTCATTCAAGAAATAATTGACTGCATACACCGATCAGCCACAACATTAAAACCACTGACAGGAGATGTCAGGTACAGGTACACATACAATAACAGATAATAAAAAATAAAAAAAAAACGTGAAAAATAGAACAAGGTGTTGACCTTGCCTCCAAATTCAAGCTGATAAAGTATCTGTGGCATGCACTGGAACAAACCTGAGCCACAGAGGCCCCTCCCCTCAATCCATAGGATCCAAAAGCTCCCACCCTCCGAAGGCCCATGTCCATTCTCTGATGATTCACAGCTGTTTTGGAGGCACAAAGAAGATCTACAATATTAGGGAGGTGATCATAATGTTGTGCCTGATCGGTGCATGCACACGTGGCTAAAACTGCCGTGTGCGTACAATGGCTTTAACTATGTATTACGACATATTTTACGGTCCAAGTGCAAATGTATGCCCGTGTTCATGCCCATACTCCCCATATTCCTATATTATGACATACATTACTGATAGAGATGAAAGCTTCGCAGACTCACTCCACTGGTTTCGGGTCTGAACTTCACTGCTGCTCAGTCTTTCGGTGATTAACGTCTGATGGACCCATCCCCTTCCTAAACAGAAAAAAGGGGGCCTCAGATGACATTGCAGTAACTTCAAAATTCATCTTTAATAGAGATGAAAACACAAGGCTTTGGACCGAGTAATTGGATAAAACTTTGCTGCACGTAGAGCTTCTCAGGCCTCACTTCATTTTATGATAATGATAATTGAAAGATGGGGGAGGAAGGGCTAAATTACAGAGCTGGATTAACAAAATGCCCACGCTGGGTGCTAAATTCACTCTCGTTACACTCGTGCAATAGCGGTTCGCAGCACCAGGCCTCTGGTTATAGCACACTGACTCGATTACCGCCCTCTTAATCAAATTCTTCCTCCTGAATAGAATTTGCAGCAGTTTAAAATGTGTTTCTCTTTTCGCATTATTAAAACTCTCCCCTCAGGTCAGAATACGCTTTAGCTCTCGAACAAAGTACCTTTGGTTTTTGAGGCCAAAGGAAATCTTAAACATCCTCATGTTTATGAGCCTGAAAATTAGTATTTTTTCCAATATGATGCCACGTAAAGTCGTTTAATTCACTTGCGATGGAGGTATGCAGCCCTCCCTGTGACTCCAATGCGAATCTTGATTGTGGTAACTGGCGCAGGCCGAGACATCACTGAGGGTGGGGCTGCGCCTGGAAAGGTCACCATGTAGCTCATGTGAAAAATATTCACCCCTTTTCAAGAGATGCCAGTAAAGTACATTGGAGTCAGACTTACATCTGAGAATTAAACTGACCTCCTCAGTAAAGTCACCATAAAGAAATATAGGAGGAATATAGGTGATTTGCAGTAATATATCATGTAGTTGCCATAGTGGAGGGAAAATGATGTCAAACTGCATTACACGAGTGACAACCACAAGGAAAAAGTACCACACATTTAATACCTCTGGGGTGGATCACTGATCGGAGTATTTTCTAATACAACATCATTAATAAGGCAAGTACGTGACCTCAGCATTGAAGTATTGCCACTGTTTGTGCACACGTTGCATTTCCTATTTAAGTGCAGCTGAAATCATGTTGTCGAGGAGCAGGTCACACTGACAGGTGAACGTATTTTCCGAACGATGCCAACAACTGCAAAATCTGCGAGTTACTACTGGTGACCGTGACGCCTGTTTCAGTGTCAGCAATCGTCTGCATAGAAGAGGCTGCGGGCCCGTTCCTGGTCTGGATGTGTGCCATGTCATGCGTGTGACGAGATTAAGGGGACCGGCAGAGAGTTGCTCTTTCCAAGTGTTACTGTTTTGCTTCTGCGCGCGGCTGCTCGCTGACCTCAAATCAGAGGGTTTTGCTGACAAGAAAGTGAACCCGGGATGGAACCCCGTTCCGGACGGCCACAGTCGCCAGTAAACACACCTAAAAGCGAACGTGTCCCAAGGCCCTTTAAACACTAGAGTGCAAGTGCTCAACACATTAATTGCTCAGATCTGCACACATTTCTCAAAGAAGTTCACCTGGGCTGGATCACACAAAGAGCAGCATGATTAGACAGAATTTAAAGACCAGCCAAACAACTTTGGAACTATAAAACCACCACCAAGTCACACGTTCTTCCTGTGCAATGAAAGGGAAAAATATGTTATCTCTGTTAATGTTTCTTAATTTGCAGGTAATTAAGCTAAACTGCGTTTCTTTTCCCAGCAGAGAGCATTGTCACAAACTTAACTGCATACGAAGGTCTAAGCAAATGAGACTGCGAACGCGTCCTGAAAGAAACTACGAGGAATAATTGCTATTGGGTAATGTTTTTCCATTAACATAATGAAGGAAACACTTCTAATGAACTCGGAACCGAACGCATAAGTAATATGTTTACTGAGCAGCGCATCTGTGTCTGCCAAAATGAAAATGTTGTCGAACAATATTCACTTGTTACGTTAAGACGCACACATCGTTTGGTTAAGTCGGGAGAAGATTGCGGCCTGTTTTATTCCAGAAAAATGGCTGATTCATCCAAAACCACAATCCTTCAGTGACTTAAACCAAAGTGCCTTTGATGCCTAAACATAACCGTGGACTGGTTTCTGTAGTCGTGCCACGGTTGCCATGTTGACCTTGGTTCCTGGATAAAACAAGAGAGACGTTACTTAATAATACACTAGAACAATATTGGAAGGTTGCGGGGTGAGGCCAGCTTACTTCCTCCTGTCTGGGTAGCAGTACCTATGTTTCCTGTTTCTCTCTAAATGTCAAAAGCAGTAACTGACTGATAATAACAACACAATAAACCTGCCTTAAAGATGAAAAAAACATACCATACCAATACCATAATATAAATATATGTGGTGTTTTCTCCATTCCTGTTCATGCCGATGTGTCACATTATTCATCTTATGGTCGTCTTATTTTGAAAAATCAATGTAAAGCGAGATATTGGTAGAAGAAGACCGGCCCGTCTCCTCTTTGCTGAGAGCTGGACATGCACATGCTCTCCCACAGCTTTGAGGATCTCTGCAGAGTCCTTCTGCAAAATTAATAAGCCCCTGGTCTAGACTCTCTGTGTGTTTTGGTACCGCAAGAAAAGAGCTTGATTTATCAACTGTGAAGCCAGGAGTCCGCAGAGAACAAGGCTGAGTGATCTAGTTCTTTCAATATGACAAGGTCTCAAAGACAAGAGCAAGCAGAAGGGTGAGGAAGAAGTTGAGAGACGGGGGTACTCAGGACCGGTTTCGAGAGCCAGATGATTTAGAGGTCTAATATCAGCCATTATTGCCACTCCTATTCTTGAGTTTCCTAATTTCCCCCTAATGGAATCCTCACCCATCACTGAGCATACTGATCGGCTGTTAAACAGAGCCTCTCTCGACCAATCATTACGGGCTCGTGGCTGTCAACTGCCTATCAGATGTGAGGGAAAATGGGAATTTCTGAGGATGACAAATCAGACGGGGACGTTTGAGGGAAGTTCATAAGTTGAAAAATGTCTCTGGAGGCCTGCGAGATTAAGAAGTGGTGGGAAAGCACAAAAGTTTATTATAGTTAAGGTGTTTCCCATCTCTCAACTTGAAATCCTGATTCATGTAACGTGTTGCCCTAAATATGGAGTTTAGTACAATTTAACATTTATGGTCCTTCTTTTACATGACTAGTTAAGGACGCAGAGTTGGATTTAATAATTCTGTTGTATAAGTCTCAAATACACTTAACGTACACCAATCAGACATAACATTACCACAACCCTACTCATATTGTTTCCCTTGTGCACTTCTGACTCATCACAGTCATCTTTGGGGTCTCTGGGCTGAGGGGAGGTGCCTCTGGGGATCAGGCTTGTTCCAGTGCATCCCACAAATACTTGGTCATTTTGGGATCTAAGGAATTTGGAGGCCAGGTTAACACCTCGCACTGTTGTTTATGTTTTTTGAGTCGTTCCTAAACCGTTGGGGTGTGTGCGTGTGTGTGTGTGTGTGTGTGTCAGGCTGCATCCCGCTGGGGATGGCTGCTGCCATCAAGGAGAGTCATTGCTTTGGAGGTGGGGGTGTCTGGTCTGATCTAGGTGGGTGGTACATGTCTACGTAACATCAAAACGAATGCCAGGTCCAAAGGTTTCCCAGCAGAGCATTGTGTTGTCATAAGATGGTAAATGTTATTCTCTTCTCCCTGTATAGTTTCCCAGTAGAACACCCTGTAGTGATAATAGTGATAATGGTAGAATAATAGGAAGGAAATGAACCAGTTTAAAGTTTAAATAAACCATTTTTATTTTCCAGCTTTTCATTATCTGAATTAAAATGAATCTGAATTTAAATAATCCCGTTAAAAATAAACGGTTTACACTCCCAACTGTCTGTGCAAACATGCATCATTCGTTGATTTATGGCAGTTGAATATTTATAGGAAAGTCTCTTTACCACAAAATCAACACCAAATTACCGAACTCCACCGTCCAGCTGGCAGAACAGTTCACCGTACTTGGTGAGCTGCAGCAGAATGTGCTCTGACAGTTAATGTTTAATATCCTAACTGCCCCTGACTCTCCACGCTGTTTTATTAGGTACGTTCAGAAAGAAAAACAGGGCCTTCGCATGACTGCATCCAGCTTGCTTTTTCACTCCGTCCAGTTCAAAGTCTTGCATGCATGTTTTAGCTTTCACTCTATCTCGCTGTCTGCCATTTGATCTGGGCCAAGATATTTACCGGGAGTTGCAGCAGAACTATCAGCTAACCCGGACCTGATCTACTGGCAGTGCGCGGTTCCAAGCGGAGCTGGAGTTACACGAATGTGTAACGAGTGACATGTGATCAGGCACCAAGCATATCACCATCTTCATTCATTCGTTAAACCAATGCGACTGCCTGGTCAAGGCCCCCGCGATGAAAGATGAGCTGACACAAGGAGTTTGTTTACACGCAGGCTCCTCCTCCTCTTATTCTTCTTCTTCTTGTGGGATCACCCTGGCAAGCTCTTAACGCGATTATGAATGCATACTTAATGAGCACATTAAACATGGCAGGGATTATCAACATGTGGCTCGGGCTCCCACCGTTGGCTACAGAAGAACACAAAACCACTTATTTCTGAGTGGGTTGAGTTTTGGGCCGTGGCCACCTCACTTTGTGTCATTTTTCCCTTCCTGAGTCAGTTTGGAGGCAGCGGGCCAGAGCTCCTGTGGTATAATGTAATGTTAAATGAATCTGCCATGCTGTAAACCTGTTATGAAGTTTTAAAAGGCCCCACACGGGACCAGCGGGGCGAGCGGGAGAGAAGCAAAGCATCAAAGGAGCGGCGGCAGACATTGATAGTGAAAGAGTCCCTTTCTCTTTTTCTTCCTCGCCGGGTCCAGGTCCACGCCGTCCAGCTGGGTTGTAGAGTGGACTGCGGCTGTGTGTTTCATTGCTGTCACCTGTCACTTCACCTGGCAAAGGGTCAGCGGCATTTTGTTGGTTTTGGAAAGAGATATACCGAGGGAAAAAGCAGAGCGTGGAAAATTGGATGCTTGGTAACAGAAGAGGGGAATGAGTCAGGAAACATGGCTAGACATTGTTGCAAAGCAGAGCAGGGCCCTCAGGCATTATGCTAGTCCAGCTTGACTAAATGGCCTCTTTGTAGTCTAGTCAAGGTCTTCTGTCACAGGCTTGGTTCAGGTGTTTAGTTTCAGGTGAGGATGAATAGGAGTCACGGTAGTCATAGTTACTAAGCACAGGGGTTTGCACCAAAAGGTCAGTTACACTTATATTCGTAATACCGGCATGTGTTCTTGTCCAAACCTTTAGCTGAAGCCTAAGTGGAGCGATGGAAATGAACCAACCAGAGACGGCAATTAGAGAGGGCCTTTAATTAGCACTCTACAAATTGACTGCAACCTGTTTTGTTTATATTTCTTTCAGCAAGTATTTGGACCCCCGCTGCAACTTTATCGGCACTTCTTAATTGAGCAGTTGTTTGCCAGACTAATCTCTTAGGCTTGTGTGTACACAACAGTCCTGAAAGATGCTGCAAATTAGGGACTTATCTTAATCCTCTCCTTCCCAAAACATTAGCCTCTCAGATCAGGACAATACGAGCCAAATGTTTTGTGTGTGTGTGTGTGCAGGGAATGAGTAAAAGCGACTTAAAAAGCAGACATGAATTAGCTTGCGCTAAAATATGTGTGTAAGACAAAACCGGCCAACGCATTGTAAGGAAACAAGTTGACACACGAGTGAGGATGCTTAAGCCACATTAGATTGCCTCCGAGCGGGTCCGTGAACGTTTACTGAGAAACACAATAGCGCTTAATGTAGCAATTTTATGCGACGCCGAATTGCACATCAATACCTGTGTCTCGGGCGTAACTTGTCGCCCTGACAAGCCATGAACACCTGTCCCTCTAATCCCACCAATTAACCTGGAGACTAGCTACTAGCTTGGGTTACATCCAACATGGCTTGCTCATTCTTTATTCTGGCGCGTCAGCCTGTGCAATCTTCTAATCAGAGTAACCCAATCCTCAGCTTCTTCCCCCGTCGCCCGAACTGGGGGGAGACAGATCGAGCCTTCATGTCTGCCAAGCAGCAGTGTTTGGCCTCTCATCCACAGCTACCACCTCCACCGGCACCACCATCCCTCTTTATCTCTTTCTTTTTCTTGATATGCGGGGCACGCTCTCATTTATCCCTTCTCCGCGTCGGTATTCCAGTCACAGATATAGTGGAGGAATTATACGGGACAGGTATTAAGCTGAGTGATTTATTTTTCTGAGATTGAAACCAGACCAGAGCCTGGAGCCTGTCATGTGATTTGACTGCCCATAGTTCACTCCGCAGCATTACACAGCGGTGCACTTGTTTCAAACAGAGCCCCGTCTCCAGCGACCACACTCATTCGTATCGATCCCTAGAATATCATCTTTAAAACACACCCTGAGGTTTATATCAAGTGCGGTGGAGCTCCCTGGAGACAGGGGAAGAACAATAGGAGAACAATATAAGTACCTACAAGGCCAGCGGCTACCAGATAAAGTGTCAGCCTATTCCTATCTCCGTGCCTTTAGGCAGTAATGATTATACAGAAAGTCTTGGTTGTCCTTGTGTGATTCCGCAGATGCTATAGTAACACCAACGATATATACGGTGAAAGACAAAGAAGAGCAAATGAAAAAGGTTGCAGGTGGAAAGATCTTGTGGGAACGGCTATTAAAGGATGTGGCGGAGCAGCTTTGGGGCCACTGTATTGATCCTCCCTCCTATTCTCTTATTTCATTAAATTTAGTAAAGATTGGTGAGGAAAACACGGGAGGAAGCGAAACTCAAAATCTAAATCTCGATGCATTTTACAAATGAAGAGCCTGAAGCAGGAGGGCAGGACCCGTGGCAATGTACATGTTCGCTCTGTGGCTAAATGGAAACCCCACGCTGTTTTTCAGTGGCCGGTCCCTGCAAATAAAACCACCACCCTGGAAGACGTTTCTGGGGCCTTGACGATATGGTCAATCAATTTAAAAGCTTATAAAAGCCTTTCAGGATTAAGCTTTTCAACATATCAGGCTGGTAAAAAAAAAATGGCTTCGCTTCCTTGGTAATGTTGGCTGGCAAACTAACACTTGAATGATACAAGGTTTTGGCCATACGCGTAATGGTGAACGCAGACTCTCCTGCCACAGGAGCTAAAGCAGTTGTTCTCTGCTGAAATAAGCCTCCTCATAAATGCTCAGAATCCGGCAGGGGAGGTTTCCTGTGGGTAATATACCATTTTTAAGACTGTGGCAGCCTCAACCCATATTGTTTGAAAATACATTCATGCAACGTCATTCCGAGAATATGATGAAAAAAAAATGGAGCTTGCAGCGGGGTTACAGTTCCCATGTGTACTGTGAAAATCTGCAGTCTGAGAAGGCTGATGTCGGGGACAGGATTTTAGAAGAGGCGTAAGATGAGCTGGACAGTCACAGACCTACACTGCGGAGAAAATTTGATATATAAGGGTTAAAGTGTCTGGTATAAATGTTTAATCACTGTCTGGGCTCCTGGTCGTTGACCTGCTTAACAGCAGGCTCGAGGAGGCCACGGAGGCTGCTGTCTAAACATTAGGCATTTACCTTATCGCATCTTAAATCCCCAGCCCCTCCCCAGGCTAACCACCCTCCAAGGGGCTTCAGGGGCATTGCCAATAGCCCTCATCTGACAAAGATCGCAGCTGTTAGGGTCAATGACACACTTCAGTTCCCACCCCTTGTCAGTAAATATAAAGTGATTCCCTTGGTTTCATATAGTGTGCAGTTTATGTGTTCACCAAAGGAGCTTACAGGAAGCTTCATCAGATAAAATCAAGTTCGCAGAAGTGGTGTTTAGATGGAAAAAAAAAACAACAACAAAAAAAAAAAAAAACAGATGCCTGACCTTTAACTTTACAGGAGTGCAACAAAAGTGCCCATTTTGTGTCTGTTCAATGACATGGATGATGCTGACGCCAGGAGCCTTTAACGACACCTGAGAGGCAGGGATCAGGTTTAATCAAATCAGAGCTGCACCGCACCCATGGCAATAGATAGTTCTTGAAAAGCATCCTTAGGATAGTATCATCTGTCTGCTTAGGAGCTAATAATAGTTGCATGAGAATTAAAGTTGCCCAAGTTAACCCCAGTGAGCATGAGTAAAGCCCTTTAATTGTCAGTAAACACGGGTATTTTTTATTATATACATATATATATTTATTTTATCTGCCTTCAATTTGTGATCACACTATTTAAAAATCTCATAAATCACAATTTGTTTTAGTTTTTACTAACCACTAATTTCTCTAGGTTCTCCGTGGTTTGCACGTCTCTGCTAATTGTTGAGCTCCACAACTGCTGATCATCTGGGGCATCAAACATTCAAAAAGAGGTCAATATTCTTTGTCTGGTTTCGTCTGCAAATATAAACCTTTTCGTCAGCCTGGTATCTCCGGTAGCGTTTTTTCAAGGTGAACATCCAAAAAATGCACATTCACTTTTCCAGATGATGTATTGTACGTCCTTGGGTGCTTCGCTTTACCCCTTTCCTCGAAAACTAGGAAATAACTTTAAGGGTAAGCACATTCTCTCTGTTATCTACAGAAACAGTTTTCAAAAAATGTCTCTCACGCCAGATGAATTGGGGAAACACGGCAAAACTAGGGGTGGCAACCCCAGATAAATGGGTGTAAACAAATCAAATGCACTACCGAATCCGTCTCGCCCATCCGACTAACTGGCCAATACCACCACCGTCACAAGTCGGAGACATGAGTCACTCCTTTTCCCACCATGCAGCTGTTCCAGTATGGCGATGTGAATCTAAATATGAAAAAAAAAAAAAAAGAAAAAAGAAAAAAAAAAACTGAAAAACTGCACACGACACTCAACCACCCACCATTCGGAGCAGTTTAAAGCCATAAGGCAAAAAGCAGCAGAGGTGTGAGCGTTACCTCGCAGTTGAGGTGAAGGAGAGATTTTCTCATTGCTTCACTGTTTTCCTGTTTGTGTATAAGTAAAAGAGAAAAAGATGTTTCGCCCGAGAGGTTTCATCAATGCCTCTGACTTAATAATTCATTTTCTTGGCATTTGAACAAACGGGAATAATGGTGCGCATGTGTTTGGCACACGAGGAGGGGGAAACTCAAGATTCCCAGCTGATTCTGCGAACTCTGACCCTTTTACACTCTCACTTCATGGAATATATACTCCGGCTTTTGGCGGCGCACTGTGGGAGAGCATGCATGGTTTCACTTATGCGCGCTACATGTTCGCACTCACACACTCGCGCATCGAGGAGATACGCGGGCGTCGGTGCCAGATTAACGTCTTTCATCTAATGGTGCGTGACACATATGTAAAGCCTGTGCTTGTTTCTTCTCCATGGCATGCATAAAATTACCATTTCATGAGATGACGTCACCGCAGCGGCTGCTTTGAGCAGAAAACTTTATTTCCTTGCCAGTGCGAGATTTTTTTCTTTTCTTTTTCTAAATCTCCTCCACCTAACCTCTGGGTGATGTTTTCCAAAGTGGACTCGCTAAGGCGTAGCAAACAAGAGCGAATGCCCGGGCTGGACTGTGAGGAAAGGCAGATCAATGAGACAGCTCACCAGCTCATGCGTAACAGCTTTGTGGAGATAGTCCTCTGTGGACAGTTCTGCTTTGGAGACCTGAAATCAGTTTTTGGTGGTTATGTGTGAGCGGGGAGGTTCGCTTATCAGCAAGCGGGTCCCCCGGCGCATGACGCATGTCACCCGGGGAGATGGTTTTGCTCTTAGGTGTGTGGGCTTGAGCGACAAAGAGAGACAGACGTGGAGGTATAAAAGTAAACCGCGGCAGCCAAAGAGAGGGGCGACGGAGCCAAGATGGGCGGCGTAGGAGCTACAAAACAAACCCTGCTAATTAAAAGTCAAGCATTATCTGCGGCGGCAATCTAAATCCATGACATTTAGCAAAACGTTCGCATGCTTAGCGTTGGACAGATCAAAAGGGAAACAGTGACAACACCTTTCCATCAGATACGGCCTGTGTATTTTCCTGCCCGTCATCTGTCACATTTTCCGTCATGTTTCAGGGTTACAATTAATTTCACGTTTGTTAAAATCACATGTTTTATGGAGCGTTAATCTAAAAATGGGTCCAAAACTCTGCCAAGGTTTGACAAATTGAGAACAGATGGGGACGCAGGTATTGCCAAAAAAACTGAAGATCCTTGGGAAGCATATAAACAGGGCTCCTTTTACACTGGTGCTGCACAGATGCAGCACGAAAGCCAAAATGAAACAGGAAAGCGGTTGTTACCAATCACAAATAGATGTGCTGTAATATCAAATACACTGTAATAGTTTGAACAGAACAAAACAGCTTGGCTGATACGCCGCACAAAGGAGGAGGCACTTACAAACAACGAGGTTAAAGTGTCCAAAATGCGTTTTTTAACAGGTTATATGACCCTATTTCACCAAGCGTCTGGGGCGTTAAATTCAAATTACGCCATATGAAGAAAATCAGAATACCCTAAAAAGAGTAGTCAATGAGAAAAGTTCCACTCACAAAAGATAACAATTACCTGAGTCCATTTACATTTAGACTAGCATTTTGCAGCAATTTTCACGCATGTCCACAGGTAGCAGACAGCTCGATGGAGCCTCGCAGTTAGCGATAATGGTAATACACCATGAGTCGGGGCTTGAAAATTTAAAATTGAAGTGAAAAAAAAAAAGAAAAAGAAAAAGGAAAAAAGATTCTGCCAATGGCGCCTAATCAGCCAAGGAGAAACGGTGAGCGGGCTGACACAAAGCATTTTCAAGTCGGCTCCGAAAGAGAGTCCCTCTCTCCCTCTCTTTGTCTCTCTTAAGCTGTCAGTTCAATTCCCCACAACTTAAATTCGCTGCTAGTCATTGGTGACCTTTAAACACAGACTTACACCTCAGAAATATTTATCTTATGCGCTGACAGTTTTTATTTAGTTAAATTATTGACGATTCCGGAAAGGAAGGGACGGTGGTGGAAGAGTATATTTCTACCCCTTAAAGTACTTGTCACAAAATTGAGCGTTGAAGGTAAGTGTGCCTTCAACAGTACAATCTAAAAGTGGACATTTGGATCTCTAAAACGCCAGGAAAACTCTTCATACATTCACAAAAAAAGGCGTCGTAGGAGTGTCGTATGTCTGCATTGGCCACGTATCGTAATGAATTTTCCTCTGGTGGAGATATCAGATGCACGTATGCATGTTAAGGGCCTCGCAAGCTGGAGATTTACAGTGTAGCTGCATCTCCATCCATTAGTCCCCTTGTATTTACTTTCGGCCGAGCGAGAGCAAACTCGCCATAAGTAGCCGCGTGTTTCCTCGGATGTGGAACCTTTACATCCCGGATCAAACGAAGCCTCTCGTTACTGTTTACAGTTTCTTCCCTACAGAGGAAATAAGGACCAGGTCCACATTTATTTAGTCGACGGTGGATATCACAACCCACTCTACTTGTTATGGGATGTTTTATGTTCGTGAGTGAGATTGTCGGCGATGGACTCCACACACACACACACACACACACACACACGCACGTTCGCTATCTCTTCCCGCGCCTCTCGCAATCTCTTCGGGCCCCTCATATTGAAACAAACAGGCCTCTACTCGCTGGGATGCATTGCTTCTGCGCTTATCTCGGCGCATTACAGTGAATCACGTTTAACTTTTATTCGGGGTAGCACCGTGACACGAGGCCATTCCGCAAATGAAACCGCTGCTTGTGTGCAGAATCCGGTAAGTGATGATCTACGGCGCAAGATGTGAACCGATCGGGCATAACATTATGACCACCTGCCTAATATGGTGTAGTTGAGTAGTTTAAACGAATTACTCGGCCCAGAGCCGTGTGTTTTCATCTGTATTAAACATGAATTCTGAAGTTACTGCATTGTCATTTTCAGCCCCCCCTTTCTGTTTAGGAATAGGATGGACGTTATTCAATGAAAGGCTGAGCAGCAGTTCACACTCGAAACCAGTGGAGTGAGTCTCTTTCATCTCTGCAATGTATGCCATAATATGGGAATACAGGGAGTATGGATGTGAATGAGGCGTACATTTGCACTTGGATCATAAGATATGTAGTTATACATGGTTAAAGGCATAGTACGCACAAGGCAGTTTTAGCCACGTGTGCATACACTGATCAGGCATAATATTATTACCTAATATTGTCTAGATCTCCAAAATAGTTATCAGAGGGTGGACATGGACCTTCTGGAGGTGTCCTATGGTGTCTGTGGAACAAGACGTTGTTAGTGGAGGCTTTTGGGTCCTATGAGTTGAGAGGACAGGCATGGACCAGGTCAAAACCTTGTACCATCCTAGGTCTGGGTGGGTGCTACATGTCTAAGTAACATCCACATGGATGACAGGTCCAAAGGTTTCCAGGAGGACACTGTATTGTCTCAGTGGTTTTAGTGCTGTGGCTGATTAGTTGGCATGACTCCACTCTGTTTCAGGCAAATTGTCAAATTTCAACAAAGGCCAGTTTCTGTAGCTCATCCTACGCTGATACCGTTTGGCTCTTGTCCTTGTCATCACCCTGCTGCTCACCGACTCCACTGGTAATAAAATATTTACAAGGAGCCGAGTCTCCTTCGGGGGAATTTTTACCTGTTCTCCCAGAGTGTCTCTGCTGCTGATTACTGGCTCGCAGAACGATGGATGACCCCCCCCCCCCACACACACACACACACACACACCGCCACTCCAATACTGCCATTTTCTTCATACTCCCACGCTACAAGCCTTTGTCTGACGTTGTCCCCAGTGCGCCTTTCACATCCGTTCGTAGCACAAATGAACCCTTCTTCCCCTTCTCCTCTCATCCCTTTTCCTTGTAACTGACCAGAGTGGGATTAAATGATAATTCACCCTTTATTCTCTTCTGGAACGCTTAAGGGCCCAATTCCACTCTTGCATGTCTGATCCTCTTATATCAGCGCACTCACTGACATGTTTTCAAAAATCCATCCTTTTATTTTCCAGTGCTGCCGCCACCAAAGCCAACGTAGCTCTCGGAGCGCCAACAAGTTGTAAACATGGTAATAAGAAGAGCGGAAGCATAACCATGAGAGGAGGAGGAGGAGGTGGTGGAGGAGGAGGAGGAGGAGGAGGACGAGGACAAGGGGGGAGAAACAGGATGCCGCATCTTATTGGACTTAAATGTCTGGCGATGTGCTGTGGAATTTAAACATGGCAACGAAAAGTAATCTTCATTCTTTCTCCCCCCGCCCTCGCTCTTTCTCCTCTCCGTTCGTGTAAAGCAGCAAGAACGCTCGGTGCACACGCACTGTTATCTGTGAATAACAAATCGAACTCTTTGGTGCTTGGCAAGAACCAAATTGCCACTACACGCTGTGTCAAATGGGAGGTTGACTTATGCCAGTGCACACATCTGAAAACAAGTGTCACAATTCTCCGAAGGCTGCGGTCTAACCTCATTTACATTAAGGCTAGCAAAACCGCTTCCGTTTGGTCCGAATCCGTACATTTTTCCTAGATAGCAGATGGTAAAAAGGGGCCGTGTGTAAGGCTGTTTATCATTCAACTTGATGCCCGTTTTGGTTTCTGAAGCCATACTCAGACTTAACCGTTAGTCGGTAGCAGCATGCTCAGGTCCGGGGCAATCCCCGAGAGATTAAAAACACACCGGCGATTCTATCTACTGGATCTTATATCTCTTATCTTTTCTGTGTCTACACTCCCCTCCACGTCTGGATCCCCAAGGCCGGGGGAGAACAAGGAGCTTAATGAAGCAGACATTGATTCCCATCCCGTCATAATTCGCCCTGTGTGTATGTGGCCCGGGCCAGTGGGCGCCGCGGCTGCAGGAGGTTGGGAAAGTGGGTACGGTTAAGAGGGCGGGGATGTTACAAATCACGTACGCACACCAAGGCGGCGATCAATAGGGAAGCTGTAGTCAATCTTGTTTATTACTTCTCCTGCAATTTAAGAATTCAGATTTTGTGGCAGCGATGGGAGATGAACGAGTGGCTGCAGCTGCAAAAAAAAAAAAAAAATCAAGAGATTACCCACACAGAAAGAGAGTCAGAGGAGTGAGGAGAGAGTGAGTGAGAGGTTGAGGAGACAGTCACCATGGAGATGGTGGTAATCCTGGCCGTGTTCGGATGGTGTTTTGTTCTCCGCAACGTACAGGCTGCAGGGAGACATACACAAACACAAAGAGAACAATGTGTGGTTAATCTTCACCGTATGCCTAGCTGACTCCGGACAAACATGTAGACATGGAGGCTTAGAGATCAAGACGGAGCGGGGGGCTGTGGGGTCGGGGGGAGCAAAGTGAGGTGCAAACAACACTTAGAATCTTCAAAACAAAGTGAATGATCTCAGAAATGCAAGTGAACATGACTTGGTCTCCGTCATGCGCCCAAATCTTACCACCAACACCTACAAATTCTGCCTGCAGGTTTAGACAATCGTGTTTTTCTTTTTATTTTATGGATGACTATAAGGAGTCAGACCTCGTGCCTCAACCAACAAATGCAATAAATTTATTACAGCAGAGGATAAAAAAAAAATTCATGTCCTTACTATTATATATCTCCATAACCAAAGACCGTATCTATATTGTTAAGTTTGTCCTAAGCCCCTAGTTCTCCACATGTTTCTAGCAGAGCGAGTTCCAAAGTTCCTCCTGCTGCTCCTCAAGTCGTTTCCCAAATGATGCAGATCAGGAAAACAGCAAAACACAGTTTAGAAATGCGCAGCCTTTCTTTAGCCGCTTGCCTTTTCTTCTTTTCTTTTAAACTAAATAAATCGTAGCTGGACTTGAGTGGTGACTCCCCACAGATGCTGATGCACCAGTCGTAGGTTTCCAGTTTCCAGTAAACAGTGGCTCCAAATTAAATTCGGGCCCTCGTTTTGGACGATTCTCACGCATAAAGCAAAACTCTGCGTCCTGGGACTTCTAGCCGAGCATATCGATCCGGCCAGCTGTTGGCGAGTCAGTCAACATAAGCTCCATCCTCCATGGCCGTGGCCAATTATTCGTGGAATACATTAGAAATGATTATGATTCGCCGCAAATAATAACTTACTAAAGTTCTAGCTTGTAGGAAGTGAAAGCACGGTTTCTGTTGTTTTTGCTTATTTTCCTTAAATTTACTATATATGGAGATAACCTACATAAATGTCTTCATGGTGGCAAGAAGTGGTGGTATTAGTTTTAATTAATACATTTGTTTAAATATTTGTACTTTATTTAACTATGTTATGCTTCTCTCTACTTCTACTTCATTACGTTTTGCAGGCAAATGTTGCACTTTGTCGTCCACTGCATTTATTTTCAAGTTTAACCAATTATTTTGCAGATTTTTCATATTATTCTTATCAGATAAAAGAAACAAATGATAAATTATGTTAGATTAGCCTGCTCTGCACGAAAAACAATAATTATAATCCAATAATAATGGATTTTGCACAAAACTACTAGGACGTACCTGAAATATACTGTTTGGAATGTGTGAATATAATTTTAAGCTAAATATTTTTACACTGTTGCTGCCTGCTGCTTTCAATAATAAACAATGCAAATCCTGATTCCATCACCGGTGCTATTGAGAAGCCAAGAACAGCCCCCAAGACACTCCACGGTGCCTTATGTTCATTTTAATCTGACTTAATTATTTTGCCACAGGTTAGAGGCCCCAGCGTAAACATCTCTGTGAGATGTGCAATCAGCAGAGAGGCCACAGCGATAATACAGCCTGAAGGAAAACAAGGAGCCAAACAGCCAGGCATCCAGTGACAGAGTGGTCTGAGAGAAAGGGAAGAGAAGCTGAAAGGGACGAGGCCACGGATGGGGCTTCAAACGCGTACAAGAGGTGCGTGTGCGTGCGTGCGCGCCGTTTGGTTCTTTCTCTTGGAGTTTTCGCTTCACCAGTGATAAGTTTGAAACCAAAACAATTTGATGCCACCCCGTTTTCAAAGAACCAGGGGAACAAAGGGAAATATATCAAGCTGCATGACTGACGACAAATGAGAAACGAGAAATATTCAGCTCTTTGAGAAAGCGAAAAAAGGTGAGGCTTTAAACGGGGGGTTAGTGTGAGTCTTTGGGATTAAACCAGAGGAACCAAAACAATGACTTGAAAGTATGTCAAGGCTGTGACTTGTAGAGTTTTCATTTTCCGTGGCATTGGTGGTATTAACACTTTCACTCAGACCATTTATGTCTTTGTTAATACCAAAAAAAACATGATTTTTGGTATGAAGAATGCTCTGAATGTGGAGAACATAAAATAATATATAATTCAACCTACTGGCTGCTATTTACTCTCGTGCTTTTGTCTAATGGTATTTTTGACTTATTTAATTTAAGCCTCGGGTGCCAGGATCTTTTAGCAGTTGTTGATGAGGAATTAGAAACATAAGAAGTTACCTCCTGTTTGGTTCAGCCTAAAATCTAAAAGCTCAAATGACATTTAGTTATTGAGCAAATACCACATGGAATATTTATCTTAAGCACTGGAGCATTATTCTGGGATTGTTAGCGACTAGCAGCGCAGAGACCTATGCCCATATGTGCTTTCCCATTGCGTGTCCCCGCGCATGCATGTGTGCGTCTCCGCTGTGTGCCCCCCCAACCCCCCCTGCATGTGCTTTGCCTTCATAAACATTTTGGCCCCCTCTGTTTTTCATCAGAATGTCTGTTTCAGGCCGAGCAGAACAAGAGACGCGAGGAGAAAGCAGGAGGGAGAGAAAAGGAGGGCCCCCGCTGCATCCCAATCAGCCCGGCTCACTGAGGCAGAACTGTGCCTAAAATACTGGGGCTGAGGTGGTCTCAGCTTCGCCTTCCCATTTCCAATTTTCAGGCACCACAGTCCAATGCAATCTAAATAATAATAACAAATGGATGGATATGTGCAGCATGCTGAGCTTTTTCAATTCGCGGCGTGAGGCCGACACATTAAAAGAAGTAAAGTCATGGAATGCAAGGGGAGCTGAGTGCAGGTTAAGCAGAGCCGGGCAAGATTTTTATTAATAATATAGCTGTCTTATCAGTCTTACCATGAAGTGGGGTTGTAACTGAGAGAAGAGTCTTATCTCTCCTATTTGATATGCTGCAGATTGGCGCTATCTTCCGAAATGAAATTTTAGTGTTAGGGATAGTCGACGTTCCTCACTCATGAAACGTAAGCAGAAAATCGAAAGTGTCTGCTAAACAAAATCCTTTAAAGCAGAACAGTCTCGCAGTTATACCGCAGGATTTCGTGCGATGGGAATATTTTTTGAATATCCACTTTCAGGACTTAAAGGAATACATCTCATGATATCCGTGCATAGACACAATACAATAGGGTTTAATTCAAAGATGTCCACGGTGCTCAGCAATGAGTCTGTGAAGGCTCTCGTTCATCCAGGTTATGGTATATCCAGAAACAAGGGCCACAGAGTAGAGTTTCTTGGAGATGTTTCGCCACTCGTCCAAGAAACTTCTGGTTGGGGTCTAGGAGTATCTAAGCACTAGTGCGACTAATGGCACCAATTGTGCAAGTTTCTGATGGGTAAGACCCACCAGTCCTTAAGATCTGAAGAAGCTACTAGTCTACATGTCCAGTTGCCCTTGTTTCTGCATTTCTTCTGGATATGTCCAGTTTGCTCCCGTCTAGTGGTAAATTAAAACTCAATGTTTTGCATCAGTCTTACGTGAAGTGTTGTGTTCCTTCTCTTGTTGCATATCCACAATTATAGGAACAATAAGTGTGTGAACTTGTATTAGTACAAGTTTGGGGTCTTGATCAGGCATAACGTTATGACCGACTGCCTGTAGATCTCCCTTGTGCATCTCAAACAGTTCTGACTCATCAGTAAATGAAAATTGACCTTCTGAGGGCTGTTAGTTAGTGGGGTCCTATGGGTTTCAGGGGAGGGGCCTCTGTGGATCAGGCTTGCTCCAGTGCATCCCATAGATACTTGATCAGCCTGCTGGCACCACGGTGTTGCTGTGGGTTGTTGGTGAGCAGACTAAGTGACCGCAGAACATTGTATTGTTGCAAGATGGTCAGTGTTACTCACGTCTCCCGTCGGTGGTCATAATGTTACGGCTGGCCGGTGTACACTTCTGCATTTATGTCCTCCATTTGAAAAGATAAAACAGTGCACAGCAGCTGGCATTGGCACAGTTGCTCTGGCTAGCCGTGGTGGTGGAGGGCTGTGCAGTTAACGGTGGTTATGGTTACTGGTCAGATTATGGCTACGGTACAGCTCCTAAAATTAGACATGAAGGCGCTGTTAAGCAAAGACTTTTAAATAAGCTGTGTTTCAGATTTGTGTCATGAGCACACAACAGTAATACACGAACTAAATCAACCATTATATCATGGAGGCATTACATACAATGCTGTACGTGCATTACATGCGCAATCGGACTGCAACAACCCATTCACTCAAACACTGCAGCGTGTCTTGTGTGTGGAAATTGCACGTTTCTGTAATTTGCCCCTTATTTCTGCGCACATGCGTCAACGGCCCCAGCAGGAAGTGGCAGTAAATAACACGAGTTCACCGTCCGTGCGCAATCGCTTTAAGGTTCCACTTTGTACCTTAGAGATGATAATGCTCACCACTACAGCTGGGTCTTATGAAACTCATTTAGAAACGCGCGCGCTGATATTCCACACTATTTCCCCTTAGCCGGAGTCGACTTGCGCGCCCGGGTGGCTGCGGCTCTGCGAGCCTCCGTATTTCATTTCAGGCTTTCAAATGAATACAGTTGATTTAGTGTCACTAGTGACTCAATTATCTCAGGGAAACTGGTTAATCCTGTGAAATTGCAGAGTGCACGGCGGGCTCCAGTTCTCCTCTCTCCACACCTCTACGCCGCGTCGCGCACACAAACAGGCATGCCCAAATGCAATTCAAATTGCTGGCAAATTGAAAACAAATGTCTGTCCAATTTCCACACAATAAAACGGCGGCTGTGGTAATCTGGCTAAACGGCAGCCCACAAAGCCAGGATCAATCTGCTCTATAATCCTATTGTGTTTCGTGTACCTGCTTACAGTGGCTCAGGCTCGTACCCCCCCCCATTTCCACCGCATTCCCTTTCTATTATTAAGCACCTGTTAGAACAAGCACATTCACTTGAGAGGAAAACACTCCAGGCTATTACACCTTTAGACCTATTAGACCTACAGGAAAAGTCGTTTTCGTGAATGTCTTTATTGGAGTGTGTAAAGGCTGGCTTTGGTTTCTAAACAACCTCGGCGCAGTAGCAGCGACTCCGTGCTGTGGCAGGATAGTAAATACTCTGCTCCTACTCTTTCTCTATAATAATTACTATTACCACTTCTTTCTACCCTTTTTACAGTCACCAGAGGCAGATCTGTTTCACAGGGTCTAAAAATAGATGCTTTAAATGAGAATCTGAGCTCACCCTGAATCCCACAAGCGCATTTCTCCTCTGGTGTTTTTCAGCGCTCATCGAGCCTTCGGGGAACGAAGGGAGCACAAAGGATGAACGCTCGGTTTAGAGATGTTACAGAAGCTTGTAAACTGAGCTTATACTGAGGAACTAACAAGAAGGAAAAAAAAAAAAAACGCTTTAGACATTTTCCTCCTTTACTTCCTTGTAGAAGGGAATTCAGGAATACAATAGCTGACTAAATCAATCACCGACCAGGAATGGGGGGGGCGTAGATGAGGACAGTAAGTTTTACAAATGATGTTTCCGCAATCGTTTGCATCACACCTCGTTCGTAAACCCAGAGGAGTTGCTTTGTGGCACCTTCACAGCAGCTTGTGCTACTTTTTTTTTTTTTTTTTTTGGTAAAAATAACGACACCAAAAAAATGTGCGTGCGGATGATGCGACTGTCAAATGAGTTGTAATCGACTGAGTGGAATGCTTAACTAATTAACATAATCAAACATTAAGTGATAACATTCTGATCCCGGCAGGGGGAACGTGTGATTTGCTCCGAGTGCAGCTGCACCAGACTCAAAGTGTTAACCTCATCCGTGGAGAGCTGGCAAATTAAATCAGAGTATGTGTAGCGTGGCTGCTTCGCTACCAACTCCTCACCATCGATCCGTCTGGCAGGCTTTTTGCCAATGACACGCACAGCGCTTTCACAGAAGTCATAAACAAACCAAGTATTCGCCGCCCCTGCGTAGCCGAGCACCCCAGCAAACTATTGCTTTCTTTTCTCTCCTCTATCCGTCGGCCCTTTTTTTTTTTTTTTTTTCACGCCAGCCGCATCAAATCTATTTCTTAGCGTGCGTGAAGCAGCGCAGGAGCTTCACCGGGCGCTGGGGCGCGGCCCGGGCAGAGGTTGAGGGCAGCGCTGGCACAGATGGGAACATCAGATGCGCCGCCCCAACCAATGTGTCGGCCCTGATAATTCTGGCGCTGGGCAGAGCTGAGACCACGCTCGCTGAGGCTGCCAGAGCCCTAACTGGCTGGTTTGCCTTAGCTTGTCGCTGTGCCCTCTGCGCCTTAGAGATTTGTTCCTGCTGAGAAAGAAAGTGGGTTCAGATTTGGTTGATAAAAAAAATAATAATAATAATAAAAAGATTTGTACCAAATCAGTTGCATTGCTCTCTGTAAAAATAAATAAATAAATAAATTTTTTAAAAAAACAGACCCGATCAAATTACAGTTTTGTCATTGTTTATTCATTTCATTGTTGTTCACAGAAATCAAACCAATGACCAATAAAAATTTATTTTATCAGGATTTATTAAAGGGCAATGGTTTTTATTTGTGTTAACTCCGTGTGGGATTTCTCTTGTGAACTAAGGCTATTTACCAGGCCATGGTCACACTGTGGGTCAAGTTATGATAAAGTGAATTCATTTATCACATGAATGACCTCCTTTTGAAGATCCATACTGACCGAACGAGATATTTTGTGGAAGAAAATAAATGCTGATCTCAAGTCAAATTATTCAGAGAGCGCAAACATGACATAGTGTTTTTTTTTTTTTTGAATGACTTACTTCTGGTTCAGGACAATAATACAATTCGGATCATGTTATGCAATAGGTCTGACTATGCTCTCCCATTCCAAGAGCTCATCCAAATATATCAAAGACATTCTTTTCTCTTTTATAGTCCCCGACGTTTGGGACATGACTGGTGTATCACTCATTAAATGTTCAGAGGGTCATATTGTCCTTCTGGCCATGAATTAGCCAAGGGAGGGAGGGCCAAAATGCGAAACAGTAAGGGGAGACCGAAGCAGGAAACACAATGCCTTTAATAAAAGCTTTTCCAGTGTAGATACGTTTGGCCACGTTCGGCTCCATTTGGTTCGGACTGCCATATCGTTTCGCGGTTAAACAAAGCAAGTTTAATTTATTTTTCACAATACGTTTTGGAAGAGACAGCTCGATGAAGGTTTTTTTTTATTCATAATTTTCCACAAAACACAAAAGAAACAACGACAGCACATTATTCACAATAAATAAAGTTATAGAATGGCAAAATAATTCAAGTTCATTCCATTCATTTGTATTGTAGGCGCAAAAAGATTTAAGTTTTATCCTGAAAAAGATTAAATAAAAATACAGACTTTATCACCAAAGAATAAAAGGACAAGACAAAACAAAACCGAAAAGTTGCTCTGCTTTGATAGCAACCGCTAATAATGCTCACCTCTCTTCTGCTTCTTCCTGTTGTCCAACCAATTATAAAACACAAGGTCAACAGAGGTCAACAGAGCAGATCTAGGACCTACACCGGTATGACGGGGCAATTCATTCTCACACAAATGCAATAACGCAAGACCGGTGAGACTAATGAGGGAGGAGCACACAAGGAGAAACCAATCCAGCAATCATGAAACACCAAGAAACAAGCTAACAAAATATAAACACAAAACACAAGGAAAACCAAATCATGACACAAAGTAAACACATGGAAGCTCTGACAGGAACTGAGCCAATGCATAAACATTGCAAAATGTAAAGAAGAAGAGCCTGACCTCAGTTATATTAGCACGCACTATGCTAGGAGATAAGTTAGCTAAAATAAAGGCAATCAAATGTCTGTATTTGCTGTAATATAACTTGTTTGTCCACCAGTTCTGTGGTGCCGATTTAATTCACACCAGCTTTCAGATATACACTTAAATGCTGCAGAATATTAATCCTCTGTATTGTTATGCCTTTGTGTGTTAAACTGAAACATCCCCTCGTCATCTATTAAGAATCATCGTGTTAGTTGCCAGCTCATCACAGGGACACCACAACAGAGACAAACAACCATTCACACTCTCATGCTGCACCATGCTGCCAATTTAGAATCACCGGCTGACCTAACATGCGTGTCTTGAGATTGTGGGAGGAAGTCGGAGCACCCAGAGAAAACCCACACAGGCACGGAGAGAGCATGTGAACTCAGGTTCAACCAGAACCTTCCTTCTATGCGGAGAAATCGCAAACCACTACACGGCCGTAATGCCTTCGACTGAAACATCACAACACAAAACAGAAAAGGGAGTTCGGGGAATGAACAGTGTCGGTTTGTAAACCTAAACCCGAGCACAGACTGGAAATTATACTTGAAATCTGGGAATAACGAGTCATCTGTGAACAAACCATATGTTCCGCCATCGACTCATCCGCCCGCAACACCGAAGCAGTCGTAAATGTTACCTGTCACTGGCAACGGACAGATTCTGTCCTTCATGTCAAATAAAAAGTCTAATCAAATCCCCTTCATTTGCTATTTGCCATTTAGGCAGATTGATGATGCCATTAGATATTTAGTAGAACACACTACAGACGACTACTGGAAGGCATGTCACTCGTGTCTGCGCTGGAAGCTGAAAAAAAAAAGTCCTTATTTTATGATTTGCTGTCTCTCATGATTTTCCTCATATTTTACAGTTGAATAATTATCAAGTATTGCGCCATTCAAGTGTGAATCCACGTGGCTTATGCTAATCAGCAATTTGTGTCTAAATATACCTAAAGAGGTGACTGCGATCTCACCTAAAATTAATGCTAAAGGTAATGTTCCCTGTTTAGATGACGTCTGTGTCTGTGGGAAGGTTTTTCCAGCACTTGTCCTCTAGGAAACCCACTCTGTGTATTTACATTTGAGGCATTTAGTGGAGGCTTTTATCTAATTTGCAGTTTAACAAGGGAGCAGACGGAGAGGGTATGGAGAAACGGTCGGGGGATAACTTCATCAAGGTCCTTGAGAAAAAAAAAAGAGACCTTTCCCACAAAACAAACTTAGCCTAAGTGTGTGGAGTGGTGTCGGAGGTCATAAGGCTCGAAAATGTATCTTCAACAGGACAGACGCTTAAAGTGTTTTGCCACCTAACTCCTTGCCCTGTATGCGTAGCCCATACTTTCACACTGAGGTGATTCCCTTCAGTAGGTACGAGGAGATCACTGGAGGCAAGAAAACAGGAAGCAAAGTTTCCCCCCAACCAAAACATTCAAAAATCACTTACTGCCTCAGCAGGATGAGGAAGACTTAAGTCTTAGACCGAATGTAAACAAGCCACCGTGGCCTTTGCCCTCCCCGTGCTCGTCCTATTCACGGCTGCAAACACACACACTGCAGTGGCTTTAAGAGAGAGCACTTGAGATGCCGTGCGTTACAGGCAGAATGTGAGAGGCTGCGTACAGCTGCTGTTACTGGTTTTCACCTTCATAACACGGAGGGACATTGTGAAATCGTGTCCTGGCATTCGTTTCCATGATTCCCAGGAGAGAGAATGTTGACATGACTGCTGCCTGATGAACTGCTTGTGTGATGTTGTTTTTTAAGAGTAAGTCCTTAAGAGTTAATCTGTAGGTGAAACCTAACAACACAGTGCTCTTACTGGCTGTCACTTAGGTAATTATGTGGGGATAGGAACTCTAGCTGTACCTAACGGACAGATTAAGAGCTCTTCTAAAGCTATTTTAAAGTTGTAAGCGTGCCGCAAACTTAACTTGACTGAAGTCTTCTTGCTTAACCCTGAAGCGATGTTTATACCTGGACTTATACGCCATAACCTACATACGTAGCCTATGCTGGTGTGAGCCATTTATACTTGTATGCTCACTATGTACAAATACAAATAATGGCAACTGAAACTTTCACAGATATGTCGATGAAGACAAGTCATACAAATGTTTGTATCTGTATTGTAGCTCCCAGATGCTAATATTTACAGTGTGACTGCTAATCTCTTCTGGTAGAGATAGCCACCGGCACACTGTGTGTGGGTGCATCTTCAAGATACAGCCTGAAAATGTTCTGTCCTCTTTTGTTCTGTCTCCTGCGTCTCCCGCAATGCTTCGGGCATGTGATGTATTCTGCAGTGGGAGAGTCTTATGAGAACTATCTCGTGAAGTGTACCTGACCAATACTAACTTTTTTTTTTTGTTCTCACAGCTCTAGGAGCAAAGATAAGGTCTTTAGGATTTGTGCAGGGTCTGGCCTGTTGCCGTAGGTACAACGTCAAGTTGACGTAGTAGCATAAACCGTTCATCGTGAGAATTATTTTGAATTTGTATATATTTGTGTTCTTATCATTATTTCTAGTTACTACAGTCAAGACAGAAAGATCAGATGCTGTCTCATAGTTGGAGAATACAGAAGAAGGGGCGGCCCAAACAGGTGGTCCAGATTCTAACGGCATTTCAACTTGGTGCCTCCAATGGGTTAAGGCAGGGGTCGGCAACCTTCAACACTCAAAGAGCCATTTGGATCCGTTTCCCACAGAAAAGAAAACACCTGGGAGCCACAAAACCCCTTTGACATCTAAAATGAAGATAACACTGCATATATCGTTTTTACCTCTATGCTAGGCCAATAGTGTGTTGCATTTATGAAATGAAATAACTGCTACAGAGAAAACGAAATTGCATTTATGTAACATAACCGGGATTTATCCGTGGTTGGCTTACCTGGGGTCGAAAAGTCCAATAAATAGCGGGCTGGACCTGCCGGCGGGTGTCGCGCGTCGGCAGTTGTGACGTATATTTTGAGCGACAAAAAATTAAATACATTTTATATTAATGTTAAAAGATTACCATCAATTCAAATTTAGAATTATATTTAAAAAACTAACGCACTAAAATAAAAATACATTTGAATTAAATACTCGATAGCAACTAGTAAATGTGCTGCAATGCACTGTGGGAGTTCAGTGTTTTTTGGTTGTTTGACGCTACAACCGTGAGAGTGGTGTGGCATTCAGTGTCATTCAGTTGTTGTGTAGCTCTCGCTTGTTCACTGATGAGTGACTAGTTGCCGCTATTCTGAGGCAGTTCATGACTATATCCCATCCTACAACAGTATGCATTAGAGCCAGCTCCAGTTAAAGTTACACACTAAATTGTATAAAGATGAAAGATTGAAAGACTGAGCTTTGAACTTCTAGAACAGGTTTCAATTTTGTCAAATTACCTGATGTTTTGTAAAATGCTCATAACTTCTGCTTGTAACTCCTGTGTGTTGTCACTGGTATTCATTGAATTCATTGTTTGACTTAATTAATTTTGGTTGCCACCATTTTCCTGAGATAGGAGGTTTAATTTTTTTAGAGATAAGGAAGACTTCTATTATTCTTAGACATTAAAAATGACAGTAACAGTAGAGTTTTAATATTTCTCTTTTTCTCTACCTTTCTCCTTTTCTTATACGCTGCACCAGTTAGTGATAATTTATTGTCACAATTACATTTAAGTAGGGCATAAAGATGTGTTTGCGTGCTCACAAAATAAATAATTATAATAAAAAAAAACAGATGTACAACCACATTTTACGTATGTGCGTTTTGAATTTTTTTCCTGATGAATGAAGGCTTTTGTGTTTACGATCAGAATAAAGCTTTCATGATCTCCGTTTGTGTGTCAGAGACACAGGATGGCTTTGTACTTGCCCTCTGTGGTGTCAGTCATTCCATTTCTGACCTTATCTGTGGCCTCGTGTTGCAGCCACATGCTAGTGCATCCCGTGTTACCCGCCATACGCACTTGAGCAAAGCGGTGCTGAGAATGAATGGCTCCCCGAGTTACAATGTGCCAGTGCTTAAAAGACAGAGCGTGGCTTGGTTGGATAAAATGCTCCTGGGGTTCCTATTCCCTGCTTCATCCTTTACTCTGTGATGGAATCGATAGGGGGCAGCTGATCTGAGTGGGCTCTGACACTGCCAAGCGCTGCCCCTCCATCATTTACTTCACACACTTTGGCTAATGGAGTCTCAGCAATGTCAGACGGAAGGAAGTCCGTCGTGGCAGCCTGCCTGGATAAACTGTCCGATACTCGCTGGCCCAAATGATCATTACGGGACCCGCAACCAAGCCCTGATTTCTATTTAATACACCTGGGATAGTGTAAAATTGTGTTGCCGGGGCAGAAATTGGATTTGAAGGTTGGGAATGTGGGATAAAAAGCTTGTTACATAAGACGCCAGTGGATGTCGTTTCCACTGGGTTTCATTGAATTTTACTTTATCTTGCAGAATCTGTAGTGGCGTCTTTAATGTGACCTCATTTAGGGGTTCTGAAATGGACCAAGCGCTGAGGAAAATGGATGCAGGGGGATGGCAATATGTGGAGCTGTATGTCAGATCATTATAGGATGGAGCTTAGTTGATTCCCACAGCAATCATTGACCTTGGACAAAGAGGGAGGGAGAGCCCAGATTTATCTATCTTTGATTATTGCTTTTCCCTGATTTGATGTTATTCACATTTCAATTCAGCTCAAGGATATTCTCATTGGGTCAGTCTCATTTCAGGTCAATTTCAATCGGGGAGGACAGAAAGGGGGCCATTTTTCATTTTACAATTCCAGCACAACTCCAATTTTGGATTAAGCAATGGGTGTTAAAGGCCACAGAATGTGCTGTAATTGAGATGTGGCCTCACAAGGCAAGGCGAAAACTAAGTACCGGACACCTTTGCCCTTCAACTCAGTCACTGAACACCTCGCCTCTACTTTAAAAACATCACTCCAGCAAATGATGTTGACCTTGATACAGTGAGCAGAGCATTGAACTCTAATTAGCGTCCCGAGGGCCACATCCAGCCCGCAGAAGTCAAATATCTGCTCGCTGTCAAAATATGTGAAATAATAACACGCAACATGTATGATACAACTGGCATTTAAAATAGTGGCTTTGAACTTTCTCTGTTTTAACAGTGCATTTTTTCCAGGTTTGATGCTCAAATCAGGTTTTGGCCTTTGTTATTATTACTACTAGTACAGATAACAATTAGACCCCTTCACAGTTTGTAAACAATGTGACAGCCTATAAACGGCGGTTAGCATATTTCAACGAATTGTTTTAGCAAGAACCGTCGAGGAAACCACATGTTTTAGAGAATATACTAATACACTTGCTCTCAGAGTCCGTGAGTGTTATTTTAAAAGGTTCACTCTGTCTAATGGGACTATATTCATCCACCCCTACACTCTCACTCACAGGACGGATGGTTTGACCAAGGGAGGACACAGAGAGGACGAAATGTCATCTGTTTTTATCAAGTGAAGTGATCCATCAATGATATAATGAAGTAAGTGGAATCGCTGTGGATGGTAACGTAGTAGATGCAAATTCTGCTTGGACACTCCTGAAACACACAACTAACGTTGCGTTAGCTTGCGGTTAGCATTAGCATTAATGTGTAACAAGAATTTCCTAAATAAGCATTAGCTTAAAATAATTTCAGTCACAATTTAGTCTAACCCATAAACTTATCCAGGCTGAAACTGATGATGCATTACAAATTAATCTGACCTGTTGTTGACTCCAATCCTTTCTTCTAATTTCTCCAAAGCAAAACCAAAGTTGTCCACGACTGGCAGTGGTATGTGATAAAACTTAAAGCTAGTATATTTGATTTTTTGGTTTTGGCACCAAAAAATACAGCAAGACAACATTTTCATGGTTGAAAGTAACAGTGTTAGCCTCAAGCTCCCCTCTGTTGTGACTGGGTCTATACTACCCCTCATAATCGTAAGGATTGCAGTTGTAGCAAAGTTGCAGCATCTTTCCATTTTTTTGGCACAATCAGGAAAAAAATTAAATATTTTGACCCTTGGTCCTTTATTCTTCACAATATTCGGCCATTGGATATAATTAATTGGGCGATTCTGGAGTAGGAGTAGATGTTACTCAAGTGCTATTGATATGCCATATTTACCATACTTCAATCCCAGATGAAAGCAGGGGAAATAAAGTAGTAAAAACACATTACCCGCCCTTTCACTTCCCCGCTTCCACACAATGAATCAATGCAACCAAGGTCAAATGAGACAAAGCACAAGCTGGCCCCCGGTTGGGTGAGACAAGGTGATGTCATCACGCTCCCAGCCCAACAGGCCAGTGAATTAGAAAGTTGGGCAAGGGGAGTTTATGGTCTGTGTTAGCGGGGTGACATTGGCCTTCTTTACTGCCTGATCCTAAAAGGTGAGATTGAACAGTGTAGTAAAAGTGACTGTAAAAAAAGAAAAGAAAAAAAAGGGCACATGGGCGACATGCTAAGCATCAGGATAATGACATCACCTGGAGTCAGCTGTTGTTAACTTAAAGCTTTAGAGTTTACAGCAAAAAATGAATGTATTAGTCATAAAATATAAATTTTGAAAAGATTTGATGCAGTCAAAGTGGCACAGCTACTATGTTGTGTTCATGTCAAAGTCAAACGCCTTGTCTAAGAAAAACGTTAAAGCAGCTGACTGATAACAATGTATATACTGGATATTTGACATAAATGGTTATTTGCAGATGGCTGCATCTCTTTTCTCGCATCGCTCAGCGTGGGCCCATCAGCTCGACACTCACTGAGACGATGATTTACATTGCGCAGCTCCGTTTAAAAACTTGTCACCCGACCGCAGAGCTTCATATAAATCAGAGCTTGTAGATTGAGATATACCCAGCTGATTATTAGCACAGGGTCCGGGACCAGTGATGAATGCCGCCATAATCTGCTGATGCATGAAGAGGGAAGTACATCATCACCTCCTCCATATCAAGCCACAACAATCCTTCTCCGTTTTAAGTCGCTGCTTCGCTGGCACTCAGAGGGGACTGGCTTTATCACTAGAGGTGAGCTGTGTGCTGCAGTCCTCATTGGTCGACATCACGAGTGAATGTGAAGTATAATCAATTCCAAAGTCTGAGTTTAGAAAAACGCTCCTGATTCTACCTTGCAGGAAGCACTTTCTGTTTTGAGTGGATCTGATGAAAAAAACATTTAATAATTGCCAAATTTCCTTCCATTGATCTCCTCTCAGTAACAAAATTGACAAAGCAGTTTGCCAATGTCGGCCTTAAAATAAGTTGCAAGAATGGATATTTTCTTTTAAAGAATATTTTTGAAGAGCAAACCAAATTGCACTCACCGGCCACTTTATTAGGTACACCTTTCTAGTAAAGGTTTGGACCCTCTTTTGCCTTCAGAACTGCCTTAATTCTTCATGGCATACTTTCAACAAGATGTTGGAAACATTCCATTCCTTTTGGTCCATATTGACATGATGGCATCACACAGTTGCTGCAGATTTGCCAGCTGCACATCTATGATGAGAATCTCCTGTTCCACCACATCCTAAAGCTGCTCTGTTGGATTGAGATCTGGTGACTGTGGAGGCAAGAAACCAGTTTGAGATGATATGAGCTTTGTGACATGGTGTATTATCCTGTTGGAAGTAGCCATCAGAAGATGGGTACACTGTGGTCATAAAGGGATGGACATGGTCAGCAACAGCACTCAGGTAGGCTGTGGCATCTAAACCATGCCAAGAAAATATCCCCCACACCATTACACCACCACCACCAGCCTGAACCACTGGCACAGCTGAAATTGAGACTTGTCAGACCTGGCAACTTTTTACCAATCTTCTATTGTCCAGTATTGGTGAGCCTGTGTGAACTGTAGTCTCAGTTTCCTGTTCTTAGCTGACAGGAGTGGCACCTGTTGTGGTCTTCTGCTGCTATACCCCATCTTCTTCAAGGTTGAATGTGTTGTGCGTTCAGAGATGGCATTCTGCATTCCTTGATTGTAACGAGTGGTTATTTGAGTTACTGTTGCCTTTCTATCATCTCCAACCAGTCTGCCCATTCTCCTCTGACCTCTGACATCAACAAGGCATTTTCGTCCACACAACTGCAGCTCACTGGATATTTTCTCTTTTTCGGACCATTCTCTGTGAACCCTAGAGATGGTTGTGTGTGAAAATCGGCAGTTTCTAAAATACTCAGACCAGTCATCTGGCACCAACAACTATACCTCATTCAAAGACATTAAAATCCCCTTTCTTCCCCATTCTAATGCTCGGTTTGAACTTCAGCAAGTTATCTTGATCACCTTTACCTGCTTAATTGCATTGAATTTCAGCCATTCAGCTATTTGTTTTAACAAGAAAGTGAACAGGTGTACCTAATAAACTGGCAAGTGAGTGTATAAATATGTTTTAGTGGGATACTTCACCTCATATTAGTTTGATTTGGAATATTCAGCTCTTTACGTGGTTACTTCCATCTTAATTCTTCAAAGTAACACTGAAGTTCATATGTATAAATGCAAAACAATAATAAAAAATAAATAAATAAAGTAAAAAGTGCTTTGCATGAAGCAGCGACTAGTTTGCAAAAGTAAAAGCTTGACAATCCTTACCAAGTGGGCTGCCAAGGCTCGGAACCGGCCCCTCTTGGCTGATGTTTTCTCCCGTCTGTGGAACAGAAGTGAAAGAGAGATGGAGTGCTTGGCTCACCGGGAGGAGAGCGAGAATGGGGGAGAGAGCAGGGTCAATTACCTGAACACAATTACTGCGTCTAACAACTGCCATCCATCACTTGCATCCTCCCTCAGCACCGTGGCAACCATCCCATCCCCACATTTGGGTTCCCTTTCCCGCCAGATTGGCCAGACACTCTGTCATCCCAAAGAGGCCCCTCCTTGCACCAGCTGAGAACCTGAGTGGCATTCTTAAACAACCTCCGCCCTGTTGCTCTTTATCCTCTTTGGTCCTCTTCCCTCCTGTACGTGTCTCTCATTTTAGGCTACGTCTGACTCGAGGTAAGCCACCCTTGGCAATGAAGCCTCAGGAGGGGTGAGAAGGCTCGAACCTGCCACGCAAAGTGCCATCTAGATAGCAGGAAATGGGAGCCCTTAAAAGATCTCACTGTCAGCATATCAGGGCAGATCTAATGCCTCACAATGATAAAATAACCAGTTGGTGGCGGCAGCTGGACGACCAACCTAAGAAAATTGAAAAAGATTTGTGTTGAGTTTTGTCTACTGCCGTGCTTCCTGCATCCGCACTTTATTTTGTCCACTGAAGTTCCTGAAAAAAGCTACATGTTGAAAAATATCACTGTACCATATTAATGATCAATTAATATTCACCCTTCACTACAGACATTTTTGACATGTTTGAATGAATGCAATAAAATAACACCCGAGGACAGGCTATTACAAGAACCAGAAAGAAAGGGCCCCAGATTGTCTGATCTGTAATAAAACAATGAGAGTTCCCTTTAGGCCATATGGGCACCGCATCTATGCAAGATTATGTAGGCGGGTAGCCACTCTAGCGTTATTAGATGGAGATTAGATTGGAGGTGGAATTCCTTTTTAAACGAGCCCAGAGGAAAGCAGTAAACATGCTTAGTACTTTTCTTCTTCTTCTTCTTCTGCTTCTTCTGCAGCACACACAGATTCAGACACATTCCCACAAGCACATACTACAGGAGATTGTGAAGGGACCTGCGAGAGAAGGACACATGATCAGAATAGCAATGAACACCCAGAATGGCAGAACAGGTGCTTCTGGAAGACAGGTGAGTGGGTTACGAGAGCGGATGGCTGAAGTGCAAGGTTATGGGCTTGCATGCCTAATGCGGGGATGCACAGCTGCAGCCTTGAGGTTACTAAGGTTAGGCCTTGGGTGCTGGGATTAATCATTACACCTCTGTCTGTGCCGTGTGCATGTGTGTGTGTGCATGTGTGTGTGTTTGTGTTTGCTAATATTTATTTTATAGGGTGGACATAATCAGGATTGCCCATGGGAATAGGCCTAACTGAAATATTGATGCCATACATTGAAGGTGGTATGGCAGCTCTACGTACTGGTCACGGTGTCACATTTTTGGTCCAGTCCTGGTTTCTCTCACAGAGGCACACTTTGCTACTCACAGCCGGGACATGTTTTGAGGCTCCCTGAGCGAAGAATACCCCAGAATAACTTCTGTGTCTGTGTCAGGCATTTGTCTGTTGTTTTTCTCCATCTACATCTTTAGATAACTTGCACCCTTTCTCCTTTCTATACCTCAGTCTGCAGCCCTGGAGCCCAATTACCCACCAAGAACTCAGAGATCCAATCACAAAGCCTGGTCACGCTCTAGTGTTCACCGTGCTGACTATACAGTGCTGCATGATTCCCCGGCATACCTGCTTCTGCCTCTGCCTCTGCCTCTGCCTGTGCCTCTGCCTCTGCCTCGGCCTCGGCCCGGGAGTTGATGAAGGAGTGCCCGACCTGCGTCTGATCAGGCGTCAAGTCCAGACTCTTTCACGGTTTTGGATTTCGGAGCCATTCGCTAGAACGGTGTTTTGCTAATTGTGTCTCATATCTCTTCTGTTGAAGCCTGTCATCTTTGTACTTGTTAAATCTCACCCTGCTCTGGAGGAGAGGGAAGTGTGTTACCTGTGCAGCGTTGGGAACCGTGCTTTACAGACATTTACACAGATGCTTTTATTTCAGTTGTTGCTGGTGCTGTAGCCTAAGGTGCACCAGTTCTTGTATCCATTCTTGTATTCACTGGCCTGAGGCAGGCAATGGAATGGGAGAGTTAGGCACGATAACCTCAGTGACCACAAATGACTCAATTTTCTGCACACTTTAAAAAAAAATAATAATAAAACAGCTGCCCGTGCTTTTTCCTAGGACCTAAACAAGCCAAATTCATTAAGAGTCCAGGGCCAGATATCTTCATTGGAATGATTTGGCTGTAAAGGTCAGAGCTGAAGACCTCTAATGACACCGGGGCCCGGGGTGTCTGCCAGGCAGTGTCACAATCAACACACTCAGGAGTGTGTGTTGTACACTAATGCAGGACCACTAAAATGTAACCAGACTTGACAGTCCACTGCCTTCCAGAAAGGTCAAGCCCCGAGGCTATTCAGCATCAGCCCATAAGACAGCCAGAGAGCCAATTCTGGGAGTTGAACCACAGTTCAGTATCCAAAGTGTGAAGCATAGTGAAAGCAGCAGGCAGGGAGACACAGCAGAGCTCAAAGGACCCAAAAGTACCAGACTGCTCTCGCAGATGGAAGCTGTTCACTCACAGCTGACTGTATATAGGTCGACTGCATCTGTTCCGGGTCAGTGCACTACAGTGGGGTTTAACGAAGCAAGAAGATATAGTGTCGCCAACGGCAGTGGGTGTGCAGCATACGTCCGCTTACTTGACTGGTTACTTTGAGGAGGGAAAAAAAAAAAAAAGCTGAGAAAAAGAAGTGTATACTGCAGAAAAGGAAGTTGATAGTTAAAGGAGGAGAAAGCAGATGACTGTACCAGAAGCTTTAATGACGAGGGAGAAGTAACTTGACAGAGGATATGAAGTGATGGGAGAATGTATTTGATGTGATTTGTATTTTAAAAGACACTGGCAACCTGTGAAGGAATCCATTAACTCAAGACTATGCAAGATACTTCATTAAAATACTAGCAGAATTTATCCTCAAATGCATCTGTTCTGTTTTTTAAACTGGGAAAAGGACATTTTTGCCAGTTTTACCTATGATAAATAACAAATAATATAAATATAAATACAAATAACATGTTGCAGGCAGACTGAATTAAGCCATAAAGCTTCAGCAGATGCTGTGAGGTAATGGAGGGGTAAAACACACATGCCTTAAGATTCCCAACCACTTTGCTTTCACCTTTGCTGTCAGCCTTTTTTTTTCCCCCCTCCAACTCCTTCACTGATGAAATCACGCGTCCCATGCGACTCTGCAAGATCAATCATTTGTTTTACAGACATAAACCACCAACTGTACTGACGCTTCACCGCAGCGTGAGAGGCGTGAATTTATAGGCAAAGGCGACTCAGAAACTCGCTTTGGACCGCCGCTCGATTACAGGACGCAGCTGTGTGATTCATGTTTCTTTCCACGAATGAAAAATTCCTCCATCTAATAAAAAGCATCAGTGATCAAGTGCGCACTGATAACTGCCGAGGTCTAATTAAGTGTAATGCCAGTGGCACAGGTGAAGTCGTGATTTTTTAATCACCAGATTGTCTCTGTCATTTTGACTTCTAACGACGTTGGAAGTGGAGCCTGCAGAATCTAATCTGCCTGTAATTGAATGCTTATTTTTTGTTTAAATGCAGTGGCCATGAGCTCATAACAACAGGATGTTGTCTCGTGCTGAACTGTGGCAGTCGGCACTTTTCGAGTGGTACGTTGTTTTCTTTGGATTTATAACTCCACGACGTGGTCATAGTCTTTGTGTTCTCTCCGGTCAGATTCAAACCCTGTTCTGCTGTAGCCCAGCCGCTTACATCCATATTTCGGGGCCATCTCCCATCGTCCGCTGGGCAGACAGAGGAGATTCATCATTATTACCGCAGCGACAGGTCTATTACCTCCAGAGACAAAGAAAACAAGAGAAGAAACTTTGCAAAGAGGCCACTGTGGATGAAGGACCGAGCCAAACTTTCCCTTTTCCCTTTAGCTGTGGTGCAATTAAAGTAATGCCTTGCTCAACACTGTGAACGTTTCAAGGCGTCTTCTGAGCTTCCCATCCTTTGCTGGTGCGCTGGGTTATGATCTGTAACGTGCAATGTTCTTGTGAGAGCTGCATTTTTCTTTTTTTTTTGGAGAATACGCTATGATGTGCACAATAAATCCACCCCCAGTTTTTCCCGTGGAAGTGTTCGGTATAGATGACCTGCTTTGTTTCTGAGAACGTTGGAGCTACGCATATCAGCCTAAATGCATTACAGGGAAAAGAAACTAAGAAAAACGAAGGTGAGCTATAGTCACAACACTGATTAAAAAACAGAAAAAGAAGAATTCTTATCAAATCTGATGCCACTTGATTTCAGGCTTACCGATCATATTCCAAAAAAAAAAAAAAAAACACAGAGCAATATCTCAAGAAATACCCTCCAAGATATTTTGATATACAGCATGCTCCCCCTCCCTTTTCCAATTTCCTTTTCTCTATCCTTTGTTACCCTGTGAGTGTCATCACTTCCTTATCTTGCCGAATGGGTGTGGAGAAACAAGTATTTGCACCATGTACCACCCTGATATATCCTTCCCCATCCCTGCAGGGCCCCTATCAGATAGAACATAGCCGCGGCTGCAGAAGCGTCGCTCTCTATTGTCTCCAAGATTACATTTAACAATATTGTTTTCATATTATTTGGCTCTCAAGAAGCTGTCTCGACGGCGTGGCCTGATTGCTTTTCATGGGGTAGCACAGTGAGCACCTTGGTTGCAAAAGAATGTTTATTAGTGAAGAATTTATGCTCTTGGCTCATAATGTAAACGACTGTTTTCCTCATTGTCAAATAACGTCACCCGAAGAGGAAGGCTATTGGGCAGTGATGTGCCGACCAATACTGAAACATCAATACTTCCGATACTAGGTCTTTATGCTCTAAAATCGATTCACAAATCAAAATATCTATAGTTTTGATACTTCAGTCATTCGAGGTAATTAACTAAACTATTGAGATGTGGCAACACAACAAACCTCATGAAACACCCCAGGTTAAACCACATTTTCATATATTTTGTATGATTTTGTTTGGTTTTTCTGTTGTTGTATTAGCTCAACTGTAGTAAATGAGGCCACTACCTCATATATCTCTAAAGATTTTAAAATAAATAAATACTCTGATTGTATTGTCTTGTATTTTTTATGAAGCTATGGTTTGAAATACACTACTTTTTTTTAGGTTTACCAGACACATTAGGGTGCATTTACACAAAGTATCAGTATCGGATTGGTATCGCCGATACCAGTCAGCATCGGATTGGAAAGGAAATATCAAACATCACTACTATGAGGTACAAGAAGAAAGAAAATGGAAGCCAGATTTCTGTTTTTTAAAAAAAAAAAAAAAAAAAAAGTTTTCCAAGTTTAAAGATGCAATGGAGCAAACTCATCAGACAGTGCTGCATCTAAAATTTTGTTGTTAACATCTCCCGCCCTGCTCGGAATCCTGCTAAGACACCGTGCCGCCGTATCATCTCAAATCCCGGCAGAGAGGCGATAGGCGGCACACGGCTGCACAAACAAACCTGGGTAAACGCACTGCTGGGACAGGAATCGAACGGCTCGTCCGGCGTGGGACCAAACGCGCCGGCCCCCGCGCGCCCGCTCGCGGGAATCATCCAGGTGTGAGATCTCGAGTAAACGGGAAGCCTCGCCATGAAATGTCCTATCTTCAGCGAGGCCACGGATGCGTGACGCACACTGGCGCAGGAGATAAGTACTCGAGATGTGAGAGAGGTGTGACTGAAGATAAGACCAGGGAGACGCTGAGGGAAGGGAAGAAGGAACAGGAAAGGAGGGGTGTGGGGGGGTTGAAGTGATAGACTGGACACATGCAGATAGGAGAGTTATTGAAGTTTTGCTGCATAGTCCCCTAATGTCTGATTCAGGTTCTTTTGATTTAGGAAATGCAATTAGTTATCTGAGTTTGACAGCCATTTATCTTCAAGCCTCCTTACCGCCAGTATCAGAGCTCTGTGTGGCTTTACCTCTGCTTCTTCTAATGGTCTTCAAAACCTTTCTGCAATCTTTTGGGACATTAGACTTATCTATGTGACAATTGACATAAGATTAAACAAAACTCCCACAGCATTGCAATGTAGAATGAAGTCACTTTCCTCACTGAAGACTTCATCAGTTTCCGGCCAAACTGGAACTGGCTGGAGATCTTGGATCTGGGACCACGGCACCTTCGGGCCTTGATCTGAGAGCCATCTGTGCTTGCTCCACTCATGAGGCAGATGTGCGTTTCATAAGCATCCCACAACCTAATAGCTTTATTTACGTGTCCCAGTGAATGCTGAAAGGCGAGGCACGAAAACAGCCCACACCAGCTGAACGTAGTTACTGTTCTCTGCGGGCCAGAGCTAAGACAAAAGGAATAGCGGTGAAAGGAATCAGAGAGAATACTTTCCGCGGGTCATTAAACTCTCTCACCACACGTTTCACATCGGGAATTTTGATGAGATTTAAGGCCTAATAAGAATATCTACTATTAATATCTCCAGTCCAGTTGATAAAATATAGATTAAGACAGCCATTTTCCAAATGAATGCCTGCCATCTGATATCGGCTGCCCTATCACGGCCTAATAGCTACTGTAAATTTGCTCATAAGTGTGCACGAGAGACGTCCTCTCAGACAAATAGGATTTGACATGCAGCCACTTGACGGATTTACTCCGTGGTTCATGTCAAAGCCTTGTCAACTCCATGTTCATACTGGGAAATAGGTGGTGACTTGGTGTCAGCGAGCGTGCTGCTCCCTCCAGCTCGTAGACTGATTTATGACCCGCTCAAATTTATTGCATGCACTTTGTTTTGGTTTGTTTATTGCTCTTATTTATGTTATCTGGCTCATTTTAGAAATGGAAAGTGAGACCCAAGAGAAGCATTCAGATACTTTACTTACATGAAAGTACGAATGAAACAATACTTGCAGTATTATGAACTGGGTGTAAAATCTCACTTAATTAACACTAATTACTGGTTGGTAGTTTAAGCTATTTAAAAAAGCTAATGATATGGATGCAGGTAAATTGCCATAAGCGTTGATAGTGCACACGCAGCATTGGAGACTGATGCAGCCACACATTAAAAGCGCTGAACTGGCGAAAAACGAGCCGGTCGAAATGCTTCGTGTTTTGCCGGTGAGTTAGCACTTGCTTTGTTCAGCTGTCAGTTCTGTTTGAAATATTGTAGGCAGAAATGGGGCAAGAGGGAGCGGCCACACCGAGCTTCTGAATGGAGAGCTTGAGGGGAAAGGTGGCACACCTGTAAACTTCTCAAACTCCTTTCACTGTGTCCTGTTGTTTGCAGACGTACGCCCAGAGGTGAATCTAGAATCTGCTTGGGCCCTAGATGGAAACTGCCAGGAGCTTATTGACATTCTTAATTTTTAATTTTAACAACATACACATTTCTATTTTTAGTTTCTGCTTTCAGTTTTTACATCAATATATATATATAAAAAATTTGGCAGGAGGCACATTGGTGAACAAATAGTCACGTCACGCATCAGATGCTCTCTCAGCGGACACTTATTATGATGAATTTCTTGCAGCTCTGCCATCCCAGGGTTTTGGGGTTCAGTTGGCTAGTGGATGGCTATTACAGTATCTTAATCTGACACACTGTTACAAGGCGAAATGTCAACAGTGAGGGTTAAGCGTCCGTGTATTTTTATCTCCTCATCCTGTCGCCGTATCTGGGAGGTGACAGCCGTAGTGGTGACCTGTCATAGGCTTTCACCTAGCCGCAGCTTTAATCAATGCTGAATGCAGCTCTCCGCCGTGGCACCAAGGGCATGAGTCCGTGGGGACAGCGTCAGCCAACATTCAGGCTGGAGCGAACGCGATGAACAGAAAATATCATCACATGTGGGTGGAATCAAAGATCGGCAGAGACACATAAACAGGAGAAAGGCAATCTGATAAACTCAGAAAAAAGGCTTTTTACTTCAAATTTAAAAGCACAAGATGCAATATTTTTTGAAAACTACTAATTGGTTAGCAAATCATGCAAAATATTTCTCTAGTACTTCATTGCTGAGCTACATTATCCAGTCGGTGGGAAGGAGGAGGTAAGCACCAGTATTGGGCCACCGACAGAACCATTTTTCATGAAAACAGAAATACAAAATTTAATTTTAAACAGCCACAGGTGGCTGAAAGAGTGTTGGTATTAAAATAATAAAAAAAAAATATATGAAAATTAGTTTGATGCCACAATCCAATTTTAGCCTCATTTTACACTCTCAGAATAGAGACGAGGGCACTGCGAGGTGTCCAAGTGACACCGGGAGGAGGCGAGTGGTGAAGTGATAAATTAGGCTACCTGAGTGTATCTGTTCCCTGTTTCTCCAACAACTGCCGCCAGTCAGGAGTGATACAAATTACTTTCTACTACAAATTAGTTCTGTTTGCACATCACACCCTGGAGTTATGTCCATGGCTTATGTGTCTTGTAGCTCTTTTTTTCCTCTTCTTCTCTATTAACTTGTTTTTCTCTGTCACCTGTTGCAGCCAATTATTGATATTGGCCATGCTGCCGTCTCTATCCATGCCAGGATCTTGACGTGCTGCTACAGTTGCACAACTAGAGAAGTCATTAATTAATGGCAACTGCACAAAGGACACATATTTGAACACTAATGAATGTAGGCTGAAGACAGTGGTAAATTTTCTTAGCGATTCATTCGAGAAAAAAAAAAAAGAACATTGAATTTCCCATTCATCATGCAGAGAGATTACCTTGAGACTGCGTCTGAGATAGTAAAATCCACATTGAATTGTAGAACATTTGCTTATTCATGCTCCTCATTGCAGTAAAACATGCCTGTGAAATAAAACGGTCCAGTAATTTCCTTGGTTACAGGCATCATGTGTTCAGTCCAAATATATTGTTTCCTATTTGTTATTGTCTGTTAATACCAAGCAACTTATCTGTTGCTGCTTTATTAAGCCCATTTTATGGGCCAGTTTAATGACATAGAGTGCTAACTTCAACCTATAGATCAGTTTTAAAACTGTGTTGATAAACCAAGTAAAACTATATCCATACTAATTAATTTACATCACACTTTATCTTGAATATTTCTGTCATGTTGATGCGTGTCTGGTGCACGGACAAACGGTGCAAAAAGCAAAATGCTAGCAAGCGGAGATTGTTAGCTAGCTTCAAATGCTCAAAAGCCAAAACAAACAAACAAACAAACAAACAAAAAAACATGACACCCCCTTTCCCATTAGTGCAAAAATGCATCCCATCAGGAAGGAAGAGGGAAGACTTGTAAGTGTGACCCCTCCACTTTATATTCAGTTATTTCCTGTATTTTAATGGAAAAAATAGTTATAAATAGCTTTGTTGTTTGAAAATGTGTACATAACCTATTGAAATTTACACTTTAGATTAAGTTATAAAAATGGTTTGTTAAACATGCCTAAAAAAAATTAACTTTTCCTACTCAGATTTGATGGTTTAAGTGTGGTTTTAGACGACTACTTGTGTATATGGAAATTACTTTTACAACAAACATTTGTGAATATAACAATGAAAAATGAATTTTACACCTCCGTACAAGAACTGTACAAGTTGCACAATATCAGACATATCTTTAATCCAAGCAATTAAAAACAATCTGTGCAAATCAACAAGTCAACTGAAAATCTGAGCAAATAACATTTAAAAAATCTCTCTCAAACTAAAATGAAAATAAGAACAGTCACTCTGACTTGGGTATAACTCTTTTTGGACCACACAGAGTGGTCTTCAGGTTAGAACATGAAAGAAGTTGAACTTTGACGACAAGGTCACTTACAGGTCACTTTCTACATTCTCCATCATTTGCCATTTATATGTTTTTGTTAAGAAACAACAGCATGTTGACATGATCGATATGTATATGCCTGTGATGGGCACTGTGATGTATTTTCACTATATACCTGGATATTTCCTGCCTCTCTGAATTTAAGGGCTTCCATCACCATCAGGGCTCTGTCTCAGGTGTGGGGGCATTTTCCTGCACTCCCTCTCTCTCATGCTTTTCACTTTTTTGGAATTGATTACAGATTCGGTGTCATAAAAGTATATCATGCGAAAGGGGACTTGGTATCGATGTTGTGATCGATTCTAAAAAAAACAAAAAAAAAACAAAAAACACGTCTAGATCGGAAGTGTCGATATTTCCAGATCAATACGCACATCCCTACAAGCAGGGAAAGACTGAAGGCAGAAGCTGGATATCACAGTGCAGAAATGGAGAATTGAAAGCACCGAAGCAATGAAGGCAAAGCATATTGAATAAATAGAGCAGGACAAAAGAGACAAATAAGATGGCCCACGGTAAGTTGACGTCAAAGTGGAATGAAAAGTCGTAAATGGAGCAACAACAACAAATGAATGGAAAATAAAAGCAGAAGACATGCATAGAAAGCAGGGAAATAATGAAAGAGGTGAAAGAGAACACCAAACAGAAGAGTATATTAGATGTGAGGAGGAGAAGGAGTGAAAGTAAGATGGAAGTATCACACATAGGGTAAGTAGCAAATGATGAAAAGAGTAGAAGACAAGAATGAACAAGGCGATGGACTGGGAGAGGGAGAAAGATGGAGGGGGATTGTTCTGTTTGTTCTGACCCCGAGCCGCCGCTAAGCAGATGATGATAAATGAGGAGGTGGGGAGGCCGGCTCCCCGCTCTGTTCACCGGATGGAGCGCCGCACACAAGTCTTTTCCCCCTAATTACCTCTCACTTACCATTAGCGCTGCCACAGCTACTCAGTTCCACTGTCAGTTCCTAGCTCCACCCGGCCCATCACCTTCCATTGGTCCCCAGTAACCAGGCATCCTCAACTGACTCTAGTTTTCTCACATGGATTCATGTCCATAAACTTGATGGGTGTGTAAATGTGTACACACGGATGGATGTGCAACTACAAGGCCGCAGCTCAACTACCAATGGCTCCGTAGCATTCACTGAAAACAACATTCAGGACCTTCGAGCCTTTAACTCTAAGCCTTTCATCGTATTAGAGAGTCCTTGGTTTATGTGTGACCTTATTTTGAATGGACGGAATCGCAGTAGCAGCTTCAGCGCGACTTACAATTAGCGTCCGTAGTCAATCATCCATTCCGGTCAAAGCAGAGATTGCAACTGGAGAAGGGGTTTGCATGAAGAGAAGCACCTAAAGAATTTCTCTCTCATGCATGGGTGCCTGGATTTCTTCAGCACCTTAATTCATTAAGTTCAGTGGACTGTCAACAATAAATTTATTCAACTCACCCAGTCAGAACTGAATCTTAAAAAAAGGAAAGTGTATTAATGTGGCTTGAGGCTAATGAAAAGTTCCAAACTTTGATTCCATAAATGTTAAATAGTGTGCAAACATAAGATCCACTTTTGGTCTCGAGCATGCTTATGGCGCTTATAATCACCCCTTTTGTAGTGAGCCCTTTGTTACAGCCAGATAATGTAAATCTAAGAAGCAGTAACTGCTGTGTGACTTAATGCCTCTATAATTAGATTTTTGCCTGCTGGTCCAAGACGACGATTCAGGAGTCACCAAACCTGAATGGTTAACCTGTGAGTGCACACACTGTCACGTTTGCACTATTTTTTATTTAATGAGTGTGAAAGCCATTTGGAACAAAAAGGGGAATCGTTTTTTCCCTCGGTTAGGACCTACTGGACCTAAATATTCATGTAAAGTCCTTGATGTCAAACACAGGTTTCATGAAGCTCATGACGCTCTGTCTAATTCCTCCTGATGACTAGCTACCTGTGCTATATAAATCTACGCACTGATATAATTTAAACAGTTGAGTTACATCAATCAGGCATAGCATTATGACCACCCTCCTAATATTGTGTAGGTCTCCTTCGCTATGAGGTTGGGGTGCCTGGTCTGGTCTAGGTGGGGTGGTACATGTCTAAGTAACATCCACACACATTCAGACATGTCTCGAGCGAACACTGTTTTCACAAAATGGTTAATGTCATTTACTTTTCCTGACAGTGGAAAATGTTGTAGCTGATCAATGCATGTAAAAGTGTAGCCCTGTATAGTTTGCATGAATGTAGAAAAGAGCTACACAGGCCATCACAGTTTTTGTACCAGGCTGTAAACCAGTTTATTTCTGCTGCAAATTTTGTCATTTTTACATGGCGGTATGCCAGGACTGATACCACAAGAACACAAAGAACAACACATAGCGATAAACACCGCTTATTTTGGATCAAGCCTCAAGTGGAGGGGAGCAGCGCAGGAGTTGTCACCCAAAAGGTTGCCGCTTGTTCTAAGATTTTTGAATCACACTTTGAATAAAATACGGGAAACCCGCAGGGTTTGGAAGTTTCATTTCAAACATAACTTGATGTATAAAATGTGTTTTTCGGTGGCGTTATAAATAGTAAGTCAGGCACCCATCAGCATCAAGTTACAGCTTTTCATTAATAAAAATTTTGATAGAAGCTGATTTGCATGTGAAATAAGTGAAATTATCCCACCCCAATGGCAGATTTTAAATTATTTAAAGTAATTCAACGCTGCCAAAGTTCATCACTGTCACGCAGTGAAACCCTGAAGCACAGGGAGTTTTGATAATGTGTGATGTGGATGATACAGGGTGCCCAAGACATTGCACAAATCATCCCTGATGACCAATTAACTACCTGCTATTTGCCTCTGTTAACAATCCCTGTTCAATGAAATGAAGAATCTTATTTTCTCTTCCAAATCAAGTGCCCCATGGACATTTTTTCCCAAAGCTTCTCCCCATCTTGGTACGGTTATTATTGATTGAGCTAGTGGAGTCTGGACAGTCAGTAATTAAACGGAACGACTGGTGGGTGTAAAATTAGCCTTTGTGTCATTAGACTGGAACGACAGAGTGGGTAAAGGAACAAGTGCAGCCAAGATGACTGATGACTGAAGGCCAATTAAAAGGCTGGGCAAAGAAGGGATGAGGAGAACGGCTGAAGACGTGGCGGAGAAGCATATGGATTTGTCTTGGATAATGAACTCTTCAACTGCAATCGATCCACAGGGAAAGAGACGCTGGATCAAAGATCCGCTTTGAAGGACCTCGGGGGAATCAGCGGATAGTTCGGTTTAGATCTCCAGATGAATTTGTAAACATTAAATTGGTTTCCTTTTAACACTGGGAAATTGTTCTTTTCAAGATAACCCAAGTCCCTCTATTAATCACAATAGACCTTTCCTAATGTCTGAGAATGCTTAAATGGCCAATCTCTGGAGTGCACATTCTTGGGGAATATTCATCAGTCTTTGATGGATGGTGTGACCTTCCAAGTCCCTGGAACAACGCTTGTTAGTCTTAAGCATTAGCGCCATACCAATGGTTTTCTTGTAGGTTAAAGGGACAAAATATAGGATTATTTCTTTTAGGTGATTTAAACACATTTGCCATCCTGATCTTTCAAACGAAAATTTAAGCATTTAACCATTTCATACTGTGGAAGCTCTGCAAACCAGATCCCACTTTCCAGTGTAAACAAAAGAGCACTGTCCGTCCATACAGATGGAACCCAGAAGTTGCTCTGCATTGTGAGAAACAGCAGCACAGCACACACATTGCTTACTTTACTTGAGATGTCCAAATGAATGCTTTTAGACCCTGAACGGTTCCAACCATATATAGCATGTCATTCATTTGTTCTTCTTGCACTACTGTGTTGATGTTGTGATCTACTGTGCTTGGATTATATAGAATGTTACAGAAATGATGGTACAAGCACTGAGTCAAGGTTTCTGGTGAGGTAGGAGCTGGAAGCAAAATTACTTTAGTGCAAACTCAAAATCCAAGAAGTAAAAGCGCTGCAGGCAAGACAGGGTATACATAACCAAGACGAGGACTCAGGAAGCATGAGTGTAGGACGAACAGGGGCAATGTCACAGGTGACTTGACATAGGGCAAGGGGAAAGGCAGGGTTTTATATGTACTCACACACATGGGCTGATGGAATAACAAGAGACAGATGAGACCAATGAGAGCAGAGCACATGAGGAGAAACTAATCCACCAATCAAAGTGGGGAAAACCCAGGAAGTAAACCAAGACAAGAAACACCAAGAAAAAGAAAACAGGGTAACAGAAAACATTCAGTTCAAGTTCAAAACCATGACAGGGTGATTTTCTGAATTGTGGTCGAAAGATCAGGATTGCCGGTCTGAGGGAAGCTTCATTAATTCGGATACCAAAACATGTTTCAATGAGTAAATAAATGTGTTTAGTTATGCTTAAAGTGGCCTCTCCATGGTTTGTAGTTTCACAAATGCTTGTCTAGGCTGTTAAGGGGACAATGTGGACACAGAAGTTTGAATATTTTTGCCTCTTCTTATCAGAAATGTAACATCTAGCCCAAAACTATGGAACAAATTTTGGCCCAGCATGTTTTTTCCCTTTGTAAACCAGCAACATATGGGGTAAATTCCTGTAATACCCACCGTTTGTAACATTTTGGTAAAGGCCCATGTAAGCCTCTGTTCAACAAAAGGAGCTCTCTGAATGAAAAGGCCATGACATCAGCTCTGTTCACAGGCTAATCTCTGGAACCAATACTTCTCCCTGGCACGGCTGCAAACTTTAGCTAGTTTCAATTAAATCAACATTTGAGGGAAAAGGAAAGAATGAAACCCAACTTTAGCTCTGTTCAATGCACGCTTGCCCAGATTTCCAGGAGAACTTGATATGAGAGTTGGCTGAATTTATCAAACTTGACACATCACTTTGAGTATTACCACGATTTATTGGAAAATTGGAGAAACATGCTGATGTAAAACACAGTTAAGGGAGTCCAGGAAACCTTTTGAGGACATAATATAACAATACTAGCCCCTCATAGCGAATAGACACATTTGTAGATCTGTGCAACATCTGTGTAAGTTCTGCTCCATCAAACTGAGTCAAAAATCTTTTCGTACCACATTGCGACGTGCCTTTCTTCTTGGATTCAAACAGAATGAATTGTCGAATTCCTGCGTAGAGTATATTGTTAACACCAAAGGCAGCATATTACAACTTAATATAAAGAATAAGGTAACATTTAGGACAATGTGTTGGCTGGGGAGATCCACACATAACTGCAAGCATTTATGTGCAAAAGAATTGTAAAAGTATTTGCCAGGATTTAACAGTAAGCTTTTGAGTGTGTACAGATATATTACATGTGTAGAGCAGTACAGATGTTTTAAAAGTGCCATGCGTGAAGGGAATCTTGGACATCTTCAGGGAGTGAACAAATCCAGCAAATCCAGTAAAAACAGTAACAACAGACAGGTAGATGTTTGATGCACTGATAACACTACATCGGTTCTTCTTATTCTTATTTGCATCTTCTCAGGCAAAGATGGTGAGCACATTCAGCCAGACATTCCCAATTTTTTTTTAGTGCAATCCATCTTTAAATATGTTATTAAAGCAGTTCTTAAATCATGTTTGACTGATCCTTTTTCTAGACCAACACTTACTGAGGGCTGCCTCACCTCGACACATCAGTTGCATCAACATCAATACAATTCACTTTTGGTGCACTTAAGCCCCCTTATGGGCATGATTTATCAGCAATGCACCATATGTGGCTTGCAAATTACAACCCGAACAGTAAGAAAAACATTTCTGATTGGCCTTTCACATCAGTGACGTTCTTGAGAACATTCTTGTGAGCTGCTCCAAATTTGCCACTGCTCAATCACAAAAGGCACTCAGACAGATGGGCCATAGTGGAGAGCAGCATTTGAAGAGAAATGTAGAAATTGTGCCTTTATATGTTGTAAAATATCCTTTGTTCCGTCAGGAAATATGGATTGAAGGTACTACATGTTACCATGGGAACAAGAAAAGAAGTGTTCTTGGTGACATATGTTTTCAAGCGAAGGAATTTCTCTTAAAGAATTTCTCATCAAACATTTTTGTCATCACTCTGAAGTCAAGAGTGTTCTCTCAGTCTTGAATACCTTTTAATGTTATGAGTAAAAAAGCAAATATTTGTTATTTTGCCCAAGGCCATTTAACAGGACCAAGAAGGGGATCAAACCTGTGACATTTTGCTTGCATTATAAAAAATGCATGTGAAAGAAAACACTACATCCACAAATCCTGTCACCTCCATTGTCCTCTTAATCTGAATCCTTAAATAAACCCGCCGCCCTAGGCACTGAGGCTTATTAATATTGCAGCTCCGTCCGTATTCATTATGAATGAGAACAAGTGTGAAGACGCTGAACAGGCTGCAAAACAGTACAAGGCTGTGGCTGTAACAATGCAGGTCGCACAGATAATCGGCGTGCCCCACCATCCCCATCTTAACTGACAGGCTCACACGTGGTTGCTTAGAAAATTCTCCAGGTATCTCCATTCCTTGTAATGTGTGAGTTAAACACCTTAAGATAGAATCAGTGAGACTGCTGATATCACATTTCCCAAGTCGCCCTCAAATTTTAATTGAAGCCAGCGACATTTGCATGAAATGTTATGCAGATACAGACCTTACAAAGTATGCTTGTATTTTGTGTTTGACAGTTAAATGTGGAAGATTAGTCTCTCAATTAGAAGTTTGCAAAAATTGAATGAAATGCCAGGATTTCCATTTCTATTTCACATCTATTTTCTCAGTGCCACGCCGCAGTTTTGTACTGTCAGTGGACATGCACAGTTACAGACAAGGGCACTTCTCAGAGCTCCAGGAATGTCACTTTATAAATGATTTACCTTTTTCCATTAAAATGTCCTGGAATATCTGTGACGCCTGACCTGGTATTGGAGCTGGTGGCAGTGGAGTGCCACAAGGTGCTGAACTAGGTCCTCTTGCACTTGCCTAACGTTGATGTCAACTGTGAGTCCAACAACTTTGCTTAAGTGCTTCCATATTTAGATCTACCAGAAGAGTGTTGGGGTGACAAATAAATAAATAATATATATATATGTTAAAGGTTAAAGAGTTTGAATCGTTTTAGAATGCAAAACAAGTTTTACCACATGAATATGAGGTTCAAGATTTTGAGAAACTCTTTCTTCGTTTGAGTTAGATGAGGAATTAAAAACCACTACGATAAAAGAGCAAGAAATGGGAGGGAGTTTCATATAAATATACACAGTATAGATACAAATTTAACAATGTTTAATTCAGTTATACTTTATTTTCATTTGAGAATGGCAAGGCTAGTTGCATTCCCAACCTTACAATACTAAGCTTAATGCATGAGAAATGTAACAACTTTTGCATTAAGGAAATGTCAGTACCCACAAAATCACTAATTATGTTTTATGATCTGTAATTTATGTATAAATTCATTCTGTACAGCACTTTGGTGGTTTTTAAAGTGTTTTATAAATATAGCTGAATTACATTGGATTGGACAAAATTGTTATTATAGTTCAAATTTTCTTTAATTGTAAGTGTTACTGTCGTCACAAATCCTAAAGTGCACAATGGTAACAGCTTAGAAAAGTACCATATCACCTTTTCCACAGTTTCCTCTTCATTATCACCCTGTTTTGCAAGATATTTCTGAGTCTCAGCTTGTTTTATATTTGAATATTCAAATATCGTATTCAGTCTCACGGACGACAAGACAAACTTGTGTGATTACTTATCCCAACATATGTACCTAGTGTGGTAGTCTGGTTAATAGCACTCAACCATAGAATATACATATTTGTATGCAATGTATGCATCTCTAAAGCTGCACTTGCACAAGGTGTACATTTGCTTTCAGGAAACTTTGATTATAGTCACAACTGACCTTGAGCCTCTTGACCGAAAGTTAACCTCACTCCAACTTTCAACAAAGTCTTCCCTCTAAATTGTAAATTAGGTTTATATTACGAGGACTTGTGCACAGAAAACAAAGAATCAGGTCCCCACAATATGTCTGTATTAGAAGGTTTAGGTCCCCACAAGGTGAGTTATAAACACACATACACACACACACACACACACACACACACAATCTTCTTCCCTCTTTCGCCTTTTTCTGTCACCTTCCTCCAACACTGACGCAAACATAACTTTGTCACTATCTCCCTCTGTAGCACACACACACATACACACACCTACACTTCATTCCCTGGTGGAGAAATGACTGTATCTGTGCTGCCAGGTGTGCTCTCAGCGGTGGTTGTGACCCCAGACAGAGATCTGCTCTCTGCGGCACCACGGGGGATACAACGACAAAGCTGCTCCAAACATTTATCTGTCCTTTCTACTGCTGTTATTATCTCTGTCAACTTTCACGGTTAGGAGCACTGTACTGTAGGCTGGCATTTACCAGTTTTAGCGGTTTAGTTTCATAGATTCAAGTGTTTTCTCTCCAGGCTGCAACAATAATGTGACAGTATGAGAAGAAATGATTTGTGCGTTAAGATAATACCAACCTCAAGTTATGAACCTAAAAAGAACACAATCTGCAAAGGGTCTTGAGGGGGACAGAGCTTATCTCAGGTGACAAAGTAATGAGATTAAATTTGTTAGAGGGTATCAAACATGTATCTCACAGAAGAAACTAATCTACTGCTGTGCTATTTTCTTTTAATTTCCCCAGCCAGAAGAAGTTAAAGGAAAGTCCCTGCTGCAGAATAGATCCAGGGAAACAGCAGTGCCTGTCGAAAAGGAGATCTTTTCCGATGCAACAGGTGTCTTTTACTACAGATTTGCCTGCTTAATTATTCACCGGGCTCTTCCACCTTTAAAAAGACGTCCGATCCTATTCATTATTTAAGTGCCTTTTCACTGGAGGCGGCTTCAATTATTCAAGGACAATATAGAGCCTTGCAAGGGGTTAATAGGGCTTTTGCTAGCAGTGAGTGGTAGCGGAGGTAAAACGGGCAGCAGAGGTGGTGATGCGGGGGGTGAGAAAGATTTATGATACAGGTCTAGTGGCGAGGTGAGAGATTGTGGCAGTGAGGGAATAGAGCTGTGAGAATGTGAGAGAGGGATTGAGGCAGAAAAGGGTTTGTTGTGATGGAGAAACATCACGAGAAGCCCCACCGCAATTATCAGCATGAGACATAGGTAGGAACATTACTGAAAAAAAAGGCAATCTCACTAAATTATGGTATTTATTGTGCATAATCAACTCTACTAGTGGAGGGTCCCTCTATAAACTGAGGTTTCTTGTATTTTATTTAGTTTAATTTGTCTGTAAGATATTTTTTTATGCTGTGAATTGACAATCTAACAAAAAACTATTACAAAACCAAATAAATTAAGCCGAAATCTGACATTTGTATGTGAATATCAGTAAAAATGCATGCCGATCACGTAGACAAAAGCGAATCTCAAGTGTAACAATGCTGTCTGCTTGGTCCAGACAAACATCTCCGTAAACATCTTTGTACAAGCTGAGGAAGTTCTCCCAAGATTCATCCCTTTTTAGGGTTTAAAATAACTTGGCTGCCAATAGTAAACTGCTCTAGTTTCAAACAAAACCCTGTCAGGTGCCCTTCAGCTCCGGTTCGCTCTGTTGTCTCTGTTTTCTCCTCCTTCCTGACACTTCTCACCTACTTCTTTCCTACACAGCCAGGAAGTGAGAAAGGTGTACTCGCCCAGGGCTCAGACACTACATTTATCCGACATTATCGACAGATGTAGGTTATTCAGTGGACTAAGCACGGTATGTGGATTCCTGAAAGTTTTTATTATTATTATTATTTTTTTCGTATTTTATTCAGGGTTATATTTTATGTTTTGACAAGTATTGCTATTTTTTTTTTTTTTTTTTTATTGCACAACCAGACAAGACAGTGACACGGACAGACATATGCAGTGTGAACAAGGTGGTGATAACAGTGACAGTTGTGGTAATAGTGACAAAAATAATATAATGCTAACACAAAAACAGTGCAAATAGGCGACGATAAGGTGTGGAGTCCCACAAGGGTCGGTGTTGTGGCCAAAACTATTTATTCTATATATTAATGACATATGCAATGTATCAAAAACACTGAGAATGATATTGATGACACAAGTAGCCTTTGCCTACAGGAGCTATTGGAGATCACACCAGAAATGTATAAACTGAAGACATGGTTTGACTCAAACAAATTATCTTTAGATTCAAATAAAACTATAAATTATGTTATATCGAAACAATTAATCAATAAATCAATTGCTCAAACACAAATTATAACTGATAAAGTAAACATAGAGACTGTGAATGAAACTGAATTTCTGGGTGTGATAGCTGACGATAAAATCTGCTGGAAACCTCATATAACGTAATATGCACGTAATAAGTTAACAAAGAGTACTGGAATACTGGGAAAAGTTAGAGATATACTGGACCATAAAACATGATGTATTCTATACTGGAGTTCTGGGGAAACACTTACAAAAGCAATCCACAAAAAAGAGCCATCAGGATCATAAATAACATGAAAAACCGGGAACACACCAACAAAGCCACATGCACTTAAATTCAGTGGAATTCAAAACTGCACATATCATGTTCAGAGTAAGAAAAAAATCTACTTCCACACAATATACAAAAAATGTTCATGGTCAGAGAGGGGGGTTATAATCTCAGAGGGAATTTAAACTTTAAAAACACAAAACCATGTGCATATTCATTTGTGGATATGCACTTACAATAAATAAACTAAACAGTAATAGTGAAATTGATATCCTGATAACAATATATGGGGGGTATTGAGGAGGAGGGGATGGGAGAGGCAGTATATTTTATATTTCATTGAATTAAATATAAGGGGACCAGCCTGCAGTCTCTATTGTCATTTGTTATTTAGATACTGTGCATGGAGATTCTGTATTTTTAAAAGTCATTATTAGTGATTTTCTTTATATTAACAGTGCTTTTAGACAAATTTAATCAATCAAGCACTTCAAAAATACCACGGTTTGCCAAAGTGCTGTACACAGACATGAGGACAGATAAAGCAAGATTAAAATCATAAAACAAACAATAAAAACAGCAAGAATTAACATCTCAAACTGAGTTAAAAGCCAAAGAGAGAGAAGAAAAAATGTGTTTTAACAGAGGATTTAAAAAGAAGAAGTTAGTCAGCCCTGCCAAGCTCTCAGCTTCCTCTTTGTTTTAGGGACAACTAACACTGGCAGATCTGCTGACATGAGGGAGCGTGAGGGACTGGAGGGAGCGTACGGCTGGAGCAGGTCGGACAGATACTGTGGAGCGAGGCCACACTGATTTTTAAAACCCACGCAAAATTTGGGGAATGTGTTCTTGTTTTTTGGTTTCAGTTAAAAGTTGAGCAGCAGCCTTCTGGACCAGCTGTAGTCGGGAAAGTGACGTCTGGCTAAGCCCAAGATAAAGTCTGAACGAGTTGTGATAAAAGCGTAGATTAATATGTTAAAGTGATGAAAGAAAATAAGTGGTTTCACTTTGGCAAGCTAAAAAAAAAAAAAAAAAAAAAAGGACTTAACCACTGATTTAATTTTTTTGATCCTTGTCTGGTCTTACACCAAGGTTTGTTGCTGTCTGTGTCAAATGTTGATTTAAAGGCCCCAGATCAGCATGGACCTTGGATGCATCTCTAGGTCCAAACATCATAACCTCAGTTTTGTTATCGTTATTTATGGCCAGCCATGCCTTGATTTATGCAAAGCACTCTAGCAGTGCAGAGTAATCATCTGTTTGTTTATTAAAAACAAGCTCAAATTAGAAAAAAATTAAGAAAAAAAAAAGAAAGAAAAAATCTTCAAGCATTCAAGCAACAACGCTGAGGAACAAATCTTCTTCCAGGAAAAACAACTATTTTAAATGACTGAATGAGTTGATTGTCTGGCTTACACTCACCTATTAAGACAATAATGTCACATAAGTGACTTACAGTGAGTAAAGAGGGAAGTTCAGTGTCTCATTGAAAATGTCACATGGGTGATGACAGGCACATGTTCGCCATTTCTAAGGATTAAATTTGCGACTTTTTCGGCTTCAGGGCAGATTTATCTCATGTAACAACCTAAACAAGTGTAACAGGCCGTCATTTGTCTCTGTCGGTTACCTTTCCGCTGGAAAACAGCCATCACATCCAGCTTCTTTGCCCATCAATTCACTGCATGGACGTGCGCGGTCCAGTCTGTGCCGTAATTGATCAAAAGCCATAATTTTCCAATGTTATCGTTATCATCACTAATTGATTTGATGATCCATGCTCCCCATTAATAATGTAAAGGATGGGAGATTAAGAATTTAACTGTCCATCGCCATTAATGTGATCAAGATGTGATAAATGAATGAGCTACATTTCATTTCATTTAATCAAACCCAATTTTATGCAGTCCAGTTTCAGCACCCCCCCTCCTTCCCATATATCCCGCCCGGCACGGGGGAGATGAAATGCTGGCGGTTGAATGATGTGGAAAGTTTTAAAATATCTTTTTGATAGCCTAAAACCACCCCGTCACCACCCTCGCCCACCTCCTCCTATATAAAATATGAATTATTCTGAGTGGTTTTCAAATAAATTAAAGTGTTGTAAAACAGAGATCACGGGGCTCTACCCTTTTAGTCAGACAAATATTCTAATACGAGATTGTATGGCTAAGGCGCTGATCACATATTGGCTTTTCCACTTGAAAGTAATTTATAATAAAACCTATTTTTTTTCAGTCAGCATTGTGTACAGAAACTTGTGGAAAGGGTCATTCCCATCTCATCTTCGTCCTCCCCTCTCCCTCTCCCTCTCTCTGAAAGTGGTCCGGTTAGAAATGCTGCAGCTCCCCCTGTTGGCACGAATCAGACAGGGAGGGGGGGTGGGCTTTTTTTCCCCAAGATCAAAGTTTCCCAGCTTCATCAAATGCAGCTCTGTAATGTAACGGATACCACAGCAAGGAAACCAGCCCTGACCAACATCTGACACTCATGAATTGGTAAATCTTTATCTGTAATCTGTGCGCCGCAGTTTGCCCGGACCGTACAGTCAACACAGCGGTGCTGGACATGCCATTAAGGCATTCAAGAGAGCAATTACGCGAGCATAATCTCAAATGTCATCAATAACTGCCTCATTCTGCAGTACATCTGAGCATATTCACGTCTTCCTTTTTTCCCCTGTGGAGGAAAATTATATCAATTTACCGAGATCAAACAGCTGCGGAAATCCTTCAGCCTCCAGTGTAATTACTGGTTTATTGAGACAAAAGCGCCCTTTCTGGTTTAACACTGGAATCTCATGCGCTCCGCTCTTGAGCTCCCTTTGTCCGCCGATGCCTGTGGTGCACGTTCAAGATGTTCAGCCGGTTTCTTCCCAGTGTAGAATTGAGAGGTTGATGGCTCTCTCTTGACAGCTGGAGAGCAATAGACGGAGCAAGAGTGGCTCTCAGTCCTTTGGGCCTTCCTCCTGATTTCTGAAAAGCTCCAGATGAGTGCCACTCTTCGTCTCAAGCTACGTTCGCAGCAAAGCTCCCAACCGTCCCCAATTTGTCACTGGCGTCGGATCGCATGTTAGGTCTTCGGCATGAGAAGTATAAAAAAAAAGATCTTGTGAAAAGCCCCTGGTTTTAAAAAATATCTAAGGTTGAAAAGAAGGTAAACTGACAACTCGATGGTATCGTACGATCAGAATTCAAAGTCAACAACTAAACACACACACACAAAAAAAGATTACAAATATGAGGAGGAAAACATATTATGTTGCTTTTTTTATTGCTTTCTTTCCATCTTGTCTGTGAGGTCATGTTGGCACTGGACAAGGGTCACGTCTTTTGGACGAACGGGAACACAAAAAGGAAAACAGCAGTGCAGAATCAAGCATGACGTCTGCATGAGTGTGTGAACACAGCCTAAAACAATCAAAACTGAACCGATTCCCTTACACCACCCCCCTCCCCTCCACCCTCCTACCTTTGCTTCTCCCCGGTGCTGAAAAAGCAGATTGAAGCCGTTGATAGCGCCACACATCTGTCTGTCTGAACGTATTTCTGTCAGCGAGGGGGAAGATGGAGAAATGGAAATATGTCTGCTCAGAGTGGAGGTGGTGGTGTGCCAAGCGAGTAAAGTTTGCCCCAGGTGACAGTTTGAACAAACTCCCATGCAGCTCTCTGCCGAGAGAGTTGCATGCTGCGCCGCGCAGAAACAATGGGCTAATTAAGGCGAGGCTCTCGACGCAGGGTTCATTGCAAGTCCTTGGATCTCGGCTGGACGACGGCGGAATGAGCGGAGAGGGAGGCTGTTTTTTTTTTTTTTTTTTTTTTCCTGATTAAATTCAGATCAAGGGAGCTGACACAATCTGGCTTCAGTTCTGGCTTAATGAATGGCTCCAATTATTTTAGCTGCAGGTTGTATCTGCTTTGACTGCAGTATAAATACGCACACAAATACGCACACGCACTCGGCGCCAAAGTAACAACACATGCATCGCGGCACTACCAAATGCCACAGTTTAAACCTTCATAAATTCTGCAGACACAGATTGTCTGTATGAAAAGAAAAGGTGATGCTTTCTCCTAGTTTTTCCACATCATGCCCACGGCTGCTACTGTACTGAAACAAAGTGCCTGTGTGCATTTCTAAGATGTCATACGCAGATGACTTAAGCAAATAAAGCCCCGTATTCAATCTATGCCAACCATATCAAGAGGAAAGATGGATTTGGAGAGCCAACGGGGGCATATGGTACACTTTAAGGGGGATTAAGTTTCGTTAAGTTAGGCTTATGTGGTGAAGGTGCAAGGGGAGACGGAGTGTAGGAAAATCAATTTCAGCAGGGTCGGAATTCTGCTTTTTCAAAAAAGGGAAAACATTAATAACCAATAAAGACTTCGAGAGTCATTTGTGAGCTTATTTTAATATCAAATTCATCCCGTCAGTCACAAAAATTAATGTGCCGTGACTGTGTGTGATATTGTACAAATTGACCGAAACAAGAAGCAGAGTCGACGTAACTCAAACAGGCACTTTGGCACGGCACGGTCAGCCGGGTCTGGTAGACAAAATAGATGTCTTTGGGTTAGGTTTAGCTATAATCATCTATACCGTTAAAATTAAATTAGTGTTTTTGGAGTAGTGTTACAAACACAGATGCCAAAAACCAGACTGTTTTTGTTTTTTTTCCCCTTTACATTGCAACTGGATTTATAATACAAAGACTTCTGGAAAATTGTCCTCAAACCCAAAAGAAAATATAATAAATTAAAATGTTGTTTAGCATGTTGCAGTCAGATTAAAAGAAAAACAAAAGATGTGGAGTTTAAAACTTAGGTCTTCAACAGGGGGTCGGTGACCCCTATGCGGGTCCGCGGAGGTACAGCAGGGGGTCACAAAATCTTTCGTTTTTTTTTTTTTATTATTTCTCCCTCAACATGTTTAAATTTCTTTAAATACACATTAACATGAATCCAACATACTGTAGTAAAGAGATAAATAAATATATAGTGATATAGTTAGAGATCACTGTATATCTGTATGTTTATGTTTCTGAATATTTGAACCTGTGTATTATTTGAATAGCTTAATATTGAATGCAAAATGATGATAATAATGTATATTTATAAATAGCGCTAGGTCTACTTTGATATAGGACCCAAGGGGGTCCCTACTTAATCTCTCACCAGTTTTGGGACCCTGGCCTGAAAAACGTTGAAGACCCCTGGTTTAAAAGGTGTGGGATTCACCTCGAAGCTTTAAAAACACTGAGAACATCGCAGGGATTGTCAAGACTACCAGAAAAGGTCAGGCACAACTCCCGGAAGTTCTTAAGTGGTTCTGAAAGTCACAGCTGGAAGGTCCACCGTGAGTATTTTAGCATTTAGCCGGACGCAGCATGCGGCTGTCAGTCAAGCAACAAGCGCGTTTGATTTTGGTCACTTACGGTACGCCTGCTGGGTTGTGTATTAACCGAAGCTCGTCCTCACAAGAGAAGCGACAACAGTGATCAGAATCTGACCGGTGTTTATGTGCAACAGCTGTGTGAGTAAATGCACGTAGAGGCTTTTAGCCGAGGCAGGACCCGTCCCTGAGAAGAGGAGCCGAGGAGATGACGGAGGAGCTCGCTGCCGGTCGAAAAAGTTCACATCCACGTTTAATCTTGTGAAAGGGCCTCTTTAAGCCAAACTATTATGTTTTTGTCTAAACCAAGTATTTTCATTGCTAACCAAGCAGAAACAAAAGTAATAACCAACAACGGGAACGATAAGTCAGCTGTGTGGAAAATGTTAATGGTCTGACGCGGGGCAAAGTACTCCCAGAAACACCGGTTGCTGTCCGTGCTGTTCAACCTCGCCTGCCAGCAAATATGCAAACAGCTGTACACGTTGTTTCTGCACGAGCCATTGGCAATCAACCTATTTATGCTTGAGGACACATTAATTAAACCACTGATTAATTAGAGTAGATGCAGACTTTTATTTTAATTGCGGCAAGGTATTGCTAATCTTACAAGTAGCCCCAAAGTGACGCCAACAACTGAACTAATAACCGAACGGCTTCCAGGAATTGCTTTTCTCATGATTGCTCTCTACTGGAACTTATGTTCTATGAAGCTTTTTCATCGCAGACATTTTGACTTCCCCCACAAAGTAACCGTCCAACACAAAAAGACCAAATTCAACAAAGCGATTGGAATCCAGCCATTATTAAGACAGTGCTTCACTGTCGGAAGTTTTATTTCCACTCTGTAAGATTTGAATTTAAATGTGCTTAAGTACAAGATTAAGAACATTTCTACTGACTGGTGCATTCCAACCGGCCAATTGAAGAACAGAATTCATATTGAAAATTTACTTTTTTTTTTTTTAACTGCTGCAAGGACATAAAAGTCACACAAAAGAGAAAAAAGTTTGCTTTTATGCAACTGTACAATGTCTTTTCTTTGTTTTTGGAAGCCTTTCAGTATCACGACCTTTAGCAGAGTGAATCATACCTCCTCCTCTCCAAGCAATGAAACAGGTCTCATCTGCGTCTGTTCAAGTCCAAGCATGTGTAACCATCCCGTTTAAGGTCAGGCAACTTTAAATGAGAAGAATTTACTATCGGTGCTCGGTGAAAAAAAAACCCAAAAAAAAAAAACACTCAGCTCGCAGTCCATCATTGATTTACAATTTGCCCAAACCTCAGTTACTCACCTTCCTCTGCTCTCATCTCTGAGAATGAACGGACGCTTGAACGGTTTTGTCCAGCTGATTTAAACACTCACTTCAGATGTCTGGTCGTTGAACACTTTTTGGAAGTTTCTTTTTCTTTTCTTTTCTTTCTTTTTTTAGTTTTTATAAACAGCGGATCAGTTCAACGCTTGAAGTAGCTGCTATCCCAAGTAGCACCTTCCGGACAAAAGTTTACTTAAAAGAACGTAAAAAAAAATTGATTAACTGTGTTGAAAGTTCTTAAACAAAAGCTCCAATAAAATATTTAATTAATAAGTGAATACACAGGAGCTGTTTTGCTGGCGCAGTGGAACAGCGGTTCGCACTGTTGACTCAACCTGCCAGCCAGCTGGGGCCTTTATGTGCATGAGTTTGCATGTTCTCTCTGTGCTTGCGTGGGTTTTCCAGGGGGGCTCCGGCTTCCTCCCACATTTTAAAGACATGCACGTAAATTGTTAAGTTAGGGATTCTGCATCGGCTATCGTCGTCCATGCGACTGCGAATGGGCTGTTTTTCTCCGTGTTAGCCTTCTGACAGACTGTCAATACGTTCAGAGCGTACATGCACCCTGTCTCTTGCCCATTGACAGCTGGAATAGGCTCCAGCTACCTGGATAAGCAGTAGCAGGATAATGGATGGATGGATATCAGCGCTGTCAAGACTTCAATGTTAAACTAGTCTTATCAGCTCAAATTAGCGTTCAAGAGAGACGTTTCTCTCCCCTTAATTGACACCCTTTTGATTAGCTTCTCTTTACTCCTGATTCCTTTCCTGAAATTACCTGAGCCATCATAGGTGCGCACTTCACACAGGGAGAAGCTTCTTGACTGACAAACGTTAACACTTTTCTCTGTAGCCCGTGCCTCCCGCAGGGCCATTAGAAGGACTTAATGAGTGGATGCATGTTAACATCTTCTTTTTATCTCTAACTTTAACCCTTTATAGGAACCCTGTTTGGCAGCTTCTGCACACATTTTCAAAATGCGTCCCCGTGCCTCTCAGTGAGGTTCAGAAGCATGAGTTTTTCACTTGGTCGATGGGCGGGGATTAAGGGAATGTACTCAGGCCAAATCAGGGTCAAATCTGGTCTGCGAGGTCCATTCTGCTTCATTGTAGTGAGCATAGCTGCTTCAGTAGGTACCACAAAGAAGAAGTCTGAAACAACACTTCTGTTCTAATAGTCTAAAATACGTGTTTATATTTGTTTTTCACTTCAGAGCAAGGAACCGACCATGTATAGTCTTCTCATGAGCTGCAGTAACACTCTGAGGCAGGGGTGTTGAACGTTTTTCAGTCAAAACTGATGGGGAGATTTGAATTTGCATTCAGTATTAAGTTATTCAAATAATACACATGTTCAAAATTTAATTTTTTTATTTTAAACGTGCAGCGGTAGGAATTATCCCTTCACTAAAATATGTTGGACTCGTGTTACGTTATATCCTTGTAAACCTCTTTTGCTGCAAAACTGCTTAAAAATAAATTATCAAAAGATGGTAGTGTCATGAGATAGGCAGCTGGTCGGGTTTCTGAGCGAATGTTTGGCCTATTTCCTTGTGTCATAAATGAGAAGCAGCATCAATACTAATCAAATAAACTCTGATGATGTGCGCAGATGTGTTGCATGATTCCCCTCAGTGTGAACTCACTGCGAGTGTCATGACGCCTTGATGTGGCTTCAGTGTGAGAACTTATTAAAACCGAGTGTTTTATCTCCGCGAATAACTTTTATTGTCTGTTACAACTCCAATGTCAAACAGGCGCACACATTCAAGCGGCCTTTAAAACGTGTTCCGTCACTGTTGTTTACTGTCAGTTCATTTTTGGGCTTTTAAAATCATTTGCTGACAGCTACAGAGCTTATCGAATACTGGGAAACAAACACACGCTGTCATCTGTCTGTCTGTCTGTGAGGTTCTTCACAAGTGACAGGTTTCTGTTTGGCAATCTGCTTCGTCTGCTGATTTGTATCAGGCTGCTCCGTTCTGTGTGTGACGGACCAAAATGTGCAAGCGCTGCGAGTCTGTGTGTGTGTTTGTGTGTGCGTTTGCATCTACGTGGCGATTTTGTGTGCATGCAAATGTACGTGCGTGCGCATATGTCCGGCAGATTGAGTTTTAGCTAAACATTTTCAGATGTGCGGCCCTTGCTGGCAACCAAAATGAGAATGTGGCTTTTATCGCCAGCAATAACTCAGCTTAGCTAATTAACAAAACTTGAGTAGCAGAGCAGAAACATATTTTTGTGGGCAGAGGGGGAGGTATCACCTCCAATAATTTCATGTACTGTAAATCGTTTGCCTCAGTCAATTTGAGTCTGTCAGAGGGTCCACGACAGATTCAATTCTCCTCAAATGTTTCAGAGAGAAACAGATTTCAGAGCAGTTACACAAGTACACCGATCAGGCATTACATTATGACCACCTGCCTAATATTATGTGAGTCTCCCTTATGACTCATCAGAGAATGGACATGGGTCATCTGAGGGGGTGTCTGGCAACAGGATGTTCTTAGTGGGGGCCTTTGCGGATCTGATACTTGATCAGTTTAGGATCTAGGGAATTTGGAAGCCAGGTCAACACCCTCTGCTGTGCTTTTTTTGAGTTGCTTCTAAACCGTTTTTGCTTGAGATGGCTGCTGCCATCAAGGAGTGTCGTTGCTATGGGGTGGGGGGTGCCTGGTCTGGCCTAGGTGGGTGCTACATGTCTAACATCCGCACGAATGCCAGGTCCAAATGTTTCGTAGCAGAACATTGAATTGTCAGACGGTAGTCAGTGGTTTTAATGTCATGGCTGATCGGTGTACATTAACACTAGGTAAAATACATTTAGGTGTTTCCTATATAACAATGTAGCCCTACAGTGATTTCTATCAGTTGGCCCTGATTGTTTCACGATTGGATGGAGCACCGCGTAGTGTAGGGGAGTCACAAGAAGAGAATAGCTGAAGAAAATGATAAACTATTAAAACAATCTAACACGCTTTAGTAACGATACAAGGTTTGTTTTTCCAGCTTTGATTATGTCCATTGGAGGATCCTTCCTTTGTGATGAAGTGAAGTGCAACGGACCGGGTTATAGCTAGGGAGGGTATATTAGTTTAGGGTCTGTAAAACATAAGGAAACACTTAGTAGTCAATAAAACTACACTTAAATGTAACTGAACATTATTATCCAGGAAGCAACTGAACGCCTACCAAACGCACAACGGGGTCATGGTCACTCACATGCGGTTAGAACAGCTTTCATACAGAATAAACAGTCAGTTAGCCAGAAACTGTGTAGCTTTGTGTTTCCGTCCACCGAGGTTCATCTCAAGAGTCAAAGATTGATTTATTTATTAATTTATTTTGGCATCGGAGCAAAATGCGTCTTTGTCTACGGGCGTTAGGAGAGGGTCGTCGGTATGTAGCGGAGACGCTAAATAATGATCACAGCTCCGAGATGACAGCCACTGCAGGGAGGAATCTGTGACCTTTCTGACTTTTCAATATCAAAACTGCTTAGGGGGGAGAGCAGATGTCTCCTCTGATCTGGAGCTTCAACATGAAAAAGCAACGTTATCGTTCCCAAGTGTCACCAGATAGCTTTGTTGGGAGCGGTGTGTAGCTGGGCGGTGGCGAGTTTTGGCGCTGTGTGTATTACTTTATAATTTTGCGTTTTCTTGCTTTTTTTTTCTTCCCCAGCCACAACAACTGAAACACTGTTTTCACCGCGGCATATTCTTTGCATTACATGTAAGACGATACTCGCTGCAGACTGTTCAAACCCAGTGCTGCACGGGCGCCGTCGTCCGAAACTAAATGAAACGTTTAGCCGAGGGACAGGGACCCCTACAAGGCGGCGAAATCAGGCGGCGTACAAAAATGCCTCTGAGGGAATGGAGTGAGGACGGCGAAGCACTCGAACATTTTATATTGCAAGTGGCGCCGCCTTCGATGGCCAAACAACTCAATCAGCAATCGGTCAGGACATTTAGAAAATGGGATTCTCCTTCAGTGATGACTGCAGGCATTCACTTCTACGTTGATGGAATGATATCAGCCAATTCACTGCATTTATTTACCTACGGCACTCTGTCTCAAATTTAATATTACAACTTCTACTTCCACGTCCTGCCCCGGCCATTTTATTTTTTTATCAGGGGTCAGAATGTTTCCAAAATTGCGGAGTGCTGTCATTAGAAATCTATCATGGAAGAAACATTAAATAAAAACATCTTGGTTCTGCTGCGTTGGTACTGCAGCCCTTGCTACGGAGCAGTCCGTGGACTGTAAATGGGTTGCAGAGCACTGTGGGGGATGCTGCCACACAGACAGATTACTCTTGTCACTGCTGATCTACGCGGAATGGCCGGCCATTACCAAAATGATCTCAGGCTGCATACAAATGCACATTATATAAGCACAGCGCAGGTGGACAATCGGCACGAGACGGACATTTGATGAAGACAAGTCGGTAGGCGTGGTGAAAGATAGATGGCAACAAAGGTTTGCAGTAAAGTGCCGGTCTCACGAAAAGACACATGTGCGTGACACGCACACACACTGTACACACATGGAGCCCCAAAGCAGATAAAGCCGTCACTAGAATTAATATCTGTGTTCTGTAGTGCCTTGGGCCAAAGCCCTCACCGTAAACACATCACTCACAGTGAAGCCAACCAGCCAAGGGATCAGCCCAAGGGTTGAGAAGGAGGGGAAACAATTTAAGTCTGTGGGCATGTTGCAGCTGAGCAGCACTAAACAGTGATCCAGGGGAATGGTGGATGCTTTTCCTTTCTTCGTTGTGGATGATTGTTTTTTTAAAAAAAAAAAAAACTACTGAACATCTGCAGTACAGAAACTGACAAGAAGACGTTGCCCTAAAGGTCTGGTGATACTGAATATGCAGTGTATGCTTTGGTTATTGTCAACAAATATCACAATGAACTGATGCTGTTAATAAGTACACTGCAGGTTAAAGACATTTACAGGAGGAATAGTCCTAAAAGTGACCTTTTCCTCCTTCTTCTTTCCATTGTCGGGTGGGAGCCACCAACCCCAGGAGGAGACTCTGAATTTTGGGACAGATACAGTTGAGATATTAGTTCTAATTGCACCAACACTGCCAGTTTAACCAGTCAACTGCAGGGCCACTTGAAGGCACATACCTGAAAGTGAGCGCTTTTGTTTTTCCCCCAAAAACAGCTCTGAATGAGGTCACGCAATATTCAGAACACATACTGTCCTAAAACAAGTAGCGGGAAAAAGGAGACCAATCTTCATTAGGAACAAATTAGCCAGGGTTGGAAGAACGACTTGGGACGATAAAACAAAATTTTTTTTTTGTTCTTCTGCTTAGCTCTTAAACTAAGACGTTTGTTCAACGTACTCTTCTCCATACAAATCTTTGTGCAAGATTAAAAGATTTCTTTCCGCGGAGGATTCTTTGCTTAATTACAACACATCTGAAAGATCTGTATCACGCTGTTATCATGCTGAGACGATAAGGAGGCCTTATGGTTTAAACAGGCTGTCTCACAACTTCAGCTTTAAAGAAATGTTTTTTTTTTTTGTGAGACCGCAACAAATGGAAAGTTTTAATAAGCTCCTGCAGAAGACAGTCAACTGCTAATAGACGAAGGGAGGCCAAAGGCTGCGGGACATGCAGAGAGACGACTGTGAGAAGGGAGAGAGACGTGGACGATTTCGGGGGAGACCACAGAGGACTGCAGAGCATTCTGGGAGTCAGAGCAGCCCGTGTCAATCACAGAGACCTGGGCCACGGCTGAGTGGGAGGTGGTGATGGACCAGAGCAGGCTCTCGTTATCAAGAAAAAGGGCAGATAGGGGACAGGCTTAGACGGGCAGGCGATGAGTGAACCACTGCTAGGATTAAATAAAGGAATTGAGTGAAATTTTAAGGGGAATAAATACAGCGACAGAAAGAGAGGGCTGTTTCTTTTTTTTTTTTTTTGGGAGGGGGTGGCAACATCAAACAGGACCTCGGTTGAGAGAAGCCACCGCACGAGGGACAGAGCAGGAATGAAAGAGGGAGGCTGCAGGCAAACACGAAGGCAGTTTGTGGGCTTAGCGCGGATAGGAAAGGATGTGGAGGATATCGCAACAGTTTTGGCGGATTCATTGACACAAGACAGGGGTGAAAGTTAATTGAACAGAACAGGGAAAGGGCTTCGCCATCGTATTCTTCGTGGCTGCTTTGCGAGCCTGATTAATCAATCTTCACAAGTGAAAGGAATGAGTTTCCCCGAGCCGTCTAAGCGCACAGGGGTCCGCCGTACTTCTCAAAGTAATATTGAAAGTCGGGATCAAGGCGCAATATAACTGCGATAGAGGACACATTTTACAGCTAATACACGGATCGCACATAAGTCTCGCGGAAAAGAAGATCAATGAAGTGATTTGGAGCTGAGGTGTAGCTCATTCTCGACCGTTTCACGGGAAACGAGGAGCAGGAAGGTGAAGCATCTCGAGTCTCCTCTAGCAGCCAGCGTGGAGGATGAACCACAGCGGCGAGAAAGGGGTGATGAACAAGAAATTTTGGCTAAAGTTTCAGTCGCTGTTGTTGAACGCGAAGCAGGAAACAAGACACAGGGCCGGCGTTCGGGTAGCTTTTTCACACAGAGAGCCAGACTGACAGGTGCACAAGTACAAATGGCTCGCACCGTACGTAGGCTGCAGCGTCTGGTCTCACAGAGGCCCACACACGCACTTAAAGGCCCACATTAAGTCCCTCAAAGCTCCCATTAACATCCATCCTAAGCGACATTTGGAGGTGGTCTGGGACACATTTGACCGCATTCAGCTAGTAGTGCGAACATGCGGTTTTGCCTCATTTATTCAGAAAAATAACATCCACAGCCACAGTTACAAATGATCACATGCAAAGAAAAACACGCCTTAAGTGGTGTGTCTCTTCATTAGTAATGAGCCTTTTTGTCACGTTTAGTAGCAAAGGAGGGCAAACGTAGAGGCAAGACACACAGTCCAGAGAGGAAGGGCGAGTAACCCAAAGTAAAATTTGATGTCAAACTACAAAACAGGAACAAAAGGCGTAGAAGGGAAAATATAACTGACAGCTTGACAGGGTAATACAACAGAGAACCTGACAAGAGAAGAAAAGGAAAGGCAGGACTATATATATACCCACCTGGGCAGAGGGGTTAATGAGACACAGGTGAAACCATTGAGGGCAGAGCCAACAAGGAGAAAAAACAATCTAACAATCAAAGACGGGAAAACGCAGGAAGTAAAACGAGGCAAGAAACACCAAGGAAGGACTACAAAATAAAAACAGGAAACACAAGGAAAATCATACAGGCCCATAGAAAACATTCAGAATTCAAAACCATTACACTTAAAATATTCTGTCCTTGTAGCTGCTAACTAGCTCAAAGCTAAGTCAATCTACACAAGAATTATCCAATTAAACTCTGTAATGAGTACACTATGTTTGATTCTGTTGTTAAAGAATTGCCATAAAAAATATTTGCTTGTGGTTAATAATGGACACGTGGAGTCGCAGTACTTAAGTGCTTAGAGCAAATGTGTTCAGCATCATTTTATGATTGATATATTGCCAGGGACCAACAAGCTCCCAAAAACTAGAATGAAATAATTTTTTCCTCCTACAATAAAAATTCATGCCACAGAGCACAAGTAGATTTTTTACAGACTATTGTTCATCTATTGATGATTCTTCCATCATGTCAGGACACAGATGCTGGAGAATAGATGATATACAAGTGTTTTTTTTAAACAAAAGGGGCTAAACTATGACTAAATAAAATGGCAATACGTTGATGGAACCCAAACCTGTTCCATCAAATAGATTGTAGGTCTTCAACAGGTGGTCCGTGGACCCCTTAGGGTTACTGATTAAACTTTTTTTTTTTATTTCTTTAAATACACATAAACATGAATCCAACATATTCTAGTAAAGGGATAAATGGAGGGGTTATCTTTCAGTCACTTATACATATATTCAAGTTTTAGCCTCACATTTGTGTGTGTTTATGGCAGTTGCACGGCCACCCTACTGTTGCACATGTTTGAATGTAAAAAAGATATTTGAACCTGTGTATTATTTGAAAATTTAATGCAAAATGATAATAATAATGTATATTTATGAATAGCACTAGGCCGAGCTATTACAGGAGACATATAGTAGGTAGGGGGTCCCTACTTAATCTCTCCATCAGTTCAGGGTCCTTTACCTGAAAAACGTTGAACACCCCTGAAATAGACTTGACTCTATGTGAGTGCAGGTAATGCATGTCAGCTTTTAGGTGACAGCCTTCAATTCTTTCCGTGTTAAGAACACTTTTTAGCCCAAAATGCGATGAGTCAATACCGCCTATACATCCACAGACAAAACATTGCCGTATTTCAACGTGTTTGGCATCAGAGGCCGACAAACCACCTCTGCAGACACACGGCATCAGCTGCTACTGCGCTACTAGAGTTTTCTCTGTTTTCTCTGGCTGTGTCAAGAAGCTGGGAAAATTAAAGCATCTCTAGTAGCACTAACATATGGGGAAGTGTCATGTGTGGGCTGATGACAGACTCAGAAATGCACGGCAGCTCTCGAGAAAACAAAGCGCGGAGGCACGAAGCGAGGGAGCCTGAGTTAGTTAGTTATGCACAGGGACGGGTTGTAAGGAGGAGAGAGAAAAAAAATAAAGTACCACATTCAGTTTGATGAAGAATCGCCTTTGAATCAGCTTCAAGCGAGAGCGAAAAACATGGAAGCGGAATATTTTCTTGTCAAACACTAAAAGGTCCTCAGTGTGCTAGAGCATGACAAGTTTCTGGCGCTGACCACCCACTTATTCACCTCCGGAGAATGTGTGATCTGAATCAGAGAGAAAAGAGGCTGTGAAAGTCCAAATCACAACTCGTGCGCACACGCACACAACCCGGCGAACGCGGCCAAAATCCTAATACGGCAGAGTTGTGCGGCGTATACACGTGTCCAGAACCATTAAAACTCATGCATTTTATTGTCTTTCATATCTAATCTGGGAAATGTTCTGTCGAGACAGGCCATCGCTTAAAATTTCCTGGCAGACTTTGGGTGAAAACTGATGATAGCGGGTCTGCTTAGTGTTCCAACTGCTACCCGCACCCCCCCGCCACCCCAGAGACTCATCTGTAAACACACAGTCTGAAGATTGCTTCACACACTCCCACTCATACTCAAAATACCTCCCCGTACAGGTCAACAAAAAGCTTCCCACTGAAACGCACACGATTTTGAAAACCACTCACACTCAACACACTCTCCGCGCCGCACTCATCTATCTATTCCCCTTCTCATCTCTGTCTTCCCGTCTCTCCCCCTTTCTCATACTTCACCCAGGACGTCCGGATGGGCCACTCTAGCCTCTCAATGCAGAAATGTCCCCCCGCTCTTCACTTCTTTTCATCTCTCTGTTTGCCTGCTGCAGTGGGGTGGGAGCTGACAGCCAATAAAAGAGCAGCCTTTTTTTCCCAGTTCCCCCCGAAATAAAAAAAAAGAAAGAAGGGGGGATCGGTTCATTCTGTGTGGAGTGGTTTGTTTTTCCTCCTTTTGGTGTACTTTGCTCCAGATTTTGGCCTCTTTTAATGTGGTCTTAATAAGAGACAGGGAATGATTTAATAGTATTCATTGCCCCCGAGCTGCCGGTCGCAGCTTAGCTGTCCATCCAAAAGGTTTTTTTTTTTTTTTTTTTTTTCTGCACACACAGCAGCAGGATGTTGAAGTCTATAAAAGTCTATCCTAAACAAAGATATAGTGTTTGGGAGAACTTTAATGACTACAGCCAAGTCAACATGTTCATTCAATTAGAAAGATTAATTTTCTGCAGCTCGCGGCTGGCAGCCCTGATTTGCAGCTTTGGTTTGAACAAGCGCGGAGCAGAGATAGCAGTGATCAGAGATGGGGAGAGGACACATCAAAATCAATACTACTGAAAATTACACATGTTAAACACAATTTATTTGAAAAAAAAAAATCACAAGTTGGACTATAGGGACATACATATTTTCTTACTGAAAATGTTTAACAAAACAATCACGTTACAGTGAATACAGTCTTAAAGTGCAGACTCTTGTCTTTAATTTGAGAGTCTACACAGATGCTGGCCAAAAAATATATTCAGACTTAACTGTAATGCACCACAATTACAGGCAGCGGACACAATCTCTTTAAAGATGACAAGTTTGGTCATGGATAGCATATATAAAGATGGCGGGTTTGAAGGTCAGGCTTCGTTGCCTGATTCCACGTGACTCCCATGTAATCCAAAAAAAAAAAGGCTTCAGACAGATAAGTGCGTGATTACGGCTAAGCAAACAGCAAGCAACATGTAACAGTACACAATGGCCTCTCGCTAACATCTTCAATGCTTGATACAGTTTAAACTGCTGTATACAAATCCATCCCCTGTACAGCTATCATGAATGGGGGAAATTGCCACAGGGACCAAAAACGATTCCAGGTCGTAAAAGACAGGCGTGAACACCCTGAGGACACTTTGAGATTGCATTTGAGAGATCCGGCCTCTGTGGTTTTTGAATTAATCGTAACTCACAGTGGTTTGCACCACTGACAAAATTCAAAGTGTGGCTGAACCCTGGGAAGTTGTGCTTTTCCCTGAAAGACCTTCATGACGTCTCAACGGTTGCTTTTACCAACAAACTCTCTCTTCCTGGGTCTCCCCGGCCTTACATCTCACCCCCACCCCCCCACACCCAACCTGCTGCTTGTGTGATAAAGTCGTGGCGCACACATAAAGCAACCTTGTGTTGTAGAGAACCATAAGAGACACCAGCTGTGAAAATATTCTACTGCGCCTCAGATGATGTCGGGGTTTATTTGCATACAGAGCACGAAACTGAGATTAGATCAGGAGATGCATGTTAAGTCTGAATGCATGCACTGAAAGCTGGTCACTTGAGATCGGATAGCCCAGGACAGGTCTTGATCCTAGGTCTGAACAGGCGCTAACATGGAGGTCAACAAGGATTGCAGCCGGCCTCAAGTGGCCATTTGAGGAACTGCGTTTTTTTTTTTGGGCTCTTTGGCATATGCTTTATTTTTCACCCGTGAAGGTTGCTGCTTATTTTTCCAGGTTTTCTCTTTTTTTTCCCAAAGATGAAACTGAGGGGGGAAAAATAAACTCCCACAATAGATCTTTGCCACCTAACAACAAACTCAAAACATACTGAAGTATTTAACACTACACAAACAAACACAAGACTGCAACATACAGGACAGACACATGGTGTGCTTGCTGTGGTTCTAATCAAGGCCCTGTCCACCAAAACACTGAGCTGAAGGTTCTGTCACACATTATTTATTTATTTTCACCACCACCACATAATTCAGTTGTTAAATATTTCAATCCATGCCTATGTACATATTTATTTTCATTATACTTCACTCATAAATAATTCAGGTTGCTGCTCTTTCTTGCATTGTTACAGCACTATTCTGGGCTCCCAGCTATATCCTCTCTCTCCTTACACCGGTCCACTCCTTGACTGGCTTCTTTTGTTCGGAGGAAATCACTGTAGACCCCTTTCCTGTGATGCGTCTGTGTCCATGTTGAAAAAGAGTCTCTGTTTGGGTGGTCAAAGGCCAATGGGGACTGCGGGGAAACAGCCTATGACTGATATGTGTTCCAAAGTTAGGACTTGATCACGCTTCAGTCCACACAAAAATAAACACATCTACCAACAGCTTTGTATGGTTGTGCTTTTGGGAAAACTCTGCTTTTAGTTAATGACAGCGTGCTTACAATGTCAATATACTATGCAGGTAACATTTTACACTTTTTAGTGGAAGCCGGTGGATATGACGCCACAAACTCAAGGCTGACCTTTGTTGCAGTGTGACACACTTGATGATGCGGTATAAATAGATGTCCTTGGACTTTTTACGACAGCGTCACCGAACAGTGCACAGGCATAACATTATGACCTCCTGCGTAATATTGAACCGCGGGTCTGCATCGTGCCTTCAGAACAGTTGTGACTCATCACAGAGTGGACATGGGCCTGAAGGTGTCCTGTGGTGTCTGGTAACAGTGTGCTGTTAGTGGGGGGTCTTTGGGTACTCTGTGGATCAGACTTAGTCAAGTGCATCCCACAGATACTTGACTAATTTGAGATCTATTGAATTTGGACGCCAGGTCAACACCTTGCGCTGTTCTTCATGTGTTTTGAGTTTTTGTTTAGGTCGGGCTGCATCCTGCTGGGGATGGCTGCTGCCATCGAGGAGCGTCAATGGGGTAGGGGTGCCAGGACACCCTTCTCGTCAATCTCCACTCAACAACACAGCTGCTGCTAAGAACCAGAGATTCTTTCTCGTTTTTATTGATACCAATACCATTATCGATTCAACTTATCGATAACGGTATTGGTCAATGGATGCTCAAGCAACACAACAATTTGGCCGGACACGCTTAGCTGTTTTTGCCCAGCAGAAAACAGCTATCGTTTAGCAGAAGATATGTGAGAGCACATCCTGACAAGCGCATCAGCATCTGTGCCTCAGATCAGTCTTCTCAGTGGTTGGAAAGACACTGGGTAAAGGAATTGTTTTGACCTGCTGTTGGCTCAAGACAAAAAAGTAAAAATAAAAATAGGTGGGTCAAAAATCTACAAAAATGCCATGATAATAATGATGTATTTCATTGTGGACAAAAGCAGCGAACCAACCAATTAACTGGCAGCATCATTCAACAATCTATGCACCTAGCGAGGCTAAAGGTTTACTGCCATGCGCCGTGTATTTTTTTTTATTTTTTTTTTTTTATTGTTGTTGTTATTATTACTCAAATGAATACAGGCAAAAAAAAATAAAAAATACTTGCACTGCAATGTCATAAAAGGTCTATTTATTACAGAGGGGGTGAAAAAAAAAATCTTCCAAATGAGCCAGTTTAAATTCGTTACACTCTGCCGATCACCGGTTTCAATTTGCCGTTCAGGCAGGGCTTATGAGTTCGGCCCCTCAGCTGTCCCTCACACGCAGGCACAATCGGGCAGGATAAATGATGCAACAGATAAACAATAGCGGTGAAAAGCTGTCCAAGGAATAACCTCCATCACATTAAGGTGAAGACTAAAGAGTTTCCCCTGCAGGCTGTCCTTAGCCTCTCACACAGCTCGAAACGCAGGTGGTGGGGAGACGGCAGGGCTGCTGGGTCAGCAGTCGACGCTCACTGGTAAACAAATCCACGGCGAGGACGGGGGATAGAAAAAAAAAGAAAAAGGTGCTGACGGAGAAAATCGTGTGAGGAGGGAGGTAAAATCTGAGAATTCATGAGTGACTGGTACGCAGGAGCAGAAGGGCAAGAGAGGTGGAAAACACAGCTGGAAAAGGACGGAGAGAAAGCGGGTGAATTCAAGGAGACGGAGCGAGGACGGGCATATCTGTGGGAGCGGAAATGAGCTGAGCCACTAGTGTTTAGTCAGTCATTTGCTTATTGCCGCTGCAGAGGTTTAAAGACGACAGTGTGTGAAACACAGAGGACGTGCGTAACTGTTCACGAGACCGAGCACGAGGCAAAGTTTAGAGAAGGTGGGACGCAGTTTGGAGAAATGCATGTACGTGCAAGTCAGTACAAGATGGAGAGAAATGAGCCAAAGAATGAGTTTAATGCTTAAGTGTTTTAGTAAAGTGGATTAAGGTTCGTCCCTGAAGGGATTAGAAGATCAGAGCTGATGTCACATATGGGAAAATGGGCTTGACTCCTAATTAGAAACTGATTCAACGCACCTGATCCTGAAAGAGTTTTTTTTTTTTTTTTTGTTCTTGTTATGTAACAATTTAGTTCACATATTTTAAAAAAAGGTCCGAAAACACCATCTGTCACAGCAGATGTTATGGGTGGTACTGATTTTAGTTCTACAGCTTCAGTTGAGATTAGATCGTTCCCACTCAGAAAAAGTTAAAGCAAACATGTGATGGAGAAAGCATCCCGCATCCTTCACCTCTTGGGAGATATTATCAGACGAGACCCGGTTTTAGACGTTCCAGAAATGGCTTAAAGTTTGGTTGCTGTAGAGATTAACAAAAAAATAAAAATAAATAAAAAAACTTTCGTCAAGCTGTATTTTCAGTTCGTGGTGTGTGTTAGCTTAAGCCAGTGTCCAGTCAGGTCCAAAATGGCATATGTAGTTTGTAATAAATTGTACATAAAAACCAGATTTAGCCTCAGAGACTTCTCCCGTTGGCTCTTGGACTGCTGATCTTAAAGGTTTTTGCATTTTGGCCGTCACCATCTTGGTTATTTTGGAGTCAAAAAATGAAAATAATTGGATGAGAGGATGGAGCTGTAGAGTAGTGAGGTGTGGATCTGACAGAGAAACAGACCAGGCATGTCAATCAAGACACGAGAACAACCCCAGGACTAACCAGTGTTGACAGATATATGATAATTATCGTATTTATATGTATATATATGAGTTTGCCATTTGACTGACAGTAAATAAAACAGTATGAAGTAGTCAAACCTCTGTGTTTATTCCTTAGGTTACTGAAGTTCTATGCACATATAATAATAGCTTTGATTTTAAATGCACTGTCCTACAAAATACAATCATTTTATAGCACAGCGCGATATTTTTTTCATTTCCCATCTGGTAATACTGGGCCCAACATCTAACATCTACTTAATGAGATCAGATGTGAATTTAGCTAACGGCTAAAAAAAAAAGTCATTTTTATGCAATAGCTCCACACCGGCTTCCCTTTTTAAGACACAATGGCCTCACCCATCTTCTGAATACAAGACACTTCCACTCAATGATTTGATTTACAGTTACATACAATTTTCTCACATAAAGAAACGTCCTCGCCTTAGTTAAACCAAAATAGGTATAGCCACAGGGTTATGCTAATTAAATCCAGTGAAAATCATAGAAGCAGATGATAACACTACTACCACACAGAATTATGAAGCTTGTCCACTCCAGCTTAGCTAGTTAGATTACAGCAGCTCCTCCAGTTTAGGTTAGGTTACCAGTATAATAGCCTCTAGCCTCTATTATGTAGCAGCATGCCACCAGCTCTCGCAATACAAATTACATTTGTAGCCCATATTCAATTTATAACCCAGCGTTGGCCTCTTTATCTGCGCCATAACAACACATAACAAGAGCCTCGCGGCTAGGAGCGCTGGTCCCCTGTCAGTCAACATCAAAGGAATAGAAAATTGCAGTAAATGTCTTCTATGTAATCTTGGCACTTGCATCATATACATTCATCCTGTGGGCCTGATTGGACCCTCTGGCGGGACAGTTTTGGCCCGTAGACTGTATGTTTGACAGCTCTGGTATGTAGCTGATACTCATGGATACACAGGTGTCAAGATGATACGCTTAGCTGGATAAATTACTGTAGACAAAATCATCATCCTCAGGTTAAGGTTTCATTAATTCGGGAAGAGAGAAAAAAAAATTGACCCTAGACATTTTGTAGCTTCCCTGAAAGATGAACCTTCACAGAGTGCATCAGTTCATCTCAAAACCCATACAGGTGTGGAATAATCAATAATTTGAACAAAGCTCCCACTGTGGGGGTTTTTTTGTACGAGGATGGAGAATCAGTGTCCTGCAGTGTCTGTGTAGTCTGTGAAGCCGGACCACCTAGGGCTGAGCAGACTGCGTGCAGTCTTCTTTAATCTTTTACTGCTTCAGACACATAAAGATGGGATCTATCTGGAGCCTAAAATGGACTATCCAGGAAGGAAGATTTAAGGTGTTTTACCCTCCCTGCTGGAGCTCGGAGTCAAACGTCTGTTTCCTTGATCTCCCCAAACTGCTTTACAGACCGCCTTTTATTGCTTCCGCAAATTGTTTCCCATAGGTTATCCGGTCAAAGATGTTCATGCATAAAATTGTCCTTTCTTCATCTTTATTCATCGGCTGTTTCACTGTTTGGTTTCCTTGTGGAGGCAGTAAATCCCTCTTGAAAGCCTCTCTTTAAAAAAAAAAAAAACGGAAAGGAGAAAAGAAAATAACGGCAACAATTTGGTGTTCTAAGAATAGCTTTTTCACACGCACAAAAGTCAGCAAGATTTGATATTAGAAAAATGTTAAAGAAAACGCTCCTATTTGATTCTGTCTTCTGTGTTGTTATAAGACATCTGTGAATGTGCCTCTGTAAAGTCAATCTTTCCAGGCAAACAAACCTATTTATAACAATTCTATTCTACCGAAAGACAGAAAATGAAAGACATCTGCAGATTGTAAGAAAAGAAAAGAAACACACACGTATATTTACTTACAAAGCATACATTTAGCCTCATTCTTATGTCCTATGTCCTGCTTGCATCAGAGGTCATAACCTAATCACCAAGTCGTAATTAATACCGAGCGGACGGTGAGAGCTCTGAGACACTTCCAAATTAGCCTAAAAAAAAATAAAAAAGCCGCGGCCACATCCTTAGAGGAGAGCTTTACGACCTGATGGTTTTGGTGCTGTTGTTTTGTTTTTACTGTAACTTAGGAACGAAGAGGAACACACTCACACATGGATCTCATAGATCTCACGCAGCTGTCAAACCGCTGTCTCCTGACCGTATTTACGCTCGTGTAATTACTAAAGCCAGATGACAAGTCGCTGACAGATGGCAGATAGATGGGCTGTGCCCTTGAGTGCGGACAGTGCCCGCACGGCCTGTTCATCAAAAACATAATAACACCGTAGGTGGACGTTGCAGAGTCGTACGTACGAGTTTCAAGCCCAAGGACGCAGCGTAGTGTCGGGAGATCTCTCTAGTGACTCGGTGGCAATTACGCATTCAGCAGTGAAGAGAAATGCAAGTTTGAGCGTTCACACTATTTTCCCTCTGCAGGAGAGATATACCGCCGTAAGTGCCATAAATATATTGCCGCATACGTATTTCTGACAGCGACTTCCCACTTCTGGGAGCAGTTCAGTCAAAGCTTGTTGGGATAGAAAATTGAGGACTTTTCGGATGTTGCTGCCATCAATTCACGGCATAGTTTTCGCGTGAGGGAAGAGACGGAGGGGGAGGGGGGCAGTCATAACGTTATGTCATCTGTCAATAAAATGCTTTCCCCTCCATGCGGCTTTCAGCAGCATCTTATCCATAATGCAAATAGCATGTGGTGCTGACTGCAACTTTTAAGCTCTTTCACTTGAGGCCGGTGACAACAACAAACATCCCATGCAACTATTTTCGTCAGGTTCATTTGCAGACACACACTGTAACCATCAGGTCTGATCCGGGTAGCCCACGGTGACCCGCTCCAATTCGCTGCACGGCCGAGGTCATAAACCCTCCATAATTCCATCGCCGCTGTATTATTTCAGCTGCTACGTCCACTCGCAGGCCGAGCGGAGAAAGGCAGTTGACGTCGGCGTGCAGTAACAACAAAAGAGAGCATCAAAAAATCGCAAGTGCCGTGCCAAAAAAACACCGCCATCTCACCGCCATCTGTTTTGCCTCCGCATAGCTTTCATACTCGAGGCCGGAGATGGCGGCTTTCACTCGCGGTTGCCTAGCTGCTGCCTTTTTGTGATGCGACAAGCAGAAACAAAGTATCCTCGAAAATATGCCCGTAACTCATCTGCAGCTGCCAACACTTTGTCACCAGCCAGCGGAGGGACGCTGCACAAATCACAACACGGCAACTGGGCGATTTCAAGCATTCAGCCACTCGAGTCACCTGACGATGCCGCTGCCACACCGGCTCACGGCGTTCCAGCTCTCGAAGTGTTTCCGCCACATGTAGATTCAACGCAATTTAAAAGTCTGAAAACAAACATATTCAGAAATTGCTTTAGTCGTTATCAGTACACCATTAAGTGGGAAGTGGGAAGAAGGTCTGTCAGGCATGGCAGCGGCAAGGCTGTAATCTGTGATTTGTTGCATTATACAGATAATGACTAAATCAGCCATTTGGTTCTATTATCTCTTGAGGCCAAGGCAATGAAATGTTAACGAGCACACATGATTCTGCCTCTCATTATTTGCAGGCAATTGCAACCAAATATTTACTGGCGCGCTTTTAATTTCCTGCCTCGGTTTCAGTCACAGCTTACTAAAAGTTTAAACATCCGATTTTGTTTGATTCAGAATTAAACAAGGATTTGGAGCTGTTAAATATTTCTGATCACACAGAGACGCAAATTTAATTTTATGAGCTGAGAATGACAGGTAATTGAGTGCATTAGGAAAGAAATGCGTTATTTTTTGTTGAAAATCTCAGGACCTCAGCAAAGAACACGGGTTATCGTGATATAGATATAGTTAGCGTAGGACGTCTGTGTGCTGTGCTGTTCGTGTGTGGTGTGTGTGCGTGTGTGTGCGTGTGCGTGCGTGCGTATGTTCGGCAGAGGCCTCTGTACCCGTCATCCTGTCTCCAGAAGGATTTAATCTAGTCCCTCAGGCCTTGCGCTCAAAGGCAGTGACTGACAACTGGCAGGGGTGTGAGAGATATGCATGACTCAGTGTACTGTGAGCGTGAGTGTGTGTGTACGTGTGGACGTGCCGGTGGTCTGCATGGTACCGAATACCACCCGATTTACCGCGTCTGTCTGTTATGAATGATCTATAGTCCGTACATGACTGTGGATTACACGTGCACATGTATGCTGAGTATTAAACGTCCAGCAGCAGCGTACCTGCATACTCCTCCGCTCCAGTTATGCACGGCATGTGTGTTTCACAGCTTCGAGATTCCGGGCGATCCAGCTCGTGTGCAAGTATGGTTTCCTGCATTGAACTAAGAGTTAATTTTAACTTTAGAATGTTAAAACGTGCAAGAGATTGACTGTTCTCCTAGAGGAGAAAGCTAGGGAGCTAATAATAAAGTTAAGTAAGTTTGGTTTGTCCCACCAAACTCATCATGGTGATAGCCGACTTCGAACGCCAGCACTGAAAAAAGTCTAAGAATCTAAGAATATGTAATTTTAACATAATGAAACCTGTGATAATAACAACAATAAAACAAAGTTTGTCTCTTGACATGAATACAGTATGTTTTGCATTTGTCTACATTTGTTGAAAACACAAGTCATTTTGATTTTTTTTTTTCCATTAACAAGCTATACGTAAGTGGCTCAATAAATCTTCTTATGAAGACCCCCACTACACACAATTTGCTTGTTGTATTAACTCTGCTCCAACTGTGGCTCCAGTTCTGGGTAAATCCCACCAATCAATCCGCACCGCAAAAGAAGAAATTGGAAAAAGTGGGAGACTGGACTTTAAGGTAAGAATTAAGTAAATGTTAGTGATATAGTTACTGCAGCCTGCAGTTAATTACTGCAGGCTTTCGTGACTTATATTGTTATAGAAATGAATAAGTAAAATAACTGGAGACTCTTGATGTAATTTGGCTTCAAAAGACTTTTTATGTGAAACTAATGTCAATAAGTTGTTTAAAAATACTTAATTCAAGTTCAATTTCAAGCTAACGTTTGCAAATGACTGTAATTTAAAGTAAGCAGAGATGTGTTTTTTTCTTCTATGTAACATTAGCTTACAGAGCTAGCACCGGTTAGCCGTTAGCCAATGCGTTGATAAAAACACAGTGCTCTATCTACTTAAAAAAAGTACGTTTTTGCATCATTTTATCCTGTAGATCATAGGTCTTCAACAAGGGGTCTGTGACCCCCAGGGGTTCCGCACAGATACTGAAGGATGGTTGCAAAATCTTCGGTTATTTAGACATTTTTTATTTATTTTTTAATGATCTAATGGCTAAAATGATGCAAAAAGTTGACGTACTTTTTTTTTTTTTTAAAGTAGATGGAGCACTGTATTTTTGTCAGTGAGGTGAGCATCATTACTGGTATTTTCTTTTAAAACACATACAGTATGTTCACCTTCTTTAACTTGGAAACTTTTTGGGTTTTAGAAGATTACCCAACTGGAACGTGTAGCGTCCACTCAGCTGTCAGCGACAAATACTCACTCTAGGCACTATATATATGTACTATTCTTCAAAGCACTTCTCTGTCAAAAAAGTAGAGAATCTTGTTGGACGCATTGCTCAGCACAGAGCTGTCACGTGACTTCCAGAGAACTTCACATACTGCGTTACCGTCTTATATAGCTTGTTAGTGTGGATTTTGGTGGCAGGCCTAGGACATGCGATGAAAACTGAGCCATCTCCAGATGGCAACAACACAAAGTCCAACTACAGACCATGAAATGCATTTGAAAGCTCTGGAAAAAGCCAGTAGGTGATGTTTGAGTTAATTTTTTCAACCCTGCATATGATATTTGAATTGGCTATGATGTTAGTTTAGAGTAATTTCCAAATAGCTTTGCTGATTTAGATTAAAAACATGAGAATGCATACGAAGAGAAGAGAAATATATGGCAAGTTAAAATGTCAGGTCTCGGTCTTGGCATAATCAATAGGCTCTTTATTAAAAACACAAGTCCCCTGCTTTGCGCTGCATCACAGTTTATTGCTAGATGTACTTGTCACTGGAAGCCCCGTATAAAGATTGACATTTCATGTAAAGGCCTCACTGGTAATTATAACGGTGTACAGCTGCAGGCTAGTGTTGGCTAAAAGAGAGTTATCAAGCTCTGAGGCTGTGAATGGTCGCACTGTACGAACAGCGGTCTCGTATGTCAATCTACAGGGGGAGTACTGTTGCACCGCTAAGCCTTGTCATTGTTACAGTTGCTACCGTTGGACGCGGGACACACTTACAGTGCGCTGCTGGGCGCTTGTGCTTGTGTGTGTGTGCGTTCCCAGTGTGAACGACGCTGCAATGCAAACCATGCACGCACATGTCTATACCTTGTGCATGTGTCCGTATCAGTGTGTCCACGGTATTCTCTTTGCTGTCCTTTGTAAGAGTGTGTCAGCCTATGTGTCTTGGCTGAAGATCAGATCCTGCGCCGACAACAACAGGACCCCGGGTTTGGTGCCAAGTCACACAGTGCCCCCTAATTCCCCATAATCCACCCTGTCTCTGAGCAGGTGATCCTTGTGCTTCTTAGTGCGAGTGCATCTGCATGTCTCTGTTCCCCGTCCCATTCTGGTGACATCAGCAAATTGTGGCAACTCTCCCAGTGCTCATTTTCCCATCAGCCTGTCACTTATGACAGTAACTAGCAGGCTAATCCAGTTGCAGCCGCCGGTATCATCTTTGTCTCCCGCCAGGACGTTACAAGGGAAGATGAAAACAAGGCCACTGTGGTACTGCCATCAGTCAGCCTATCAGGTATTTTTATATCACAAGCGAACCACTGCTATATAATTCACCTATAGGTGTAGCAAGTAGGAACAGGCTGATGTATTTCACAAAGTGATCTATGTCGCATACAACATCAGAAGTGGCTAAGGTCATTTTGTAACACTGACACCTTTCTCATTCATTTCAGTACCTGGGTTTACGTGGAGCCAAATATTCCGATTACAATGTGTTTAGAAGCCCAAACCAATTGAAAAGGCTCAATTGGAATGAAACATCGGAATGTTCCGAACCCACCGAAAGTCATGTAAACGCTGAATCTGAATGAAGTCATGCTCCCTTCTGTCTTCACGTGCTCCGTCCTGACGTAAATGCGCAGTGACGTTCGAGTGACATTTCCTCAACTGGTCCACGGTGCCGTGGCAAAATAGATATATTGAACTGTTTAAAAGGTCCATCAAAAATGAATTGAAGCTGGGATGCACCAAAGTGTGGAACAAATTCGGAACAGAAAACCTTGAAGACCGGCTACTATACCGACTAACACAATAGCAAAAGTGGATATGACCCCACAAACTTCCTGAATCAAGCCATAGACGAGAGATCTCCATCTTTGATCAGTCACATGATGTTTTCATCAATCCGCGCATGTCGCACGCCTGTCAAAAGTACATGTAAACATCGGATCGGAATAGATCACCTCACATGTAAACAGTTGAATGTTACTGGATAGACATAAGTGGTGTAAGTCTTCTCCTCAGACACTTAACAAGAACATGAATACGTCCATATCCAAATATTTTGCACCATTCCTCTATTAAACCCTCAGAAAAGCATGTTCAGATTCAGGAATCATTCAATATCGGTCCTCCGTCCAGCAGAGCTGCACCATGGCTGCCAGAGGATGTGTTACATTACCTGAGATTTCTTTCCCTCTAAAACAATTCCAGATGTGTAAGGGAGACGCACATTCACATTCGTGAACGAGGCGCCCAGGCAAATACATGCGCTCAGACATATGTTCGTACTCCAGAAACCTCACGTAGACATCTGTTCGGCTGCGCGCGCTCGTCCAGGACACCACCACCATCTTTCCGCCCACAGACTGTAACATGCCCGCTGCATTTGTCAATCATTCCGTCGGTTATGCCGGGTTGTCAATCATCGCGCTAGCTGACCAGCCATCGCGGTGTGCAGCCAGAGTGAACACTGGCCCCCCTGCTGCACTCCAGCCTGAACTCCTCACCCCAACCATAATGCATTTGGCCTCCCTCCAACCTTCCTTCAGCCTCCCAGCTTTTACCTTTCTCTCTCTATTCACAACACCAGCATTTACGGACTCACGGATCCATCACTCAGGGTACTTTATGCACCCTCTGCCCTCCCCCATTTTGTACCCTCCCTGCATCCTTGTTTAGGCTCTTATCCAACTATTCCTGGTATTTAGCCTGAGTGACAGTGTTTAATAATGTGTTCAAGAATAAAAGGGCATTATTAAATGGGTGAAGGGGGGGGGGGCTGCTAAAAGGCCAGCTTTTAGGGCGGCCAGGTGAGGAAGCGTGTTTGTATTATAGGCACTCGTTCGAGGGTTGCAAATGGGTCACGCTGGCAGTAGCGTACGACAGCATGCCTGGGTGCGGACGTATAATTAAAAAACGGAACGCCCGGGAAGGTGTAATAGCTTGCCGCATTATTAGAGAACAATTATCTCAACAAATGGCCCCCCAGCGTTCTCTGACAGACAGGTCCGCCGCTGATGAATGCAACGGACGGCATACGAACGCGCTCCAGCCGCGATCCGGTGTGTAATTCTACGTGAAGTTAGCATTAGGCGAACACCACAAAAGGCATTACCGGCATGTCTAGGAATGTGCGCTGCGCGGCCGATCCTGGCCAATGATAAGACACCATCTGTTACCCATGAGTGAAACTGGTGGGCCGTCCACGTACACAGATGCATATACACACACCGCTCCCGTCACATCCAACGGCCTCCCTCTGCAGATTAGAAAGGGTCGCTCGGTTTTCCTCCTGTTATTGTAACGTCTTTCGGCGTCAGACGCCGCCCTTTCTTCCTCTCTTCGGTTTCTACCAGGGATTACGAGAGGTAATCGGGGTGAAGGGACGGCTTTAAACCACCCTCGCTCGTCTATGATTTTTAGGAGCACAGGGCCCCAGAACAGCAGCTACCCTTCTCCACCCTCCAGTTTTAATTTGATTGGATGTGCTAGCAGGGAAGCGGGAGGGACGTACCATGGGAGCGGAGGAGGAATGACAAGGGAAAGGAGAAATAAATATCATGTTGTATCATATTTTCTTCATGCTGTGTACGGTCCCCGTTGTTGTGCTTGGACGCGGTTCAGAGTGCGAGAGGGCCTGCCATGGGGCACTGCAACGAGGATAAGGTGACTCTGGCTTAGTAAAACGGCCACGGGATTGGATTTCCACAGAAAGCTTTTAAAAAGTGGCACTGCAATCTTTCTGACCTCACTACGGTTTAATTAAAGAGCAGGCGAGATGAATATCAGTCAAAACAAATGAAAGCGATACATTTTGAAAGACGTTTTTTTTTTTTCTTTACCCGCTCGCCTGCCACACGAAAGTGCAGCGGGGGGAAGCGTCCCTTCCAATAAAAGTCACTGATTTGTATTGTTCTGTTATCTGATAGTGAAATTCTGCCGACAAATGGCTGGCCAGTACCAGTCTGCGGCGAGTTTCTGTTGGAAATAACAATATGACTCATATCTGTGCTCGCTGCTGATATTTAAGAAGGCCTGCTTGCCAAATATGAGGATGGAGATGAAATATGAAAACAAATTAGGTTTTCCGTTCTTGGGCAGCCACATGTGAGAACATTAAACATAACACTAATAATGCATGACTGAAAGCCATACAAAACAACATTTTATTCTGTATTTTTACTTTGTCTTTCTAATGGCGAAGTACTTTCGAAAGATTCGCGGATATATCGTACTGGCTGCACCAGAACGTTTAACAGTGCAAGAGATCTTTGTGTGTCTCGTCTTGAGGTTTCGATCCAAATATTTCTGAACTCTCCATTGTTGTTGTCCGTAAATGTTTTCTTCCCACTAGATTTCGTGTTCAACCATAATCTCTCACCAGTCGATCTCAGAATCTCTAAACCTTCCTCACCTCGAAGTTGCTTCCAAGTCTTCTCCCATTACACGGAACTTCCCGTTTCCAGCTCCCGCTCCCCGGGGTGGCTGCTGCCATCGCCTTCTGACAGAGGCAACGCTAAGTAGGTGGGGCAACAAGAAGTTGGCTGAAAACTCCACCAGGAGGTCGGCAGGGAAGCAGCGGGAGTCTCACGCAGGCGGTACCCGTGAGAAAGCCGTGCGGATGCAGGGGAAGCAGTCAGGGGTCTCCAGATTTTATGGAACGATGCCAGGAGAGCCCTGGTGGGGGGTGTAATGAGAGAAGTCTGAGATGAGCTATTTAACAAGGAAGATGTCAGGTCTACTCATCCAGCCAACTCAAAAGATCTGCACGATGAATAAGTAATGTAGCCTGCTCTCATGAGTGAACGTTAAGTTATTTATGACGGTTATCAACCACTACGAACTGCAACCGCGGTAGAACTTTTTTTTTCGTGACCTGTATAAGTCTGTGACACAACTTAGCCTCTCTTTTCACCTCCGTTATCATTCGTGGCAGTCGCGTTTCCAATCACAATAACGTATTCAGCAGTTGGCCGACTAATTGTCATGAGTGCGCTTTTTGGATATGCGATGGGGGATCGTCTGCTTTTTTCTCGCTCAACGAAGACAAAGCGGTGAAATGAGCCTCGCAGTGTCAACAGCGCAGCCGTGTGTCCGGTTATCCCCCTGCAGTCTCCTACCCGAGGCCCTTGTCCTAAACAAACACGTTCGCAGTGAACTTGTCAAGTTAATCAAAAGAGAGGTGGGCTGAACCTGCCAAGTGTTTGACGTTGAGGCGTTGTCAGACTGTTGGCAGAAAACCCCCACACGGCTGCCTCACATCCAGTGTTTGCCGCCGATGAAGTCTGTGTGCTGTGGCGGGCACGCTATCGTTCCACTAGCCCAATGCCCACAAACCATCCTTCAGCCACTGACAAACACCAGCTTCGCGGTCCGGGGACGTCCCTTGGGGAAGGATCACATGTTGTGTCCTCACATTTGTCTTGTTCTGTTTCTGCTGCTCCTTTTTTTTTTTTTTTTCCCTCATTCCAGGTTTCCTGTTGGCCGCCATTATCTGTCTACCCAGGCACTGCGCTGCCCTCCGAAGTTTACCAGCTCACGCCACTTTGATGAAGCCGAAACAAACTGCAGCTTTCGCAAAACACACAGAAAACACACAATCCTGCTCAGTGACACCGTACATTAATAGTGACATGTATAACTGTGTGTTTGGATTTTTTTTTTTTTTGCTTTGCATGAGTTCGTGTGTGTCAGTTCCTGTTTCAGGAAATAGGGCAGGCTCGGCTCCATAATCCCCATGTCCGCCCCCGTCGCCCGTTAACCGCTGCTTTCTGTCCGAACTGGTTGGTTCTTTCCGTCACACTGCAGACATCTCAGCTGTCCCGCTCCTTCACTGTCAAGGTGCTAACAAACCATGAAAGGTGTCAATACGGAGCTCCTCTGATCAGGGTTTGGCTCGCACATGAAAGCCAGTTCGTGCATGTGTGCGCGCTTGGAGCTCGCACTCGGCCCCCGGAGCACCGTGCGTGACGGCCGGCCTGCGACTCTGCGAGGGGAAAACTGACGGCGGGCCAAACAGCTCGGTGCACTCAGGTTCTCAGCGGCCCACTCTCCGCGCGCAGATGTGAGCAATGCCTTGGCTCCGGCCAGCGCCGCGCTGATCCAAACCTGTGAATCTGATACCAATTAGCGGCGGCCTAATCATGTGCCTGCCGGCCCTGGCTTTTGTTAGGAAACGAAATAAAGAGTTGGAGAAATGTAAAAGAGAGAGCCAAAAAGGAGGGGAGCTGAAACAGAAAAAAAAAAATGGCCAGAAAGTGCAGAGAGAACAGCAGGGCCAAGAGATTGTTTGGAGAAGTGATCTGGCGGCAAGAGATTTAAATAGTCTTAATTTAATCTGTGAGGAAAATGCTCGCTGGCCTTCATCCGCAGGAACGAGTACGGGTATAACACGGTGGACACATCTGAAATGTTGGACGTGGAAGACTTTGCATTTGCTCCTCTGCCGGCCACATGTTAGCGTGGATTAACCACACCCGAAAAACTCACCACAATCTCCTAACAGACAGATGCAGATACACACAAATGGACACAAATGGGCGCAGAGGCTCACAGTCACTCACACGCATACAGATGCATCTCTGTCATTGTTCTCCTCTCGCAGGTGGAGCGTTGGCATTTAACCAGCGAGCGCTGCCCTGCTGAGCTCCCGGCAGATTTGCAGTTCATCAGAGGGTCATATCTCTCTCACTCTCTTCCTTCTATCCATTCATTACTCCGCTCCCAACAGCAGCTTCTGCCTAACCGAGGTAGTGCACTGCCCCCTAGTGGCGCTCGTCCGCAACTTAGCAAATAGCGTCGGTCGGCCCTGAAAATCTTTCAGCTAATTTGAACCAATAACCTCCCTGTGAACCCTGTGTCATTCAGAGTTCAGTGTGTCTGAGTTAACAGCTAAGCTTCTTTCCATTCTCTGATCATGCAGCCTGCACACGATGCCCGATACTCTAATTGATTTGAAAGCTTTTGTTTGTTCGTTTCAAAGCATCCCATCCTTTAGTGACGACGTCAGTGGAAGAAACAGGACACTGGTCCATATATTTAGTATCTATTTGTATTTTCCTTAAGGAATATGTCAATCTTATTTCCTTTTTATTTATTTCCGAATTTCCAGAGAGCATCTATAAAATTTGCTTTGTTTTAAAAAAAAATCTTTTACAAAATATGGTTAAAATGTGTGAATTTATGTTACTGCAAGATATTCCTTGGGTGCGTCAACTGTAGCTTAACTTTTGGGTTTAACTTTTTGTCTATGGTTTTTAAAAAGTGTGGGTACGTGCATTAGTGTATTGGTTAGATGTGCGTAATTCTTAGACTGGATGAATATCGCCTGTGCATGCTGAAGTCTTGTTTCTGTATGGATTTGTGCAGTATTTAACTTTTGCAAAGTGACTGTTTTATATCACTATTATTTTTTATTATTATTATTATTATTATCATTATTATCATACTTTACATTGTGACATAGGGATGTAGAGTCGTATGGCCAATATTCATTTTAGCTAAACCAAATCTTACTGTTTATCTTGACAAACAATCTGTACAGGCCTCTGAGAACGCAGGAAAATAAAATTACTCTGTTTTTAAGTCAGTTTAAGAATCAAAAGGAGTTCTCTCTGCTTTTAAATTCCTGGAAGTCTCCCCGTGCCAACGGGGCAGCTGTCAGGTTGTGTATCACACCAGAAAAATTACTGAGTGCACTCTTTGGAAGTGCAACTCGACGTGCATTTTTACATGACACAGATTTTGACCGCGAGTCATGCATTAATTTGTCATTTCTCATATAGAAATTCATGTTTCTGCATCCCTGTAGGCAACTTTAATTTGCAGCACAACACATCAGAGCTGGTTTTGGCTTAAAATCGTTTTTTAAAATCCATTAAGATAAATGCAAAAAGTTTTGTTTTTGCATTTACTTTTTACTTAACAAGTATTGTACTTACTTTAAATACTACTTACTATTTTTAAACACTGACTAGGAAACTTTATTTTGGGGTAAAATTATAATGCTCTCCAGTAGATATTAATATTTAATTTCTTATGTCATAAAAACATTTAAAAAATAAAGCAACATACACATACAGGTATATATATATATATACACAGTATGAATAGACATGACTGTGTATCCATTTGTGAAAAAAATCTAAAATACATTATTTTTTAACTGCTTTAAAATAATGTATAAAAATGTAAATACACACACATATAAATGTAAGTACTATAACTACGTAAATAGTTAGCAAATCAGTAAAAAAACAACAACAGCTATTCTGGGCTAATTAAAATAGCAATTCAAAAACTGATTTTAATTTCTGATGTAGCAGAAACACAGTATGTTGGGCAACAATTAAATAATTATTAAATAAGAATATTCTAAAACGGAAAAAGAAAGTCCAAAGAAAATGAGTAATATAACGAGCAAATAAAAGTACGTTAATATTTACGAATTAGCCCCTGTGCAGGTTTTTTTTTTTTTATTTCTATTTCTTTTTCAAGTTTTAACGAGTGACCTGACCTAGAAAACAAAATCTCTACTTTTCACTTTGAATTTGCAGGAACAGGTGTTTTGTTGGTAGTAGTTTGCTCTTCAACCCCATGTGTTATTTATGCTCTGTGGCACATCAGAACACAACAGGCCGGGCCTGTGTGTCAGTGTTTATCATTGTTTTGTTACTCCTGACATATACACACACATGACCGGCAGCGATCTGTAGTAGCAGAAACAAATGATGCACTGGAAACGCACACGGCTATTTACGGACAAAGGCAGAAAAAAAAAAAAAAAAAAAAATGGGCCACTGCCTCTCCGCGGCCTCCCTGACAGCATGTTCACATCACAACTGGTCTCTTTTAGTGGACGCTCTTATCTTAATGAGGCCCAATCCTTTGTTTAGCCCACAGTGGACCCACAGATAGGACTGTATTTAAATAGCCCCCACCCCCTGCTCCCCACGTTCCTCTTGTACCTTTGTTGGCTTGCTGCCTACAGTACACTGCATCAAGCCCGGACAAGGCTGCCTTCCCTGTCTGAACTTCGCAAGGCAGGATACATCAGTGTCAAAGTTGTCATCTATTCTTGGACTCAGACGCTGTTAGGGAAGATCTCTCTGCTTTTCTAGACGGATTGACAAAGAGATTTGGCACAACTGTCCCCCTCGGCCATCCCAATACATATTCAGGGAAAATAAGGCAGGCGAAACAGTGCAGCGCCGTGAAACACCAATGAAGCCAACTCTTTAAGTCATTCATGATGTTCCACATGGAGAGGAGTTTGTCAAATGCTATGTCTGTCTGCGTTTGCAGGGCTGACAAAAAGAGACTGCGGGGGATGAAGATCAAGAGACCAGTCAACACTGTACAGAATGGCAGAGGTCAGGAAAAGGCTACAGAGGCTCTTCTGACTTTTGCTGTGACTCCGGAGGCCCGGAGGAGTTCCTCAGTGGCCGCGCAAAGATCACCCATGTAACTAGGTCACAGAGTCATGCATTAGAAAGGCGGGGAGCTCCATGTCATTGCTTGCGCATGTGTTGAAAGTCAACACTAAGACTATGACCCCACCGCCCACTCATCCCAGCCCTCTGCAGAGCACCTTTCTCGGCAAATGCTGGCTGAAGGCTGGAGCAAACAACTCCTCCTGTTTATTCTCAGGCAATGCAACACAGATTTTAATCTGGTCGCAAGGGAAAACATAAATACCTCTTTGCGCAAGGAGAGCGCACAGACATGCGTGAGGGGCCTCGCTGTCTTTGTTCGGGGCGGTTATGTCCGAGGGTGGGAGCAGCACTTGACTTTCCAGCTGCACAGCCTCGTTTTCAAAACGTCACGGCTAAATGATCAGGTAGCACGTAAAGTTTACCCGCATTAAAAAGTTTGAATCTGAGGGAACTTCTCTCTGTTAACCGTGGATTGAGTTATGAGCGCAGTAAAATAATGGTAGAATATGAAATGGAAATTCTATATTTAAAGCTCGGTACATAATTCTGTAGCGAGAATTCCTGACATTTTAATACACAATGGGGATAACGCGCATAAAAAGTTGGGTTGTTAAGATACGGGTACGGGTATGAGTAGCAGTGGCATGTGTTAGACCTTAAAAAAGAAAAATGGATGTGACAAACATTAAACAATAAAAAGATTCAAAGTAATTTATAGCAGCACAAACTAGCATTTTGTCACATATACAATTGCGTTTCATTGGAATTTAAAATATTCAATCATTTCATTTATCTTATCTTATAATATTCTTTTTTTTCTGTTATTATTTTCCTTTTGAAGCGGATTGCCTTACCATACACCTTAGTATTAATTAATTATGCAGTTGCTCATGCTAAAATAACAAAAAATGTTGTAAATGAAAAACTAACCGCAATTGTGAAGTAAAAAATATAATATGCAATATAGTTCAATTTAATAGTTATGAATATATTAAAAGCTTGTATGTCTATCCATTATAGAATATAAAGTCAAATGTATTTGACTGTTCAGGTAAACGCTAACAGTATATTGTATAATATAGATATGTATCACATTTTACAGCTCATAATGATCGGTTTCCCCAACTATGCATCATTTATTTACATTTATTACACATAAAATTTGCATATTACAGTAATTATACATTAGATTTAATGTTGGTTTAAATCAGTTAGATAGACCAAAATGTAGACCTTTTTCAATTCACTTTACTACAGCTTCCAGAGAGGTCTGGAAAAAACCTAAAAGCATTTCTTCCAGCAGTAATTCGGTCTGACCTCAGGGACAGATAACCAAAGCAGCTCCTGAGGCCATAAAAAGTAATTTCAACCAAGGATTTTAACAATATATGGGCCCCTATAAGCCTCATACAGGCACAGAAGGAACTAGTAAATGTCTACATACAAAGTGAATACAAGAAGATACAGGAGAACCAAAGGTAAAAGCCAAGAGTCCGTGTTTTACAGTCTGTGATTAACATAACAGAAACCCCAAGATTGGAATGCAGATAATATAAAATTTACCTCTGTACGTTAAATAGCAGAGCAACTAAAGGCACATTTGATAAATGAAAACCAGACTCAACATGGTCTGCGTTCCAAGTTTACATGTGCATTCAAGATTTTTTAATAAAATCAGTTAAATGAAGCCGATACCATGTCAAATATGTTTATTGTATAATTTTATAATATCTAAGTTTAATAATTGGAAAAAAATGAGCACGGTCAAATTATAACACATACTACTGTTATTGCATGTTAACACTTTTATAAGATATATTAAAATTAAAGCTGCAACTAGAAATGCATAAATAAAGTAAAGATTTTAAATTATGAAATCAACTGTGTGTTCGCTTTGCAGAGAAGCAGTTTCTCTCGCAAGCTCAACCTCTAAACATATTCTCAGTTAAATAGTTTCCTTGCCTCGTATCAACTTCGGTTTGTGTCTTAGACTTGTTCCACACCATTTAACTCACAAAAAATAAAATCTGCAACCTGACAGATTCCCTATTAAATATTTACAAAGATGCTCAGAGGAACATGTTTCTAGTGTTAGTCAAAAATGTATTTTCTGCAGGAGTTTGGGTTAACGAGGGATATTATGAAAGCACTTTTAATTCAAGAGATTCCTAAATATTTCACTGGAACTGTTTGTTTAATGTGAATCTAGGTTCATAAATATGGCTTTCAGGCCTCAGACTCTAAAAAGACACTATTAACCCTAAAGAAGGCCTACACGTTATAGAACAACAACAATACAGGAACTTCCAGGCATACATGTACTTTTAACCATTTGTACCTGCCTGACAATCTCCCTTCTGCCCAAGCACTGACAGAAAAATAAATAGCTGGGGAGGGACTCTGCATTTGATTATTATTATTTTTTTAGAGCAGCCACACAGCAAGTAGTAAATTTATTGGACACGAATGTGTACAAAGTGCAATTTCGAACATTCACTTAGCTTGTTAGCAATGATACACTCTTAACACACAGGGAGTTAAGGTTACAGATATTAATCTGGTACTCCACCGCAGACATTAATTTCAGAATATCTGCTCTTTTTCTTTCTGAACTACTAACTCCTACACTTGATAGCTAGCTAGGTTACTGGCAGTCATGCTAAGCCGTGACACACTATAACTCATAGCTCAGTTTAGCTAATATTCATTTGACTTTGATTTTTTTTGAGTGTGTGCATGCATTGATTATGCGTATATTTCAATTCAAATGTAATTTACTGATTGACTAGTTATTTAAACTTTTAAAAATACCAAAACCAAGATAATTACTCTCATAGTTGATACCTAGCGAAGCTGTTAGAAATTATGTACTCTAACTTATTGGTAGCTACAATATTGGTAAATTAATTAATTAATCTGATTTCAGAGTGCGTGTTTTTCCCCTAATAAATTACTTACTGGATAACTACATTCAAAACCGTTTATTAATTTACTAGCTATTTAAACATTTAAAAATATGAAAGTCAAGATGTCTACTCTCAGAGTTATCTAGGTTGTTAGAGGTGCTCTGTGACTGATAAGTAGCTACAATTATTATTAACTTCACATTCACCTAGCGTGTTAATGCATGTGGTTTTTGGTTGTTTTTTTGTAGCTCAGACTAGCTAAAATGTATGTGACACCAATATAGCCAATATTATGTGTTGTGGTGTTACTAATGTATACAATAATAACCTTCAATGCGGTTTACTGATTGATTAATTATTTAAACATTTAAAAACACCAACATGAGTACTCTTTTATTTGATAGCAAGTTATTCTGTTAGCTATAGTGCACTGTAGCTTATAGCTAAAGTTAGCTAAAATTTATTTGGCACTACTTTACCCCATGTTTTTGTGATGAAATACTCTGTTAGCGATAGGTATTTTTGTTTTAATAACTCAATTGAACTGCAGTACTTTATTAACGAAAGCCTGTTAGCTTTAATGCCATGCAACTCATAGCTAGCTATGAGTTAGCTATGACACCCTGGAACTTTTTTTCACATTTGCACATGGTTGTTTGGTTACTGGTTATAATTTCTTTTGTAAATTCATTTAATTTAATGACAGTTAAATTTTTTTGTATTCACTTATATTGTGAATATTTTGTATATAGCATATTGTGTTTTTTTCTATTTTTATTTGTTATTGTTTATTTTCCTTTTCTTTGTTATATATTGTATATGGTGTCCAGTGCCTATGCATTACTGTGCAACTGCGTATCTATCATATTTTATGGCTTCGTATTATGTGCATACAATACTACATTCAATAGCGATTAGCAACTTAAACATTTAAAAACGTTTACTGTCACAGCTGATAGCTAGCTAGGCTGTAAGTGATATTGTGTGTTACTAATGTGTACAATAACTACACACAATGCATCCTCATCTTAAACATTTGGAAATGAAAACATACAGATGTTTACTCTTACAAATGTTAGCTCGCAAGGCTGTTAGCAATAGCTCAAATTACCTAATGTTCATTTGGCACAAATATTACAGATATTAATATTAGCGTGTGTGATTTTTGTCCTTAAAAAATAAATACTCAGAGAATATTTTGTGCCATTCATTGACTGGTTATTTAAACATTTAAGATTACAAACACCAAGATAATGACTCAAGCTAGCTAGGTTGTTGATGCCTTGTATAGGTGGCTAATGTTAGCTAATATTAATTTGGCACTGACATAGTAGACATGTCTGCTTTTTCTCTTTCTCTCTACTTAAAACTAATACTTAAAACTAGTGATCCACTATTTATTCGGGTGTCAATAATGTGTACAACAACACAATATTAACGCAGTTAATTTAATAAATAGTTACTTAAGCACTAACAAATACAAGATGGATACTACGGCCTAGCCAACGGTAAAGTCTTCACTTATCAGGCCAATTTACTAGTCTGTACCTTACCAGTTTACCTCAAGATACCACTATTTGTTTTTTAAATTATTATTTTTTCTTTTTTTTTTAAGACAAGGAATAAATGTATAAATACAGCCACCCTCCAAGATGAATAGTGAAATTCATATTAGATTCTTAAAATAAAACATGGGAGAAGCAACAGCTTTTGATTGAATAAAATAAAAATATTATATTATAAATAATTTAACTTAGGTAAACTGAATATTTCTGAAATCTTGACCACAGCCCTAATTCGAAGAGGATTTTGCCAGACAAACTAAACTGTCCAAATTAACAGTAAAGTCCAGTTACATATAAACAGATTACCAGAGAATTTTTGATTACAAGGGATCAACTTTTCCTATTTCTTGGAATTAGTACTGATGTCATAAGCCTTGTACTTAACAGTGTTCCACCGTAGCACCATAACACTCACAAACAAAGAGTATTTATTTTTTCATATATTTAACCAGTGTTATACAAGCAGTTCTTTTTCAAACTGAGACCCTCCCAACACGGAAAAATACCTTTAACAAAGGGGCAGAAGATTGGGATTAGAAAGGACAGGCCACACAGAGACATGGGGCATGAGTCACAGATAAGGGACAAACAGTGGAAGAAGAGTTGGGACAACAACAATGTTCACTGGAGCAGCAGTTGTTGTGACAGTCTGAGAAGTAAACAAGGATGAACTCACAGATTTGAATGGGATTTCATGGGAAGGAAGTCGTCACAGTCTCTCATAATCCGTCCTTGTTTGATTGTGTCTAAAACCACTGCACAAAACCCTTACACACCATGAATACTGGAGAACAATATTAAGTTGGAAAGAAATCCAAAATGGAGAGTGGGAGAAATTGTTGTTGTGTTATTAAACCATTTGTCCGTGGTAAATTTGTCTGTCAAAGTTTGGAGAGGGGTTACCGGGAGGCCACAGCAGGGTGGGTGCTACGCTGTTTTAATTGGGTGGCATTTGTCTTGGCACTGCTCTGGTGTCACTACGGTGTCCTGGCACCACATGAGAGCAACACTCATACTGTAGTGTTTTTTAATTTGACACGACATTAATTGGCTTGACAGCGAGTCCTCTGTGTAAGGCTATTCAGACCAATTGCCCTTTGCTGCATCAGCTGTGTCGCTGAACGTCCAGCACCCTTCACACCTCACTGTGGCCGTACAAAGGCAGAGAGGTCGCAGGTGAAAGCTGTGAGCGGGCAGGCGAGGGAAGAACAAGGGAGAGGAGGGTGGGAGGGGTGGGGGTGGTGGGGGTGAAAAGAAGCGAAGAAGTGGGGAGTCCCACGGCTGGGTCAGGAGTTCAGAGCTGGAGTTTGTCACCTGCTCGGCTTGGCAAGCTTTCCTCCTGAGGAGAAGCAAGGCGAAAGTCCCCCACACCCCCCTCCTACACACCCCAATTCTGTCTCCATCTACCTCCCTCTAATTGGATTTAATGAGTGATTTAACAACACAGCTCTGCCCAATCAAATCAAACTGCTACTGTCCACCGCGGTTAATCCCGGGTCACTCCTTTGCATGGCAAGCATGTTTCAGCCTCCTCCTGCTGCACATTCTGCCTCCCTCACCCTCGTGTCCCTTTCTCTTAACGTCTACCATGTCTGACACAGAATAAGCTGAGAAACGCCTTGTCCAAAAGATTGGTTGCATTCGAAAAATTATGTCCTCGAGCATTTGTTGTTGAGATCAGAGTGTCATGCACCTGCAGGTAAAAAGAATTCTGATCTCTGGCCCCTCAACTAAACTCAGCACGTTGAGGTTCCCGTTATCTTTTCTTTCTTTTAGCTTTTAGGGTTTTTTGGTTTGCTCAGTTCACGGTGCCATACCGAGCAATAAGAGGGTGGGAAACGAGTTCCTATGAGAACCTTAACTTCTTCTTCTCTTGCCCTCGTTTATAAATCTGTTTCTTATAAAGCGGGTTTAGATTACATTCTCAATCCTAATTAACCACCATGTTCGTTCAACTCTTCAGAGTTTTGGACACTTTCGAATAAATCTGTTTCAGCTTACACAAATGCGCAAAACTCTCCTTGTAAATTGCGTGTTCCCAGAAAAACATTTAATATTTCTGTGGTCTGCAGTGGACTGCGAGAGGATTTAAAGCCAGAACAAATAGAAATGAAAATAGGAAACACTGCAACATGATTTGCACCGAGGTTAGATGTAATATAAAGAATATGTGAGCTGAAGTAGGCGGGGTGAAAATTAAGGTATTGTCCGTAAAGCACAAAAAAGCTAGTCAGACGCTACCGTCTACTGTACATGTTGCCATCTTCTACATCTGCAGTTACTCCATATTTGGTGACCTTTCTTTATGTACAAAACTCAGGTACAATGCAACCATCTCACAATGCTGCAATATTTATGACGCATATTCAAAAAGACTGGCACATGCAACACGCGTAGAATTTTTTCAATTATATACTTGTTGCTTTAACTGGGGAGCTAGACCGCATCCGCATTCTGCAAGTGGTGGCCTCTATGAAGAACAGGTCCGGCTGAGAGAGATTTGTCAGTGCATATTGGCAAAGCTGCTTCTCAACTTACAATGCCAGAAGCAGCTTAATTATTAGGTCAAAGAAGAAAGGCCTAGGAGCTTAGGGGGTGAAAGAGTCTTTGTTTGGGGGTGTCATTGCACATGCACACAGTATTATTTTCATAAAGCGTCCTAATCCACAACAACAACACCACAACACGCAGACGGCACCATGAAGCATTTTTTTTACACCTCATTTTATACAACACAAGTAAATTACTATAATTATTATTACTATTATTATTTTATTTAATATATTTTGGCTTGTAAATTGATTACAGGTTTTATACAAGCGATAACCTTACCCTGATTTAAATATACAGCACTATGGCTTGACCTTTCGTTCGTGACGTACGAAAACTATTTTTCCTGCAAATGCATCTTGATGTGTAATCAAGTAATAATTTCTAGTTCGTTCATGAGGAATCCCCTGACGATTATTGAGCTGAAAAACAAAACAGAGCAGAACATAATCCATGCTGACGGGTTTACAAAACCCTCTACGTACAAAAAAAAAAAAAAATATGCCAGAATAAGTGAGGATGCACCTTTTCTACGCGAAAAGACTTTCTTGGCAGACTAAAAGTCGAAGCAGAACAAGTATACAGTGAATCTATTGCGCCCTGAGGGTAAAACATGAATGAACTCTTAACTTATGGAGGAATGTGTATGCAGTTCCATATGTTCCCATCTTTAAACTATGCTCCAGTTCATGCTATGAAGCAAACATCTGCACTGTGCGGCTATTATCTCACTGTAGTGGTTACGACTGAATATTTAATGCCCTCTCTTGCAGCCACCGCGTCAACAGAAGTCAATCTCACAGGCCTGGAAAGTCATACCAATGCATGCTTTACCGCAGGAGCCTTCATTGTAACTGACATCCAGCTGCACTAATAAATAAAATGATATTTGCGTGCACATATATTATGTGTTCCTGTAAGATCTCTGGTACAAGCTTTAATCCTTACGCCATCCACCGTATCTCTCATTTTATTCTGTTTTCACTCATCTCTCTTTTTTGTTTTTTTTTTCCCCTAGCTCCCGTTTCCATCCACCCTCCCCAAGTTTGCCCGATTCCGCCTCGGTTCAGCGGCAGGGCACTGGGTCACGGCACTGGCTTGATTTTCACACTGTTCCCTCAACTGAGCGCCACATCAAGTTAATCAGGGTTAACAATTGCGGCGGTGCCTTGCTGAGCAGGGCTCCCACCGGCTTAGCGTGGCCGGGCTCTGGTGATACAGATGGGCTAGTAATCTCTTCTTCTAAGAGCATGAGGGGACACGGGCCAGGGCAGAGGTAGACTGTCGGACAAGTGTGGGCGTGCGGGAATTGCGGTCCAACCAAGTGTGGCATAAACTCACATTGACCCCGAAATAAGAACATTTATGTTAAATCTGAATAAATAAATAAATAAATAATTAGTATATGAGGAACGAAAAACGGGGAAAACAGTGCTGTGATGAAAGGCACAACTTGTTTTCACAGGGTTTCAAAATGGACAAAATGGAAATGTGATGATATATGACATACACTGATCAGGCATAATATTATGATCACGTTCCTCATATTGTGTAGGTCTCCCTTGTGCACTCAAAGCAGTTGTGAGTCATCAGAGAATGGACATGGGCCTTCTGAGGGCATTATGTTAGTGGGGCCTTTAGATCCTATGGGTTGGGGGGAGGGGCCTCTGTGGATCAGGCTTGTTCCAGTTTATCCCATAGATACTTGATCAGTTTGGGATCTAGTGAATTTGGAGGCCAGGTCAGCTTCTTGTGCTGTTCTTCAGGTTTTTCCAAAACCATCAAGGAGTGTCATTGCTATGGGGTAGGGGTGCCTGGTCTGGTCTAGGTGGGTGGTACATGTCTACGAATGGCAGGTCCAAACATTTCCCGGCAGAATGTTCACAATCACAAGATGGTCAATGTCCTACTGTCGGTGGTTTTAATGATGTGGCTGACCAATGTACACATGTACAGTGCCCAAAACAGAAGTGGTTACAATGCCAAAGGTTGAGAAGTCCATCAGAATTGCAAATCCAAAGTTTGTGGATCAAAGAGAGGATCTTAGAATAAAGGCTCCAGTACCGAGGATGAGAGGAGCGTGACCCATTCGGAATAAAAAAACAGAAGTCTGTTTGATAGCAGCTGTGTAGCTTGCACAACACAGCCCAGGGTGCCCCAGCTACGGGCTACGCAGACTTAATTATTCATTCAGTCAGAAGAAGCATTACACAACCGTGCTCGTCCGATAGGGCCAATGAAGAAGAAGAAGAAGAAGAAACACTCTCTTCTACTCACACGGCCCCAGGTGACAGAAGTGGAGCTCAATGGCGGCGCAGTTTCTTATAGCGAGCAAATAAAATAAAAGTCTGCACATGACCTTTTAAACTAAATAAACTAGGTTGGAGTCTTAACTCTTGCATGAGCTTGTCTTGCATTTTTACCCTTTGCTAAAGCAGACCTTCCGTCTACCACTTTGCTTCACCCACTTCTTTCTATAACCGCCGCGCGTTCGCAATGTGTCGCACCTCTCCGGAGTGACACATGTATTATTAACACGGGATTCAAGTGCTATCCCTGCAGGGACACTCAGGAGACTTTCACAGGTTTCTGTCGGTGCCACCCTTTTGATTTGGCCGCGGCGGGGACGTTTTTTCTTTTTCTTTTATTTTGCGCAAACATTAGGAATCCGTGACACCAGCTCAGAAAGTGAATATTTCATGCGTTTGGCAACTCAGAAGTTACCAACGTGGAACGTGAGAGCACTCCCATCCCATTTATTGCCCATCTCGACTAGCCTCGTGAAAGTTTCAGCATCACGTTGTGAGGGTATTGCTCTTCAAACACGAAGTTGTCACACGGAGCGGGAAAGCGTCTTGTGAAGTGCACGTGAAAGGACAACAACAAAAAAAAAAGAAAGAGATGTACGGGAAAAGCGGGCGCCGATGCTACCGCATGTAAAATATTCACGTTGGGCTAAGCTGCAGTGACCCGCCAAGGCTCCTGAGTCACAGTGCACGGTCTCAACGCCGTGCCAACCCGGTTTGTGATCAGGAGGACTTGGGAATGAAAAAAATAAACAGTAATGCTCTACTAAACTCCAATTGCCCCCGTTGTCATTTTAGGTCGAGGGAAACACAGTTCACCAAAAGTTCACGTCCATTATCATCCCCGAATTCGGCTTTATATGCCTCAAACCCCCGCAACTGGTGTGGAAAGAGGAGGAGCGATCTCGCCGAATCTACCCCGACAATCGTTGATACGGCACACAACGTGATTTGCACTTCTGACCTTGATACGCGGGGTCGTTGTTCGGTCAGACTGCCGCTGCAGGCCAACTGTGTTTGAGGATTGTGTGTGCGAATTTGTGTGTGTGTGTGCGCGTGTGGGAGGGTGTGATAGATGGGAGGAGGTGGGGGGTGCAGTTAAGTTGGAAAAAAACTCAAAATATCTCCCGACGCTGTGTCATAACATTTCCGAGTCGACCCCGCCCAACACCGAAACGGGTTCAGCTAGAGTTCACAGCGGAAGCCACGCCCCTTCGCCATCACGTCACCGAGCTGGTCAGCTCGGCCTCGTTTCTTGGCGAGGTTCACAGCGACCTCCAGTGGGGCCAAGACCACTGGTTGTAAGCTTCAAAAATACTCTGCTTTAAAGTTGGTACTGGGCTGAAATCTATAACCAGTTAACAATCTTGTTAGTTTTATTAGTGGGATTCCTTAATTGGCGGAATTTTTGTTTTTAAGAGATGTAAAATAATATACTGCTGCTCATGAAGTTGGATTTATTTATTTATTTTTTTACGTATTCCAATGAATTGATTGTAATTGATTGACGGTAATGATTATAATAATGCGTGTGCACGAAAAAGAATAAAAAGGGGAATTTGTCTGAAAAACTATATGGGCAAAAGTGTTTAACTGAACATGCAGACTTGACTAATAATCAGTTCTTTATTTGTTCAATAGAATTCATTCTGCATTGCCTATAATGCTGCTAATAATGTGAAATTATCAAAAGACACGAAGAAAAATAATGTTTTAATAATAATAATGATCTTATTACATTTGTGTTTGTCCTGTGTGATTTGCTTGGCCTTTGCTTTTTATTTTATTTTTTTTCCAATTTATTTTGTACATTTGAAGTAATTTGAGCTTTATTTAATTTGTAATACGTGATCCAAAAAATGAAAAATAGCAATAAAAAAAAGAAAAATGTTGACATTTTATTTTAGTAACACAACTATATTTAAAAGCAAGACCATTTTACACATTCGTTGTGGAAAAATTGGATATTTATTTTATGAACATGAGCTAACACAGTGTCAAAAAGCATTCATAATATTGTAGTGTTTTATAAATTACTTTTTTTTTTACAAACAAAACCTGCTTATTAAACAATTAAATCAATGTAAAACTATTAAATTAATCTAATTTAATTATATATATTTTTTTAAAAATGGACTGAAATAATTTATGTTTATTCGACTTAATGTCAGGAAAAGAAGGATTATTATTTATTTTTCTTACTTTTAAGTAATTTCACCACAACACTGACAGCAGCACAGTAAACATTCATATGAGCTGTTGGTTTTGTTTAAATAGATTTGTGATTAATTTTCAATCTGAGGTCAGATGTATTCATTTGTTTCTGTTTGTAGGCCTCTAATGTGATCATCATGTGCACATTAAATTAAATTAAATGCACAAAATGTATATTTCCACAGGGCGAAGGGGCCCTTTTGGTCCACTCTCACAATTACTGTGCACACATTTAATGATTCTTGAGAGGATAAAATGAAACACAAGCCAATGAATAGAGTAGAGGTTTATCTTTTATGTTTAGAGACAAAAAATACAAAAGGTAATAATGTACATGTTAGAAAACGACAAGAATCGAATAAATACATGCATTATAAATAATGAATAAATAAGTCTCAGTGTTTTGTGTATTTTTGGTTCTTGTGAGTGTAAACCCAGAACAAATAATAAAGATACAACAGAAACGGATAATTTGACATCGTCAAAAACGAAATTAAAATGAAAATAAAACAAAACAGTTCCTATATTGCCACTTAAAGCATTAAAAAAAAATGTGTGACAAACTCGTTAATAAACCCAATTTTCCCTCAATGTGTTTCCGTACTGAGGTCACGTGCACAAACACTGGGCTGCTCATAAGTAATGAGGACGTATCGCTTCAGGAAAAAGAGCAAGGGCGCCCACATGTGGTGACAATACAGACTGCGTTACAATCGAAAAGACGTGTGTATTTCACTGCTTCTTTAAAAGCAGGAAACATCTTATTGCTTAAATGTAAAGACGATTAGCCAACTTAAGTTAGCGAATTCCACTGAATCTAAGTGTGTGTAGAATTTATCAGCTGAGACACGATGCTGTGATGAAATTTATGACAATTTTACCCTAAAAAAAACAACACATATACATGTTTCCCAGAGATTTTCATTGAGGTTGAATACAACGTTAAAACACTTTCATCAATTTGGTGAGATGCGTTCAAGGTCTGCTACCTTGACAACTCTGCCTCTAGACCAACACGGAGACCATCTGATAGTTTGAGATTCCCCCTGCAGGGTTGCCAACAAAGAGGTCAGCAGAGCTCATGTTTAGAACGGTTTGCCATAAAAAAAAAAAAAAAGTATTGTCGGCTGATGGCACAACAGCTAAACAACAGAAGCGAACTTAATCGACAGACATTTAATTATACTGCATGAGCAAATAGAACGCACAATACACCATGTGGATTCAGAGGATGGAAACAACTTCCTTCCAACTATTATTTATCCGTTATCAGCCGGATTCTATATTTCCATGGGAAATATACCTTACATATAACACGTCATAGCAGTCCTTTGATCAGCCTCTGCCCGGAAAAAGTCCAACTTTTGGGAACTGTGTTGACAATGAGACACAGACACTGGTCCGGATGCAGAGAAGCCGACCTTTGAAGGACTGAAGGTGCAGGACGGGGAACTCCTATTGAGCTCTGACAAAGATTTAAAAAAAAAAAAAAAAAAAAAGGAATTGCATGTAAGACCAATATTTACTTTGTGTCACACTCGCTAAAGGCTGGTAAATTTAAAGTTACCAAATTTCTTTGAATAAATAATAAAGTCCGGGCCTACAATAGTGTTGTATGAATATGGTAAAACTCAGCCTGTATTACACACGTCAGGTTTGTTCACGGCTGTACATTCAACACTTACTCTTCCCGTGTGAACCACCTGCAGATTTAACCCCGCTGTATCGACTCGTCCGTCTGCTCCTCTGCAGCGGGTTCCACCAGCCGGTTATACGAGAAAGCCAGCATCATCTGTAGCGGACGCAGATAATGTTTGATCTGTGTTAATATGCTCTGAAGGGCAGGGCAGGCAAATAATGGATTCCGATCTCGTATTTCATAATTCAACAACTTATATCAAAGATTCGTTTTCCTCTGGTACAGCAAGGCTGCTGTCATTCAGGGATGTGACCGAGCAAACAGCACCACAAAAAAACTATTGAAAAGTGAAAATAGGATTACAGTGAAAGAATGTTCCACAAAATATATTTTAGCACAAGGCCACAATCTGCGCGCTTTTCTTTACAACTGCACATCTGATCTACTTTACTCTTGGCAGGGGAATTTCTAAGGACACAATTAAACATCGCGTTTGGATTAGTAGGCATCTGGTTTAAGTTTAAAGTATTTTCTTAAATAAAGCTGCAACTGGCACAAAGTGACACGTTGTTGGATGCAGTCGCATTTGACTGAAGTACGGCGCAATGTCAGCGGGATGCAGCTCGGTGGATGCTGCTCATTAAATCTTTTGCAGGTTGTTTCAATACGGTTTTTCCAGAAAGCTGCAAGCGGCAAGCACATTTTCAACAGGCACAGCTGTTCAAAAGGAAAAAAAAAACGGTCGGACCTTTGTAGATGAAGCACTGTTCTTTACTGTCTATCCCGAAAACTGACTTGGAGTGTAGTAATTGCTTCAACACTTTTAAATAGTTTAATGCTGTGAGCGCTGAAGCGCCTATATAATAGGTTTCAGAAATAAACAGCAATCTTCATAGCAAGAATAATGCTTTAAGGTTCCTATCTGTGCACGAAGGACTTTGCATCCCTTGTTTGGACGTACACTCCCTGAGTCAGTCTCTCCAAAGACACGTACCCAGGTTCTGTTTTCCTCTTTTTTCCGGGATAGTGGAAACATTTGTTTGCTGTGCTCTGGTTTGCCCACGCTTCATTACAGGCATTACAAGCTTTTTGTTATGCCTGTTTGTTCCCGAATCCAAAATGAGCTGCTGGCTATAGATGTCTGCTTCAATCTCCTTTTCCTTATTTTAAGCCGTTCTTGTGGTTTGTTTGTTTCTTATTTGTTCCAATTAGATTATTACTGCAAATAAAATGGAAGCACAAGGACATGCAAAATGACACAAATTGTAGGGCCACAGTTTTAACCACAGGATGTGCGCTGTCTTGGGCAATGAGGGCAAGTTAAAACATATGTGCTGTTTTCATCCATACAGGCTTTGGGTGAAAGAGGGTGTCGCATGTATGAAAAATATGTCAAACTAGAAATAAAATTAGTACACATTTGTTTTGATACTATAGGTGATCATGACCAAGATTGGCATAAATTGTAAAAAAAAAAAGATGGACGTGGAGCTCCCCCTGGTGGCTTGCTGCAGCACAGTCATAAACTCACCTCAATTAAAACACTAAAGTATACATCAAACAAATGTAGGTAGTTAATATAAAGCTGGTGCATGCTCAAGTGTCCATTTTTATGATTAGTTTAGTTTTAGTTCTAACTTAATAGTTTGTTGTATCACTATAAAAACAGGATGTGAAATCATTATGAGTAACAGTTGCTCCGTAAAGTGGCCCCATAGGAGCATCAATTGGAATAAACAAATAAATAAATAAAGTGTATAACCCAACATTTACCTAGAATTCTAGCCTCAGCTTGACCAATGCAAGAAAGAAGTGGCACTTTTTCCATATTAAAATACAGTCTATGTGGCATGGAGACAAGGTTCCCTTTTCATGGCTTTTCTCTGTTAGTCTAATTTCCTTTTGCTTACCGTCAACAGTGCCAGCAGTCCCATCATCACCCCCATCATGATGTACATGTTCTCGGTAAGACCACCAGCCCACAGAGGGCCCAGGATGGTAGCTAGTCCGCCGACCGAGCGTCGTACTCCCTGACTGAAACCTGTGGTACCAATAAGGAGGCAGATGTGAGAGGTGGACCCACAAAAAAATAAATAAAAAATACCAGGTACTGGGATTGAAACGTTCATTACATATCAGCAACAATAAATTTAGACAAGCACAACTGCTTATGAAACAATACAAATAAGCTGCAAGAAAAAAAAATCCAATTTAGAGCCTTTGCTTTTCCACTAGATGGTGCCATTACTCACCTTGTGTTTTCTCAGACGTGACTTTAGAGAAAAGGGAAACCTGAGCAACGGCTACAAACGGTAAACCCAAAACCTGTAAAAATACTCCAATGATGAACTCCGTTAGCTCCCATGCATAACCACCTACAGAAAACACAAAGTTTAAAAAAATAAGAGCAAATGAAAAATATTGTATTGGTAAGCAAGACAAAATTTCTGAGGATGCCTACTGGTATATCCATTAGTTTGCTTGTAATATGCCGCATACATTTTTATGTAGACTTCTGTATATTATATACAAAAAATAATGGTAACTGTTTACCTGCTCAATAGAATAGATTCTGCATTACCTCACTTATGAAAAACGCACTCACGGGAGTTAGGCTGTGTCTAACGGAGTGTTTTATGTGACAGTTACTAGCGTTACTGTTAACTTTACAAAGAGCTGGTCGTGAAAGGGCTCTGACCTAGCGGGTTAGCCAGGAAGACTAGGCACCAGACGCAGGAGACGTTGCAGATGCTCAGACCAATGGCCAGGACGACCCGTTCCGCCACGTGGCTGCTCAGCCAGCGCACGAACAGGAAGCCGGCGATCACCACCACGCCGCCCAGACAGTACATCACGCTGTTCTCCAGTTCGCCAAAGTTGAAATATTTCTGAGTCAGCGGGGTCACCATGGTCTGAGGAGGAAACAGTTGAGTGCCATTAAGTGCCGCGATCTCCACCCCAGTTTTATGTTTGCGTCAGTGTGCCTTTAGTGCACCTCCAGCGCTGTCTGATTGAAGAGGGTGATGAACTGAGCAGCCAGCAACACGACCACCTCCTCTCTCAGGAACTCTGATGGAGTGAGTGAAGGAGACAAAAAAAAATACAAATTAATACTGCACAGATACGTTCTTCTCAGCGCAAGATAAAATATCAAGTTCAGGATAAATTAAAAAGCCTGTGAGAGTCTGTGCATTGCACCTACCTCGGCATAAGCTGGACTTCTTTAAGGGACTGGAAGCCTCATGGGTTTCCGGCGTCGCGGGAGACGACAGTGGAGAAACGTGATTCGAGATGTTGTTAAAGGCAGCGGACGAGTGGTTCTTGGAAACCACCACTGAGCCATAGGACCCCACCAGCTCCTGGGACACTATTAGCGGCTTTTCTTCTTCGTCGCTGTCTTCCTCACCTTCCGTGAGCCCTTGCGCATTCTCCTCCTCCCTGCTCTTGCTGTCTAAACTATTCTTGGCTTTCCCCTTCTCCAGGGGCGCGAGGTCCCAGTACATGAAGACCACCGCCAGTTGAAGGAGAAGCCACAGAAGACACATGAACAGCTGCAAAGAGTGGAAGACGTAAGTTACGGCTTCAGTCTGGTGGGGAAGAAGTTGCCTTCTTACCGTGCACAACAACATATTTGGATCCTTACCCCTGGCGCAGTATATTTGTTGACTACAAAAGGACCCACGTGGAAATCACATAACCTCAGAAAGATGTTAAATGCTGGACCTAAACACAGAGTTATAACATGTATTTTATATCAATCATTCTGACCAGTCTTTCTACATAATTTAGCTAAGGGGAAAATAAAACAAATCATTATGAGTCACTGAATTAAAAACGAATAATCATGATCAGAGCACACACCAATCAGAAGGCCTGCTTGTCTGCATGCCATGACAGCAGCAAATACAGTGGCACGGTCGTCTGGGGCAGTGATTCTGGTCAGGAAGCCAAATATGGAGGAGCTGGCGCCTGCACCAATGCCTAAAAAAAAAACAACAACAACAAAAAAAAAAAAAACACCTCACATCAGGAGATTAAATTAAGCTATAACCCAGAGCTCTGAGTTAAGTTAGAGAGGATGTAAATTCATATAAATTCAATCAAATCAAACCAAACCCTTTCATACAATAAAAATGCAACACAAAGTGCGTCACAAAATAAAAAACATACAGCGGTATTACAGCAATCAATGAAAAACCCGTCCCTCCCACGCCAACATATAGACCCACAGTAAGAAAAGGACAAAAACAGGCCATGGATACAATAATGATTAAATATATACAAATATGTAAAGAATTAGAAAATTAAAAGTTTAGGATTTAAAGGCAAAAATTTAAAGACTTAATGACTTTAACTAAATGAAAAAAGTTAAAAAGTCAGATTAAAAAGATGAGTCTTGAGCCTCCTTTTAAAAATATCAATATCAACAAGTCTCTGCAGCCCTGATGTTCTCTGGCAGACTATTCCATAATTTAAAGGCCTTAATGAAGGCCTGAACGCAGCCTCCCCGTGGGTTTCAGATCCAACTTCGGGGATGATTAAAAGGCCGGTGCCAGAGGACATCAGGGTCCACGAGGGTTGATGTGATAAAAGCGGGTCAGATTGAGACATTTCAAAACTAATAAAAGAACTTTAAATTTAATCCCGAAATGCACGGGGAGCCAATGCAGTGATTTTTAAACCGATACAACGTGCGCCCGCTCTCTGGTCCTCATCAGCACACGTGCAGCTGAGTTCTGTAGTAGCTGCAGACCAGAGATGGTCTTGTTGGGAAGACCAGAGAGCAGGGCATTACAATAGCCCAAATGACAACAGATAAAAGCATGCATCAGCACCTCTGTGTTCACACATATCACACATACACCGATCAGCCAAAACATTAAAACCAAGTAACATTGACAACAATGACGTTTTTGGACCTGGCTTTGGTGTGGATGTTACTTACACATGTTCCACCCACCTAAACCCCTAAACTTATGTTTTCCAACTCTTAAAGCTGGAAAACATATGAAAGAGTTTAATTTTAACCATGTACCAACCAAATATCAACATTTATATATATTTTTTGGTTTAAAACCTTTAAAACCATTAAATACCAAGGAGCAGTTCCAGAGTTCCAATTCATTTATTTTGAGTATTTAATCTGGTTTAGCCAGGGGTCTTCAAAAGGAAATAGAATATTAACCTATCCCTTATCCCTTTACCAAAATATGTTAGATCCACGGTAATGTGTATTTAAAGAAATTTCAATTTGTGGGGAGAAATTAAAAAAGATTTAAAAAAATGTCAAATCAACCAAGACATTTTGTGACCACCCCCAGAAAGTACTGACAGTAACAGCGCTACTCACCTGCCACCAATCTGCTGGACAGTAGGAGCCATTTGGAGTAGCCCATGAAGTACATTAAATTACCTGGACAGCAAAAAGAATAAGTAGACAAATAAAGCAGTGATGACAATCATAGACTCCACATACACAAAATTCACATCAAAATTTAAAAGTGTTCTGGGGAACATTTGAGAGGCTTTGAGAGTATTCGATGTGAGCTTAAACTTGTAAGTCTCTCGTATGTAGGCAAGAATGAGCATGAGCGTTAACATGTGAGAAGGGTAGGCTCACCAACTATCTCGAAAATGTTGGACAACAAGATGATCTTCTTTGTGGTCCTCGTTCTGTCGGACCAGTGGCCAAAGAGCGGCCCGGACAGGAGGCCACTCAGGCTGAACGCTGACAGGGTCAAACCCAGGAAGTATGGTGCTGCATCTAAGGTCTGCAGGTACCTCCATATTGTGGGTAATATCACAGCTGAGTAGAGAGAAAAAAAAAAAAAAAAAAAAAAACAGTGAAGGAAATTCTTTTCAAGTTTTATCTGGGTCTACTTTTGTCTGCCATCATATAATAGACTTGAAAACATCCAACTTGAACGCACGATGTTACAGTGAACCCTGTGACGGCTGTTATATAGAGAGCTAAACATACTTCACCTCCGCTGAACTGCCTGTACGTCAGCATAATCACTTAGACTGCGTTACTATGGCATCTCGCCGATGTTTATTGCAGCCCTGTGACTCCCGGGAGGCGACATTCATCACATGCTCACTGAAAATGGTGCAGCATCTCTGGTGGAAAGTTTTGACTCAAACTGTTAATATTTATCTTGATGACCAGACATTTATGGTAAACTAAACTGCACAGACAATGTATAACAGGCACCCAGTGACAGATAACACGTGTCTGTATAGTTTTGCGGACGCACGATTTAAAACTGGAAGTGGTCGCGCTTCATCCCGATCCAAACGAGGATCCTGAGACACAGCGAGATGAAGAGGAAACAGGACGTGCTGTGATTTACTTGTGCAACTTATCAGGTTGGTCAAATTATGCTGTGGGATGCAGCCGTTTAAAAACACTGACTTTTGTTTTTGGCCGCCTACAGATTTGGCTCCATTTCCCCGTCCTTGCTCTTGAGCCTCATTCTCAAATAGACAAAGGACAGCACTGAGCAAATACAATCTAAATTCAATAATTGGGTCAGCTGACACACATGACAGCAGAGTCTCACAGAATTCCAGAAAAAAAATGACTGCTCAGATTATCTTGTCATCTGGGGGGAGTAGTTTAATCACCCTGATAGTTGTGTGGATGCTTTTTTGTCAGGGTGTCTGAGAAATTACACCGAATCCTGTAACAAAAACCATACTGAATCTGAATCCTGAATCACATTGCCAAAGAATGACTGCGTCCTAGGCCTCAAACTCAGTTCCACAGAACTGTGTCAAACATGCAAAAGATAAAGCTGGATAGTGTACATAGTGACCACTGGGAAAGTGCTTCGAATAGTGGCTTACTAGTTAGTGGTATTCGCAAAAAAAAAAAAGAGTTAACCACGTTCCCAAATTAAATAGTAACCACACCTGATAGATTAGTCTGTTTGGTTACTGGCTACACCTAGGTAACCAACCTTTAAGCCCAACTGCATATCATCTTACGGCACCTCTTTCACAAGTTTTTAGGCTCTGATTTCTGCGATGGATCTTGAGATAATTTGCAGTTATTGATGCTTTATGCTTTATAAATAATTCTGAATAATTTCCACCCTTCTTTCAGTAATGCATTTTTGGGCCATAAAGTATTTATTCAACATTTTTAAAGAACAGCTCAGCGGCAATGATTTGTGCAGATTCAGTTAAGTGAACATGCAATGGAGAAGTTAAGTGGTTTTTACCTCAATATGGGAGGTTTGACTTAAAGGTTTGGTCAGATATTATTTCCTACATTCTTTTACAAAGAAACAGAAAATAAAACATATAGCACACTCTAAAGTCAAGACAAGGAGCCTGTGTGACACTAAGAACTGTTAGGGACAAAAGCGCACTTGGGGAATGATTTGTTTATCTCCCAACAACATGCAATGGAATGTGCGCTACAGCAGTGGCTGTCAAAAATAAATAAATCAGAAAAAAACTCACCGTATTCCACACCGCTGAGAAGAAATATGAGTCCTATTGTGAAGAACGTCAGCTTCTTTTTTCGCCGATAATCCATAATGTTCGCCTGCTGTGACCTTTATGACTTCTCGCTGCTCGTTCCCATCCCACTGGTCTTCTAGCTCGAAGTAATCCCGAGTGCGGTGCTTCCAATTAGAGCCGACCGTGCAGCCACACAACGAGAATGTCAGCGAGCGGCAGGGAAATGTTTCGAAGAAGAAGCGCACATTCTTGCAACGAACCAAACAGGGTGTGTGCACGGCGCCAGTTTGGATTTCGTAAAGTTGTTTACTCACAAGGAAGGTAAAAACGCTTGCAGCCAGATTCGCTCCAGCTCAAATCGTCGCACCGGGGCTGCACCTGCGCAGTTCAGCCCGACCTACATCACTTCCGGTGGTCCACACTAACACCTTGCCAGTCTCAGCTCCCCACTCGGTAACACATTTAAAAATGGATGGATGTAAAGGCCTGTTCGCACGTGACTGGTTTTGTGCGTTTTTTACTTTTTCCAAGACTTTTGGGTGTTTTTTTTTTTTTTTTTTTTTTTACTGTGGCATTGCACTGCGTTACTTTGGCATCTGGCATCACCGATGTTTATTGCAACCCTGTGACTCCCGGGAGGTGACATTTATCACTGCTTTTTAAAGATGGTGAAACATCACTAATGGAAATAATGTTTCAGTCAAACATTTACCTTGATGACCAGACACGTGTGGTAAACTATAACATCTTTCCCATAACAGATGTGCTTATGGCGTTTTGTTGGCTTATGTGATGTTAAAACTATAGGACGGCCATTTTTTAATAATAGTGGAGGTCGTCTGCGAACTGAAACCGTCCAAATCGTCCATATTTTGTAAAGTAAAAATTACATTGCAAATTATCAAGGTGTATACAGGAATGCAGTACCTTTTTAAGACTTTTTCCCAAGATATTTTTTGATATCTCACTGCCACTTTGAATTGTAACCACTGACACCAGTTTACGATAAAGACTATAGACCACCATCATACAACAGAATTCAAAAAGGCTGGGAGAAGAAACAGTTTTATCCAGTGCAAATCTCTGTGATTTGGGGGTGCATTTTTACTTTTTCAAGACTTTTGTTTGATTCGCAGCTTTTTTCTGAGTCTTGTCACTTAAGAATTATGAAGGGTGTGCTATTATTCAAAGTCTGCATGTAAAGTCGAGATGTTGCCGACACATTCACCCATTGATAAGGATGAAATCATTTAATCAAGCATGAATGTAATCATCCGCAAAGGTGGGCTGACTTAAATACAGCCAGGTAGTTTGTAACTTCTTCCCGGGGTAAATAGTAGCAAAAATATAGATTTTATTATCCGTTATAGTTTGCAAAGTAACTAAGGCTGCCAAAAAGTGTAAGCTGTCCTCTGACATGCAGTGGGGTGAGGCGGAAAGTAGCAGAGACATAATTATGGACAGTAAAACAGGTTAATGCGCCACATGATGCACAGACGGAGGGAGGTAATTTGAATGAATCACAGGACATCCCCCGGGTAAAACTAATCCTGAGAAAATAGGGTTTCACACTTTGACTTGTCAGACTGTGTATTCTGGTGCACAACCATGTAATAATTATGCCATTTTTTAAAAAAAGCCACTGGAGTTTGAACTTGACATTCTATAATAATAATGATAATAACACAATAATAATATTAAAGCGATAACCATCTTCCATCCGTCTGACTTTAATGGGAGGGGCCTCTGTGGACCAGGTGTGTTTCAGTACATCCCACAGATGCTCAATCACTCCGGGTTATCTAGGAAGTTTGTAGGCCTATTTCCCAGGCTTTAGGGGTGTGACAGGACTGGTATGGGGCGGACATGGTTGCTCAATACGGTCTGGCCACTGACCCAAACACAACTTTCAACTGGGGCACACATGAGACATGAATACCAGGACCAAAGGTTTCCAAGCAGAACATTGCATTATGACAAGATGATCGACGTCAACCATCAGTGGTTTAAATATTTTTCCTGATTAGTGTAAATAGACTTCACAAGTTGTTATACCAAATAAGAAGCCATGGTTATCTGAAATTTAGAATAGAATTGCACTGAAAGACTTACCCTGACCATTACCTGGGGGAAATGTGGACAAAAGGTCCACAGTAGGAGTATGTCAGAGTCCCTAACCACTCCAGATCTAATCATGGTGAAAGGCTCTTACACTCAAGTGCAACCTAAAACACTCCAATATTGCTTTGCGATATGTCAACAAATCAAACAAAACCTACAGAAGCAGCGGCTGCAATACCAAATCAGTGCTACTGGCTTATTAAAAACACACAGCATGTCATGCTGGTCCTTCTGGGATTTCCAGCACACAGCTGGTACATTCGTCACCACATTCTAATGTATTTAAGGCTTTCTGTTCATGTGTCAGCAGTCTGAGAGTCTCTGGCACTGCCCGTGCTCATCCTGTGACATGAATTACAATGACACTGAGAGGCCTGTTTTGCGTACAAAAACTGTCTTTTTGCCCTTTAATTCTATTTGCCGTCTACTGAGTGTTCACATTTTAGTTTGCAGACATGTCGAACAGTTGTCCATGGCAACAAAGTTACTTAGCAACTTAGCAGTCTGTCCAGTCAACACCACAAAACGAACATGTTTTGTTACAGTTCGCTCATACAAGCGAAACTGTAAAAGTATGGCTACAATCTGCAAAAAAAGGTAGCGTTCCCATTATAAATCATCATCAGCGTAAGGTTTTCATTGTAAATGTAATTAAAACCCCCAAACCACTGACTAGTAAACTGCAGCAGCTTTTTTAAAAAAACTTCTCCGAACCTCTTTACTCTAGCAAAGAGCTTGCTAATTTTGTTACAGTCTCATTAAACCATTAAACATAAGCAGCTGATAATAGAGGGAAATAGAGATACACATGCCAAAACAAAGTATGATTCAACATGACTGACCATTTATAAATCATGTTGTATAAAAGAAATCTTTATTTACAGTTTGCCAGCAGTTGCAGCAGTTCTTGCGTGTTACAGTCTTTAGTCCATCTCTTTTGAGTCAAATGGAATAAAAAAACTAAATATGTTTTCTACCGTCCCCATGTACTCTGTGTCTGTTTGTGCTCCAGATTTGGGAATTGGACTATTTTCGGCACCCAGTTCAGTGTGACTTTCAAGGTTGACTGCAGCAGTGGTAGAAACCAGGTGGGCGGGTGAGCACAGCTCGGTTTTAGAAAGCCAGCTTCTTCATGAGGAGGTAGACCCTCGAGTCCACCTCAAAGCCGTGAAGGTTGTTGGCGTCTCCCTGCAGCCTCATGAGGAGGCCTCCATAAGACACATAGGCTGAGCTGAAAGGAAGAGGACGTTGATGGAATAGTTTTAAAAGTCTGAAATAATCACCAACCCGCAGATCTACTCCAGCAGTTTGTGATTTACATTTAAATATATTACACAGGTCACATGAGTATTTGCAGAGAACTGTGCAGTAATGAGAATTCACTTACAGACGTGTGGCAGCTTCAGTTGACGTCTCATCTCCCTCAATCTTGTAAACCTTCCCATACATTACATAATCAAACTGGTCTGCTCTGGAAATGTAAACAAAGTGAAATGATAAAGCAAAATTGAATCATCAAAAAATATATATTTGCATAAAAATATAAAGTGAATCACCTTGATGGCCGATCATCCTGAGGATTGTACTCTCCATCATCTGGTGTTCCATCTTCATATAACGTACTGGCTATAACCAGTCTGAATTTGTCACCTTAATATCAAAAAAACAAACAAAAATAAGATTATCATTGTGCACCGGCATTAGAAAACAAAAGTCACTGAAACATTGACAACCACTATGCAACCTTTCACAAACGTCTGGAACATTAACCTCACTTTTGCAAAGTTCACTTTTTATTATAACAAAGTATTAAAAATAACTGATTATGGACAAAACCGACCTGTACGCCACAGCCAATATTTTAGATAAACTACACAAAGATAAACAAGAGCAAAAAGGTAACATTCTTACCAAGATCAACAGGATAGATCTGAATGTTCACATCCAAGATGAGGTCCATCTTGAAAGACTCACTTTCACAATGTAGACGAGAGACTGCAGAAAAAAAAATGGGGTGTTGCCCAGTTGTTAAATTACAATTTTAAATTGAAAGACAGTAAGTAAAAACCATGCTGGATACATAAACAAATGTATATGGTCTAGATGACTGCACTGACAAGACACTTTAGCTAAATGTTTTATTTACTGTATATTTTATATATAAATTTTACATCTACCTCATACTTATTTTATTTTATTCTTACGTCTTGTTCATATATGTCTTTTTTCCTTATCTCATGACTTCTTGGACAAAACTATTTCCCTGTGGAAATCAATAAAGTGATCTTGAATCGTGAATACAAACACATTGCTCAAAAGACAGAATGTAGAACGACAAAAATATAGATAATTGTAGCTACACTGATAAATGATTGCTTCCAAGAAACAATAAGCATTCATTTGGAGTCGTTTTCACTCCGTTTTGTTGGCTGCTTGGATTTCCAACAAGAAAAGCAACGTTAAGACTGATAAATGCTGAACTGTACTTGACCACTACAGTAGAAGAAATCAGACACCGTTACAATCGTAGACTGCATAATTACAATATACAAGGACTGGCTGCTCCAGTCCATCATCAATCACTACATTTCACACACCTCTGTCAAACTTCTTGCCATCTGGATCGATGTCCTTCACATCAAAGATATCCTCAAACAGGATGCCAGCCATCTCTGCGCCAGTCTAAGAACTTAAAAAAGGGAAAACATACGAGTTAACAAATAAAATTAGGTGGTGTTGAAATAAGTCACCTGCAGTAAACATCATGACTAAGCGTTGTGTGTAACTCTTGACAATGTATCTCACAAAGCTACTCCTGAACTCTTGTTAACTTAAGTTATAAGGTCTACAACCTATGCAGCCTATTTGGGCTAGCCGTTAGCTTTAGCACGACAAATCGTCCAGCTTACCTCAAATAAGATGAAGATCTTTATATTATACTGTGAACACAATGGCGCCGCGGTAACTCAATTTCGCTCCGGGTAAACGAAAGCTTCGTGTAGAGGATAGGTATCTTATTAGCCTAAAAGTTCATTCATTATTATTTGAAACCAACTGTACCGCGCAGGAACAATGTGCTCAACCTCCGACACGAGAAGTACTTCCGGTTGAAAATGCGAAAGCCGTAGATATTAAAGTAAAAGTTACATATGGAAAAACTAGACGGATAAAAAAATTAATTTCTGACTATGTAAAAAGTAAACTGTATTATAAAAAATAAAACAGATATAGCGGTGTATTTTACGTTAAAACATCATTAGAATTAGACTTAGAAAGGAAACGCTCTTAAAAAACAAAAGTCAAAAGAAAGATAAAATAAAATAAGATTAAAATAAAATAAAATAGTATAGTAAGTATCAACTGCTTAAATAAAATAGAAAATTGTGTAAGCAAAAAATGTACAGAATTATCAATCACAAACAAGGCGATACGATTTCTTTGGCTCGTTGCATGGCAACAAACATTTAACAAAAAATATATATACAAATATCACAAATGTCTCTTTCTAGTCTCTAAGAAATAAGACTAAATAAAGAAGAAATTGTCACTTGGCGTATACAGTTTAAAGAACGTGGTTGTCGTTATTTACGACATTTGCATCTACTTTCCAGCCCCATCGATTCGGTTGCTAGGTGTTTTTTTTAGCGTCCTCTCTGTGTACGGTTGCTAAGCTAATGGCTAGCTACCAGACTTAAAGTGCTAATTAACACCACAAATCATTGCGAAAAATGGACTTTATAAGTTTCAGCTTTGGATAAATATATGGGAAGGCTTATAGAGGTATTTCTACCAAGTAAATGATGCACGAATGGGGTAAGAATGTTGTTGATCGCCTCTCATGTTGTCACAAACGTTAGCCGTCGAGCTAGCTTGACTTGTCTTCGCTGATATTAATGTTAACGGTTGACCTTTCTTGCTACTTTACCTGAATTTTAGGCAAATAAAAAACTTGTAAAATCAACTGCATCGTAGCAAAAACATCGCGAGTGCAATAATTGCATATGACAATTTATTGCCCCATGTGTCAATCTTATTTTTGCAGACCACAGAATATGCTCACTGGACTTGTATGTATGAGAGAAGAAGTTTTTGCATAAGTAGGTGTTTTAAAGGTTTTGGGCTCTCACATGAATTCCAGGGAGGCAGCCAAGATGGGAGACATCTTGGCAACTGAGGCCGATCTTCTTGGGATGATCAAGGAGGTAACAGATTCAAATTTTGTTGAACGAATAATAATAATAATAATAAAAAGTTCATTAAATATTGTGTTTTTAAAATGTTGCTATCAACTGTCTGTCTGTGGTATAGCATGTTATGGACAGATTTGTCAACACAATATGTGCTGAAAATGTCCACTCTCTTTCGGTTAAGGTGAAGTTCACTTGTACTTCTGTCTTTTTTGTAGTATCTTAAATTTGAGGAATTTGAGGAGACCGTTCACAGTTTTGACAAAGAGTGCAAAAACAAAGGCAAGCTCGTCTCAAAACCCAGAGGAAGCACTCTCAGAGACTCAAAGACTCGTGTCATAGAGGTAAATAATACAATTTCTACAACCTGTTGTTCCTTTGATTATTTGTGGAAGTAGCAAGTGGTGATGGGCATGAAAAGTAGTGAAAAGTGGAAACAGTTTCACTAGTTAGTCTGCAGTTGATGTGGATGTTCGCAGTCATCCCGTTTATGGGTACAAACGGTTTTAGTAGTGTGAAACTCTTCAGCGCACAAAAAACAAAAACAAATCATTTATCTATGAAAACAGGATTTTTTTTTCAGTTTATATTTTTCATTTTTTATAATATAATAATTGTAAGGCAAGTTTGCAGTAAATTATCATTGGTGGTGGATGACATAATCTCCAGAGTGTGTTTTTTTTTTACCATACACACTCCTCTGTCCTCTGTAAATGTGACTTTTCTAGAAAGACCTCCTTAGCTCGTTTGATGACGGGGACCACAAGGTGTTCTTTGAACTGTGGGAAGAGAATATTCCCACCGAAGTCAAAGATGAAGAGACTGAGGCCCAGAGCCTGGAGTTCTACCTTCACATTCACTTTACCATCTACCCGCTAAGGAGGCACCCAGGAAGACACGTAAGTAGATCTCAGGCTTCTTTCTTGAAAAAGATAAATAAACAATGAGATCATTCCCTGCAGTTTTTCAAAATGTCCACTAAGCTGCGCCACAGAGTTTTATTCACTATCAGATCTTGTCTTTGCCCTGCTGAAGTAATGATTTCTAACCTCAGCGCTGTATCGATTACTGCGTAGGCCGTTGCGAATTGAGGATATATTAATATGGATCTAAAGGTAAGAAAGGACCACTTCTTTAGTTTTTAGTCTTCTGCTGTTCATACATTATTTAATCATTTTAAATTTACTTGATAAGGTTTTTCTATTCATTTGACATAAAATCATATCCCAACTCTACCTCCAGGACCGAGCTGAGTTTGAGGAGAGGATTTCCTACTTCAAGCAGTACCTGGAAACTCGGGGAGCTGCACTGTGCCAGACCACAGAGTTTTTGCCTTACTATGCTCTGCCGTTCGTTCCCAACCCCACTGTCCACCCCTCGTTTAAAGATCTTTTCCAGGTGCGCAGATGTCATGTATTAGTTACATCAAGCAAAAATATCACTGAATACCATTCTAAATTTAAATGTTGTTTCCCCCCCCTCAATGTACCCAATGATGGGTATTTAGGATTCCTGGATGCCTCAGCTGAAAGGGAAGCTGGAGCAGTTCCTGTCAGTAACACTAAAGCCGTCCAACAGCCCAAGACTGATGACTTTATATGTATCCTTTTATCATGACTCGCTCACAATTCAGTGCTGGGAAAACCATCAGCGTGCAATTACAAAAATAGTATTTTCTTTCCTTATTATTTTGCTCTTGCACAAGTAGCAATTCTGACAGGTGGGCATTTATCTCTTAACACTGACTAGAGTTAATTTATTATTGAAATATCATTTTAACCACAAAATACTTCAAATCAAAATAAGCCAAATAGTTTCCAAACCCTGTGGTTTGGCTTCCATTCTTGCACATACATGAAACTAAACCGCCCTTACTGGCAAACGATCAAAGCATACTGATAAACAGGCCGATGATTGTCTGTCTCTCTATCTAGATTATTAAGTCACTAAGTCTAAATACTTACACCGATCAACCACGACATTAAGCCACCTGCCTAATATACTGTAGGTCTCCCGTGCCCCCGTGTTCGATGTTATTCACCTCCCTGTCAGTGGTTTGAATGTTGTGAGTGATCGCTGCTAGTGCGTGCGTGATCACTGGGTGACTATCATTCCAACAAAACAAACATATATTGAGTCTATACCCTTATTGAAAGATATTAGCTTTAAGCTCTACACACAGCTGTGACAGATGATCCCAATTTAAACAGGATGTTGGTCTTACGTCCTCTCTAACGTAAGATGTATCGTTCATACACAAGGCTTCATTGTATGTATGTAACTCATTAGATAAGTGAACAAATACAGTAGAAATGTGTAATTTCAGTTCAAGTATACATTCTTTAACATGCATCATGCAGAAGGAAGGCGGTCGGAGTACTAAAGGTAAATAACTATATATCCTATTTCATTGTACTGTAGTTACATCTGTAACTCCATTGCATGTTAATATTCAAGTGAGTCAGGTACTTGGTGCCTTCCTAAATTATTGTAAATATTTGTTTTCATTTTACCCTTCACACTGCCTCTTGAAAGGCTCAAGAGCGTCTAACACATTGGATTATTATTCATTAATTGTTGCTGTGGTAGTGGTGGACAGATATTCGAGATAAAGAAATATCTCTGTCTGTTGCCAAAACACAATTGACAAAGTTGTAATGTTTATATACGCTGTTATGATCAAATGTCTAATAATGTATGAATAATGAGTAAACCAAACTGTCAGTTTCTTATGTAATGATGGAAGAATAGTGGAGAGAAGTTTTGGCAAAGGGGGAAGTTTTGGCAAAGATTAGCATTGGAAATAAGGTTTGTCACTGTTTCAAAATGCTGCAAACATAAGGTAGTGTGGGTTAATTATCATCCAGTGACGGAATTAAACTCTTTTAATAATCAAACAAAGCATTTCAAACATTTTATCTCGCTTTGTGTGAGTGTGTGTTTATGCAACCTTGGCCCTTGTGTGTGCTTCTGTTGCCGTGCAGAGGCCATGCAGCAGCTCCAGCTCCAGCTGGCTGAGTCGGAACGCCGCATCACCAGCTACGTGCGGAAGTTCAGCAAGATGCAGGCCGACTACCACAACCTGATTGGGATCACGGCTGAGCTGGTCGACTCTTTGGAGGCCACCGTCAGCGGAAAAATGGTAGGTCAGGCAGCAGACTGCAAGACAAACATCACGGGTGCAAACTGTCCTGCTCTTCCCCCACACAGAATATTAAATCCCAAAGGGTATGATGTGTTGTTTTGTTTTTTTTCTCTCGCAGATCTCCCCTGAGTACCTGCAGAGTGTGTGTGTTCGCCTGTTCAGCAGCCAGATGAGGCAGAGCGTGGTGGTGCACAGCACTGATTTCACCAGGCCAGGCACTGTGAGTTAGAGCATACACCACCCATCTCTCTTCTTTCTTTCCTTCCATGATGCAGGTGTCCCTTTGTCAACTGTTCATTGTTCAGCTTTAAGCTTTGTAATAATCTTTATCCTGGAAATAGCTAAGCAGATCCTGGTGTTCCATTAACATTAAGTTAACAGTACACGCAAGTGGAAAGTTAAATACACCAAGAGATTTCTGAGTCAGCGGCCACACACATTCAATCACCTTTGAAATGTAACTCTAACTAGTTAAAATCATCCCGTTTTAAAAAACACTACATAAAAGATGTAAAATGTTCACAGCTTCGCTATCACGCTCACTGTCAGTGGCCTTCATTGTGATGTTGAACTCTCTCTTCTTTCTGTTTTGAACTGAACAACCTTTTTTTTCTGTGTGTTTTTGTGTGTGTGATGCTTTTGTCCACAAAGGGTTATTATTCTATGAGTCCCTATGATGATGGCTATGTAAGTTTTCATCTTTACTTCTTTTCATCGCTCAGGTCCCCACCGCTCGTCTTGCTTGTGCCTCATTCTGTCATCTTGTCTTGTCATAATGTATGCCCGCCCTTACATGTACTATATATATAGCTCCCCCCCCTCTTTCCTCTTTTTTTTTTTATTCCTTCTAGATTCTCCTAGTTTAACGAGATGCTTGGCCTCATTTGTAGTGAGAGTGACCCCTTTTGTCAGGCCACTTATTAAGCCAAACAAGAGCGCCTTTCAGGGCATACCTCAACATTAAATTCACTTGTTCCCAAAGACCGCAGTCATTGTTCTTCCCCTAAACTCTCCATTTTGGCTACCTGTCTTCTTCACAGTTATCTGTCCGTTTCAGTTTTCTCCCTTTATGTTTAACGGTATAGCTTGACAGACAAGAGCACGACGGGACAAGAATAGTCAACACAAGGCGCTTTGATGGAGAAGCATTTCTCTCACGCTCGGGTTGTCAAACGGGTTGGATTAAGTTACAATCATTTGAAAAGACGCAACCAGAACACTTCATGTGATTGTCGTGATTCTTATAGCACTATTATTTATAATACGCTATTGCATTATTTAGCGGGCTCTCAGGTTAAAATAATAATTCTGATCAATTTTAGGTCAGGCCTTTGACTTCTGAATGTGGAAAAGCAGCAAATGATAAGAAATCAAAGCGCTTTAATAATGATGGTTATTAGTAATAACTCTGCCACTCTGATTGCAAAGAGCTGGTAGACAGTGGTTAACAATCTCAGAAGCTTGGATAAAACTTTTATCAGGATCGTATTTGCCCTCATACAAGCAAGCAACTTTTCACTTCTCACAGTCTAATGCCATAATTGACAATAATTGTCAGACTCTTTGTGTCCACATAATAATAAAATGGCTATTATTGACAGTCTGTGTTTTTTTTTTTTTTATGGTTTCTTTACCTCCAAGGGAAAACCCTAGATGAGAACACGGAGTAGAGCCTCCCAGTTAGACAATAGATGTTCTTCTGTAGTTGTCCCTGTGGTCAAGTGTAAAGGGTGAGAATCCAAGCTAACGAGGTGAAATGAGTACCTGTTATGCAAACACTGTATTGTCAGAGCATCCGGGTCTTGCCCTTACCTTGTGTAGGTGTCCAGCTGAACCATTAGAGCATGAATGAGAGATTTCTATTCCTTCTGCCATTTCTACAGACCATTTTAGTTTTAGTTTAACCGCCCTGTTTGCACACTAGGCTCGGCATTATGCCCGATAATAGAAAGCAATGGTAAATAATTGTTTTCTGCCTGTAACGCAGTGCATGCGTAAATCCCTGGTTGGATGTCATTCTAAAATCGGGCCTTCCAGGTCAAGACCCGCAAGTGTCAAATGTCACAAGGAACACATTTCCTACTACGCACCAAAGCAAATATTTGGCAGTACCAACCGATACCACAGATGACACGGATCACTCCCCTCTGGTCTTAACCTGCTGCCACTATAGGTTCAACCTCCCAGGCTTTAGATTGGATTACAGGGCTAAAAATCCCCTTTCAGTAAAAAAAAAAGGACTAATAATTAGTTTCATTCTTCCTCTACAAAAACACAATAACTGCCCCTGAATGGATTATTTCTCTTTTCCAAAGACTCCATTTCCCTTTGTCTCAAACACCTTTGTACAGGTTGTAACAAATGCAGGGATACTAACCCACCTTTCCTGGTACTTTACTGCATGGTGATTATACCAAACGGTACACTGTGTGTCCCGGTGCACAGCATGTACAAGCATGACATTTGCATGTCTGTAACGTATTCACTTGATTACTGACCTATTTAAGGCGGTTTCTAACATGGTTGCTTTAGATGGAGGACGCTACCGCTTCCTAGGGGAACCGGACAGCAAGAAGGATGAACAGGATTCAGTTTTAACAGTCGCACGGATTATTATACTACTTTACTTCAATGTAGTATACTGTGATAAATGTAGGCTGAAAGAAGTTGTGAAATATATTCCCTTTTTTCTGTTGCAGGCCTCTTCCATGCTACGGGCATCCATTGCACCACAGTAAGTGGAGAAAAAAAAAGTTCTGCTAATCTGGTTTGTTACACAATAAAACATGGATGACATTTCATTGTTATTTGTCTCCAGGAGGCCTAAGGAGGTGCCAATGCTGCCGTCGTTAGACTATGAGAAGCTGAAGAAAGACCTGGTTGAAGGTTCGGATAGACTCAGGTCTCTGCTGCTCCAGGCACTGCGCTGGGTACGAATACTATATTCATCATTTCTAATATTCCTGTTTCCCCTTATTGATGACATACGTCATAATTTGCTTGTTTGCTTTATTGCATATTTAGTTGTCTCTAACTTGTACAGTCGCTGTCTTTGTCCACTGAGAATGCTACAAACCATTTCTTTTGCTTTTTTTTTTTTTTTTTTTTAATGTCGCCCAGCTTCCCTCGAGGGTTGATTAAAGTATAACCTTACATTTCTTGCTAAATGCTGTCAGAGTATCAGACTCCCTTAATAGCTATTATACAATAACTGTATCACAGATACTGAGATCCAGGCAATTATTAATCCTTAGATAAGCCTTTGTGAAGGACTACTTCTATTCAGATTTCTGCAGTTTAACATCTGTTTGACCTGCGAAGCTTCGGGCTAGTTTCATATCATGCAGTATAATTTGACCGACTGTCTGATGGTTAGAAGAATAGCAAAGTGATTTTATGTTGGGGCATTCAGTAAATACAGTAAGAGCTCAGTGTGAATGTTATGTTTGTTTCCAATGCTTTTAGAGGCTCACTCGCTCACTTCCTGGTGAACAGAGAGACACTGTGCTTCAGGCCTACATCAGCAACGACCTTCTGGAGCGCTACAGCTCCAAAAAGGTGGGTGATTGTATTATATGATGCTCTCAAGACACTACAAAGTAATTTATCCCAATGTGAACCGTTAAGGCAGCGTTTTCCAAAATCTCATTCGACTTTTGGAACCAAGGTGAAGCAAGTCCTTTTGCCAATGCGTAGTTAATCCCAAGGCTCTAATTCCAGGCAGGGCTGAGCTGATGAACTGGTAGATATGTAAGGTGCACACACCAATGACTTAATGCTCAAGAAGTGGGTGAAGAGCATAGACTGCGAGGAGAGTGGACCTTTCATCACAGATGTTTGCCAGATAATTTTGCTTAAAGAAGTAGAGGAGATTTTTTTTTCTGGGATTTGATTCATTTATCATTTGTATTTATTAGTGCAGACGTGAGTAAGCATTTCAGCTAGATGCTTCCCTACCACAGGGCATATTTGTTTTTATAATTTACAAATGTATTTTCTTTATTTTAATCTGACCGTATGCACTTTGTAAATATTCCCAGCCTCAGATTAAGCTTCATTCTTTTGAGTAATTTCCCCTCTTCACTTAACAAAAAAGACTAGAGCAGGAAATTCAGATTGTATTCCAAGCTTTTTGTAAGGGGGTATGTTCCACACTTTTTTTCTTTTGTTCTTACATTCCCCTTACCTTGCGTTTAGCTGTAGGCGCTAAATAAAGGACAATCTCTTAAGAAGGAAGTAAACGATCCTGTCCTCACCGCTGCTGATCTCTTTTGTCCGTACTCGCCAAAGCGCTACAAGACACCTCAAAAGTAATTTACTGTAAAGAGCCACAATAATAGTGGTTTGGTGTTGATTTCTCGTAATAAAATCAGAAATGTGAATGTTCTGTGTATGACAATGGCAAAAAAAAGGGTAAAGGATGAGAAGTGAGCTTTACCCGGGGTGCTGGTCAGCTAGGGGGCTACTGAAAGTTCTTCTTTTCTTAACATAAAGGAACTTTATGTATATCTCATCATCAGTTCTTATACATTTGATTCCTTTCCCAAATACCATGTTGCTAAGTAATCTGAATTTTTTTTTTTTTTTATCATTTTAAACTACGTTTTTCTCCACAGAAAACCGTGCTTCACTTATTGAGGTCGGCGAACGAGGTCGTCCGCCAGTACACAGCTCGGCTCGTCAATGCATTTGCTTCTCTGGCAGAGGGTAAGCTCTCAGCTCCCATTAGATTTGGTCAAGCATTTGTATCACTTTGTGAGATGAGTCACTGGATGTCTGACTGGATGCACTTTGAGACATGGATTGCGAGCACAAACTCAGTGGCTTTTCATTCCGGATGAAAACCGCTAATGATGCTCTGCAGCAGCATGCCAGTAACGATGGAGGTCAGTTTGTATAAAGGCAATATTGTAAAGACAGATATCATTTGTACTGACACAAATCTTTGTGTATTAAGTGGTAAGACTCGCATTAGTTTATTCTCCACAACATGAAAAACTCATGTAGGTCGGTATTTGTCAAGATTAATGATAGTTGTGTGTCCAGTCAGCTTTTGATTTAAGGAGTATTGTGCCATTCTCACTAGTGCCTAAAATTAATTGACAAATTATGAGTTTTCATTGTAGGAACTGCTACTTCATATCTGGTAAAACAGGCATATATTAATGTTGTACGTGTGAGATGTTCGATCAACTAACACTTTAAAATGCGATGTCCTGTTAATTCTTACAGGTCGGATTTACCTCTCCCAGATTCCCATTCTTCTGAAACTTCTCACAGAGGCGCTCAGGAAGGAGGAAAAGGACTCCCTGACTAGAGAAAACGTGCTAGTGGCCCTGCAGAAACTCAGCCTCAGGTAAACGTTATGACATACGCAGGTGAACAGCATGGTCAGCGTGATTACAAGCAAGGAGAGGGCAAAAAAGGCAAAGTCTAAAAGAACTAGTTAGAAATCCAAAAAAAGAAACTTAATGCTGGATAATCAAAATTATAACCAGGAAGAAAATAGTCCCACACTTGGAATAATTAGGCAATAAGAATGGCTGGAAGGCAATGACCAGAAGACTCAGTTAGAAAGCAAACAAAGACCGGAAGGAGGAAAAAAAAAACAGGAGCGTGTGGTGGATGTCAGACCTACAGTAACATGGATAAAGAACCTAATAGTGTTCTCTTACGTAGCTAACAGATTATTGAAACTGCATAATGGAGAATTTTCTCCATTTTCTTTTTTTCAGTATGGATTCTTATCCTGCTGAGAAGCGTAAATACTTATGCTTTTAAGCGATCGTTTATGCTCATGTCTTGTCAGGAGGAGCCAGCAGACGGCCATGATAGCAGACGATCTGATCGGCTGGCTGGTGGATGAGCTGCAGGACTCGGACTGCCTCAGTGACTACACCCTGGAGTACTCCGCAGCTCTGCTTATGAATCTGTGTCTGCGCACGAAAGGTAAGGGGGGGCACGCGTCGACACAGGACTCGGATACAACTGAATAATCCTTCCCACCCTCTAAGACGAGTTAATGTGTTACAACGTTGAATGAGAATACATTTAACGTTTTGTTTTTTGGTGTCACGCGTAGTAATAAATCTTCTCATAATCGTCTTACGAGGCGCTCTACACCACAGTGTTTTTCAACCTCGATGGTGGCCGAAAGGTCACTTGTGTAAGAAAATCAGAACTTACTTCACACAAGTAAAATGTAGCCACATAGATGCTCTGTCTGAATTAGATCCTGGTTTATGTTTTTTTATGGGTAGATGAAGGAATTTACTGTTGAGGTTTGCTTATCAGTTTTCTTTCCCCATACCCTATAACATATCTAGACTATGCATTTGTCACCTCCCTTTACCGCACATGCTTATGCAATGAGCGTAAATACACTCTCTTTTAGTCAAAGGTCTGCTTTTCGCCACCATTTGATCGTTTTTGTGATAAGAGTTATTGACCTATAAGAGGTGCAATAAAATAAAGTCTCAAGACAAAGTAAGAACATGTTTTCTAAGATTGTTTGTGTCTCGTATGTCTGACTTAACACAGGGAAAAGGAAGTGTGCAGAGAACGGCAAACACGTGTTAAAGGTTCTGACTGACCTCCTCGGACATGAGAACCACGAGGTGATACGCACACCTGTCAACACACGGGTGCTGGTGTTGCATGTTCAACACATTCATAGAGACAACCCGTGTGCTTCACATACGCATGTAAAGATTTGGAAAATGACAAAGCAGACACATCCAGACTTGTCATAAAGCAAAGTTAAGTTAAACCTTCCTGAATGTTCATCAGCCTTGAGCTATGAATAGAGGAATGTCTATAAAGAATAAGAAACACTGACTTAATTAATTCAAGATGAAGCTGTCGCTTCTCTTTTATGAGCTGCCAAGTCATAAAAACATATTGACTTTCGTGTGTAATGAGCATTCGTTCCTCTTTGCATCCATATTTCGTAATTGCTGCACGTTCACACAAGCGGTTTCCATTTGCACTGAGATCATAAAGATAGACTCTTTGTGTGTGTCTGTGTCGATTTGCTTTCCACAGATTCGACCGTACGTGAATGGAGCCCTGTACAGTATCCTGTGTATTCCCTCTGTGCGACAGGAAGCCAAAGAGATGGTGAGATAGCAGAGATGTCTTCACCTACTAGGAGGAAACAGACGCTGTTTGTGTTTTGCGCTGCATTTGTCTTCCTTTATGTCAGCACGCAGCCGGCGTTTGGACAGGAAACAACAGGTGTCCAGTTATAAGACACAGTACCTCTGCTCACTGAAACAGGGAGGTAGTGAGGTGTGTTTCTTTCAGAGTGTCACACATGCTGGAAATGGAAAAGGAAATAGAATTGATGCAGCTAACTGGTGACCACAAAAACAATAAGATGTGGTAGGCTAAAACTAACTGATCATGTGCACACTACAAAGTCCAATTTCGCTCCCATGCCGACCCTACCCCATGATTAAAAACCAGCCCAGGTGAGCCGGTGGATCCAATTACTTGTTACCTTCTGAATCTACACCCATAGTGACACCCCTCCACCCACGTGCAAATATGATGTGCACACACGCCAGGTACATGAATATTCACACTTACATGAGCGGCTCCTACAATAATTATAATACAATAATTATCCCTCCCTCAGCAGAGAAGGAAGCAGCATGCGACACGATCCATCCCACTGTTGCTATGCCACTATCCAAACAACTGGATCATCTCGGACACTGTTTAAACTTGTTTTATGTATCTTTCTTTTTACATGCAGTTTTAAGAGTGTTTCTTTTATGTGCAGCTAAGCTACTGTGACCAAGTAATTTCCCTCATGGATCATTAAAGTCAGAGTTTGGTCGGAGCTGAATGTATTATACCTTTCACTAGATAACTCAGCTGCACTATATAACCGCTGACCTTGGACAAACACTCTTATATTTCACATTTGGTTTTTGATTTCGGCTGCGTGTTTGCCAGTCAGTCTGTGCCCGGGTGTGAATGTGCTGTCGTCCTGTGTGCAGAGCGTAGAGGAGATTCTCCGCTGCTACAGCAAAGAGGAAAACCCAGACCTCAACAGGCAGATTGAGTTCATCATTAAACAGCTAAACTCAGGTTAGTGAAGTCAAATTTACTGCCACAATAGAAAGATAATCCACTGGTGGTACAAAACAAAATGCCTTGATGCGGTTTCCCCACATGTCAATTAGCTGTTTTGTGTTTGCTCAAATCAAATCTGACCATTTTTCTTATGAAGTTACTTTACTTTTAATCCCCCTGCATCTCATCCAGCCGAGGAGGAGGGGCCTGAGTCAGATGATGAAGAGGAGGACGATGACAATGACGTAAGGCGCTGAACTGCCCAGCTACACGTTAATTCAGCACAGCCGCAAAATATATTAACAAATCAAAAGAGGCAGATGGAAAAAACAAGGGTGAAAAGAAGTATGACCAGACCTCGTATCTGACACCTTTCTAAAAACCTGTAGATAGCAATCTCTACATGACACAGATATTGGGTGTCTCTCATTTGTGTGTGTGTGTATAGGCGATAGATCAGCTTGAAAGATTGTATACTATGGGAAAGTGGGCTATCAAGATAAGATATATATATAGTAATAAGTTAACGTGTCCATGAGTGGGGTCTCCTAGCTGTGTGTACAGTATGTGTGTACACTATTCCCCACATGGCCACATAAGAAATCCTTGAGTGCTCGTCCCCTCGTTCCATTGCCTCAGGTTTAGTGTTATTTTTCTCGGCTGCTATCCATTTACCATGCCCATAACGGTAAACTGATATATATTGCCAAAAAGTTCCAAATAGTGCAGACTACACTAGGCTCTTGTTTGAAACTTGTGGATTGGTGCCAGACGCCTTTTTAACGTTTAACCCAATTTCCAGACTCGCGTCGATGTTTAATGGGTACAAACTGATATTAATTATATGTGAGCAATTTTCACCTGATCAAAATATTCTTTTATGTGTCGGTGTTTAATGCAGGAAGGGTTTAAATGGTAAGATGCAGAAACAAGGCAGAGGTTGTGCCAGCTATGTTGATTTTGCATCATGGTTCACATTTGTCCTAAGTCCAGCTCAAGTTTACGGTTTTCACTGATATGTCATTGTCATGATCTCACGACAGGAAGATTTGATGGAGACGGACCTTGATAAAGAGGAAGTTCTCCAGCCGCAGCACAGGGAGCTGTCTGGAGAGAGCCTTCTCACCACCGAGTATCTAGGAGTAAGCCCAAAATACACATTTTGACAATACCCAGCTTAGATAAACATCTTGGCGGTAGCTGAGCAGGCGCCAAGCTCAGTTCTCTGCACCATGCAAAGAATAATATATTACACTCACAGTAAGGTTGCTATTTATTTATTTATTTTTTACTCAGGTCTGTCCAACACTAGACAAGGTTGATGTTCAGTACCTATTGCTGTTCAGTGTGTCCGATTCCTGCTGCACTATTCAACACACAGCAACAGAAATGAAAACGTGAATGCTATTAATAGGAATATCTTCCAAGGTATCTGCTGGTGTACCAGTAATGTCCAAGAACATCTAGTAAATTACTGTTTTCCTAAATTTCAAACCAAAATATTAAGAGTGATATCACTGAGTGGCAAGTTATCTGGACACATGGCCCAGTGAGTACTTTAGTGAGTTCGAACTGAATGCAAGGCAAATAATAAAAAGGTTCCTAGAAGCCTAGTGTAAAGCTAAGATTTGCTGGAACGATTAGATATCTGAGTAACCAGTAACCAGGAAACACTCTAATATCCTGCTTATCTTATTTCACAACAAACTGACTTTGAATAAGTGGAAAAAAATGGGTTCATGGAAGGAAATTCCTTTGTATTTTTTTCTGTTACTGTGATCGGAAAACTGGTCATATTCGAGGGTCCAGCTGCAGGACGTGAGACAATACAAGTAGTGTTGGACAGCTTCACCAAATAGAAATTTGTAAAATATTGTAATATTGCATTCTCATTTTTACTGTCAGCATACTACTAATCTTGTGTGTGTTCGGGGTTACATAGATCATGACCAACATGGCAAAAGTGAAAAGGAAATCAACCCCACTTCCACAGCCAAGTGTCGATGAGCCCCTTCAACGTCCAGTCACACCCAGTTCACATCGTAACGTCAGTGCAGGGTAAGTTAAATATTATTTAGTCCAAATTGGAGCTCCTGTGATATACACTCTACAGTAGTCAGTCATTTGGAAGTATATATTTTCATAAGAACTCCTTACCTCTCTCCCTTTTTCTCTCAGTGCTTATCAGTTTACAACATCACAAATAACTCACTGTTTGAAATATAGATTATTTTTCACGGTGCTGCACCCTTTCTTTAACCACACAGATAATATTGTCCCAGTAGTCGTGGCAAGGCAAAGCAAAGTGTCACGCATTGTAAAAGAATGAGTCAGCAGAAGCAGCCTGGAAATGGAAACGCTTAGAACTGAAAGTAGACTATTGTCAATGCGAACTGTAGGCTAGAGCACAGGGATAAAGGGAGAAATGTTTTATAGTAATGAATATGACAAATACAAGGTCTCTTACTCATGACCCAGCCCTGGAAATAATAGTTTCTTCTCACAGCAAGTTATTGACACCGTAGTCTTATTATTAAGTAACCACAAACAGTGGTGTCGCTAACTTTTATTTATACAACACAATTTATAAAAGAAGTGTATTGTGCAACCAAAGAAAGGTCAAGGTAAAAGTTTCAAGATTCAAGAAAACGAGATGAATTATTTGTGTCCTGTGCAGTGATTATCGAGCGAACAGTCAGGGTGGTGAGAATCGCGGCGACAGGGAATACCCTCTGAGCAGACAGAAGAGTGAGGAAGGAAGCCTGCCTCCCTCCCGATACAACTCCCGACCTCCCACGCGCTCTGGCAGCCGCCCCAGCACTGCCGATTCCCTGCGCCACAGCATCGGTGGGTGGTCTATCTTTTAAATGTATTTATCACTAGTAATTATGAATAAGAAATTACACTCATTTTAACGCTAGCAGTACAAAGCACTCCAAATGTTTTTCATACACACACACTCTCGCACATGACTCCTGATTTAACATGCATTTGATAACATCAGTGTAATGTACCTTTGACCTAAATTGTGTGGCTGTTCGTCGGATGTCTGGGGTCAGATTGTTTAACACACACTCACATCTCATATCGAAAGTCAGCTGCATTTTTGTGGAACCATTTCATTTCCCTTCCACCTGCTGCTCTTTATTTGGTTTCCTTATGATTTATCTGAACTGATGCCCGGCGTCCACACAGGACATAAGGCGCTTCCAGGCAAGGCAGCCCCATGAACTTCCTCAAAAATCAAGGAGCACCAAACATCTAATGAGCAACTTTAGCTTTCCACAAAAATGACGCCAGCACGGCATCAGCGCATGTCGTGTCTTTGTAAATGTTTGACAGTTCTGTTTGCCGTTTTGTTTTTGTTGCATTCAAGTTTTGACTGCTTGGAAAGCCAGACGTTTTGGTCGAATTCCAAATTTAGTGTTGTGAAGCTCTCAATTCACCTTCTGTCGCGTACACTCAGACTCAGAGTGCGGGCGGTTGTCCCAGGAGTCAGAGTTGGACGGGCCGTATGAAGGAAGAGCCAGGAAGGGACGCTCCCAGGAGGAACGCAATGGACACTCTGCCAGGTAAACCGGCACACAAATGTGTTTTACGATAAGATAAGATGATTATTTATTTGTCCTACGGTAATTCGGTAGTTAAATATCAAGAGTTTCTAAAGAGTATATCAGGTTGCAGGTGTAATACCATTGGTAATCGTTTGGGATCACACAGAATCACAATCACGGGGGGATTGCGTAAATCAGTCAGACAAATAAAACGGGTGTGGAGGCAGGGATAATGAAAAAATTAAGACCAAGTCCAAGAGGCAAAGCAACAAAAACTATTTAACAATGAAGTTTTTATCAATGTTATGTATGTGGGGAAAAAAAGAAAGTACAAGGATGTCTGCAATTTTGTTAAGAGTTAGGCCACAGACTGAAAGAATGTGGTTGATAAATAACTGAACAGTGGTAATATATACAGCCACTCTGAAAGATGCCAAAAGCAAATTGTGAGTGGAGAAAGCTGTAGATGGATGGAGATTGAGGCCAATGTGAAATCAATACGAGCGCCCATCATCGTTTCATCACAACAGTAAAAGAAGAAGATAACATGAGATACAGTGGCTTCAGAAAGCATCTGGACGGGAAAACAAACAGCGAAAGTCTCAAAAGTTTAACGAGGCTTTCTTAAAATGCTCTTAAATTGATAAATAAAGTGGGATTTGATCAACATAAGACAGCACAACTTATTATTCAAATATATTTACTAAAAATATGCATAAAAAAACAAATAGATAGTTTAACATGACGATCTGAAAGACATTAAAAAAATGGATAAACTTTAACTAAACTCACTGTCGTGCGAAAAGGTTAAAATAAAGAAATAAAATCAGTTAAAATAAACCACAAAATTGTGATAAGTCTATTTGTTTGCACAAAGAAAGCTGCTATATTGGTCTGATCAGCAGAAAAAAATGAAATCATACTTCAGTTATGGTTATTAAAGGTGTATTAAAGTATTATTAAAGTTTTGACAGTTTTTCTGTTGAGAAAGAGCCAACCTTTTTACACGGGAGTTAATTGGAGCCAGGAATATTCTAGCGCTAACATCTAACCGCCGTGAATGGTATTGCATAAAAGAACGTCCACTTCGGCAACGGGTTTGAAGTGGTTTGATTGACCATTTATTTGGCAGAGACTGCATCTCACAAAAGGGACCGGAGTAAAGGAATGGCACTGATGAACCGCATGCTTCTGCAGAGGTTCCTTTAAAACCCAGAGGTGTGTGTCGGTGCATGTGTTAGTCCGTGGAGAGAGCTGGCAGCGCCGTTGTTGGACACCGATGGGTGACTCAGCACTGCCAAGCTGGTCTGTGAGACTGTGACATGCGTTTAAACGAGCAGCTCCCACAAAGAGGCCCATTCAATCAAAACTCCCCTGCTTCTCCTCTCCTTTAAACCCCAGAGGAACTTGACTCCTGAACAGTAATAAGTCCCAGGAAACTGCTTCACCCTGCACCCCCCGTCCACCAAGAACGTAAAACACCTCCACAATACGACCTGGCTGAGGCTGACCGCAGTAGCCTCATTTCACCCCAGTTTGGAAGACAAGACTTTTATAATGAGGTGAACACGTATTTGTATTGAGGTGAATCGCATCTTAGCAACATAGCAACTTGGCAAATGCCGAATGAGCACATGTATATATCACTGCAATTGTTTTAAGGCTAATGAACACATTCTCTTCATCGTTCACTGGGACACGGTCTGGCTGTTTCTCTCTTTCGGATTATATCCAGACATCGGCGCTAAAGTCCCGTCTCGTTGTTCTTTCTTGAGTTGTATTCGTTGGTTGCACTTTGACCGCAGACAGTTTATGTGCCAAGTTCGCTTCGATGCCCCACAAGGCCTTTGCGTGCAACATAATTACCGGCTCCACCCAAGCTCACAGAAACGTACCCAGTAGCGGCTAGACCAGACGATATCAGAGATGTTGGGGCCAACGTCCAACGAAACCTATCCATTTGATAAGGTTTAGGATTGCCTCCCGAGATGTAGGCCATTCAGTTCGTGTCTGATAAGGATATTAGCAGAGTTTGTGTGATTTGAGGCAGGGGAGCCATTTATTAACGGTGATACTGGCCTTTTAAACTCGCAGACACACACACCCATCTCTATTTAGTTGTCCTTATTGATTGCAAGGAAGATGATCACCTTATCTTTGTGGAACCCTCACCCGCCCACAATACAACAATGGCATGAAAGGTTTCTTGAGAAGATCGAGCCCTGTAATAAATAATTTTGAACTGTCAACTTGACCTTTTTTTTTAGGCTTTGAATTACAACTGGACTTTTGTTTATTGAGGCTAACGATGTGAAGGTCGACCTCTTTTTATTTTATTTGTTTACTTATTTTCTTACTCATATATTTATTTATCTAGGGGGAGAAGAGAAATGCTATGAACTGATTGGATGTGTTGAATGCATCAATTGTAAACTGAGTATAAATTGTGCAGCCAGGGCTTGCTGGCTTTATTTATTTATTTATCAACTTCTTCTTTTTGGGAAGAGGAAAAAAAGCATTTTTTGTGTTCTGACCTCATCACCAGAGGCCAAATGAATTGATGTTCTTCGTACGATTATTATTAAGTCTGTCACATTATAGTTAAAAAAAAAAATAAAAATTAATTAATAAATGTATTTTCTCTCTTTCTTTCCCTGTTTCGATTGTGTTTTATTAGTAAAGGAAATTGTTATATTCTGTGGCAACTGAAAATAAAATACACAATATCTTAAAAAAAAAAAATAAAGTGTTGACAGCTCTAGAAAGTTGCCAATCTTAAAAATATCAATACAGCATTCAAGCACACTATAGCCAGAAATGGATGATATTGACTGAAATAGAGACCATTAGATGTCAAGGTCAAGAGACTTCTACCAGCTTGATCCTGCACATGACAGCCACCATGCCTTTGTTTACGAAACTCTTGTGAAATCAAATCTCTCCATTTCTGTAGTTTCTCCTGACGACTGAATAGCACATCAGATAAAAAAGATGACCTCTATCTGAGTGATCCGTCTAACCGTAACCTCTCCTTTTGTGTCTCCCCCCCCGTCAGTGGAGATTACATCCCGGCATTTGTAAGCCGCTCCGAGATTCCCCGCACGCCCGACCCAGCGGTCGCCCAGAACAGCGCTCACCGCGGCCGAGGCCCGCCCCTGGCGCCCCAGTTCTCGCAGTCGGAGCCGCAGCAGAGCAGCCGGCCTGGCTCTGCCGGGTCCACGGGAGGAGGGGGAAGCGGAAGTAAGCATATGTTAAAGGGTGGAGAATCGCCACCAGCCACCAGAGCAGTGCTGGCAGATTTTGGCTCCAGTTGGTGACTTTGGCGACTCTGCCAGCTATGATGTGAGATTGCCAGCTATGATTTGGAATGTCCACTGCCAAAAATCAGTCTGAGTAGAAGACTTTTTGGTCCCTGCGTTGACCATTTTCCAGCGTACATTATGAATTTATTAAGAAAACAAATTTGCAGATCTCACAGAGGAAATGCTGTGATATCATACTCTGGCAATTGAATTGGCAAATTGATCACAGTAAGGAAACAAGATTTAATAACTGACAAATAAATACAATTCATAAATCCGATCACAAGTAACTAGATGAACATATTTTCTTCACACCTGATATTTTAGCCAATTACATTTTTTAAATGATGGGTCCCAGTCCCATTAGGTGTCTAATTTTAAATGCATGTAGTGATGGTTTGCCAAATTGTTTTCCAGCCCAAATCCCGCTCAGTTAAGCCATATCTCTGTCCCGGGCCTTCATTACGTTTGTGGGTACATATTTCTGTGAGTTCAGTTTGTCGTAGATGTATGACACCATTTATTTAGGCGAACTCCGTATCCAGTCAAAAATGGGATCGTCATTCAAATCTGACCCCCATAAAACCCTATAAGTTTTACAAGCTGACCTTCATCTCAAGTAAAAAAAAAAACAACAAAAAAAACGATTTTTTTATCGATGTTGTATCAAAAAAAACAGATCTTGAAAACCAAGGATAGAATTCTAGTGTCCTAGAGGGCACCGATGCTGTTCATCTTCCAATTATTAGTGAATGATTTCCCTCCTATTATAAGATTGTTATTCCAAATGGGAGATGTTTTGTACCATACCCATGAAGATGAAAGTTGAATCAACAGCCCTCTCAGCTTTTTTTTTAAACGGATGCTGAACACAATAACCTTTATGAAGCTGTCTGTAGAACGAAACAATGTGTGGAAGGTTTTTTGTTTGCTTGAATGACATCTCATCTTGACCGTCTTCTTTTCCCGCCTCACACGCATTTCATTTTCACATTTCCCGTCCTTTGCCAACATTTTACCATAACTGTTGTGTCCAGTATAAAACACAAACACAAAGAAGGAAAAGCAGACTAGCACAACAACAAACATGAACTTTACTTTAAGTTGACAATTCATGCTCAGGTTCCTGCGAGCTTGCGTCTTCGGTTACAAAGAAGAATTTCAACAGTGGAAGGCTGTAACAGAATCTTCCATTACTTGTTTTCTGAGCTTTTACATAACTCTGTTTATGGAGTGTTCCCAGTGATGAAACTCTGTTGTTAGGCCACACAAAGCAGCACTTCAGGCTCTCCTTTTCATGCATTCACTTACATCTGACTGAGCCAAAGATGAATTATCTTAATTCAGGCATGCTATGTTCCTATACATTTCCAATCCATGTAATAATAATAATAATAATAATAATGCATTGCTTTTATATAACACTTTTCCATTAGATACTCAAAGCACTTACAGTTGAATACATTATTCATTTGCTCGCACAGTCACACCCTGAGGTAGTACACTACCTCAGTAGTCAAAGTATGTTTACATGCATGTGAAAAAAAAATGAATTATTGCCTTAATCTGACTTTAACTGGACAAGTTAAGTGAATGGTAAATGGTCTTGCTCTTATATAGCTCTTTTCTACCTACTCAAAAGGTACTTAAAGCGTTTTTACAGTCAGAGACACATCCACCCATTCGCTCACACAAGCACACACACATTCACACACCAGTGCCAGTTGCGCTGGGGTTCAGTGTCTTAGCTCAAGGACACTTTGGCATACGGCACACTCGGGGGATCGAACCGCTAACCCTTTGGTCCATGGACAACCCACTCTACCTACTGAGCCATAGCCTTACTCTGACAAAAATCAGAGCGTCTTTTCAACCGGAACGTCCCCCGGGGTCAAATTTTCTACTCAGAAAGTCGTAGAATACTCACTACCGCCGAGGTGGGTTACTAAGATGATTGCCGAATTCCCCCCCTCCGAGCTAAATGGAACGCGCCAGTACACCAGTGGAGCTCAACGGACACAGTGGACAGTACACCTCTATCCCTTGTTTGCTTTCTTCACGGTTGTAGAGAAAATACTGTGCAAACACTGACCTAAGTCACAAGTTTTGGAAAAGGTCTAAGTACAATGCTGGTTCGGACGGCCGCTCGGGTTGAGGAGAGGACAGTTCCATGTGGACTGATTGTTTTAACCAGTGGGCTATGTTAGATGTCAGTTAATCTGGTTTGCTCACAAAACTCCCAAAGATAAAGATTTTAATAGACAGCTGCTAAATTGACTCGAGACACGTGGTAATTTATATAAACGGCGTAAGACAGCAGGCACTTACCAGACACAAGGAGTTGTTTAAAAAAAAAAATGGTAAAAGCAAATTGCATTCTGTGCTCATTTTCACCGAACGAATGCCAGGCCGCATTCGTTTACTGTCAGTTTCACATCTTCCACACACAACTTGAGCCACTGCAGAGGAGATCTGGTGCTCTTAGTTGGATGATAACATCTCTCCATGCTCTCATCCATCTTAATTGCATTTCATGAGCGATTACCTCCGGCTGTTATCCCGACTGCCCTTACCGTAAAGCTTATAATAGCACCTAATGGTCACTCAAAGCTACCGCATCCTCTCGTGAGTGTGTTGTACTCTTAAGGTCTGGCAAGTGTCCGACCATCTATTGCCCCATAAGGAAGTCAATCATTGCTTAGCCTAAAGACCATTAAGCAGGCCCACATGGCTTGGAAAACAAATGAAATCATAGTGTAGCTCTTTTGTATTTATCAAAGCTGACACATGCTTGTTCTTAAACTCATTTAAATGTAGCTTCTGCTCCTTGGTGGAGTCCAGCCACAGCGAGGGAACACCAATCTCATGCTGCCGCAAGAGTCCCCCTCAGGCCCGATAACTTTTGGTTATCGCTTTGGCTGAAAAAGACTCACCCTTGGCTAGGGAGAGATAGAGGAAGCGTTTGTGTCACTCACTGAGAGCCACTCATCCGGGGCAAACGAGGACTGGAGCCGCTGCCGCCCCGTCACGTTGAGAGGGTGGAAAATGCTGCATTATCCTACCAAAGTCAGATCGGGCACGCTGGTTTCAGGTGATGACAGATCCCCCGTTATGTTGCCATGCAACCGGAGAAGGCGGAGGAAGTGCAGCAGTATCTCTGAGGACTCTCGCTCCGGTCCTCAGTGATAAATCTGATGAGGAAATATGATTTTTTTTTTCCCCTCTTAGGATGGGTCTCTTTCCTTTTCTTTTTCCCGCGTGGTGGAAACTTGAACCCTCAATAACACAAATAATGGGCTTTTAGTTCAACAGGAAGTATTGTGTCCGTGAAACGTTTGAGACATAGAATTTTGTTTTCACAGATTTAGGATTTTAGGTGACCCAACTGTTTTGCTTAATATTTGTTTTTTTTTTTGTTTTTTTAAGCAAATGTCTGAAGGAGGACACACGTATGATGGGCAAACTTTTTTTCATTTTATTGATAAGCTGAAATCTGAGTGCCCTCTTCCTTCTGCCCCCCCCCCCATCCTCCCTTTCTTGCCCCACCTCTTCTCTCCCCATCTTCAGGCAGGCAGTCAAAGAGGAGGTGAGGAGGGAGCTGTCACCATGGAGTAGCACTATCTCCCCAGAAACAACAGGCTTCCTGTAACATCATCCACTCCCCCACCCCCCAGGTTGCGATCGGGGTCAGGGCAACAGAGATTGTCGCGGGGAGGAGCGGGAATGCGTGGAACAATGTGTAGGATTGTGGTTCTGCATTTTTTTGTCCTACTTCGAGTTCGGCACAGACTACTTCTGTAACGTAATACGGAGTCTAACGATTACCAGCAACCCCCAGCCATGCAGCCCCGGGCACCTAGTAGCCTCATCTGGCCCCGAATTTCTGCCGTCTCCCTCTTCAAGGTGATACTTGACACAGCTAACGTCTTCTAGCCACGACAAAATGTAGAACTAGTCAAGCTCTGAGCTGGCACCTTCCATTTTCCTCGTGGCTTATTGGTTTCTTGCCAGTAATCATAAGTAGATTCCCACACAAACCTTTTATTGATAATCTTTGAACTAACAACAGATAGTAAAATTCCAGTAAAACCTTTTCAAAGTTCTCATCTTGACTCAGAAAATCAATAATCTTCTGAATTTCATAGTGTCCTATGTATATATAGATTTTTTTTTTTCCGTGGTGCTAGATATCTGTCCACATGAATAAATGATTGCACCGGCTTCACTTCAAATTTAATACGTCCTGCTACTATCAGCACATATCATTTCAGAGTAGCTGCTCCTACTTAACTCTGACTCCAGGTAATAAATACACAGGTCCTGGTACGACTTTTGAGGCTATTGAATGTTTTTAAATTATATCGTTACTTTTAATGTACTGTCCATGCATACAACACCTGACGGAACAAAATCTTGAATCTTAAATGTCTTAAATTCAGGTTTGTACATTTGCACTGTTTCCAGAGTCGTGATGCGTATTTATGTTAAGTGCTGCATTTTTGTTGTGACCCTTTTTGATAGATAATAGTTTTTATGTGATTCAAAAATAAACGTGTCTCGTGTTTTTAATATGTCGTCCTTGTACTTGACCGCTACTTGTTGGCAGAATTTTTATTTTAGCTTCATGTTGTATCCCAGTAGGCGACTGGTAAGTCTCGAATGATAAATCAAAAACTACCAGTCATTGCTGACATATTGTGACGTCACAGTACTGTGCTCACCTTTGTACCTCCCAGGCTAAAGCTCTTTGTGTTGGACTTATTAGGATGTATATATATATATGCTCTAATATTTTTTGTACACCAAAAACATACGTCTCCCTGGCCGCATCACATGAACGCTACGTCACCCTTCACACTCGAGGCAACCCATAAATAAATTAACAGCCAAGATTATTCAAATACCTTCTCTCCAAGCTCTCCTTTATTATTAACTCTCCTATCTGCGGCAGGATCGTCGTCATCTGGTCCTCCCTCTGGTGTTTCTGGCTCAGTGGCTAAGGTCAACCCTTCAAACTGACAGGTTCATAATACTAAGTACCTGATCTCCATCTGTTTTTGGTTCATGTCAGCATTTCTGGTTTCCCACATGAGGGCTGTATGGTGTTTCCATAACCTGGGTTGGACAGGTCTGACACATGTGGTTGATTCTGGGCTGTTGAGCTCCTGGTGTTCCCTCAGGTGTGCCCCATCAGTGGCTAATTACAAATCCTCAACTATGTGACACGCTGACCCTCCAACAAGCCGTTGTCACCGAAGACAGAAAGTAGGAAGAGCAAAGGTGTAACTTAAAATAAAGGGTTGCTCCCTTCAATTTTAGCCGGTTTCAGCGTCCATGGGGTTGTGCGGTCTGGCTTATTGAACCGAACACAGCTATCACTAATGTTTCAGATAACGCCTGCATCACAATTACACCTGCGCGTGCCGCCTTCAAAGGAAATTTGTGTGCTTGCAACATTTTAAGTGTGTGTGACTCATGAACCTGCATCTTATCAGACTTTGTAAATGCCACTTGAAGGGCTTGTAGACACAACCTAATATGAAGGTGTACACATACACCGATCAGGCGTAACATTATGACCACCGACAGGAGAAGTAAGTGTGTTCGTGTGGATGCTACTTAGACCAGACCAGGCACCCCCACCCTATGGCAATGTCACTCCTTGATGGCAGCAGTCGTTGCCACAGGCAAAAACACGAAAATTCACTGGAAACTCATGAATTATCTGTGGGATCCACTGGAATAGGTCTGATCCAAAGAGGCCCCCCTCCCCTCAACACTTAGCACCCAAAGGCCCCCCACTAACAACATCATTTTGACAGATACCACAGGACACCCTCAGAAGGCCCATGTCCACTCTGTTGAGTCACAACGGTCTTTGAGACACAAGGGAGACCCACACAATATTGGGAAGATGGTCATAATGTTATGCCTGATTGGTGTATATTAAGTATGTTATGAAAAATAACTTCTATCTTCCTAAACTGGCTGTATCACTAATAACTAGAAATGAACACCCCACATTACTAAGTAGGGCATAATAAGACACAACGGTCCACTGGCCTCTGATTCACAGATTTAAGGCTAAAGGTCTTATTAGGTGTTGTATGCTGCACCCTGAGAGATGAGATATTAAGCAATTGACACTGTGGACGCTGCCAGTGAGGAGCAGCACAATGTGAGGAAACAGGCCACACATGACGGCTGACGCACTTGCAGCCAGGTGGCTATGTAACCCTGAGCCTGAGCAACGCTGGAACCGTCCAGCTGTAACGGCAGCAGAGAGGAAGCTGCTGCTTTCTATCAAAACAAAAAGTGTGCATAAGAGAGTGGAGCTCGCATATATGGGAAGAAAAAAAAAATACAATTTGGCAACTTTTAAGGAGAGCCAGAAAGCTCTAATTTAACGTTAACGCGTACGTATATTACGTACGAGATCGCGCTGTGGTTCTGTGTATTTTGAGACTGCAATAAATTCAGCTTTGTTCTCATTGGACTACAAAAACAATACTATTTTGTAAAGCGGGGACAAGCAAGGATGTGTCATCGGGATCACTGGCACCCCTTTGAGACGTGTTTATCAGCAGGGAGCCATGTGCACTACTGATAAAAGGTGACGCCAACCAAGAAGAGACATCGTTTGAGTGTCTGTGTCTCCCAAACCTCCTGTTTCCTCTTGTCCAGTCGCTTTGAACGGCTAGATCGAAGTCGACCCCCACAGCTGCACTTTTGTTGTAAACACTCGAGGCTGCGTCTTTCCACTCAGGCCGCGTTTGGTAGCTTTGCCCCCGAACGTCGCGCTAAGGCAAAACCACAGCTCAATACATATCGACTGAGGCATTCTTGTTAAAGCTTTGTATATTTTCAAAAACACCGTAATGATAAAGGTCAACGAGGCCGCTCATCAAACACAGTAAAGACTAAAGCTTATTTGGAATTCCACTTTTACATTTTTGACCTTCTCAGGAATGTCCTCACAAACTGTCCATTAACCTTTAGCATGAAAGCTCAGTGTGTGCACTGGAACAAATCCCAGCTGTGGGCTGCTATGTTTCGGTGGACACTGATTTTTGAACAGCAAGCGGATAAAAGATTAATCACTGTCACAGATGGCAGCTGTATCAGCTAGTCACACTAACCACCTTCCTCTGGAGGTTTTTCTGCAGACACGGAGACTTATCTGTGGGTGACACCTGTATTTCTGACAGTCCATTAATCACAGGGTTTGTTGTTTGCTTGATCTGGAGCTTTTGACCACGTCATATGGAGCTTGCTCAGTGGCCATGTCACTTCCAATCATTGCAAGCACTTTTGGCAATTGCTTGAAAGTAAAAAAGCAAAATTATTAAAGCAGCAAGAGCTTGTAAGGGACATAGTTTGGATAAAAGACTACAGTGACAAGTGTCATTAAGGTTCCACGTGGAGATAAGAGTCTAGATGCTGGGGGTGGCTGAGCAGATGATTTGCTTGATGGACTTTGATTGGGAACTGCTTTACTAAAGAACGTGTTGGGATTCATTGTCGGTTTTCTCGGTTGTTAAGTTTCACACTTAAACATCCTTTGTGTGGCTTTTGATTTAAAAAGAAATTTAAAACAAAACTATTATTGTCAGGCTACCACCTGACTGGCACCCCAGGTAAACTATATAAATCATTTAACTAATAAATAAATCTAATAACATCTCTAACTAAATAGGATTAAAACCACCACAATTTGTACAACCAGGATATGGTAGAATTGCAATGAGCTTGCAATGAAATCACTCCCAACAAATGTTTTGTCTCACAGTTTTGTTGCTGGCTGACATTTGGACTCATTGTTGACTAAATGCTGCAGGGTGAAATACACACAAGTACAACTGCCAACTGCACAACTGCCAACTGTCAAGTACAAGTCCAAGTCAACCCTTTACATTGACAAGTGAAATTAAGAAGCTCTCTTTGCTAATGAATAGACAACATGCTGCTTCTGCATTTTTCCTGGCAGTTGTGTATTTTCTCTTCAGGTCCTGGTCTGGTCTGAGTGGTCGGATCCTCGATGCGCCATGGGTTCACGTGAGCTGATACCTGGCGTGAATGGGGCCACAGTGAAGTAGAACAGGAAGAAGTCTGTCAAGCTAGGGTCGCTAGTTTGTACTTGACCTTGGCTATGACTCTCCTAATGAAGTTAAGGCAACGGAACTCGTAGAGTATCTTGAGGACGTTTCTCCACTTATCCGAGCAGCTTCCTCAGGGACTGGTTGGGGAGTTGAGGTTTAAAGAGGAACATCTGCGGGTGTAGCCCATCAAAAATTTGCTCGAAGCTGGCACGACTAGTGTCTGCTAACGGCAAATCTCAGCTGCCCACCAGTCCCTTTGAACTGAAGAAGCTACTCTGATGAGTGGCGAAACGTCTTCAAGGAACTACATGTCTAGCTGCTTTTCTGGATCTACCATGACATGGATGAGGGAGAACCTTCGCAGACATACGATCAAAAGCTCAAGAAAAGCAAGCAAGAATAACAACCTTGACTCTCAGTATGCTAATTACACACTAAATGCATAACAATAACAACAACATCAAGTAAATCATTAATTTAATTCATTTCCTTGGTATGGTAAAGATAAGTAATGTATTTGTAACAAAACAGGAAGTATGTCAGCACTTTTGGAGTTTTAATGGAAACTCAGGCCAGCAGGAAGAACATGAGGTTTTTAAGTGAGACGCTGGTGACCTTACCAGAGTGTTTACGAAACATATGGTTCGTCAGAAAGGTGGCTGGTGTTTACCCGTACCCACAGCTGAAAGGGTCATTCAAAACACAGCATGATCACACCTCCTTTGTTCTGCCCCCCTCCCCTTCTCAGAGAGGAAGATCCTCATTTGACGACTGAAGTGGAAAAGAAGGAGGGGGGGCAAGAAATTCCCTGAAGCCACTTTTTTTTTTTTTTTTTTACCAGTAAATTCTTTCACGGTGACTGAGGACCTCGGAGCCATGTCCTCGTGCCAATTCAAAGAGAGAGCGGGGAGGGGGTTTGGATGCTCGTTCATTCCTGTCCGTCAATTGACAAAAGTCAGACAAACCAGAGGTAATCCCACAGGTGTGTTAAACCCAACAAAGGATTAGCGCAAACTTCCTCTGTGCAAAAAAAGCAAAGCGGCAGGCTTTTGCTTTTCCATTTCCTCTGAAATAGTCTTGTTTTCTTATCGCCTCAGCTCCCCATCCCTTCAGATCACCTTGACTTTCTAGCGTAAACGGCGGCAAAACATTAAAGAGAGCTGCTTAGTAGGAAATTATCTGAGTCACTGTGACAGAGGCGGGGCTGAATTGTGGAATCTCACCTGTTGAGGACAAAGATTTTACAACTGTGCTACTATTTCCTTGTACACAGGAGCTCATTAAGATACACTGACCGCAATGTGCACGCTACTTGTGGTGCAAATAAGATGTTCCTTATCCCTCAGACGGATCTTCTATCGGCTCTGTTTACCTTCTTCTTCTGCGACCGGCTTTCTTGGAAAACCGAATTCCAGTCGCATTATCTGGGTGTCTTAATCGGATAAGGAGAACTCTGATTTTAGACGGAGTAACATGTTAACATGCATTTAAGTTTTCCTGTTAGAGTCCGATTTGTTTTTTTTTTTTCACGTGCATGTAAACGTACTGAGTGATGGACAACACAGTGTGACATGAAGGATAATGCCTTTACATAACCCCTTTTACATAATATATACTGAAAGTTGTCATGCGATCCATTGTTGAAATAAAGATGCTGCTGGTTAGTGTTAATTTAGCAGGAAGCTCAACTTGTAAAAGATTCATTTTACATGAAAATCAACAACATTGCAGAGTGAAAAGTCACATCCTGACAAAAAAGAAAGAAAAAATCATGTTACAACGAGTCCGTGCTCACAGAATGCAGTTTCTCTCATTGACCGATGTTTCTGTTAGACCCCAGCGACAAACTTCGCCTTTTCAGCCAATCAGAGACGAGCGCTGTGACGCTCATAACCGCTTCACTCCTCCGCTCCTGCAGAAAATCCAGAGACCAAATCCAGAGAGAGGAGAAAAGGAAAAAAAAAAAAAAAAAACGGGAAAAAACACCGCACCAGGCAACAGGATGCACATGGCCCTGAGAAGGATGGCTGGTTGGATCCAGGAAATGGAGAGAGAAGGAGAGGAAGGAGAGATTTTGGATCGCAGCTGTGTTTCGGATTGAAAAATTCCTGTTTTGAAGCACAGAGCGACATTTTGTTGTCCTCTCCCCCCCGACCGCGAGGGCCACAGCTCAACGCGGCAAGGGTTAACTGCGGCCGCGGTGGTGACAGCTGTGCAATCAGCATTTCAGCTATCGCTGTCCTTATTTTGTTTTCAACTCACCATATTCATAAATAATGCACAAGGAAATGCCCTGTCTGTTGGTGACGACTGATGAATGTTTTCTCGAACTGTGTTGCTCTAGAGGAAAGCTTTTTGATTTACAGTAACTTCATATTCAAGATTTGTGTGTCAAGCTGAAGGCTTCCATAAACATTGATAAGTTTGTCATATGATGTATATCTTCTTAGTCACACGCAGCAAAAGGTCAACGAGCTGATAAAACAGTTTGCTTTGGCGCAACTCATTAACACCTGAACTTCTTGCTGGGACTCCAAGGACATCAAGTAGTTAATCAAGTCATACTTTAGCAAATCATTGCCGCCCGCTCTGTAATCTATTTATTTTTCCAGAGAATTGGCACCTGCTAAAATAAAAAAATAAAATAAAATTTAAAAAAAACACTGCAACTTCTGAATTGTGTCCACTAGAGGTCAGAAAACAAGTCAAAACAAGAGGTCACATGTGTAGCCATCGCAAGTTGTCTTGTAATAATCGTAGCAAACAATTGTCGAAGTGCCCAGTTTATGACAACCTGAAGCGTGCTAATCTCTTTTTTTGAGCTTTTGTCTCCATTATTTGCCTGCAAAGTGCGAAATACAGCACGACTCATTCCGCAGTTTAGGACAATTAATACTGCAACCATTGTGCCATGGAACATGGTGCGGGGGTACCTTTATGAGTCATGTAGCGGGTATGGTACATAAGAAAGTAGCAGCAAAGTATACTGATGGCTGCACGAAGAGTTAGCTTAAATTATCGCGTAATAGTAGTAGTGCTGTTTAATTGCGTGTTGTCTTATAGACGATATCTTGGGCGTTTCGTCTGTGTAAGACAGGACATTGACAAATAAGTTCTGATTCTTAAAATAGCCTTTCTTGAGGAACGGTTGAAAAGAACGGTATTTCCTGTAGGGCAATGAGAATTCTGTAGAATAAGACAGTAAAATTGTTTTAAAGATACGCTCAGTTCCATGCAAGTACATTTACATTTTACACCTTTCTTCCTTATTGTCCTGTAAATTATTGTGCTGCAGTGGCACTTGTTTGTTTGATCTGGAGCTTTTGACCACGTCATATGGAGCTTGTTCAGTGGCCGTGTCACTTTCAATCATTGCGAGCACTTTTGGCAATTACTTGAAAGTAAAAAAGCAAAATTATTAAAGCAGCAAGAGGTTGTAAGGTACATAGTTTGGATAAAAGTCTACAGTGACAAGTGTCATTAAGGTTCCACGGCGCAGATAGGAGTCTAGATGCTGGGGGTGGTTGAGCAGATGATTTGCTTGATGGACTTTGAATGGGAACTGCTTTACTAAAGAACGTGTTGGGATTCATTGTCGGTTTTCTTGGTTGTTAAGTTTCATACTTAAACATCCTTTGTGTGGCTTTTGATTTAAAAAGAAATTTCAAACGAAACTGTCTTTTATGTGCTGCAGTGGCACTTCATGGAAGGTTTTTACAAACGAATGACAATGACGCACACTGTGACAGAATAAAGTACCCATCGGTACTCCATACATAGAGCCAGAGTTTAATACTGACTTTCAGCGTCCCCCAAATATGGGCATAGGGGAAATGAACAAAAAGCAATAAGAAAACCATAAAAATGCTCACAAATGATATGCGTCGTAAGTTTTTAGGCGTGACTTGGCATATGAATTAATACTGTGCGCGCACACACACACACACACACACACACACACACACACACACACAAATATATATATATAGATAGATAGATAGATAGATAGATAGATAGATAGATAGATATAGATATATTTTAGCCCACTTCTTTTCAGCTAATTACTAAACACTCATCAGGCATAACATTATGACCACCTTCCTAATATTGACTAGGTCACTTCTCCTGTCAGTTGGTTTTAATGTTAATAAGTAGGCTGATCCGTGAATATTGGACACTTCTTCGCAGAACCCATGGCCTGTAGACCACATTTATATAAAATTATGCGATTTAAAGACAAACGGGTCAAATTTGACTCATGTCATTAGTGACAACAGTGCATTTTTGATTTAGTTCACTCAGTTTAGTTGGGGATACACCGTGGACTAATATTATCACCCAACCAAGATGCTTCTTTGCTTGTGTTTGAATAAATGAAACATTTGCCTCGTCAAGATTGAATACCCTGCATGTGTTCTGTCATCGTCCACGCGCGCGCGCGCGCGCGTGCCCGTGTATGTGTGTTTACCACGTAGCTGCTGCCGCCTTTAAAAGCGGATCCCTGCGCGTGAAAAAAAATCAGACCCTTCAGCGACGCGGATCAGAGCAGCGCACATCCGCGCCTCAGCGCACCGGAACACTTCAGATCTCCGCTCGATTCTCGCAAACCTTAGCGCCAGACACTTTTTCCGATTGAAAGGATTATTTGAGCATCACTGTCCACCGGCAACGCCTAAGATTATTTAACGCCAAGCCGTTTCTCCTGTCTGCCCCCGGTTATCACCCACTTGACTGGTTCCTACCCCATCTCTCAACCATCGTCTTAAACTCAAGAGAAAATGTAAGTGACATATATTTTGTTTTTAAATATTGATTATTTATTTGATGCTCCTTTACTGGCATTAATTAGAAATCACATAAGAGAACATTCTTTGAAATCGTTAAATAATAATAATAAAAAATGTTTAAAGTTGCGAATAAAAAGTTGAATGTAAGGCAGCAAACGGGGGAAAAACTATCGGCGAATAATTATGATTTTAATTAAAAAATGTATCCTAATTCCAATGTGCTGCTGTGGCTCGAATCGTTTTAACATAGAGAGGTGATCAAACACTGAGCGGAATTTTATTTTCCCCTATAATAATTTTATTATTAGTAGCCTGCACATCAAACAACATTTCTGCTCCCATTTCAGCGCGGGATTTGGGATTTGTGCACCTGTCTCTTCATTTAACACCGGACACCGTTAAGCTCACCGTTGTAGCCTGTTTCCAGAATTAAGCAACGGATTACCTGTAGTTTCCAGGTGAAAAGTTACTCTTTCCAATGTAGAGGGGGCCCACATGGGAGTGTCTCAGGGGGTCGTGAATGTAACGAGCCCCGGCATGACTTGATGGAAATGTGAGAATCTGAGGCACATTCCACATGTTCCTCTAGGAGAAAAGTTTTCCAATAAGTCCAACTTTAAATGATTGTGATTCTATGAAACAAATATATATATATAAAAACAACAACAACAAACAAACAAAAAAATGAAGGAAACATGTTTCTTTTTTATATGCACATTGTTTTGGAGCAAAAATTGCGCTGAAGGTATAAATCAAATGGAAGGAACATTATATTTTAGAGACGCTGTTATCTGTCTCTGTATGTGACATGTTGAAAAGAGTGAGCTCGGTGTAATCAGATGTAATGACAGCATTTGCTTAGGCTGTCCCTTTGTGCGTTGGCTGTACATGAAACTCCCAAAACACCTCAGCAAAGAATGTGATCACGTGGGAATGTGTTATGGCCGCAGTTTGTCCTTTGCCTCGATGTTTTCACAAACAGCCCTTAAATTTAACTTTAAGCAATTAACATACATATTCAACGTGCCGTTTTTAGTCTTAGACCTATCACAGTTTCAATGGAAACACTGAAAACGAGTGAGTCTAAGTTGTAATTCTTGAGTTCTGACCGTTGTTTGCTCTCAAAGTGCTGCACGCTGTATAGATATGAACTCCATCACAATAATGCATTGTGATATAAATCCAAACCAGTACTTCCGTTTCACTTAATAGATCTTAGATAATTTTGTTTTTGTCTGACTGGCTTCCTGTGATCATTGCCTCTCCCCAGAATGAACAACAGAGATCGCTGGAGGGTGTACAAGAGGGTGAGCGTCATGTTTTTCCTGGCCCTGGTGGCGCTGACCGTTGTCCAGCGAGGGAACATCGGTATGGGGGCTCCCTTTGAACTCGAGAGGCAGACGCGCATGCAGGCCATGCAGGGAGGGGAGCCCGGAGCTGATCTGGAGGAGAAAACTGACTCGCATCCGGGGATAAAAGGCTTCTGGAAGGTTGGCAGACCCCAGGCGAGGCCTAAACCCCGGGCTACCACGCAGGACCTCCGAATCGGTGAGAACAACATCCCCAGAACTTGGGACGTGACGAGCTCAAACTGCAGCGCCAACCTGAACTTCTCGAGCCAGGACTGGTTCAAGGGCCTGGAGGGCCATTTCAAGCAGTTCATGCTGTATCGACACTGCCGCTATTTTCCCATGAACCTCAACCACCCGGAGAAGTGCGCGGGAGAAATAGATTTGCTCATGGTAATCAAATCTGTGGCCACCCAGCATGACCGCCGGGAGGTCATTCGAAAAACCTGGGGCAAAGAGCAGGTGCTGGACGGCAAGAGAATAAAGACCCTCTTCCTTCTCGGTAAGCCCTCCAATGAAGCGGAAAGAGCGAACCACCAGAAACTCGTGGAGTACGAAGACTACATCTACGGGGATATTCTCCAGTGGGACTTCTTAGATAGCTTCTTCAACCTGACGCTCAAGGAGACCCACTTCCTCAAATGGTTCCACACGTATTGCCCCGGCGTGCGCTACGTCTTCAAGGGGGATGATGACGTGTTTGTCAGCGTGCAGAACATTTTCGAGTTCCTAGAAAGCAGCAACCACAAGAAGGACCTGTTCGTGGGGGATGTGATTTTCAACGCTAAGCCCATACGTAAGAAGGACAACAAATACTACATCCCCCAGGCTTTATACAACAAGACGCACTACCCTCCATATGCAGGCGGAGGGGGGTTCCTGATGGACGGATCCTTGGTGAGGAGGCTGTACTGGGCCGCAGACACCCTGGAGCTCTACCCCATTGACGACGTCTTCCTGGGCATGTGTTTAGAGGTGCTTCAGGTCACCCCCATAAAACACAACGCCTTTAAGACGTTTGGCTTGGTCAAAAACAAGAACAGCAAGTTGAACCGAGAACCTTGCTTCTTTAGGAGCATGATTGTCGTGCATAAGCTTCTCCCGTCGGACCTCATGCACATGTGGAATCTGGTCAACAGCGACCTGGTCTGCTCGCAGAAAGTGGAGATCCTATAGCTCGAGCGGGGACACCGGGTGGCGCCAGCGCCAAGAAACTGAGCTTTTACCTCAAAGGCAAACTTCTCAGTACACTCTCCTTTGTGTGGAGAGGTAGCGGGACACGTTTTGAACTGCGTGTTTTGGAAAAAGTTTCCTTAAAAATCAAGTAAATTATACGAAAGTTTGTTTCCCATTTTTCTTTTTTTTTTTGTTAAAAAAAAGAAAAAGTTGAGTTACAAATGTGTATTTATATGTGGAAGGACTCACTGTCAATGCGCAGGTTCAGAGACGGCAACCGGGTGGGGGGTGCAGTATTGATGGACACACTACGGAAGATCGTTGCTCGGTCGAATATTCTTTTATGGGTAGATACACACCCTCCTTAAAAACACCAAGAACCCCGTGACCTGTGACCACATATACAATGATCCATTAATGTGAATACACATCAAACAATTCAAAGTAAACTCTATCGCAAAGGGCAAGTGCTTGACAGCTTCATATAAATGTTTGGTTGAGATTAAATGTCAGTTAGTTAATTAGTACGTGTGCCACAGATTTCGAAAAGCCACTGCACATGCTGCACAGCTTGGATTTACATCCAGGGTTTTTGGAAGTGTTACACACTGCAATCACTTTGACCAGCGTGTTGCGTTGGATACAAATAGCTTCAAGTCCAAGAAAGGAACACATGTCTCTACCTCAGTGAGTCTGCCAAAAAAAAAATAAAGTTTTTTCTTTGGTCACCTTATGTGCTACCATATACATTACTTTTCTGATGCAGCACATGTACCTAAAGTAATCACTCTTGGAAACGCAGAAGTCTTTGCACTCATTGTTTTTGAATGTGACCGACTTGATCTGGACGTCTACCACATTGTACATCACTGGAAACAAAGAAACAACAACAAAAAAAAAAACTTGTTACATGTGTCCGTGGATTTCGAATGTGCTGATATACTTGACATGAAAATTAGGGGGTTTACAATGACACTGTGAACAAAATCTATTGTTGGTACGAGCACATTTTAATTTAATCACCCTCTGTGGAAGGGGGATTTGTTCTTACATTTAATTTAACGCAATGAGCGGACGTATAAACGGGATGCTGAGTGATCGTCAACATGTACATTGTGGGCGTAGAGGGTGGTGGTCATGTCTAGATGATGTAAATATATGAAAAAAAAAAAATATGACAGAAGGAAATCAACATGTACATAGGATGTCATTTGTAAATAAACTTCTTCACAATACAGCCGTCTTCGAAAATCTGTCCTAGATCAGTGGTTTTTGTGCTCGGCCTTATCGGCGCCCAACATCTGTGTGTGAAAATCTGCATCGGGTCAACCTGACAATGGCGCCCTGTGTTGACATGCGAGTATCGGTTACACAACTAAACAATAAAGAAAACATATATGTCCAAACAGACAATCAAGCAGCAACGGCGCAGTCCAAACAATAAAGGTGTTCATTCCATGTTTTCGTAAAGAGCATCTGCCTGTGATTTGTTGACAAAGAACTTCCACTTGCTTCATTCACGTCTGAATATATAAGATTGTATTATAAATTGATCGCACAAAACAAATTGACTGTACAATTCAAGATATAGAGAAAAAAAAAAATCTCGACACACACTTTTCAGAAACCAGCGGCACATGCTCCTGATTGGTGTGACATTTCACACCGCTTCTCTAAAGTGTCCCTTTTATAGCCTGATACAGACAGCCGAAGAGCAGCGACGCCGCATGGGCTCTTTAAGTTGCCCCCGAAAAGACAAAAGAGGGCACCGTTAAACACAAGAAATGCCTTCCTCTTGTTCGGCCCAATCCCTTTCATGACGGCGGAGCCGCACAGAAACTGGATCTTCTCTATATTGTGTTGCGTGAGGGTGCACTCACAGACACAGGAGCACAGCTTAAAGTTTATCTCGCTCGACTGTCCCCATTGTTGAGCACACTGTAGAAGGGAAACCGCATATGAAGTCGGACGTGTGAAGCAAATAAACCAAATTATCTCTATTGTCGGGCCGTTGTATCATTTATCGGTGTCGTTTATTGAACACAACTCGATTCAGGGTGTGTCTGTCGTCGGCTTACTGTAAACGTCTCTATTGAGATGTACGGTAACAAAACAGCAAGACCAGGAGTCAAATTTAACTTTCATTTTGAGACTTGAATGTACATTTTAGCTTCTAGAGAAGCTGTAGAGAAGGAGTCTTCAACGTTTTTCAGGCTGAGGACCCTCCAAACTGATGGAGAACTTCAGTAGAGACCCCCTATCTACTATATGTGTTCTATATTAAACTCGGCCTATTGCTATTTATAAATTATTATTATTGTCATTTTGCATTCATAATCCCTTATCCCTTTATTAAAATGTATTGGATTCACGTTCATGTGTATTTAAAGAAATTTAAATTTGAATTTATATAAAATGTCTAATCAACTGAAGATTTTGGGACCCCCCCTGCAGTGCCTCTATCTTAAACCCATAGTAGTGGAAAAGGGGAATTGCTGGATTATAGTACTGAATCCCTTCTCTTTAGGGAAAGCAACATATTTCACCAAGGATACAGTATTGTATGCAGTTTTCCAATTATGCACCAACCAATTATCCCACCAACACAATGTTCTGCTGGGAAAAGTTTGGACCTGGCATTTGTGTGGATGTTACTTAGACATGTACCACCCACCTAGACCGGACCAGGCACCCCGTCTTACACCCATAGCAATAACACTCCTTGATGGCAGCAGCCATCCCCAGCAGGATGCACGGCAAAACAGTAGGAACAACCCAAAAAATGTGAAAAACAGGACATGGTGTTGACCTGGTCTGCGTGAGATGCGCTGGAACAAAAGTGATCCACAGAGGCCCCTCCCCTCGACCCACAGGACCCAGGCACCCAAGCCCACGGAGGCACAAGGGAGACCTACACGGTATTTGGGCCACTGTGACAGGTGGTACAGTAAATAAAATTGCAGTCTGGCCGTCATTTGCGTCAGCATTTTGTTGCCTTCACTGTAGTCATTAGGTTTATATCACTAATTTGTTTTTACCTCGGGGAAGTGGTGGGAAAAAAAATCACTCCAAAGTCAAATTAGGATGCCTTGAGTTTTATGGAAGGAAGTCATAGTTTTAATGGCTCTTGTTAGGGTGTGTACTGTATGTGACAGACAAAAAAAAACATGGAGTATTGCCTCATCTTCTTCCTCACACCTGTAAAGAGGAGAAGAACATAAAGACGAAACAGGATGATGTGGTATTAAAGAAGGATGTCAAGCTGGCGCTCTGCCAGCTCGAGTGATGGGAGAACAGTGGCTCCGTGCACCGTAACCTACTGTAAACTTCCCACTCTGGTGTTGATATGTGACCGCATGCTAGGACGCAGCCAGCTTTACAACCCCGGCTGCGGACCAGGAGCTTCGTATTTGCCGACTCTAATTAGAGGAAGCTTTTGATGTCAGCTTGGTCAGTGGGTCAGCCGGACGGGGATGCAAGCTTTCACACTAGCCCTCTATTTTCTTCAAAGGCAGCACCGACGTGGCTGAGGGCGGGAATGTCACCGCCCGGGCTAAAGTTAAAAAGGACATTCCTCAACCTGCAGGTTGCGGAGACGCCTCCTCATCTCAAATCATGAATACTGTAGATTACGTAAAACTCTAATATACAAATGTATAAAAATGTGAATGAGAAAATGGGGAATCTCATAATATTCGTTCAATCTGCTGTTCAGATGCTTCATTGCTCAACCATTACTTTGACTTCTCTTACTTATTTATTATCAAGACGTGCAGGCCTTTGAGTACCATTTATTTTAGTCGTGGTGGAAGGTGCGGCCTATAGGTGAGCCTGGCGTACCCTGTGCCCCACATCACCTTTTATTTATGGACACTAGGTTTATTGGTTTGGGCCACCTGTGCAGTTTTCACAACACTATTATACACTATATTAAACTCGGCCTATTGCTATTTATAAATTATTATTATTGTCATTTTGCATTCATTATCCCTTATCCCTTTACTAGAATGCCTTGGATTCACCTTCATGTGTATTTAAAGAAATTTAAATTTGTGGGGGGAAAATATAAAAATATATATATAAAATGTCTAACCAACCAAAAATTTTGGGACCCCCTGGGGGTCTTAAACCCATAGTAGTAAAAAAGGAACTTTTAGAATTATAGTACTGACTCCCTTTCCCTTTAAAAGCAACATCTTTCACATCCAGCAGGATGCATGGCAAAACAGTAGGAACAACTCAAAAAATATGTGAAAAACAGGACATGGTGTTGACCTGGTCTGCGTGGGATGTGCTGGAACAAAAGTGATCCACAGAGGCCCCTCCTCTCGACCCACAGGACCCAGGCACCCAGGCCCACGGAGGCACAAGGGAGACCTATACAGTATTAGGACCACTGTGACAGGTGGTACAATAAATAAAATTACAGTCTGGCCTTCATTCGTGTCAGCATTTTGTTGCCTTCAATGTAGTCATTAGGTTTATATCAGTAATTTGTTTTTATCTCGGGGAAGTGGTGGGAAAAAAAATTACTCTGAAGCAGTTGCTCCATAGTCAAATTAAGATGCCCTGAGTTTTATGGTACGAAGTCATAGTTTTAATGGCTCTTATTAGGGTGTGTACTGTACCCCACATCACCTTTTATTTATGGACACTAGGTTTATTGGTTTGGGCCACCTGTGCAGTTTTCAGCTTTTAGCAGATAAGAGAGTTAAGCCTTTTGTTTTTTTATCAGTATGTAGAAGTTTGTTAGCCAGGCCTAATTGCGTTGTATACTTTCATTTATCTGGCGTAACCAAATGTTCCAACTCTTCCCCACTGTTTACACTTCAAGAATGAGTTTCAGGTGGCCTTTTCTTTAACCTCTTTTATTCGTTATATGCTGTCAATTTCTCCAAGGAGCAAAGAAGTATAAAAATTTAAGCAGGACGTGTAATCCCAACATCCTCAAACGGGTTCTTGCTAATTAGTGACGCTGTAGCTTTTTACTACTGATGGAATTTGTTAGATTTGCATGTCATATAAAACTAAAGTTAATAAGCATAAACAGACAAATTTCAACCATAAAAACAAAATAAAGATTCCGCTGAAACGCCTGCTATCCTGCTATTGTGTTTTTACACCGACTAGCGTATTGACCCTCCGTTCCCACTAGATGGCAGATAAAGGTCTAAGTCTAGTTAGATCTAGATAAGTCTAAATGAAGCAGAATAAGAAGCTGCCACAAACCTAAAACCTGTCCCCATGTGAGGACGCCGGGTCTCAGGTCTCACAGCGGAATCCTTTGACCCAGCGATGTAAATCTATGTGTTTTTGTTTTTCTGAAATGCGGAGTGTAGTCACAGTCGTCGCAGAGAACTTCAGCCCCCCATGTCATTCTACAGTAGCATATTAAACATTTACAGTCCAGGCCTTTTTAATCTGATCCAAGAGACTGGAATTGATCACAAGAGAGAAGACATTTCAGACACTGGATGAAGCCCAGCGAAATGTGTTCGCCATTACGACAATCCAGGAAATGAAAAAAAAAAAAACGCTCAGCAGAAGGACACTGTTGATCCGGAGTTCATATCACACTGGAGAAAGTGAGAGTGGCAATGATCTTCTGTGGAGGGAAATTAATTTGGATGACCCATTAAATAAATAGGATACAGCAGCTTCCTGTGTTAACTTAATATATATATATAAATTGCACAGACCCCTGGGATTTGGACACCTCAGTATGCCTAGATCACGGGTGTCAAACACATGTTAGTTCAGGGGCCACGTACAGAACAACATGATCTCAAGGAGGCCAGACCTTCAAATAATGACAACTTCTAATGTTTCCCTTTGTTGTAGCACAAAGAAGTACGTTATGAAAGTGTCCACATTTAATGACCTACGCTATTACAAAATCTTACAACCAGATGTTTCTTAAGAAAAAGAAGTGCAATTTCGGTATGTCTCAATGTTGTTATGTCCACAGCTCTTACTAAAATTGTGTGAAAGGAAAAGTAGTAAATTTTATTGATATTAATGTCTTCAGTGTAATTTTTGCACTTTGTAAATTCATCCCGCGGGCCATATGTTTGACACCTGTGGCCTAGATAAATAAGAGGTGAGCTGAAAATAGCACTCAGAGAGGAACTGAAAATAAAGCAAACACGTCATTTTAGATATGTTAACATGAAGCCACAGAGAAAGGTTAGCATGACCCGTGTCGGTGTTCTAGGTGGGGTGCGGCGACAAATGTCTAACTGGAGGTGTTCAGCGGTCCCATCATCAGTGCCTCCTGCCCAGGCACCTTCGGGAACAAAGGCACCGTTGAGCCGGTGGAGCCATCGGATGACAGTGTACTGCTGTCCCCTGTCCTCTGGTGACACTGACAAGACAGACCTGCAGCAGCTCAGGGTCACAGTTAATCAAGTCAGTGTTTTTTTTTCCAGCAGTGGCAGATATCAAAGCAGAATGCACACACATACACTGATTGGACCTAACATTATGAGCACCTCCTGATATTCTGTAGGTCTCGCTTATTGTGCCTCTCACAACAGTTCTCATCAGGGAATGGACATGGGCCATTCAGAGTGCGGCACCAGTGCATCCCACAGATAAATTTTAGCCACAATTTAAATTTCTTTAAATACACATTAACATGAGTCCAACATATTTCTGTAAAGGGATAAATGGAAGCAGAGGAATTATCCTTCAATCAGTGATACAGGAGCTGTCTCTAGAGCACACCTTCACACAAAGCGCCACACTAGACTAGACCTGTCAATCTAAACCTCCTGTACACAGTAGGCCCCACCCCTATCGCTTGGCCCAGCCAATCACAAGGCCACACATTACACGCTGACTGTTAGATTCCCTGCAATTGGGGGCAGAGCCTATTCAGTCCCCAGGTTACATCCCAGATGCACTGTAAAATTGGAAGAGAAGCCAAAAATTCAGCTATATATATATATATGTATATAATCATGTCAAAAAAAAGTAAAAAATTACTTGAAAACGCAAAATGAAATATATAAATATAAAAAAAGCATTAGGCCGAGTTTAATATAGAACACAGATTAAGTCGGGGGTCCCTACTTAATCTCTCAGTTTGAGTTCCTTGGCCTGAAAAATGTTTTAAAAAACCCTGATCTATGGGATTCACTAGTTTTACAGTTTTCCACTTATTGGTGAGTTCGGAAACGGCTAAAATCTAACAATTCATCAACTCCCAAACTTGCAGGATATACTTTGTGAAACTAAACTGCCCGAAGGAGCCTCCACGCTACATTAAATAATCTTTAAACTCTCGAACCGTCAACACCAACACCCAGGGTTTAACTGTTGGTTCAAACTACCAAGAACACTTCATGGCAATTATAGGCAGCGGACACCTGCAGGTAAATCTACGTAATCCTAAAAATCAGACTTCACACGACAAACCACTTTTACACACTGAAATCAGACATCTTATTCTTTGTGTAATTTGAATTACACTCCGTCTCATATGGAGATGCAGTTGAAGCCGATGAGCTTGAAAGGGCAGTGAAGTCTGACCTCATTGAGCTTTAAGAACAATGGGAACAGCCACAACACAAACTGCTTGAGACTGCCCCCTGCTGGCAAACAAGGGTTATTTGATTATTTTCAGCTGATCTAAGAAGGATGAGGCATTGAATGCTATGCTACAAAATATTTGTCATCATGGACCAGCTTCAGAGCGCAAAGTCCATCTATATCTTCTAGCTTTTACATCAAAATAAAACTTTTCAACATAATGCACCAGACTGTGGGGATGGTGATTGGATTAGGAGCAGAGTGCCGTGTTCCTGCAGCCACACATTCATTGCTTTAAAGTATAATTATGCCAGGCATTTAAAAATCACCACCTACAAGGTTTTATTTAATCACGTGAAAATCTTGAGATGGGGAAAAAAAAAAAAAAAAAATTAGTCAATGCACTACAAATATTTTATGTTACATAGATTAGAGGTCTTTCATCCATGACACAAGCATCAACTGTGCCTTAACAGACAAACATGAACACATCTGCAATTTCCTTAAACACCCAACTCTCGACCATGGACTCAAATCTATTGAAATATGCTTTGCACAATACCGTAAAACTTGGAATTTTAAAGCAAAAACTAAATGATAAACAAAATAAAAACATAAGGATACAAGTGTATGTTTCTTTCTTTTTTTTACAAAAAGGTAAAATGAAATACAAACTGTTTAAATTTACACAATGTATCTGACAAGACAAGCATTTTTTTTTTTTCACAGCAAACTCGTTTGCCAGACCCATTCCATTTTACTCCTTCAGAAAAGAAAGTAAACTAACGAGGGCGATAGGTGCAAGTTTGCGTTCGGGACATTCATTACTCACACGTAGCACTGAAGCTGAAAAGGTCTAAAGTACCGTTCTGGCACAGACGGGTGTGGAAGGTTCGAGGGGTCTAAATAAAGGGCTAAAATGCCCATTTACAGTTAAATATATACCAATGACGCTTTCTGGAATGTCCAAAAGCTCTGAAAACTGATGAAACCAGAGTCCATTGAAAAAAAGTAAAACAGACTAAGGCTTTAGTCATCGAACTTGATTTTCTTCCCCTGGGGTTTGGCTCCGAATCCACCACCACCGCGTCCACCTAAAACGAGAACGCAGGCATGTTAGTTGACCAGCCGGGATTTTCTTCAATGCATTACATACATGAAAGTTGCCCCTTAAAACTCATGGGTTCAGTTTAATCACGTACCTCCGAAGCCGCCGCGTCCACCTCGTGGGCCTCCCCTTCCTCTGCCGCCGCCGCCACGACCACCGAAGCCGCCGCCAAAACCGCCACGGCCTCTTCCACCGCCACGGCCGCCGAAGCCACCGCCGCGGCCTCCGAAGCCACCGCCGAAGCCGCCGCCACCCCGGCCTCCACGGAATCCACCTTCGCCCTTGGGCTTGGCGTAGTCCAGGGTCACCTTGCTGCCGTCGATCTCGCCGTCCTCCATCGCTTCCTTAGCTGCCTTGCAGTCGTCCTCGTTGTCGAAGTCGACAAAGCCAAAGCTGCGGGGTGAGACGGGCTACGTTAATACGTACACTTGGAAACACATTTGACACTTAAGAGCAAAATGCTACTGTAAATCTTTACACCATCAAAGGGCTACTTTAATTCAAACGTACCCTTTGGATGATCCAGTATCTCTATCTGTAACTATCCTTGCTGCTACTGCGCCATCAAAGGAATCTTTGAGGGTCTGGTCTGTTGTGTCCTCAGAGAGCCCCTTGACAAAGAGGGTTTTTGTGGGACCTGGTAGGGAGAAAAAAAAGAAGAAACCATCACTAATCATCCAACATAAATAATTAATAATAGTTGACTACTACTGCCGAGTTTCAGGACATGACACGTGACTTCTGCCAATTTGTGAGACTAACAGAACTCAACTGTTTCACAGCGCAGGGCTTACCTGAGTTTCCTCTGCCGCCATCTCTTCCACCGCTGTTCTGGCTGAACTCCAACCGGATTGACCTCCCTTCGATATCTGTGTTGTTGAGGTTTTCCAGAGCTTCCTTGGCGTCATCTGTGCTTTCAAACTCTACAAATGCAAAACTGAAGGAGAGAAGCAAAATATTAGGAACTTATTCCCATGTGGAAAACGTGTTGAATCCCTCCAACTCATGATAAATAACTATTTTGTCGACTAAACTAATTCAGTTAACTGCTTGTTGCATAGTAGACATGGGCAACACCCAGATGTGAGTAGGGCAAGCCTGTTCTAACTGTGCGTTTTTCTTCTTCTCGTGCGAATCCATACATAATCACTGATGAGATTAAGAGGAGCTCATGAGAAGGTCCACCAGTGAGACATTATGCTGGTTTTGAGAAGAGGAATAGGACACTCACCCTTTGGGTCTGCCGTCTTTTTGTGGAACCCTTATAGAAACGGCTTTCTCAAATGTGGACTGTAGCATTTCTTCTGTTGCACTGAAGGAGAGGTTATTGACGACCAGCGTTTTACTGGCTGCTCCTGCTGCTCCTAAAGAAAGAGACACGAAACTGGTGAGACCAAAGATCGAGGAACAATTTCCTTTGGACACGTCCAAAAGCTCCACTACAGACATTTAGCTATAAATAAATACGTCCATGTTTCAAACTAATAAGAATCCCAACTTCACTAAATATTTACCTGAAACCCGGGCACCTTTCTGGCTCTTCTCTCCAACATAGTCAACAATGATGGACCTGCCCTGGAGGTCGGTTCCCTGGGCCTCTTCCAGCATCTTCTCTGCTTCGGCCTCAGTTTTGAACTCGATGTAAGCGATGCTGCAAAATTGAGCACAAAAAGTCAGCTACTGGCTACAAAACATTGAGATTTCACAATGGTCTATAATTCTGACGTTTACTGGAATTATGTGACATGTTCTTACCCTCTGTTTGAACCGTTCTGTCCTTGAGGTAACCTGACGTCAACCGCATCTTCAAAGACCTCCTTCAGGTCTTCGACCGTCACGGAGAATGGAAGATTTTTTACGAAGAGTGTGCGTGCATCCCTCTCTGTGGAACAAGTCTTGGTGTTAGCACGGATTTTTTTGAAATGATGAGTAAATCCATTTAAACTTTCCTGTTGTGCACTAATTATCTTACCTTTCTTGCCCTCCTGTGAGCTGTCTTTGCTCCGGGCTCTGTCCAGTTTCAGTTCCTGACCCATTACCTTCTTGCCATTGAGTTCCATGGCCTTCTGCATGTCCTCCTCAGATGAGAAGTCCACGTAGCCAAATTTCCTGTTAAAGTAAGTCAAACGAAAACCGTTAGACATTCCTGCATTGATACAATCAGGTGAGCCGTAGTAACGGCAACGTCACATTACAATCAGGTAAAGCTCTGAGTATAGAAAGCAAAGGGATAAAAATACAATGCTTACTTTGACCCTCCTAATCTGATGTCAGCAACCTCAAGCTCGTTCTTGGAGAAGAATTTCCTCAGTGATGATTTGATCTCGTCAAAGTCTTTGTTTGAGTTTAGGTTTCCAATAAACAGACAGAATCCTGAGAAAAAGAATCACATTTGCATTTAGTTTTATCACTTTTTTTTTTTTTTTTTTAAATGATAATTATGCCACATGAATTCAGAATAATAAAAAGGTGACATCACACATCAGTATTAAGTCCCTTTTTGATCATCATAAAATGGAAAACAGATTAAATGTTCAGTAGGTTTGTTCTCACCTTCTCCTTCTGCCTTTGCTTTCTTTGCAGGTGGTGTGTCCTTTTTGCCTTCCGCCTTCCTCTTGCCAGGTGTCACTGGGGCATCTGTTGAAACATTAGTTATATTTTGCATTAGGAGGAACGTTTGGAAGCCGTTTATGCTAAACTGTACTACCCAGACAACACACTGCCTCACATAATATTTTGGAATTTAATTACTGTGCACATCTGCCCCCAGCATTAGTCATCTGCCCCTTTGTCATACAATTTCTAACACTAAACTTATCAAAAACATACCATCTTCCTCCTCATCTTCGTCATCCTCCTCATCATCGTCGTCGTCCTCATCATCGTCCTCTGACTCTTCCTTGGCCTTAACCATGCCTGCTTTCTTTCCCTTGGCAGCGGGAGCAGGAGTTGTGTCCATCTCTTCCTCAGAGTCTGAAAACCATAAAAATTTTTAAAAGGTAAATTTGACGCTTAAAGCGACTTAAGTCAAACATGGGACATACTACAGTTGACAATGCATCAGATGTGTAAAAAAGGTGACATCACACATAATCAGTATTAAGTCCCTTGTTGATCATCATCGAATGTAACTGTAGCTTCATATCTCAGTAACTCGGTGGTGGATTAAAGTCAGATCTGAAACCTAATGCTAAATCTTACCATCTTCATCATCATCGTCGTCCTCTTCCTCAGACTCTTCTTTCGCAGCCTTGGCCTTTGCCTTGGCTGCAGGCTTGGCCGCTGGTTTGGCTGCTGCAGCCTTCTTAGGAGGGGGGGCCTCTTCTTCTGACTCCTCTTCATCCTCATCCTCAGACGACTCTTCTTTAGCAGCCTTGGACTTCACTGGGGGCTTTGCAGCTGTTTTGGCAGCTGGTTTAGCTGCAGCCTTGCCTCCTTTCTTGGGTGGTGGGGCTTCCTCTTCTGACTCATCTAAACAGGAAACATGAAAATCAGTTATGATACTTCCAAGACAAAATGTCTTGCACAAAAAACAAAAGACAAACATGTGACAGCGATTGAGGATAGGACCGGCAGACGATAAAAACACACCGGTACCGAAGACATAGCGCTGCCTTTGTTTTTCCTCCGTACATTACACACACGGGTACTAAACAACCACATGTATGCCAAGAAATGGAGGGTTTGTGTGGATTATTACATAAACTTAAAGCACTGAAGAGATGAGAAACAAAACACCGATAGAGAACATACCATCATCGTCTTCGTCATCTTCATCATCTGACTCTTCTGCCTTTGCAGGGACTGCCTTAGCTGGAGTGGGTTTGGCCGGTGTTGCTTTAGCAGGTGTCTTCTTTGGTGGGGGGGCCTCTTCTTCAGATGACTCCTCTGTAGATGATTGACAAACAAGATATATCCATAAACCAATAGTTCTTGTGGTTGCTAAAATCACTACGTTATGCCACTTGAGTTTGTGTCCCTAGTTGTCATTTCAAGTTCTAGTTTTAGGCTGCTCTGCTCAAATGTGGGAATGTGTGTTTATAGCATTAACTGTCAAGAATAGAGAATACAAATAATAAGAATCTGAGAATAAAAAAAATAGGAATACACTCAACTTCTTTTGAGATCAGTGTCATGGTGTGAGACTAATCTGAGAGTTACACAACATTGAAACTGCACGGCGTAAACTTTGAACTTCGTTGCTTACCAGACTCATCATCATCTTCGCTTTCTGCTTTTTTGGCAGCGGTGCCATTTTTAACGGCTTTGGCACCCTTAGCTGGGGTGGCTTTAGCTGGCGTGGCTTTCTTCACCACTTTGGGTGGAGGAGTCTGCAAGTTGAACAAAGTAAAAACCAACTGTAAGCCCACTTTTCAAAGACAAAAATAAATTCATGCACAGAAATACATTATGAGTAAATCAAGCGTACTGTACCTCTTCCTCATCGCTGCTTTCTTCTTCACTAGATTCCTCCTCGACTTCTTTCGGGGGTGGAGGAGCCTTTTTCTTTTGAGTTGCGTTATTTGCTGCCTGCAAGAAAGAGGAAAAATGTTTTAAAAAAATTGATATATATATATATATACACACACACACACACACACACACTATAACCGTCTGTATTGATCTAAGTGCAAGATTAGCTACTTAAGATGTGCCATCACCACACAGCATACACGTGTTTGCTTAGCCATGTGGTTCTTGACATTTAAATACCCCATGTGTTTCTTCACCTCTACATGGAAGACGATTTAACCTGTGTATCAATTACTTATGTGGAGTGGTGTTTAGATGTGCCAGGACAATAGCGGTGGTTGTACAGGCTAACGTGTCCCCTTGCATATTTCTGCAGGTTTCAACACGAGAAATTTCAGACTTTTTCAGACCATTATGGGTTAAATTTAAGACCTACACGAAGTTCGAAATAGGAAATAAATAAAAAAATCTGAGACAAAGGATCGAGTTACTTTAAAAAAAATTAAATTAATTGTGATCAAATTTCTGTTTCAAATGGTAAATGGACGTAAGGATTAAAGACGTGATTAAATGGAAGACATACATGGCAAATTATTCCCGTATTTAAGACGTTAAAGCCTTACATTGGGATTATTAATTATAGACTTCAAGAATTTTTAAGACTCCCTCTCGATTTTTGGTTGCACACCTCGTGTGTCGTCAGAGCAGGCGCACAACCCACGTGCAGCTCAAGAGGTGGGCCAGCTAGCATGTCGGCTAATTTTACCGACCCATTTTCAAATCTATGCCGGGGAGCTATAAATGAGTTCGCAATTAAAGTTATGACACGTTAAAGGAGGAACTCGTTTAAGCATAAATATTAACGCAAGTAGTTCGACGGGAATAAGCGTCGACTCTTAATTTAGCGCGTGCTAATGCTAACACGCAAATTAAGCGTGCGCAGTAGGCACATTACAAGATTTTACCACATCATAATTCACTATTAAATCTTGGTCCGTGTCAGTTTGACATTAAAAGTAATGTCTTCCAGTCTGATCTGCGCTCGGTGTTTAAGTCGAGAACGCGCACGAATGCCATTTTGACTCGTCTGTTAGCGCTAGCAGGCCCGGGGAACAAACATGGCTGATCTGTTACGAGAGGATACGTTTTTCAGCATGTGCAGTTTAAACACGTTATCTCGACTTCACGGTCTAAAACCAAAAAAAGTCGTAATTTAAGGAAGAAAAACATTCGTTGCAACACACGTGTCGACGTTTTTATCCAACGCTAAACTCCCCTTTTCTCACAAACGCAGCAGCTTCTGCGTCAAGGCCTCATGCGTAAATACAGTTTTATCTCTATGACGATTTTAATAAAAAACACACATTTCTAATAATAAAAAAAAATAATTCAAGAGAATATTTGGTCTTACCTTTGCTAGCTTCACCATGGTGTCAATGTGTGTTTCAATGAAACACGAGGAGTTGGACGTTTAAAGACGAGTGGCAAAATAGCTAACACATGCACGTGGCTCTGCCTACTCGATGGGACATTGGACAGGAAAGACAGAGGGGCCGACGCGCTCGATACTCTCCTGCTCTGCGCGCTCCCGCTGACCCGCCCACATGACCCCCGTCAACCAATCACAAGTTGCGATGTTTTCACCGTGCCCGCGCTTCGCCTACGTGTGGGGGATCTACGGTGAGGGGTGAGGGGCGGGGGGTGGAATTAATTATTACTACATGGAAACGAACGATTAATTATTGCCCAGCGACATGAATAAATACATTCCTGAAATAAACAAATATGGGGTTGTAGTGCTACTACCCCATACTGAGTTTATGTCCTTTGAGAAGTTTGAGTTTTGAGACACCTCTGAAGTACAACGTTTATTATGCGTTATGCGTTTAGGAGAATTTATTATTTACACGTATTATTGATTTTATTTCTTTAAATGTTAAGATAAATAAAGAGCGCCAACACTTCCGTGAAGATCTTAACTGTATCGTTCAGTACAAAGCGTCTGGGCACCGCGTGCAGCTGTTTATATGTACCACGTGGTTTGGGCCAGTTGCCATATACCATCAAGCACATGTGGCGTAACACGCGGTGCGCTGCTGTAAACTCACGGAAATACTCTTTACATACAAAGAAGTTTTTATTTGTTTGTTTGCGGATTTAGTGACATAATAACATGCATTCGAGGAACAAAGAAAGAAAAGGCTATGAATAAAGACAACAGATAAGACAAAATAATATTATTTTGTTTGTTAACTGTTGTTACAGAGCAGAAAACAAAACAGGACAAAAATGGGTACGTATATGTTTAAAATTATAGCGAGGATTTTAAAGTCTTAAAGATTATCATCCTAGAAGTTTTTTGATTTAATAGTCCTTTTAATGTTTTAGACTATTTCCTCACTTCATCATTAAACTGGTTGATAATGGGTTCGCTTTAAATCCACTGGAATTTATGAGTGTAAAACTTTCTGTATAAAATGAAAATATCCAAGAAGAAAACAGAAAACATGACTTCTGCCCAGATACTTATTTCTTTGAAAGTAAAATCGTCCTTTTTCTAAGATTAATCAATAAATTGTACTAATTTAGTTATATTGCTTTATTCCGTGGTGCCATTTAATTTTATGTTTACTCCACTGCTTCCACGCGTTGTTACAAGAATTAAATTTAAAGGGTGGTCATAAATTGCCTCATAGTTGCAGGTTATTGTGAGGTGCTTTGTAAAATGGGATGAATGACAAAAACTTTAATACTACTAATACTACTAATACTTAATACAAATACTTGTACTTGACTTTTACATTTTATATAAATTTATAAGTATCCTGTCATGTATCGTTTGATCATACAGTCATTCGGTTGATTCTCAGGGGACGTGAACGCCACATAAGAGTAATTAACCCTGAACACCACACAGAGGCAGCATTGCATTTTACAACCCACGCTCACAATGGAGTCTGGGCTAAAAAGGACTATAGCCACATTTTAATTAGCCCATTTTGCCATTTGTTTAACACAAACGTAATGTGATAATTGTGTTATTTTTTTTATTATTATTATGTTTTTAAATTGAATATAGGCCTATGTTTTAAACATCTTTCACCGTAACTCTGTTATGAAGTGCACAAACCAGTCATGTTCTGACCATTAAATCTTGCCCAGTGCCCCTCACTTTTCACCATCTGCACTTGAGATTGTCATGAAAAGGAAACATTTCTCATCTCTTATCCCTTTCTGCTCTATGACACTTCCAATCAACTCACTGTGGGCATGTTTCAAGCCATGTCAGAATAATTTAAACACAATTTCTTCGGATAATGCAGTGCTGTTCAGAGAAAGTAAGACCACAACCTTTCCATGGTGTACTCTGCTTATATTATTTTACTATAAAACACTTATTTATTTTGTTTTATTTTATTTTAATCTAATCTTATTTCATTTCATCTTTCTTTTTCCTTGTGTGTTTTTTTAGGAACGTTTCTTTTATGTGCAACTAATACTGTGACCAAATAAGTTCCCTCGTGGATCATTAAAGTCTATCTAAGTCTAACTATTCTTATGCTGAATAAAGCAGTTCACCACTTCAAACCCTCCCCACCTAGAGTCTGCACCTATTATTCACTGCTTCTTTGCAAGGATGGATTAAAGTGAGCGAATCCAGAAAATAGAAAACTTAAGTGAGGGCATTAGATTTACCCTGGGATTGTATGTCTTCATTATAAGGGAATACATTATCTCTGGGCACCTACCCAAAATAGCTAGCAAGAATTAAACTGTGCTGTTTTAACACACAGAGTAAAGTTTTCTAAAATACCCATATTTTTTGTTTAGTGTTTTCGTCAGTGTCTGCGTCATTGCTAATGGAGCTAATTACTAAAAAAAAAAAAAAAAAAGAAAAGGAAAAAAAAAGTCTCTGCTGCAGTGACGTAACGACTGCTGCACAAATACTTGCCAGGCAGGTCGTGTCCTTAGGCAGAACGTTAGCCACGAATCTACGCATATTTACACGTCAGACATAACGGCATGAATTATAAAGTTACCTCATTAAATGAAGAGGCTTGTTTTAATAGTTGCTGGCAAGACTGAATTTTTTATTTTGCCATTAAATCTAAAGCAAACGGGTGCCGTTGTGTGTTTGTAGCACGTCGAGGCAGGTCCTTAGTTTTTGATGAAAACTTTTAATGAATGTCAGCCCAGTTGTGAGTATTAGCTTAAAGAAGCTTATGATAAGGAGAGCTGGATTTGACACAGTAGGGGCGATTTAGTTCCTGCTGGTGTTTAGCATATGTTCCTCTGTGTTTGTGTGCTTTATCTTGTGCGTGGTAGTTGTTATCACGATTCCTCACTTTGCTTCCTGTCGTTTCCTAGACTATTTTTTAAACCCCTCTTTTTTTTACATATGGAAACGAGCAACATGGGGTGTGTGCATGTTGCCTTTGTCTTTTTCTTTCTGTGTACATTTTACACAGCACCTGCAGTGCCTAGGTTTTTTACACTCCAGCGACAACCTTCAATGATGAGAAAGAAGTACGCTAATTAATTGCTTTTTCCAAAATCCTCGTGGACAGAAGCTGGAATTTTATCATCATTTTCTTTTTCTTTCATAGATTGGAAGGGAACAGAGTTTTTGCAGCAGGTGTGCTGTCTTTCTTCTGTTTCCATCAACTCTACACTGCCCTCTAGTGTGAGTGTATATTTGTACAAATATTCTGTTCATGGGTAATACAGTTAATATCATCTTTAGGGATATTACAAAAGATTTACTTAAAACATTTGCAAATTGATAGCACAGTGCAGCCACCATTGTGTTGCGTGTACTCATTTTATTTCAGTCCTCTATCGTTGTTCTACTATATCTTTTTAAAGTTTCTCACATGTCATATCAAGATTGCACCCAATTCCAGGAAAGAAAACAGCAGAACTTACAGACATTGCATCGGTCCTTCTGATAGCCACTTCTGGGTGATTATACGTCACGAGGCTGTGGAACAACCTGTCTCCGAAACCTCAGCTCGCTAACTCATTATCACATTTTCCTCATAAACATTTACAGACTTGCCTTCATAAGTTGCTTGCTTTCTAATATCGTTATGAATCTTGCATTTTTCTTTTAATATGTCACACATTTACAGCTTTTTTTGTGCTCTCTTGTTTTATTTTGTCCCATTTTACTTGGACAATCTGCCTTCAGGTTAAGCAGCATCAATAGATACATGCATTATTATGATCATAAAACTTGAGGATGTGGAAGCTGGGCTTGACTTGGATCCAGGTTTCATGCGTTACTGCAACAGAAGCTTTAAATTTACTGCTTCATCTCGTCTGCCCTCTAAATCTACCCACATAGTATTTATTTTTACCATTCCACAGGGTGGCAACACTCTAAAGGATTAAAAATAACTTGGAGGCTTTGGCTCTCTGACATCTTTACAATTAGTGATCAACATGATTCATGATTTTAGAAGCGCACCTTATTGTTTCAAGTCTAAACCACTCTGGGTTAAATTGTGGACTGTGGTGCAAAGTCATATTTTGACTTGTGACGCTTGTCTTAGCTCAGATGCTTTAACACCAGCTCAAAAGGGGGGACCCGATGAGGCCAGTCGTGCATCTCTGGCTAAAGGAAAACTGTCTCCAACTATACCAAATATATAGAATGGCTAAGTCATGCACCTGCATTGGTTTCAATTAAACCTTTCAAATTCAAATACTTCCACGTAGAAGCCAGGCTGATAAATCACAAACAACCATCCACCGGTTTCAGCGAAGAACAAACACCCAGAGAGAATAAGTGTAAGTGCACATGGAATGTTCTTTTTTTTATCATTTTTGAAAACATTTACAACTATTTAAGACGAAAGAAAAAGGTAACAAACAGAATTGACCTGCAGTTTGCATCCATTTTCAAAATGTTACATAAATAAAACTCATATTTATAAATATCTCTTTTATAAACATATAAATAGTTTTTTTAAACATAAATACATTTATGCAGGGGAAGATGAAGTACATGAATGTACAGCAGCAGCAGCAGCAGCAGCAACAATATACAGCTTTGCGGTTTGTAGTTTTTACACCTTTTTCCGCTTTAGTATGCCTCTGTGTTTGTATCTGATGACCATTTTTGTATGCTATACATATATGTATATATGTATATATACCTGCATATTTATTTTATATACTGTATATATTTATATGAAGATTTTGTAGCATTGTCATCCCAGTCTTTGTCTGCGCTGGTCGTGGCGACTTTCGTACCGAAAATCTTTCACTTGATGAGTTTTTCTTTTTTCTTTTTTTTTCTTCTTTCCCTCAGGTGAGAACAAACTCGGATGTTGTTGTCCAAACCCATCGTCCAGAGATCTGGGGAAAGACAAGACAGGCAGAAGAGACTTGGTTAGATTTTCAGAAGACAGCTTAAGACAGACACCTTTCTGGAAAATTTTAAAACCGTTACCTTGACTCTCCCCCTAACCACTCCTTCTCTGAAGGACACATACCTAGCACAAACCTCTGAATTTACGGGTGTCAGCCGATGAAAAACATACCCGTGTTAGTCACAAGAATCGCACTCCCCCATCAGGCTCTCACAGTTGGCCACAACCACAAAAAGGCCTCAAGCCTCAGGACTAATTGTGTGTCACCTAGCCTCCTCATTACTCCCTTCACCCAAACAGCCCCTTTGTTGTTTTTCTGCAAAACACTTGGGTAAAGAAAATGGGTTTCCCAGAAAGACCCCGGACTCAGCAGGGCACTGTGTTTTCAAGTGCGTGCGTAACAGCGTGCGTCTGCATCCCCACTTCCTTTCTGCATCTCTCCCCGTCCTCTTTGCTTTTCGTCTTAGACATGATGCATCAGTCTTGTTTTCTTGATGAGACAGATGTGATCATTCATGATGATGCACATAAAACTCCCACTGGACTGTTTCCCTTGCATCAGTTTATATAAGTTTAAGTGGGCTTTCCTGCTGTCTCTCTAGAGGTTCCAGTCCCGGGAGGGAACCCTACTAGTGCGCTCATCTCTGATAACAAGGAGTCGCTCAGACGGCTAAAGTCAATGACCTGCACAGTAGCTAAATGTCATTTCTTGCATTAAAGCTGATCTCTAATCCAAACTTTAATTCAAATCCTGGCAGAACACAAACATGTGTGATGACTGCTCTCCAGATTCAAATGGATAGCACTAATATCATATCTGTGAAAAGCACTCACCATCCTAAATCATAAACACTTTGATCATCATCATCTTTTCCTTATTTATTCTTCCAGCCTTGCTCGTCCACTTTCCCCTTTCCCTGGCTTCCTTCTTTGCCTCCATCCTATCACCTGTGAACCCGACTTATTAAATATTAAACTGAAAGCAGCTTTTCAATTTTTCTTTTCTCCTGTCCTTTGTCATCTCTTTTGTCCAATAACTGTCACTTGAATGGAAAGGTCAAATGCCCACTAACAAAAGCATCCACTGACCTCCCATCTTTTCCACAATTAATTCTGATTGTCCTTGTCTCCTTCCTTTGTCTCCAGCCAAAATGGTTCTATTTATTATTATTTTTTTATATATATATATTTTAGTGGCAGCACGTAAAGTCTCAGTTAATAACTGTGAAGTGGGATTGTGACATTAAAAGACACTCACCTTCCCATCGCTGCTGCAGCCCTAGCAACCCATTCCACTGATGGTTCCTATCCTGTCCATCTTGTGACCGAAGCAGCCACTCCGTGACGTGGAACCAGCTTTCTTGCTTCCCGTTTTGTGTCTCCTCGTTGTGGGTTGGTCGGTGAGGAAACGAGCCCACATCCCCCTGGACCGGGTGTCCATGCGTAAATCTCGCAGTAACCGTATCCGAGAGCGCACAGCGTCTAGCCGCCTCTCCCTCTCCTCCGACTCCAGAAACTCCGCCAGCTCCTCACCCAGCAAACTTTTAAGAGACTGAAAGATGGAGAAAGGAAATGGGAGATGTCCCCTTTAGGTAAACGCAGAGATGTGGATTTGATCATTTGTTTAAATGTATGCTCGGTGCTTGTTTGAACGGAGCAGCTCGTTTGCATAATGTGTAAGGTAAACCTCAGCGGAGCGCATGTTTTAAAGCACTGTCAAACACCGCTGGCCAAAACGAATATTGTATTCTGGCAATTTTTACGCACGCTACTGTGATTCGTTGAGCTGGGCTAGTGGTTCTGTCGGAACAAAAGTCAACTCTGAAATAGGTCCACGCGATGCTTCAGTCATTCGATTCAAATCTTAAAGGTACCCCCTAGTTAACTTTCTGCAGTTTTCGTTTTACCAAGTAACAGTTCTCTATGAAATTCAAAGAATCGTGTAAGACAGGTGCCTGTAGTTTGTTCATTTGGTCTGAATTGTGGCATCAACCCTCGACTATCTAAATAAACGATTAAAACACTTAGCCCGTTTATACTGACTACGTGGTTTGTATTATTCATCCTATAATACGTGCCAGTTCTATGTCCAATCGATTTTACGCACAAAAGTCTACTTGCACCTTGGCAACGAATTTGAAAAAGGTTGATGGTGTTGACCGTGTATATTGGCTCAAAATTCTTATGAATTGAATGTTCCCCAGTAAATTGATCAATGTAGGCTATTTGTCCTTTTATTCCACCTTTGAATCTTACTGGATTCAGATGCTAAATTGATGCCGGGGAACGCAGCCCTGTGACTTTCAGGTTCATCACTGAATTTAGAGCAAGCTGTAACTTTATAAATAGAGTAGGAAAACAAAAATGTTGAGAAATTTTAGACGGGTGTGGGATAAAAAAATGCCCTGCCGAACTGCTAAAAACGTCTGAAATTATGAAATATGACGCGTAAAACAACAGTCTGTGTGCCCGGACCACAGAACAGCTGTTCACTCCTGAGGCGGCGCAGGGACTCCAACAGCCAACGAAAACAAGCAAATAAAGTGTTTTAATTCTCACTAAACGAGATGTAAGTGACGTTTTCTTACCTTCTGCTGCGCCTGAGACAAGGGTTTTGCCGCCATCCTTACTGAAAGCAGGGTGACCATAAGTCCACACGCTACCAAGTATGACAAATTCATTTTGACAAGTCTTGTATTCTGGGGATTCCTCTGCGCTGAAGTTCAGAAAGAAGGACGGTCGATTCAGCCAATCAGCTGTTAAACACAAGAGGCTTGAGTCCGTCCTTTACTCCAATGCTCCTCCGGTGCTCATCTAAGTCTGTGCATTTTGCCTCCCCGCTTTATAGCCAGCCCATGGTGATGTCATGACAACCTGCGTAATGATCCTCCTTCTAAGTCGAGTTTTCTCTACCTGCCTCCGAGCACGTCATGCCAGGGATTAATTAAATGACACAAGCTCCGGTCATCGGGGCTTAAGAGGAAATGATACAGGCTATAAGTTATCAAGAAGCTCAGTCTCTTAACTTTTAGACCTCTGGCTGAGGCGCAGTAGCTGAAACCAAAGGTGGTTTCAAAGTCTGCGCGTCAGGAGCTGAGGAGCGACTTTGGCAGAAAAATGACCTGAGATGCCAGCCGGCTGTCCTGCGAAACATCTTAACAAGTCATATAATATGCTGCACGTGAATGGCATATTTTCTTAGTAGAAGAAGTGAAAATCCAAAGGAAGCCACTGGAGTTAAAGAAATTAAGTCATTCTCGTTAAGATCTATTTTTTTTTCGATGTGAACATCTCGAGAATTTCATTGATCGTTCAAAAAACATTGTGATGTATCAATACGGTCACTTAAAATATATTTTCGACCGCAGGACTTCATATTTAAACATCTTTTTTTGTGTGTACAGAAGTTACTTGACCCTCAGCAGACTCCATGACATCAGACTTCGTGGTGCAAATGAAATGGATCTGATGGGTCATGCGACAGGAATGATTCATGCGAAACAGACAGCTCCTTACTAAATCATTATGCGTCTTGATGGGAATGACGCCGTGCGCAGAATCCCACACCTCATTAAGTCAGATGTGATTTTTGTCTGGTTCTGTGGATCTTGGAGGAACCCCTTGCCTGCTGTGAGACCTGTCGCATCAGCACGTACGCACGGAGAGGATTCGCAGAGGGAAACTGCTGCTGTGGCTTCTGCGAGGCGCAGTCTCACATGATCAGTGTTTTGACTGGATGTCAAGGAGGTTGATTGAGTCTCGTTTGGTTGGTAACTTAACAGCTTTGGCTTACAGTGCAGGCGGATATCAGAAAGGAAAACAGTGTCAAAGTGAGAAAATGTGTTATTCTTAAAACAGAGTTGTCATATCACAAGGCCACTCTTCTTATTTCCTACTCTCCTAAATGACACCGTTCCTTACATAGGCCTGCATTCAACAACGAAAAGGTGTGAGTGGTGGCTAAAACAAAGAAACATTTTCGTTACTGCATAAGGCTAAAATATTTTTAAAGAATCTTAATCATATTTTTGTTGCACCAAAGAAGCCTGACAGATATTCTGAGAAAAAAAAATAATATTTATTATTTGCACCACAGCACTCCAATAAACCTGTACCTAAATTATGTTTTATCATAGTGGATGCAAGAAAGCACAACTATAAATTCTCATCTCATCCAGCGTTCAAATCCACACTGACGCTCAGTAACTTGGTGGCTCATCGAATTACAATATGATTAAATGTAATGAAACCTGTTATCACACATAATGAGTCAACGTCTCATATTTATTATCACATGACCCAGTGTGCAGGGCAGTTGTAAAAATATATGGCAAAGAACACATGACCTAAATGATGTCAAAATATTGCATAAAAGTGGCAACATGCCAAAAAATTGTTCACTTTCTACAAGAAAAACATCTTTGCACATTGCTGTACTTTAACAGGTATTTCTTTTTTTGTTGTTTGTTTTTTGTTTTTTGCAGTATCGAATGATGCTGGGGCAGTGTGGAGCTGTAATCTCCGGCAGCACCGTCTGTTTTGGAACACAGAGTGGCAGTATTTGCTGTGCCGAAAAGTGAATACCCCCTCGCAGTCAGATGTTTACTGGATCAATAGTAAACAGTGAAACTAAGCCATTACTCAGCAGATTGTGAGCGCACGAGAAACCGCAATAAAACTGAAGGAAATCTGGCATACATGCAACGAGCGGGCGTGATTGCCTGTTATATATCATGTTTATTGTACGAATACAACTTTTGTCCGCCCTTAAATATAAATCTAGCAAGTGCATTGGATGTGTTTTGAATTCCTAATGGAAAGATGATGTGTGGGTGATAGACACTAGCAATGCAGTCACTTGCGTGTTTATGACAACCTTCACAACAAATGCTGCTTTCCATTTGGTCACACGCCAGAAAGTGACCGGTGACTCACGGTAATTGGCCGTGATTAATGATAATCTGATCTGGAGCGAAGGTATCCCAAACCGAGCACTCGGCACTGACACCCAGACTAATAAAAATGTCTTTGAATTTAGATGAACTACATGACTGACTAATAGCTGACATTTACTGTCACCAGGCAAACATATTGCTCTCATCCTGACACACACGCACATACACACACACACACCAACACCACACACAAAATGAATAATAAATTCCACCATTCCCCAGCTTTGATGACACTAGCAATACACTGCTTGTGAGCCAGGGAACAAGGCGGACATTTATGATATAAAACTATTGCAAAGTTTCGCTATGAATTACTATGTAAGTACAATTAAATTTCCACAGCAGTACATGTTCATCCAGTAACTACACTGAGTCCGGAAGGACAAAAGTGTTTACATAAAACAGATGATTTGAGGCAAATTTATTATTAATTCAAAGATGTCACTGAACACGCGGACAGAGACATCTGCTTCTTGTTTCGTTTTATTCCTGGTATGATTTTAACGCAGAACAGAGGCGTAATTTTAAGGAGACCTCTATGTTTAAGCAATCATGTCACATTGTCATTTATTTCTTGCCCAGATTTTCCAGCTGATTTTGGATTTTCACGGCTGATTTCAGGTTAGCGCTGATGCCTCTCAGCAAAAATGTTCTGGGTTCGAACCGGCCGGCTGGGGCCTCTCTGTCTGAAGTTTACATGTTCTCCCTGTATCTGTGCGGGTCCTCTCCGGGTACCCCGACTTCCTCACACCGTCCGGAAAAACATGCTCGGTAGGTTAACTGGTGGCTCTAGATTTTCCGTGAGCGTGGCTGTCTTTCTCTCTGCGTTAGCCCTGCGACGGACTGGCAGCCTACCCAGGGTGTACACCACCTCTTGTCCAATGGCGGCTGGGATAGGCTCCAACTTCTGCGTCCCCCAACCCAGAAGACAAGCGGTTACAGAAAACGAATGAATAAATGATGTACTGATTTCAGATTCAATGTAAAAAAAAAAGTTAAATGAGAATGCGCAGCTTGGAATGTGCTCACAATCCACGCCTCTCAGCTGTCACGAATTCACCGAGTGATGGCATTTTTCACTACGCCATCGTCCACTGACACGTCTGCCGATGACCGTCTGTCTGTTTTAGTGTCTTATGTAATAAACCAAATCCACTGACATTATCCGCAGATTGCTCTGTCTTCATGAACAGATTGTTAAAAGGCAGCTGTTTTTTAAATCACCAGTGACATCTGACATGAGTCGTAGCTCATACACTTACACTGCAGTGGCTTTTCTCTCACCGACCCAAATGTTTGTTCTCACACACACACATAAATACCGTGCATTGCATGAAACGTTTTGAGCGGATGCTCTGGTTGTAGTGTGTTGTAAAAATAAGTAAAACATATTGGAGTTTAGCATTTTTGTCAAAGATAATCCATCCAAGGACACTGATGTGGTACGGACCATCTTATCAGAGCTGTGTATGGAAACCTGGCCACGTTGCTTCTGTCGCCATCATCAAAAATCTGACAACAACTGAGGAAAGTTGGATGCAAAGTTATGATATGTAATTTTGCACATGCATGAATGCTTTTGTTTCCCATTCCTGAGAAGACAGGGCATCTCAGTGAAGTCCTTCTCCGAACTGACTGAAGGTTTCAACACGTGCAAAAAGTTCCAATCACGACGCTAATGTACCTGTGATGAGCATATTGTAGAAGAGGGACTTCGTTATCAAGTGCATTCGTCTTCACTTTCACGGAGCCATTGAACTTTGCTGACCCTGTGTCCACGACATCTCTGGTCCCTGCAAAACATTTTTTCTGCCACGGCTAATTCTTTTATTTTGACTTTTAACGAGTGAGTGACACATTCTTTCTTCATTCCATATGCGTTGTGTCACAAGTTTGTCTTTTTTTTTATATATATATATATATATATATATATATATTTTTTTTAACAATGTTTCCCGATGACATCACACGGGTTACTGAGAGCACCTAGTTTGCCGTGTCTTTTTGTTCTCCCCCCTTTCTCGCTCCTTCTGTGCCACAAAATCTCATGCGCTTAATTTTCCCTAAATATTCCAGCTTTCATGTGGCGAAAATAAAAATGAGGCAGCCTAACTTATTCGCGTCCTACAAACGTAGGCAGCGGCCATGTGTTGCAGTAGCCACTGCTGTTGAGTGTCTACGGGTGGATTGAGTGTCTTGATTCCTCCTCTGGGGTTTGTGTAAGACAAACTACAAGGCTGTTACGGTCCTATAAATAACAGTTTTATTGCGTGTGGAATTTTAATGCTTTTTACACAAGCGCTCTGAAGGCTTTCGCATGTGCCAACAACATGCTTGCCTTCAGTTGCAAAGGATGGATACTTTGACAAATGTATACAAAACCATAACTAGGTTAGAAGTTTCCAGGTGGAAGGATTTTTTCCTCTTGACCGTGTTGGGTGCACTTTATAAGAAAGGCCGGAGCAAAGAGCAGACTGTACCTGCTGAGGTCACTTGGGTCCTTGCAGGACCTTGCGGAGTGCAGGGAGGACTCCTGAGGTCCTTTTATGACTCAGCGGCAGACAAAATGACACTGAACAGACTGGTCAAGAAGGTAGGCTCTATTCTGGGATGTCCTCTGGAGCCTGTGGAGGTGGTGGGTGATCGGAGGATGGAAGCAAAGCCGTCATCGCCGATGGAAAAGCAGTACCTTCAGCAACCGAGTGTTGCTGTGAGGCTGTACAACCAAGCAGTAGACGGCGTACACAGAACTACTGTATTATTAAAATAGTTACTTTTGTATTTCTTTAATGTTTTACCTTTCCTTGTCTTGTGCACTGTCAGTTACCATGTGCTTCTGTAATGGCAAATTTCCTCTCTGTGGGAGAAATATCGTATTGTATCTACCGATGGTATATCGTTAAGATTTTTGGGGTAATTAAACATTCAGTGGTATCGTATCGTAGCATATCGTATATATATATCGTATATTGGGAAATTGCACTTGTGGAGCAGAAGCAATCGCTCTATTATTAAAAATGCAGATGCCAAGATGTCTGATGATCTGGTGTAAAGATACAGTGTATTCTTCAATGCGCACTGCAGTTTTTCCCACACCACTGAATCTATCAGTCAACAGTCGTGCACAAAGATGTATAATTTTAAATCTTTGCCATCATCTTTAAATCTGAGGTGTGTTTTTCACTTTTTTGTATAGTTCATAAAAGACATGAGGCTATCCACTGTTAGCGCTCCAACTTGTACATATTGACACATTTCTTTTGGTTTTCTTTTCCATTTTTATTACAGTGTCTTCTTCCTCATCATACATGTCCATGCTTCAAGTCAATTATATAGATGTTACAGACAAAACTTGACCCTAATTCAGGTGTAACAGTATGACAGATGAGTTTTCCTGATATATTGTTGAGCACTGGTCATGCATGAAGTCAAACACAAAGGATGGAGAAACCACAAGTGGAATACAGTCATACGAACAATAGAGTTTTATTGCCTGTTCCAAAGCATGCACTTATGCCATTACTTTATTGCAATTCCATAACCAAAATATACTGATGAGTTTTGAGCAGATGCTGCGATGACCAAAAAGTGGAAAAAGTCCGGTCACTGACAGACAATTCAGATTGAACATGGTATCACATGAAAGCAATGGCATTTAAAACCGCTGCTCAATCACAAGGGTTCCATAAGACGAAGGTTCAGTGAAGAGGGATGCCTGAAGATTTTAAATTTAGAAAATGTTTCACTACTTTTAATGAAGTGACGCTGTTAACCACTTAGCTTAGTGTTCTTGTGTGTCAAAAATACAGATTCCTGTGTGTGATTTTTGTGCTCGCATGGCATATTGTCTCAGTCCCAAAATCATTCCAATCCGGAGGCAAGAGGACGGAATACGTAAATGAAGTTGTTAGCTCAAAAGCTAGTCTAACTAAATTTTGTTTTTTGGGACCACAAAAGATTTGTCTGGATCAGTCTGGATCTCAATTAATTAATCCATCTTTAGAAGTTGAAATGACTGCAACTTGCTAAATACCAGGACTATCAGTGTGGCCGATGTTGCCGTTACTATTAAAATCATAAAAGTGAATAATCTACAGGCTGCATTTATTCCGGTGTTCGCAGCATTACCACACATACTTGGTGGTAGAAATGTTTTTTTTGGTGGCAGCTCTAACGCTGGTGTGTCACTTGTGTCAAGTGGAAAAATGCGTGTTTGGGGTTTGAGTGGCACAAGCTGCGACAAAACCGCACGGAAACAGGACATTTCAGCACAGATGTATAATCCTGGATCGAGCTCGCAAATAACTCGCTTGACTGTAAATGAAGTGTCCCATTGCTAGACAAATGCCACTGCATAAAAACACTGTAACACACTGTTTCCCTAATTATTTTTTTATTTGAGACCAGTATTTCCCCAGTATCTAATTTATGAGTAATTGCTTTTAAAACATGCTGTGAGTCATATGGATCATGCTTTTTTTTTTTCTTTCAAGTAATAGGCAGTTTATCTGAACTCAACAGAACCCGGCTGCTGAATTCAACTGCAGAGTTTCACACAAACATGGCTGAAGTACATTCACATTTTTATCATTGTTCATGTGTCTAAAATAAAGACAGTATGTATTTTAGGAGTGCCGCACCCTAACCCTAACCCTAACCTTAACCCCACCTTGCAGAAGGAGCCCACGTTTGTAATACATAAATGAGTAATATAGGACTGTACTTCAACAAAACACAATCAAAGGACCACACCAGTGATTTTTCATATACCATTTAAAATAAGTGCCATTTTTCCACCCATTTCCTCCAAACATCCTACAATACTTCTCTAAACTTACAAAATAAAATATTCCGGTGAAACGCCAACCATGAAGTCCAGTGCTTTCCATCACTTTCGAACCTGCAGTGTGTAGCTTTTGTCTCCCCCTTCTGGCAGTGAGAGTAATTACATTACAAAACACTTGCTGATGAATTCCCACGTTGCTCCTCTTGTCATCTCTGGCGAACCAATTATTGCCGGTTGCTGTAAAACGCATTGCTAGTGGTGCGTCAGTGCGGAAATGTCACAGATTTTCCATATCGACAAAATAACCTTTACACACCATTCAGTAAAACTGAACAACGGAAACTGTCGAGATTACGGCACATTTCACGTATTTGCATCCCCCGTTGAATTTCACAGCTTCTGCGTGTGATCAAGAAGCTCTCATCAGATTTTTACCTCAGCGTGCACTCACCTCTCATGAGTGCATGTGTGTCTTTATGACGTATCAGCTAAGCAAATTCCAGGACTCTTTGAGCTGATTTTTATACCATACTGAAATTAACTGAAACCATTGAGTCCCTAGAAGGAAGGAAACACTTATTATTAAATTGTCACATGGCCGTCTGCAGTGTAAACTTGCAAAACCACTGGAATGATCCTTCAAAGGAGAAAAAAAAATAGAACCAGCCAAGACACAGAGGTGTAGTGCAATGACTTGACCTACAACTAAATAACAAGGTACTCTGTGTGACAAATGATTTATAAATTATTCCTGTCGTAATGTCTGAGGCCAAACTGCGTGCAGTGAGTGATGTAATCGAACATCAGGTCAACTAAATATCCAGAACTACAGACGCTTCATGTGAGGTCACTACTTTACTCCGCTTGAAAAACAAAAAGGAATGTGTGTCACCACATAGAATATTCAAAGGCTCGGTACAGGGTTTTAGGGCATCGAGCTGGTGTTTTTACGCAGGACCTGTTTAAAATGATTCAACAAGTAAAGTACTCTTGGACTGAACAACTTACAAATGGTTTTCTAGAATAAGGAAATCCAAGGTGACTGTCATAAAACCAAAAACTAGACAGGAAAGTGCCCAGATGGGCGCAGCATACCGGTGAGGCACAATTCAGGAAGGCTGAATTGAGTCACTGAGTGTCAAGGCTTATCAGATGCCAAAACAATGCTCAGTGGTAGCGGAAATCACTTTATTCTCTCAAAGCATGCAAGGCCAACCACAAAATGACCCCATTTGTGTCATAAAGTAATCTGCAAATAAGGTGAGTTTGCATACATTTGATTATTTTGCCATAGCATGCCACGGGGAATGTGATTTTTTTAAGCGTATTGTGACACATCTGACAGCAGCATTAGAATATTACTATCGACTCATTCTTATCCTTTTGGTCCTGATTGTTGTCAAGGGGAGTTCTGGCGGTGGCATATTTTTGCTGTAATTTGGTCCAACAGCTGTCTAGTAACAAAAAAGCCTGCACGTTCAATTGCATTAACAGTGGCAGTCTTGTTAAATTTGTATGCCAGATGGACACAAAGAAGGTAAGAAGAAAGAAATAAGGTTGCCTGGACTATAAGCTAAGCTAAGATTTAAACTGTACCGTATGTCTACTGTGGCACGGTCTTTTTCAACCCTGTTTTAGTTGAATACGCTGTAAAATTCACTTTGCAAAAAATAGTCCTCGTACATGCTGAATTTTGGAATGTGCATCAAAATGAAGAGATGATTTAGTTTTTAACCATTCGACAAATTTTCATCATGTCACGTTAACCTGAGCTGCCAGCTGCCATATCGACGGCGAAAAAGCTCAGGTGGAAAAGCGAGAGAACGTCCTTGATAACTCAAAATGAGGTGCCATTATGAGTTTACTTTTCACTGCTTTTCACTTTAGAGGTCCATAACTTTTGCACGTAGCTGTTACAGCGACCAGAGCAATTTCAAACCAGATGAAACGCTTGACAAGTGACGCGACGACCATGTGAGGTCCAGCCCAAATCAGACAAACCAAGGCAGTCTGGCAACAGGGTTTTCAAAATAACCGTCACTCCTGACTTCCATGTGCCTCCTATTTAGTGGGAGATCTCTGACGTCAAGTTAGGCAGACCTGCGCAAAGGCCACACAGGTCTATAACGAGCAATATAATGTAGAGCAAAATACAGACTCTTTATATTTACAGTACGAGTGTGATTTGCATATGCAGTAATTTTTGTGTTCTTTAGCAGACCCAGTGTTTGTGTTGGTGAACGCAACAAATTCAAAGTGTTTAGGGTTCTGGATTTGGCTCGTAGACTCACTTTGCCTCACCCTTCATTTGATACGCAACCATTTAACCTTGTATGACTTGCAGATTCAACACAGTTTGATCCTGTATATTTTGACTTAATGTTTTTGATTCACGCAAGAGAATGGCTCATTTACCTTTGAACGACACAAAGGCACTGAGGAAAAAAGGTCTGGGATCCGTGCATCAAGAGACAGCTCTTGGCTGAAGAACTGAGAAAAGGGTTCCTAGCCTGATGGCAGTTAAGTTTATAGTCAGGAGCTAATTCAATATAGATCTTTTTTCATTCGCGACTTATGACTGTGCCTAAAAGAGCATAGGAGACGGAAACCCAAGAGCTGTGAAAGGGTCTCTGATTTGCCACATTAAAGGCAAACTCAGGCGGCAGTCAAACAGCGTTAAGCGCTGGTCAAATCGCACACTAGAATGGCTGCAAATGAACTGCACCATAACCTCTGGGTAACCTCCTTGTCATTAGTATTATTAGGAGGTCAAAGATTTTAATAAAGCTATTGTGTTTTTTGTTTTTGTTTTTTCGCAATCTGAGCAACTCAACGAATGATTAGATCATACATTTTAACTAACTGCATAACATTTAAACTCTCTGATGCAGAGGACAACTGGATAACTCAGGATGATGGGATGATATAATTAGACAACATCGGAAGCAAGAAAACAGACTAAACCAGATGTGTTTATGTTCTGCCGATAACATCTCAGGACTTCCGACTCCTTCACCCAAAAACAAATGACAAAAACACCATGACAAAAGCGAATGGTTCCTTCATTACATTCAACTGACTGTTTCCTGTTTACAGGTAAAATGCACTAACAAATTGTGGAGTTATTTCTGCCTTTAAATGGAACTCGTGAGCTCATGATTCTGGGAAGTTGTTTATACAAAATACTTGGCCGTCGGCATCAGCTGTAAGTCGTGAGAATTGACTGTCTGCACCTCGACGCCGCTGAGGCTAAAAGATCAAGCTAAACTAGGAAGCTGGTAATGAAATGTATGAAATGGAAAACTGTAATGAAATGACGAGACTGTTGGGAATACCAATATCTTCCACAGACACGGCCTTATTATAAAGTTACAAAGAAAAACTCTATGCATCTAAAGTACAATAGATGAGTACAATCAACCACATAATTAAAACCCCACTCCAGACCGGAAATGTAAATAACACTGGCCACCTTGTGTCAATGCAATGTTCTGCTGGAAAATGTTTGGGCCTGGCATTTGTGTGGGCGTTACTTACCACATACCTAGACTACACCGGACACTCCCACCCCATAGCAATGGCACTCGTTGATGGCAGCAGCCATCCCCAGCGTGATGCAGCCTGACACAGGCACACACACAAAAACAGTTTAGGAACAACTCACAAAAATATGAAGAACAGCACAAGGTGTTGGCCAAACTGATCAAGTATCAACTGATCAAGGACCCAAAGACCCCCACTAACAGCATCCTATTACCAGACACCACAGGACACCCTCAGAAGGCCCGTGTCCATTCTCTACACAATATTAGGCAGTAGGTCATAATGTTACGCTTGACATTAACTAACCATTTACCAATGGCATGAAATGAACTCTTGGATTCTTCTGAACATGATGAACTAGCTTGCTAGTTTCCACTTCATTAATGACAAATACAACAAAAAGCTGAGCTAAGTTGGGGTATTTGGAGTTCTCCATTAGCCAGATGGGCAAGCAACACTAACCAACTATATATACTAAACAGAAAAGCTCGACAAAACCACTTCTGTATTCTTTTTGTCAGAATACACCAAGATATTATATTCTGCACATATATTCAGAAAATTTAATGGGTAGTACTAAGAATTGCCGAGACATTTGCTTTATTTGGAGAGTTGTCAATAACAATATAAAGGACAATATTGGGACAGGGAAGGCCAAAGGGACCGTCTCTACCGAGCCTGGTGTGACGCCTTCACCAGGCTTTTACAGTAGGAAGGAGTGAAGCACACCAAGGTTTACCGCCATACTGGGATCACCAGTTTAATGGAGGCTCACCATTGCCCACATTTAAACCCTGCATCTGTTAGCTCCCTTCCATTAGCTGGGGTATACTGGAGAGCGTTCTCATGGAAAAGCTGTTAAAGTGGCCACAGCAGTGAGAATGAGAAACAAGTTTCCATCATGTTCTAACTAGCAACCAAAAGGTTCACATATTACTGTACGATAGCTTTATTAATTGTAATCCTTTGTGGTTTCGGAGGCCAGCTCTGGTTCCATTCTAGTGGCTGCAGGTATGTGGATTGTCAAGTCAATTTCCTCCTGATGTTTCAGTGGACTCGTGAGAGGTCGGACCGAGTTTGTTTTTGCATCATCTCCCTGTTGCTATGCAGACTTAGTTTTCCTTTGACTGAGTTTTTTTTTTTTTTTTTTTTTTTTTTACAAGTCGTCCTTACAGACGAGCCTGGTACTGATTGTTCCCGATTGAACGCCGGAATCAAATTAGGAACTGCTAATGGCTATAAAATCCATGTCTGAGGTATAGTACTCAAGGGCGTGGGCCCACCTCACATTTCCCATCCGTGTTTCCTTTCATGCCGGTTTCTAAGCGGGATTGTCAGCTTTCTTTCATTACCGACTAATCTGGAGGATTTGTAACTAAAACAGCAAACAGATAAAAAAAAAATAAAAAAAAGGCAAAAACAAATCAATTGGAGAGGGCGATGTTCCACAATTCAACTGGGTATTATTGGCCAACTCATACATCATGCTTGTTGTTCCATGAGTGGGCCCCATGCTTCTGAGCTGTTTATATGTTCAACAATGTCCTACATCACGTGTGATTTGATTCAAGGTCAGTTGTGAGCGTGTGCATATGTGTTTTTGGGAAATAATTTATATAATATATAAAATATATATAATTTATATAATATTATATTGGGATATAATTTATTAGGTTGTTAGCTTTAGTAACTATACCAAAGTTTGTGCAATTAATCCTACAATAATACCTATAGGATCCTTTCCATATGGCCTGTGTCATATCATATGGTAGCATACTAAAGTGCGTAGTTATGTAAACAGTAGTCAGTGTACAGTCACTAATTACTAACTGTTGACTGTGGCTATTGGATAGTTTTATCCTCATACAACCTCTCCTGTGGGCATGGGAACACTGAATTATTGTTTGCTTTAAATATCAATTATATGAAAAAAAAAATTATATAAAAAAGTGCCAGCAACCAAATTTGAAAAGTTTCCAGACTCCACTTTTGTTATCATTACTTTTTTATTTTATATTATTATTTTTTGTTCCCCGCAGGACCCTCGGGCTTTTAATGTGGCATTTAGCTGGCAGAGTGATAACAGGTAGATATCAATCTTGCATTTCTAAAAATGTATTCCACACACCTTTGCTTGGCCTTTGATGTGTGAGACCAGCGCAGTAATGATTACCTTGTTGCTCAACATCTGCCCGTCTAGTTTGGGCTCTTACACATTGTGACTTGCAGAATTCTCTTGGAAATAAAAACAGATAAGATCTCTGTTTATTTTGCTAAAGCTGAGTCAGTGTCTCTGCTCTTACATGCCTTCCTAAAGGCATTACAGCAGCGCTCCAATTAAACATTCATTATTTCAAATTCCTCTCCTAGGACATTGCACTTACATCACTTTCAAGAAGCGATTCAGTAAAAGGTTACATTGCTTTTAGTTTAGATGGACTCGCTGGTTAATAAGAATAAATAGGGAGTCTTAAAGCAGCGAACAACTGTTCACGTTAAATCGATTTTAATTACTTTTTCTCCTTTTGGCCCTAAGTTCTAAGTTCCGGTGCAGTTCTGATACATCACAGCCTACACGCAGCATTACGTTACAGTACTGACAGATTTCAATTTAGCTCAGCAGCAAAACTCATGTCAAAATGATTGTACCCTTTGCAAATATTTATTTTCCCACATTACTAGAAACATTTATATAAAATGTAAGACAAGACCATGTCTGCTTTTTGCTTCTGTGTGACATGTTAGAAAGACATTATCGTGCTCCATCCAAACTGTGTTTTTCTTATTCCTACTCTGCAGCTGAACTCCACTTCCACAAAGTGTGTCTTTCTCATTAATGAGATGTGGTATGGATATTCGATGACCACACGCATCGTGATAATTTCTTTTGAAGTGTCTATTTGCTCTGTGAGTCTGCAGGATTTAATCTAAATATTAAAAAAACAACAAAAAATCACTATAGGTAGCATGTGTCATATGCAGAGTGACTCCCATTGACTGAGTGAATGGTTTCAGCATCTTGCTGAAGGGCTCTCGGCCAGAACACCCGGCTGTTACTGCAATTGAACCATTGTCCTTTACATGATGTTAGGGTCCCTGTAACCACTAGGCCACCCTGCCACCCCGAATCATCATCATTAGGTTCTCCAAATAAGTAATAGACTCATAGAACGGAAGGGAAACATTTTAGTTGACGTTGAGTGTGTGGTTGTAAAAGCAAGGCTCCTTTACTCACGACCTGAAGCTGCCCTCACATTTGCGAGGAGCTTTTTCTAAAATTATTGCCATCATGTGTCGCTGCACCAGCAGCTGGCAGGGAGCGTTTGGAAGTGGACGTTCCTAAAACAGTACAGAACCGGATGGCGGTGTCAAGCGCTGGAGTCGTTCCTTTGGCATATAATCGGTCAGTTTGATGACAGCATTGCTCCTTTGCCACTCTGGCCTAATATTAGCTTTAGCTTATGAGCAAGGAAACCACATCACCATTTACAGAGTCACATTAGATAAAGCTACTCTGTATAACCACCACTGGTTGAACGTCACCTAGTAGGTAACTCGCTGCTGTGGACAGTTTCCTTCAAAACTGCAAATACGTTCGTCCTCTTTTGTTTTGTTAACCTATCCTTCTAAAGTTTAAGTTTTAAGAGTCTGGCCAGGTTACAGTTACCCATCTCCAAAAAACGTCTGCTGCTCCCGAGAAGAAGTCATTGGTTTTTCCCTGCAGCTTCCCTGTTGCAATTATGATGAAAAAAAAAAAAAAGAATGGCTAATGCAAATATTACTCTCCAGAGAGCCAAGAGAAACATATTCCAATACATCGGATGTGTTGTTTGACGGTTCATTTAAAACCCCTGTCAGCATTGGCTCCTCAGTGATGAATTGTGTTAAACTACTGTTTACAGTGCAGTTCAAAGACTGATTCAGTCAAATGTGTATAATAATTCTTTTTAGTAATTTTCCTTTCTCTAGCCATCAGAATATGTCAGTCAATGTCAGTTTTGATTATACACTGTATGTATAGAATTATATATTATATTATTCTGTGTGGAGTTTGCACGTACACCCTGTGTCTCTGTGGGTGTCTCTCCGGCTTCCTCCCACCTTCCAAAGATATGCTTGTTAGGTCAATTGGTGATTCTAAATTGGCCGAAGGTGTGAGTGAGTGTGAATGTTTGTCTGTCTCTCTGTGTTAGCCCTGCAATGGACTGGCGACCTGTCCAGTGTGCACCCCACCTCTTGCCCAATGGAGGCTGGAACAGGCTCCAGCTCCCTCGCGACCAAATCAGTTATCATTATGACCATGTTTGCCCATTACCAGAGGAAGCTCAAATAGCGTTGATGCCCATATCACAAAGGAGGCATGTATGACAGCTTCTGTTTCGTGTATTTTTTCAGAAGTAATATCAGAATTCGTCCCTGATGTCTGTGCAAACATAATTGTTAATAATCACTCACAGCAGAGGGAATCATAAATATTCCCCGGTGACAGGCTGCTTCGCATCTTTCAACACGTACATATGCACATGAATACAGACACGTGCATGGTTGCAGGGGTAATACTCCGTGTAGCTGCACTAATATGCGCCACACTTGTTTTCCCCACTTTATTTATGAGCACTAGGCTAACTGTATGGATTGCCGTGAGCAATTTAAGAGAGATGAAAAGGGTTTAGAGGTTCGGAAATGAATGCAGTCAATGAAAGATTTGACACAATCATGGGTCTGGGTGTGCGCTGTGTGTATTTGTGTGGTCTGTCTAATACTGTCTGTGCTGGCATTGATTTTGTTTATATGGCACCGCGGCTTGTGTTTGTGCAGCGCTTTACAAGCTTTATATAGACCGTTCAAGTGTGCACATATTGGTTTTTGCAAGAGCACCGACAAGTCTGACTGCATCTGATGTTGATGCGTGCACACCGCTTTCCACGCACGAGTCTGGACGAGCTTGATTCAGCGCAAAAAGCCTTGTAAGCCTTAACCAAAGAGAACTTGTGTGGCCGCTGCAGTCAAGTGCTGCGTCAGCCGAGGTTTGCTAAACTACTCCTGGCAGTCGGCCATGTGCGTCGAGCGTTCCCGCTGCCTTTGCCATGTTGTCTCCTGCTGTGTCGTATCCTCCCCGAGGGTGATTTCCCTCCTCCTCCCTATTCCTGCTGTTCTCTCACTGCGTCTGAGTGACAGCCCCTCGAGGCTGCACATTTTTGCACAATCATCATAGTTCAGAAACGAGATGTAGTTATACAATACAGCCATTTTCAAATATCTCAAGTCTAAATAAGTGTGACGGCCAAATAATGTCATATTGACACGTACTGAGAAAAGCCCAAGGGATGAGAGGCTTTCATTTGCTAGTTCTTCTGATTTACCTGTTTCTACCAAACTAGTATGACTTCTTTGGATAATTTAGGGGTCAGGCCCTATGTATTCACTTTACATATATATCATTATTTCATTTAATGTTTTTATTCGTTTTGAGTTAAAAGGATTTGGCCAATTGACTGGACAGGAAACCTACATCAAAAAAAAAAAAAAAAAACAAGAAAGAAAGAAAACTTTTGATCTGCCTCTGATCTGCTGATACGCTTGACGAGAAGAGGCTCCTTGGAGAGCTATCAAAGATTATAAGAAACTCGGCTGGAGACCTGGGCTCATCCTGTGTAATCTGTTTTGAGAGTCATCTGAGGTTGAACATTTGTTCTGGGTGGAGATGTTGATTTGAACTAAATAAAGGGCCTGAAACCCAATAGTGGTTCCTCGAGTAGGAAGAAACACCCAAAGGGCATCTGGTTAGATCAATTTAGGAGGGAATAAAATGGTCGCATTAAAAGCAAGACTGCATGGTAAGGTAGTGTATTTCTGGACCTCATACATCGACGTGAAAGGCTTTGGATCACTGTTAGAAATTGATTGGATTCAGCAGTGTTCTTTGATACAGACGGACATGACTGAATGAGCTTTTAACCTGCCGCACAAATTGTATTTGTTAAATTTGCCAGAAGACATAAAGATCTGCATCCATTATGCTGCATATGTCATGTACATCCTATAGAGTTGAGTGTCTTTTTTTTTTGGATATTATTATTACTCTCTTTGCAATAACATTGCAACTCAAAAATGTCACTGAATGAACTGAAGTCCTGGGATCTGTTTGAATCATCTGTGGTAATGGTCACATTCTGCCAGTGGTGAAGCCAGGTGACACACCAGCTGGCAAAAGCGTGGTCCAGCCTCAGTCTCTCCATTTTTCTTTCTTTCTTTTTTTTTTTTTTTTGCAGCTGAGGGCATTGTAGCATGAGTCAGCAAGAGCAAGACTAGTGAGCCGCAAAACAAACTTGATGCTCTCGTGGCCTACCCTTTGGAACTAGTTTGGAAGCTAACACTAACATATGTAAATTGTTTTGTCGTCATTATCTGTTGAATTATTTTGCTATTTTGCAAATAACTTCAGTTACATTCATTAAGGCTCAATGCTCCTTGCACAGTGTTCGATTTTCTCAGTTTACAGCCGTGGTTCTCTAATTTTTGTGTGAGCAACAAACAAAGCAACATTTACTAGAAATATTAAATATCTGAGGGGGCTATCTTGTTTAGTGTGATTTTGTGCTTTTACACAGTTCATCAAAGCAAATAAAGCTGGCATTTTAATTTTGATTGAACCAGATAAGCTGACTATCAACATCCATTTCCATGCATTAAATGTACTAATGTTTTGGTTTGATATTCACACAAATATTCTGCAGATAGTAAATGACTGCAGTGGTGCAGTCATTTACTATTTAAATGTCTGGCTTTGCTTTGCTACCCAAATTAAAAATGATTGGCAACATAAGAGTATGAATTCCTTACTGTCAAAATAGGCTTTCAAATGAGTGCCCATCTGCGAATCAGCACGTTGCTAAGCCGCCTCACTCTTGGATGAATATGCCATTCACTTGAGCCAGTGCCTTTCACATAGAAATTGAACTCTGTAGTCCCGCTTTCCCTGGTGAACCACAAGCAGCAGGAAAAAGCCCATCAAACTGCTCTTAACATCTTTGGAAACTGTTACTCAGATAATGATACTGGAGTAGTTCGACTTCCCCATCACCCAGCACATGACTGTACATTTTACCAGGCCGCTTGAGCGCTGGTCTTGCAAAGACATGGCTCCATCAGGTTCAAATCACTTGCTGTGACACTAACCATACTTGTCACTGTGATTGGAGTGCAACTGGTGTGACTACCACAAGGTCTAGCCGCAGGAGGCTACCCTGACTGGCATGAGCTTAACTGCTACCACATGTGTGTAATCCTAAAAAACAAATGTATCCGAACTCCGAACGTTCATGAGCATATGGCTTGTGTGACATAACATCCTGTTAGAAATGCCCTTCCTTTGGCAGCCTGTGCTCAGCTGGTTTAAAGTTCAAATGATAATCCCTGCAATCATTAGTCTTGTCGTTCTGGCAGCATCTACGGTGTGAAGCACGGGTTGCTGCGGTGTTCCTCCTCTTTACTTCCCAGAGCACTCACTTGCCAATCAAATGCCTTGTGCTGTCTTTTCCTTGGGTTTATAGATGTCGATAGAGGCCAAAGTATTTTCTGTAGGTAGTGTAGCACTGTAGATCTGTAGGTCAATGTGTGTGTGCTATTCTTCTGGCAGTTCAAGAGAAGCCCTACCAGGTAATTGTCAAATTCTTTAATGAACCCAGATTGACAACTTGAATAGTAGAGATATAGTAGAGATAGCTGTCTAGTCATTTGAACCCTAACCTGAACCTTTCACTAACATAGTTTGTGCAAAAACCCAACTACTGTTACAATATTACTGGAATCCAGTGAGTTTTGGGAAAAACGTAGCGTCATAGTGCCATTGGTGTATACGTGGCCGTTTTGGCTTTGCCAGATATCAGGTAAATGATAAATGTGCCTACCACATGCTTTCTGAAGTCTATTATCCCCATCAAAGTATAGGAGCGTCCACAGTACAAGGGAGCTGAAAGCAAACACAACCAGGATGTCACACAACAGCAATTAGTGGCCAACAGCAGGAAATATATAGGCTAATATTCCTCATCACACTAAAATACCTTGTCTCATCTCATCTTCTTCTAATGCTGGGGTTGCTGGAGTCTTTCCTCTAACACACAGACAAACAAACATTCGCACTCACACCTACTTGGAGAAAACTCACGAAGACACTGGAAGAACATGCAAACGCCACCCAGAAGGTCCAAAACCTTCTCACTGGGAGGCATCAGTGCTTACCACAGAGCCACTGTGCACACTTAAACATAGAATTTAAATAAATGAAAGAAAATAATTGCAAATTATAATAAATTATAATAAATGCACTAAATGTATCTCAGACAAGAATATAAATCCAGTAATAATAAAGTGCACAATTGCCCATACCTTTTCCATCCTTTGTAGGATTATTTTGGACTTCTGGTGGGCCTCATCAATAATGGCCGGCTCCCTGTGTTCAAGGGACACAGGGGTCTGTGTGTCTTGGTAAAAGTAGATGAGGGAGGAGTGGACTTTTTGCCCTGCCATGGTTTTGCAACTCCCAAGTTTGTTACGATGGACACGTGATGTCACAGTGTTCATAGTAATCTCTGTATTGACCCGTGTGTGTGTGTGTGCGTGTGTGTGTGTGTGTGTGTGTGTGTGTGTGTGTGTGTGTATGTGTGCATGTGTTGTCTTTTATCCTGTTACTTGAAAGATAGAGTGTACCGGAGTGACCGTGCACAAACACTGGCACATAAAGGGTTAAAAGTCAGAAATTAATTCAACTTTTGGTATTTATGATTAGGGTTGAAGTGGATTAAAAGATTTATGTAAATATCAAGATATGCTGCATATGCTTTTTGAAGAGGACAGGAAGAGTATTAAGGAATTTCAGGTTGAAATATTTAAAAAAAATTAACATACACACCTTGCATAACTACCGCTAAAAAGAAATCTGTCCCTATCAGTGCATGAGGGTTAAAGGTGAAGCGTAAATGATAAATGTGCCTACCGCTTCCTTTCTGAAAACTATTATCCCCATCAAAGCATAACCTTCTTCCTTTTAACAGCTAACCTCTGATGGAAGCCAAGCCAAGCTGATTTACATGGCGACACTCCGCTCACCTTTAGGCAAAAACGTTTTGTCAGTCTGTCACCATTTCATTTTCATTATCGTCTCATCTAAACCTCTGTGTCAAGACTTTTGTTTTCTTACTAGCATGCCATAACAGTGCAGGGAAACACAGAAAACCCGTAGCACGCTGGCTGAAATTCAACTTTTCTTCCTGGCTGGATTCTGTGGGTCCCTTCTGAGTTGGTCTGTGCACATGAGTAGACCACCGCGCCCCCAGCCCTTCCACCAATCGCCCCTCCTTGTTGTTCTGTTCAGACGTTTCTGTTTTGTATCAGGTTGGTTTTCCATATATCTGTTTTTGCACAGCTGTGTTGCCTTCTTTGTACATGGTACACTGTGGGCTCTGTGCTAATGTGTTTCAGAGAACTCTGCTCTGCTCCAATTATGCTTGTGTTCAACCCCCACACGTACACCAAACCAAATATACAGTCGCGGCAGTGATGGTGGACGTTGGTGTAGTGGGTGGCATGGAAGGTGTATGTTTCTGAGTGCATTGGGGGTTGCTTGGACAAACTTCTTGGGGGAATATACTGGTTACTTTTGGCGACTTCTGAATAGCAAAATTACTGCAAGCAGTGAAAATATTTGGGTATCTTTGTGTCATTTGGGGCACTTTTACTTGGAAAAATTGACATCTACCTTTCAAAATGATGGCACACATACAGTATTTAAAATATTTTTGTTCTCGGAACGAGCAGATTGACAGGAACATTGTTTTTAACCTTCAGATGAGTGTATGGTATCTTTTTAAACTCAAATAATGACTACTTTTTTCAATAACCTGAAGAGTGTAAGATTGCTAATGACAAAACACAATTGTAAAGTCAGCCTTACCCAAGGGGTGCTACAACCAAGTCCCAAAGAGCCTTGCCTCCACCCTGGAAAATAAACAAACTGCCGTCATCTCCCTACCACCACTGCCACCAGCAGCAGGAGCAGCATCCAGCCCTCTAAGAACAACTACCTTTGTGCATGAGTTGACTTATGTAACCAGGAGCAGGACTGGAACAAGACCAGTTGCCCTTGGGCTGCGATTGGAAGATGCTGGTTCACACGGGCCGACAGCTTGTATTTCCTCCAAAAGATTGCTACCACCACCACCTCAAGGCTGTATTTGTAACTGAGGAACTATGGGAAAAGTCATAGCGGACAAGACTGTTAAGTGAAAACGCCAACGCAATGCAAATCAAAGTCCAAACATCAAATCGTCAGACATCAAAGCTGCATCAGAGGCTGCAGAAAGAACTAACCATTGGCGTTGAATGAAGGGACAAAACCCCTGCTGGGCCCCAAAGCAGCAGGCCTGTACGACACAGAGGGAGTTGTTTCAGAACTCACTGTCAAGCGCTCCAGACGTGTAGTGGGCTCACAGACAAAATGTCAAAGAACGAAGGGTGCCCACATGAAAACCCCCCTGGTTCAGCCTCCCATCGTCATGAAGACTCATTCTCTTGTGAGTTCTCGTACAAAGCGTACTGAGCGTTTATCACGTCATAGGGGAAATTACATTGTGATCCTTCGGCACAACTCCTCAGGAAAAGTGACAAGGTAAACATTTGGTTCAAAGATAGGAGGGTGCTTTCTCACTGGGAGTGGCAGCGATTTGCTTCCAGGAACGGAGGACTTGGGCTACATTATGTTCCTGTTAAATCTTAATTGAAGCATGAGGAGCTTCCTGTACGATAAACCCTCCAAGCTAAATATTCTATCAAAGTCAGTCAGTTCAAGGATTTCATTGTTTTGTTTCAGAGGAAACGGTTGTGCTTGAAAAAAAAAATGCTTTGCTGACTCTTATCTTTTAAGGTCAAATAAATGAAGTCAAATGTGATTTCTAGTCTGCTTCAGACTTTATAAATACCCATCCTATTTGCTGCACAATGCAGATATTTGTTTCTGCCCTTAATTTAGAAGTCAACTTGCCAGGATATCGAGACCTTCTGATATTTTTATGCACTGCAACCTAGTTTCCCAGTTCCCAGATAGAGGCCCTTACTCACGGTCTTACTAATGTCTGAGTAAGAGCAAATCTGCATTGTTCCCTTCTTAAGAGATACATGACAGGAAAAACTCCACCAAGTCCTTACACATCAGAAACATCAGCAATGCTGAAGGTGGGGTGTGGGGTGTATAACCCTTTTCCACATCCTGTCCCACCTTATTTTAGTTACATTTTTGCCCATTATGCAATTGTATTGTATTTGTCAGTAAAAAGCAATCCAAATGTCACTAAACCTTTCTATTAATTGTGGCTAAACTTCCCGTAGAGCCGTAGAATTTTAATCACCTGCGGAAAAACCGAGCACTTTCATGAGTGGACCAGAAACCAAACTCCACGGAACCATGAGAATGTGTAACAGTGTCAATGTCTGCGTCACATTTTCCCTTTGTGGCCTTTGTTGGACTGGGGTCTGCATTCGGAGTCAATTTAATCCTATCAAAATAAACTCTGGAAAGTGCTCTGACTTATACAGCACCTGCAGCACTGTAGCTAGGTATGACTGGCCTGTTGTTCCAGATGAGAGTTTAATTGTCTCAAACCAGCCACCACCCATTTGCAGTACACATATTGTTTCGTTTTTTTTTTTTTTTTTTTTTTTGAGCTTGTCCACATGTTTACATGTCAAATCACTGAAAAAGTTATACAAACTGCCATGTACACAAACCACAACTGAGAAGAAGTAAATCCATATCAACACTTTCTCCATTACAGAGTTTCGCATGGAGAAACGAAGCCCGATGCTGTTGAACTGACTGAGCCTTGAGGGAGAACTAAAGTGCACATCTGCGGCATGAAACACTATTAGGGGACATAAGAAAAGTTCTATAGGCTTCAAAATGCCACTAAACCATAAAAACAAAGGACTTACCATTAAAAGCAATGGCCTGCACAGATATAGTCTATAAAAAATCTGAATAGTAATTTTATTGGACACCAAGTTTAGGAATTTAACCTGTGGGTTTGTGTTGTAATAGGTGAATTCATGTGGAAATGGGTGCAGGCTCTGGAAAAACGAATCAGACCACTCAGGATCAAATCTGAGTAAGAGATGGGATATTTTAATGGAATCAGAGGGAGGGGTGCAGTTCTAACTAACCTGCCCGTGGTGGTTTTTGAATTCTTGAGATAAGCCAAGGGGATATAATGTTTTCGTCCCCTCCTGACTGTACCGTTATAGCCAATATTCACTTGGAGGCCGTTCTACTGCTATGGCTCGACAGAGAATATTAGAAAAGCAATGAAACAGACGACATTATAAAGGCACATATTATCTGATCTGCAGATGCTGTATCATTTTCTTTTTATCTGCCTTTAAACTTTACATTACAGATATCACATGAATGTATTGCCCAGCTTATCTAATAAACCCAATTACTTAAACATTATTTTGACTGGTCGGTGACATGCTGTGTGCTGAGTTATGGTTTTAGAAATAAAATGCAGAAATGTAATTGGAGTTGCCTTCTGATCTTCAAATCATTTTTAAGGCCACAGACAAATCTGCATTCCTGATCATGGCCATAAATTAACATGTAACTGTGATAAAATTGCACAACTTGTATAAATTGTTCTACAGTATTCGAATGTCAAATAAGGGACATTGTTTTCCTCCTCTTCAAAGCAGAGGATTTAAAAGGAGGTTGGGGGGTCTTGACAGAGTGGTGAATTAGGTGGAAATTTCTATTGCTTTCTTTGGCGTGGGACCACTTCCTCTAGCAGTGTGTGCGCTGTGTCCCAGGTGTGCTGTTCCTGACCTCAGACCCCTGTATTAAAACACATGCGGCAGACCGCACTAAGCAGCAGTCGCCAGCCACTTAAAACTTCACCCAGGATTTTGTTTTTTGATTGTGTTCAAAGGGAATTTCTCACTTTTCTTTGCTGGTGTCGTTTCGCTGCACATTGTATTTGATTTATGATCTTGAAAAATTAACTTCCATATGGCGCGTCAGTTTACATGATTTATATCTCAGGCTTTAGATCAGGGGTCTTCAACATTTTTTCAGGCCAAGGACCCTGAACTGATAGAGATATTAAGTAGGGACCCCCTACCCATTATATGAGTTCTATATTATACTCAGCTTAGTGCTATTTATAAATATACATTATTATCATTCAGTGTTAAGCTATTCAAATATATTCAAATATTTTTTGTATTTGTATTTTTATATTTCAGACATGTGCAACAGTAGGGTGGCCATGCAACTGCCACAAGCTTAAACAATATACCATGCACTGTTAGCTCCTCTTCCTCTCCCCTCCTCTGCATCTGGGATTTCACCTGGGGACAGAATAGGCTCACGGCCAATTGGAAGAGTCAGCGTGTAATATGTGGTCTCGTGCAGCTCCTGCAGTGCTGCCTGAAAAATAACATCTTTAGCTTCCATTAATCCCTTTACCAAAATATGTTGGATTCATGTTAATGTGTATTTCAGGAAATTCATTTTTTTTGTGTGGGAAACTAAATAAATAAATAAATAAATATATATAAAATGTCTAATCAACCAAAGATTTTGCTACCCCCCTGCAGTACCTCCAAGACCCCCTAGGGGTCATGGACCTATGTTTTAGATTATATCATTGTCCTCTAGGTCAAATGTGACCCCTCTTGAATGTTTCTATAACACATTATTTTATATAAATGTGGTCTTATACCCATGAATTTTGCAAAGAAGTGTCCAATATACACCACAACATTATGACCAACATTGTCAATGCCCACTGTTCTGCTGCTCTGGGTTTTCCAGACCTGCATGTTAATGGCTATCATTCATTATTACATAGAATAAAATGTTACAATCCCTTGTGCCAAGATCTGAGGTAAAACACATTTAGAAGCCCAGTCCAACTGAAAAACCGACCAGCAGGCTAGCAGTCAGCTACCAACAAGAAGACACTAGCTAACTAGCCTAGTCAACAGCAGTATGTGGCACATCATTGGGGTTTTCAAGTGGACACCTCCCTTCACCAGTGTTTCGTTAAGTTAGGCCCACGACACCTCAAGAAGGCTTAACAGTGAGTTCCAGTGTCCTAGGATAAGCTAAAAACCCAAATTATGTCCAGTAATTACATCTATAAACACCATTCTCTTTAGCCTCAGCAGTAAAAAAGAGATAATAGAAACTCCATCCATGTTTTAATCTGTTTAAGGCAGCCAATCAAAACTGAGTGTATGGATCAGGTTTTCCATTTAAGAGGGCTTGTGCTTTGGCTCCACATGTTTGTCCCCTTGAGTCAGAGACTTGTGTCGCCGATGGACAGTCTCCTTGTAATCCCTGTTCCAGATTTCAGTTTTACATTACAGATGTTAATTGGCATTACCAATGGCCAATCAAAATCAAGATTTATCCTCCCTGTTGAGGTAATGTGCTCCACTGGGATAAATTGTAGGCCTGATGAAACAAATCATTCCAGTACCAAGGGTTCTGTGAAATGTACCATGTCCTTAGTCAGTAAACCACTATATTGTCCACAAGTTGTTGTTTTTTTTTTTAAAAAAAATGTCTGTCTCCATAGCCATATGAACAGATGAGTAAAAGCTTCCTCCTTTGCAGGGTTGCATTGTTGATTGCTTTTTTTTTATTATTATTTTTTTTTTATTGTTCCAGACGTTAAGGAATATCAAACATGTCTCAACTTTGTGTACAATTACAGAAGCATTGATGATCTACCACATTGCGTCAACCCTACCAAAACCAAAACAGTGCGTCTGTGTTTGTGGTTACCATTCCTGTCGTCTGCTAAGTCACTAATGACTCATTATGCGGCTCGAGATGTGTCAGGATGTGTACTACAGCAAACATAAACTTATGAGATAATCAAACCACCCGGTCACCATGGAACCACTGGAGGAGTGGCTTTGGGTAGACGCTGTATATTTTGGAACATCACATTGATCGTTGTCTCATCTTCCAAATGTATGTGCCAGACCAAGTGCCAAATGTAAACCAGACGAAGACTCTTCCCCTGGAGACCATTCCATGAATTCCTCTTGTTCTTGTCACTTCTTGACGCTATGGGTTGAGGAGGAACAACTCACAGCCACAGTACCACAAGCAAGCAGACCTCCACTTATGGAGTGGTTTGGTTTTTGCATTAGGCTTCAGCAATAAAGCTGCGCCGAGGTGGCTTAAAGTTCTTATCTTGGGGTTTTAAGTACTGCTCTCTGCCTGCCCAACAGGAAGGGAATGGTGACACAAATTCCCAGTACGCACTCCCATGACGACAGCCTCTGTGCTTGCCATTAAGTGAACTCTGCCCGTTTCCTTCCCCACACAACTGGAAGAAAGGTTGAAGTGCTATTTTTAAGCCTGAGCGCAGTTTTGCACTAAAGGGACCACAATTTTCAGTGACCCGCAGTCATTGGAAAAGGAAGCGAGTGTGAGAGTGTGTGGTTGAGGAACACTTTATCACAGCTTATTCAGTGGTATGCGTGATGGCCAGTAAACCGAGCCTTCAGCTATGACTACTTTAGCGTTTGATGAAAGAGTGACCTCAGATTGTTCCAAAAAACAACAGCTAGAGCTTAGCGACTGTGACCTGAGACCTGAGTTATCTCTAAAACAATCTTGTGTATTAATATAATTAACCTAACTAACAAGGTATTTATATGTAAAGCTGTCACTTGCAATAAGTGTTTCACTTCTGTAGGACTGTGATTTATAAATCCAGTTACGGCGCCCAAATTAGTCAGTGGAGAAAAGACCAGGTCGTGTGTTGCAATCAGCGCAAATTAAGACACAAAGCTATTAAGAAAACAGAGCTATAGCGTTCTGACTGTAACGTCCATGCCACAATTTGTGTTCTATGGTATCCTGGTTTGATTCAATGAAGTTACATTTCAGCAGTGTTTCCAAAACAGTTTATTCGAACGATATAACTTAATGGTTAACCACTTTTATATTTATGTACACGCAAGTGAATAGAAATCCTATCATCTGGAAATAATAAAATCAGCCTTGTGGCAGCAAGTATGTTTTCAGAGTCACATTGGCCTGGAGAAGAAGGGACACGTTGCTACTAAATGGCATGCAATAAAACGTATTTCTCAACTGATTTAATTTTGGCCAGACAATAGAAATAAACATCAAAATAATATTTGGTGTAAATGCTTTAAATGGTCTAACTTTTCTTATTTTTAACATGGTAGCTATGGTGACAGCGCAGAGCCTCGCGGGAAATGTAATCATGCACCACGGTGATGCAGACCACAAGGGCTGCGATTGGTCAGTTCGTAGTTGTTTGATTGCAGTTGACCAATCAGAAGATATTTGTCCAGCTTTATTTGATTCATCTAAACTGTAGTCACACACAAAACTGACCTCTTGATATTCACATTTCTTGTTACAAATATGCCATATACAAATTTACATCATTGGGTATAGGAAGAAATGAAGTTCATGAAGTTATCGAGGTTGTATTGATCCTGTTGGACAGCCAGTAAGTGGTGGACCACTCTTCTTTGCTGCCCCGAGTAATTAATTGATTGGGAATTCAACATAAGTTCTTATGTGCAGCTCCCGAGTAGCAGTTTTGGGGTAAGGTTCTTACTCAAGGCACCTCAGCCATGGATGCACGAGCATAGCCCCTACTTTGCATCATGGCTGGAACATTTATGGCCATAAACAATGTCACTAAGGTCGTCGTCTCAGTTTCGTCCCTGTCCAATTTGCCGATATAACTCACAGACGGTCGTGATAGCAAAGCCCTCAACCACAAGCAAAGACCAGGCCATTTGTTTTCTCTGGTTTCTCTATCTGGACGTAGTAGCAGCTTGCTAGCTTCAGTACCATTGGTAGTGGGGATATAGATCTTAGGAATGGGGCGGCCTCTGCAGCTCCATGTTAATGCAGGAAGTATTCAAAAAGTACAAAGTACTTTACTGTTTTACGGAAACTATACTGTGGTTTCAGCCATCTGATCAGGATGCCTCTCATTCACCCCCATTCACCAAGGATAAATCTTGCTTATGATGACTATGGCATGTGCAATTTTGCATAATGCGGTGTAGTGAAGAAAACAATAATATGGTGATGAATAAGATTAATAACAAATTAACCAACAGTAAAACACGGGTATAAACAGTTTTGAACCTTCTGACCTCTCAAAGATAAAGCCCCTCGAGTGTTGTGATAGTGTGATGAGGTACTTAACAATGAAAAAAGGCTCAATAATTGCTTCCATACCCTGTTTTTTTTTCCTCGTCAGCATACACTGTAAAAATTAATTATTCAGAGAATCTCCTTCAAGAGGAACTTAAAACTAAAGCAAAATTTTCATTAGATAAAATGTTTGCTAAGTACTGTTCATTGAAGACAGTTCTTTTCCTTCAAATATCACCTAGGAGCTTCTTCAGACTGCGGTCTGAAGAACACTTAATCCAGTTTTCTTGATTTCCCCTCCAACCTTTTAGAGTGCAATGACCAATGAACTTAAGTACCAAGAGTTCACAGTAAATTACGGGCCTGATAAAAAAAAAGAAAGGAAAAAAAAGTCGAAGTCTGGGGTCTTTTCTCACTAGATTATGGTAACAAGACCTCCTGGCTGTGTACTAGTAAACCCGTTTTAGATTGAAGAACGATTGCAAGCGAAACACCACTATCATAACGATAAGACCCGTCCCGAATTGGCAGCTATCCCTGTATTGTTTTCACTCGTGTTGTGCTTTGATGTCTTTGCGAGCGCAAGAGACTTCTTCAGGCCCGTTCTAAAGACTGACTTTATTTTTGTTTTGCTACTGACTCTGCACTTTTCAGGCAATTAGTGTTCAATGGAGGAGAGGACCACAGGGAGTTTTCACTGAACAGCATATATGCTTGCTGGAGACCACTTTGAGTGAAGTTGGTTTAAACTTGCTCTCATGCTTTGCCCCGAAAACTTTGTGTTTAAAGCCCTATCAGGGTTAAAGCGCCTTGACATCACGCACTGCACATCAGAATCATGTAGAAAAACAAGGTACGTATCTCTACGGACATCCCCTGTATGATAACAACATGTTGTTAGTGGGGGCCTTTCGGTCGAGGAGAGGCGTCCCTCTGCCTCAGGTTTGTTCTAGTACATCCCACAGACTCTTTATCAGCTTGGGTTTTAGTGAATTTGGAGGTCAGGTCAACAGGTTGTGCTGTTCCTAAACCTTTTTGTGTGTGTGTCTGTGTCAGGCGTTTATAAAAAGGCAACTGGAGTTTCTTGAAGGCGTTTCGCTGCTCATCCAAGTAGCTTCTTCAGTTCTAAGACACTGGTAGGAAGTTGAGGTTTAAAAAAGACACTCTCTGGGTAAAACACATCAGAAACTTGCTTGACTTGTTTCTGTAAAAACAATAAACTGGTGTAAAATTCCTTGGAGTTCTCCTTATCCGATTAAGACACCCAGATAATGCGATTGGAAATTGATTTTCGCCATATTAACATGGTATTGTCCTGCTGAAAAGACACATATCACCACCTAGTGTGGAGGAGGAGGACACATTCCCATCAGTTATTCGATTTTATCCGTTGCATATAAAATTGGGACAAGGGCCGCATTCAGAAAGTCAATTTTAGAGCATAGCTCCATAAAGCTGTGCATGTAAGCGCACTGAGTGGGAGGCTCCAGTCTTAAGGTTTGAATAGTGTCGAAACTTCAGAAGACAGAAGTTAAGACTGTACTGTAAATTGATGGCAGATTATGCCTCAGTCCACCTCCTCTGTTACAATTTCTCCAATTCTGACATAGATTCCTTGTTGCTATGTCAAACTGGGAAATCCCTCTCTTAACAGAGCAGGTGGACTGAGATATAATCTGCCATCAATTTACAGTACAGTCATGAGGCAATGAGGATTTTGTGGCTCTCTCACCACTTGGAAGAAGAAAAGGGAAATACCGTGTGCATCCAATCAGGACATGTTTAAAGCTAGGAGATCATCTATGGATAATTTAGAAGTATGTTTTGGGTTGTGAGTGGTCTTATTTAAATATGCAGCTAGGAATACTTGAACCACACATTAAAAAGACGACCACCAATTTCCATGAACCAGATGATCCTAAACAGCAGCTCGGGTTTGTATTACCGCAAAAAGTTGTATTACTGGCTCGACTTCACCTGCTACCTAGGAGATAGGAGGAGGAAAAGAAACTGTAGGAAGGTCAAGCACTTGAGGGATGACCCTGATGAAAGCTACAAGCCGAAACAGTTTGATAGAGTTGTTCCGTTTACAACGAGTGCTGCTGGAGTCTTGCACAGGCTCTGAGCGGTCAAAACAGTCTTTTGACAAATCAAACCTGTTCCAAAAACTTTAATAGCAGACAACAGTTTTGAAGTTTGTGTGTAACCCTGAGAGACACAATGTGCAACGATTTCAGAAGTTAAGGCATTAATCCAACGAACAAAAAAATATGAAGCCCTGCCACAGCAGTTCCATTGTCTTCATTGATCTTTATTTACAGTCGTTTTGCTTGATGTTTGTTCATGTTGTTCGCCAGAAGAGCAATACTGACAATATTCTCAATTTAAGTTTTAATCTTTGAGCAGTTCAAGGTGCAATTCACTTACTGGTTGAGTGATGAGTCATGTGCATACCTTTCTTCTCCACTGCATTGGTCACAAGCCTGTTAATTTAACCTCCCACTCTCGTCCTGTTCAAATGCATTCCTCTGCGTTTAGTGTTCAAGGTTCAGTTAACAGTTACATTTACAATGCAGCCTGGCATAAATTGCATTAAAGTCTTAGTCAGCCGTGTGACTGGTGAATTAAATTATATTTACAACGTACATTTCAACTGGGCAGAAGTCTGGCTCTGCTGAGGCCTGAATCCCACCTTTTTTCCAACTTGAAAACATGTCACTTTGAATCTGTTCCAGTTGGCGAAGAGCGGCAGACAGATTACCTATTTGTCTTTCCTGAAAAATGTTAAAACAGTGCCCGTTAGGCATTAAGGGCAATTAAACAGCACAGTCGTTTCTGTCACTCCACCACATGTCTCTCTCCCCTTTCTTCCGTGTAATCCTCCTTTCTTCTTCCCAAAGCTTTGGCTCGTCTCTGTCCTCACTCATGGAGGTTGCTCGTCAACTGAGATGACAATGAACAGCGAGAAGAATAATCTGTTTGTCTATATCGGAAATCAATCTCTTTCCGTGTCTTTGTGACATTTGAAAGCACACCATAAATCCACGATTGATACTGTAATAATTCAAAATGCCCTTTTCAGTCCATGAAGTCTGCCGAACAGCTGGCATGCTCTCATTTGTTGTCCTAAACACTGGAGTTGGGGGCTCAGTAAGTAGCCATATCTCCCTTTAAAGAGTGTTTGTAAGTAATATCATTACGCTAAACGACAGCAGGTAATTAGGTACAATGTGGCTAATTGCTCTAATTACCTGATGTGAAAAACGATTGTCTCCGAGGGGTATGCCAGTCTCTAGCTTTTGGAACGAGACACAGCTGTCGGCGCATGTAGCTTTATAAAAGATAGGCCTAATTACAGAGCAATTCACACAAATTACTGTCTGTCCAATGCATATGCAGCCATGCGGCCATGAGAGGAGAGGGGAGGAAATCTGGGAAAGGAGGGGATGACGTGTGAGAATCCAAAAGCGTTAACGTTTCAGGAAAAATCCTTAAAAGGGAACATCAAAGGGTTTCTTGTAACCTTCATTTACCGGGGGCGATGCCGTGGATCACAACCACTCAGTAACAGAATGCTTCAATTACAGACAGGTAATAGTTTCTGTGAGTTTTTAGCTATGACGAAGGGGTTAGCTTAGCCCAAATATAAAAGTAGTGACTAGGGTACTAGAGGGTCATCTATGGTTTCATGGGATAGCACATTGGTGGAATATTCATATTTTCCTTGATATGATTATTCAGTGTTGCTCATAAAATTTTCATACAAAAAAGGGTTAGTAGCTCCATCATTTTAGTATGATATAACTATTATAACAGTCAAGGAAAAAAACTCCTACATAGAAAACAGCTGATTTGGTCGCACCCCCTTTTTCATTAGCAGATGTTACACCTGCGGCCTAAAACACTTTTCAAATCACAAGCAAAGTGAGATCAATGCATTTAAATGTGGCGTTTGGGGCGGGAGGCTGCCTTTAATTCACAATTAAGGATGTGACCTCAGCCACCAAAACATTGGAGGCATGTTGAGCCACTTAACCACCGGGTAACGTCGGTGACGCCGGGCACTTGAGCACGTTATTAGAGATTTCCCTATGGACTGCAGCCTATGTGTTCAGCTTACCACAAGTACAGCAGGAACATGCAGACCGGGGTCAGTCCGTCATGCTTGTCTGCGTCATGTGTGTGATCCAAGAATCTCATCAGGCCTTAGAATATCTTCGGGATCTGCGGGCATTATAGGGCGCGGTAATTTGTTCCATGCAACCTCCGAAGTAGGAAATTTCTCGTCAGGCTTCCAATCTGCCTTCACTTAATCCTCAGGTAGTGCTCCCCGTGGCTGCAATCCATTTGAATACAAACAGCCTTTAAACAGGTCTGATAGCTTTTGTGAGTGACTGTTTACATGTTCACATGTTTGATCGGTCAAGCAGACATTTTTGATCATATGATAGCCAATATATATAGATATATATGTTTTTTATGCATACATCTTGATGTATTTTGTAAAATTATACTACAACGTAATACAGAAGTACAGAGTATTTTTTATTGTTGTAAATTTCTATTTGAAAACACGTTTTATTTACTTAAGGCTAATTTAAGGTACTGCAGGAGATAGATGCTGTAACCTACGTACGTAGACAACGCTGGTCATACTTGCACTTGTAACAGTATATATTATACATCCCTGTATTTTTTGGGTTTGTGTTTATATGTGTGTGTCAAAAAAAACTTGGGGTCTGCGTAGTCGCCATTGCTACTCTGTCAAATTGACGTAAGAGCATAAACTACCCATTACCCTCTGAAACTACAACTCTATATTGACCTGCATAATAAGGCGAATTGACACCATAACAAGTTGCCAGTTCTGCAGAATGGCAAGATTCAATAGTGGATTGTCTTCCAACGAGTGCAGCTACATATGTTTCATGGGACCCTGAGGTAGAAATCTGAAGTGCAATGTATTAAACCAACATGGCACATGTGTGAAATCTATTTCCTCCATGCATGGATTGAGCACATTTCTCAATATGTATTTCATTTATTCTCGTGTAACAGGTCTATTTTAAGGCCCGGTCATAATCACACCCAGGCTTCCCTTGCATTGCTTGGCCTTTCATTCACATTCAGCTCTTTATAATGAGAAAATAGCATCTGACTCACAACAGCAGAAATGGTGACAAAGGAAACTAAATCACACCAAATGCGTATGTTAGATATGGATACTAACAGGTGATGACATGTCCAGGTATCAGGTTTGTGCTGTGTTTGTGCTTTGCAGCATTTAGGTTATATTTGCTTTCTGTGGTCATGAATAGGTCCTTTATCTTGGGTCTGCATGGAAGTCAAATGTCATTTTTGATTATTTTCCCTGTCTTCATGTATTCTTGATGATTTTGTTGATAAGATATACAATTGTGATCATTAAAAGCCCGCCTGCACTTTTCTAACATTAATGAAGGGATTCCCTAAACGTTCTCCCAAATTCCTTCAAAATATTTCTATTTATTCATGATTTACCTGACTAGGAGTGCCTCCTTGCACGTCTGGCGCTGAGAAGCATCTCCTGACTTGCAACTCATTTAATACAACGAAAGAATGAGGTGATGTATCGTAGCTCCAGATTTGGAGGTAGTAGGGAGGCTCTGGTCGCTCTGTGTTTGCACGTTCCAGTGGTACATACTTTAGATACAGGAAAAACGAAACTCACATACACTGCCGTTTGTTCAGACTTCGCATTCTTTCCAAGCACCTTCGTGCAATGTTTGGCTCTTACCTACCATACCTACCACCGTTAATTACAGAGTCAGCGGCTTAGTTTATTTAACTGGTGATTCCCGTGCAAGTGGTTTCTGTTTAACTGTGTTTGCACACAGTTGTGATTCAATTAAGACGAAGCCTGTGATTTGCATGCGAGGAGCTGAAATTTGCATGTAAATCGAATTACTCGGAATCAAAGCCACTAAGCGTCTCACTTTGTAGTTGTCAGAAAATGCTGAATATATTCAAGCAAACAGATTGACAGATTGGTCTGTGTTAACTTACTCGATAGTTTTGAGTCATGAAGTCGTAACACTCATTAAACAGGCTGGTGGGTAACAGGAGTGGAGACGGTATTTCAGTTTCCCTGTCAGCGGCGAATAATGTGAATAATGTAACGCTATCGAACTTGGCAGGGGTCGATCTTTGATCTTTTAGCGGGGCTCGACTAGAGGCGCGGTGTGACTGGTGGCTTTCAGACGAGCCACGTTGTTTTTTTTTTGTTGTTTTTTTTTATCAGTTTGCTGCCTGCCAGCTGTGCAGCCGCCTTTGTCTCCATCCCCGTCTTTAATGGGCCACAGTGGCACTGAGGAAATAATGAATCATGCTTTTAATTGATGTCTTTTATGGAGGACTTCAGAAATGCATGCGTCTTTATTGGCTGGTTGTAACGCACAAGAAACAGTGGCATCCTGCTGCTGCCTGTGCGGCGAAACGTTTCAACGTGTACGAAACGTTGTCTCTTTAAATACTACAGGTTTTCTGAAAATAGAAAACGATACGGTCACTTTCAGGCATGGGTGGGTTACTCTGAGCGTGTGATATTTTAACACCATAAAGAAACAGGCATGAGTTACAAGTTCCCGAGAAGTAACAACTTCAAAGTGCATTCCCCTTGGTGTGAAGTCTGTAGTGCTTTTTAATTGATACCAGCACTTTCTTTTTTAATAACCCATCTGAGATTAGAAGGAGCCTTAATGGAATCACCCTTTGGCTTCCAAGGGAAAGAATTTGTTGGGCTGAAATCTGTTTTTGATACGGTAAGACAAATAATCAGGTCATTAAGGATAACCGTAAAGTGTGTCGGAAATTTAAGCAAAAGACGTGGAAAAAAAAAAAAAAAAGATTGTTGTGAGACTGGAAGAGGTTGTGTGGCAAAGGAACTCTTAAAACAAATTAAGCTTCTATAAATAGCACGAGGTCGAACGAAAAAAAAAAAAAGAAAGAAGAAAAAAGATAATCGAATCAGAACCTGCCAAACTAAAATAATAAAACTTTTCTCTGGAGTTTTTATTGTAACTTGGCTCATGGCATTAATGCAAAATTGGAACGGTGCAACACATGAAACATCATCATTCAAGCAGCAACAGCGCACTTTTACTGTTAATATCTTCTTTTTTTTTTCTTCTCTTGGCAACCACTTGTTAATGCCTCCAGCTATTTCTGGGGCCTTGTTCAATCCCCTTGGGAGATTGACACGGCGTTACTGGGGTTTGGTCTCTTCAGCCCTTTGATAAGTGTATCTGTAAGATTACGGCATGGCAAGACACGATAAAGGTAATGAATACGCAGATCCACCCTCGCGCTCATTATCCGACCACTGTCAGCACAAAGTCAGGAGGTCTTGGGTGTGAACTGGCTGCAGGAGGGGACAAAGCTTTCAGAGGGAGGGCGTTATCAGCTCGCTCCACTTCTTCTTTGACACGCACGAGACCCTTTGTCCCGCAGCTTTCGACCCCAGTGTCCATTTAAAAGGTTGTGTTTACCAAGATTATCCAACATTTTATTTGTCCCTCTGAAACAAATTTGTTTCATTCCCTATATTTCTAATAAATCTGTCACGGTGGAGGTCATGGTTAGTAGTTTCCATTCCCGAAGCATTGCATTTTTAAGAGGAAATTAGATTGTCCTGAAACTTAAATGAAAAAATAAAAATGCCTATCATTTGTGAAATAGTGTTTGCAACATATGGTGATTGTACTTTTTTTTTTTCGTTTTGTCAGATCCCCTATATTTTAATAAACCACTCGGTTTTACGGTTGCATTTCCAAGGAGGGATTTGAGATATTTTTGGACCTGAAAAGCAATTCAGAAAATTTATCTCTGCAATATCTTTTGATAATGACTGGATCTCGTTCCCGAATGAAACAACAGCGCATATGCGCATCGAGATGTTAGCCTCAGACATCTGCTAATGGAGTTACTCAATGGAATTTATTACCTTTAAAGCAAAAGGGTTCCAGTGATTAACCACGGATTATGCAACAGATTGTTAAAGCCAAGCGATCTAATTCTTCACATAAACAGACGTTGCGCTGCAGACATACATGGGAAAACGCAGGGTGAAAAAAACAAAAAAACAAAACAAAAAACACACTCCGTGATCTTTTATTGCGGCATTTTGATAGAAAGATAGGATACCTTGTAACTTTAAAGGTCAGTTGTCAGATTCACGGAGCAACAAGGAAAAGTCAGAGCAGGGGGTGGCAACACAACAGGATGTGATTTCCACTCTGTCAGCACTAAGTTGCCCTTGAGCAGGGCATTGTTAACCACTTAAGTACTAAGTAAGTGGCTGACAATGCAGCTCGCATCCACATGTTCAGATTTCTCGATTCACTACAAAAATAGCCTGTTTTATTTAAAACACTTTGTCGGATTTAAAGTTCTTCTGTGCATTGGGTTTTCCTGGAAGCGGAGTGGATTACATGACTCCAGGAAGGGACTTTAAACGCATCCCCTCATCACAGAATCACCCAGTGAATCCCTGGAATCATCTAGTTTAACAGTATGCGAACCAATTCGTTCCTGGTGGGGAGGACTTTAACAGACCTATATTAAACTGATAAAACTCAGACACCACTTCATTATGGATATTTTAAGCCTGCTTAATTTTTGCAGGAATTAAGGAGGCGTGCGCACATTACGCTGTTAAAATTAATTCACCAAAACATTTGAATGTGATCAAGGCTAATTTCCTCTCAAGAAATCGCCCCCCCTCACCCCCTGCTGCGGCATCTGCCACTTTCCAAATCAAAACCACTGTACCTGTAAAACCTTTAGACCTTTCTGGTCGTGGTTTTAACAGTTCGAGCTGCTTGGTTGCGCTAATGCACATGCAAAAAAGGGAGTCCTGGGCAGACTGTCAAGCAGCAACGGGGTACGTTTCCATTCAACTTTCATAAGCGTCTGTTTATGGTGGTGTTTCCCAGTGAGCTTGTACTGCCGCTGAAGGTCTGTTTTTTTGTTTTGTTTTTGTTCTGGATGTCGGAAAGAATGTGTTTCCAACATAGATGAGTTATGCCAAAGACCCCTTGATGATGCCTCGTCCTGCACAACCACTCCCAGATGCTTAACAGCTTTTACGAATACACTTTCCTCATTATTTGGGGATTTACTTGTTTGGAATCACCCCGGCCTTGTTCATCAAAGTACAGAAATGAGTATTTTTTATGGAAAAATGTGGGAAAGTATAAAAAAAAAAAAAAAAAACTTCAGATATGGGCCCAACTTAAAGTTTGTGAGCTAAGCAATGTCATAGTAGATTGGATGTGAAATCAGCGCTGCCAAACAAGAAAAACTAATATGAGAGCAGTTTATGATAGTCTTTTCTGTGTTCCTGCTTGCAGTTATGAGTTGAGTCAATTTACCGTTAAACAGAAGAAAAACACCTTCGGCACTGGTGAGAATGATGGCATGAGGTTTATTGTTGCATCTCAAGGCAATTTCTTCATCATACAAATGTGAATAATGTCAATTCATGTTATGGAAATTAGCAATCCCGGGGTTTTGCTTTAAGCATTCACATTTGCGCAAGTGAATTTCAGTCCTTGAACCTGGCTAATACACCCAACAGGACCTTCCTTTCACCCTTGCATGTAATAAAAAAGACAGTTTAATACATTCAAAGGCAAATGATGAGAAACACCAATTTTCCTTTAAAGCTTATCCCACTCCCCCCGTTTGTAAACAACATGGCCTGGACGTTAAAATGGTCGGTGCACATTTAATGACGTAAGCCTTTTAGAGCTTGGTTCTGCTGGTGCCTCTTCAGCCAAGTGGGATATCCAACCCGAATAGTTGTGGGTTTGGGGGTAAAAGGAGAAGTGTTTCTTTGCATGCAGCATTAATTTGCACTGTATGAAACACGCTGCTGTAATTTGACGGCTTAAAATAGATCCCGAGTGTGGAATAACTGTGGGAAATGGAATTGCGTTCATTATAAATTCAGTAGCTCCGTGCTGTTTCTTCCCCCCTTTGCTCGTTGCTCCAGAAGCGAATGCATTCAACACCTTTAATAGTACGGAGGCTATTTGATGTTAAAGATATGGATTCATATATCAAAATAAAAATTAAGTTGCAAAAGTGAATGTAGATTGGTCGGTTGATGTAGTGGCTGGATTTTAGCAAGGCCAGGGCGTGTCACAGTATGGAACGCAGGATTTTGAGACTTTCCCTTATATCATTATATCAGGCTGTCAACCTTAAGACATAGAATGGAAACGCTCATTGGGATTCATGCGAGGAGTGTAATTAGACTTGATTGTTTCATAGCTTCTGTGTCTCACTTCATTTCTTAGAAATCACCTGTTTCCTAGAAGTTGACCTGTGATAAAAAAAAAGAAGAAGAAAGATGAACTGAATGTGCGTGTGTTGTTCGGGGAAAGAAATCCAAGCCAAATCCAGGAGAGGTATAACTTTAATACATAAGTTTTCCAAGGGATTGTCCCACTAAAATGTCAGTTCAGTGCTGTGATCATTATATGTTTCTCGCAGAAATTTAAATCGAGTTTTACTGTGTTCAAAGAACACACACATACAGAAAGCAGTGCACTTCAGATTTTGCCACTTAGGAGCTATCTTTGTGATCAGTCGGTCAAGTTGGTTTCAGTACAGTCTCGATCATTAAGCTGTTTGATCTCAAACCCCAACACAGCGGCCAACACAGCGGCACAGTGTCTCCCGACATGTACTGGGAACTGGGACCTTCACAACAAACAGGTGATTAGCATCGGAGGGGAAACAAATGGTGGACCTGATTCGCGGACCAGCGCTGCAGCCTTATAGGGAAGATTACTGGCAGGTGGGGCCAATTGGCGAACAATGATCCAGTCCCGGGTTGAACGGCAGATGATTGCTGACAGATGGAAGCCTCCGAGTCGAAGAAGAAAGCAATCAGGTGGGAGAGCAGGACAAGAATGTTGGGGGGTCAGTCAAAGGAGGGTAGCGCCGCGGTTGCTACCAGGAAGATGAAAGACCGGCATGATGTCAGCCTGACTCAGCGTACACATCCACACTTACCTTAGCCTCGAGCTAGGCTGAGGTAATGCTCCCACTCCCCCCTTTCTGCAGGTTGGAAGGATCACAAAAAGCAACCGTTCGACTACTACTACCACACAAGTGCAGATGGGCGCCACCAGAAGCTACTCAGCTTGAAAACAGAGCATGCTGCCATGATGTTTACAGCCTGTTTTTTGACCTTCTTTAACACGTGTTGCTTTTCTCTTGTTTTCTCTCATTATTAATGACAATAGTTTTTTTCTCTGATACACTGAAACACTTCCAGCTTACATGGTGATGCTGTATAGAATCAGTTAGTCAATATTTTTCCACTACTGATAGCCTGCAGATGCAGAATAAATATAACTTAGAAAATGCCCTGTGAACTCTAACAATGTAATACGACCATTATCAGTGTAAAGACCCCACTAAATTTTACTACTCCACTGTAACCAACCAGGGCTAATGGTTTTTAGGCAGAGGATGGGATTTACCGAGCTGACTATTGATTTCCGTATGAGCAATAGCAGGAAACAGGGCAAAACTTTATCACGTTACAGTCAGAGGATTGGAAGAGAATGAAGTAATTAAAGCAATTACACTCAACATGTCAGGCCGTCTGCTTCTGAGTCAGTAACCGAACGAGGAAGGAGTGTTTTTAGGATGCATGGCCTCTGATAAAATATTAAGACTCGTGAATTATGTTAGAGCCTCTCCAAACAGGAATTATATGGGTGACAGTAAACTTTTAGATATTAGATTGCAGCATAGTAAATCTTTACAGCTTGTTTTCCACAGCAATATATTTATATATTTTAGAAATACTGAAAATGATTTACACAGTGTGGCAAACTTTCCAGCCTGTACCAAGTTCCAGCCCTACGCAATCCTGGACAGTGAAGTTATTTATAAATGGATGGGTGCACAATGTGTAACAGCATCAAGAAATATATCAGAGAGAGAGATTTATCTACCTTTGTCAGGTTTAGGCACAACAAAATGGTTTGTTCTGGGTTAAAATGGAGGAGCATTATCATAATAATAAACACGTGTTTAGGATAATGGGGAAGGGTCATTGTTAAAAGTAACAGAAACTATTGCTTGAAATGGAATGACAACAGCTCCAGTGTTTTACTGAGCCATCCATCCACCCTGAGCTCCACACAGATGTCCTTGCAAATAAGTCGCGTCATTACCTCCTTTGCTCCTTTTACTTCGTCATAATTATGATGAGGTCTCAAGAATGAATGAAGTATACCTGTGCACATACAATGGATTTGACTCCGGTCTCTTTGCTGATTGGTACTTGTTTTGTACCAAGTGCTTTGTTTTGCAGCACGGAAGTGTCACTAAAGTTCAATAAAATTTCATGAACATGAAACCTGATTTTCTATGAAAAGTCACTACACTTGTTACAATACAGCAGCTACTCATGGCTGTGAACGTCCACCATGTGAAGTAGCTGAGTTGACGCCATACCCCTGCTTTGGGGTTTCATTCCTATTAGTACCATAATAATTTTCTTCTTAGTGGCAGTATCTTGGGACTTGTCACTTCTCCTATGAAATTGCGCCATTCCTCTCTAGCCCACTTTACCCGACTGCACTAAATTGTGCAATCGTGAGATGTCCTCAGAAATCTGTTGTGATTAAGAAAGTCTATTATTCACCTATTTCACATATTTTCAGTCAGTCTCTGATCGTCTCTGAGCCTGTCACTAGGTCTAACACAGCAAGAGCACATGACTCAGCTCTCTGACGTTAATATGTTTCTGAACACGTGCTGGCACATGAAAACGGCGGTTCCAATGAACACACGCTGTACGACGTCCAGTCAGTGATGCTGAATCAAGGAGGTTCTGGGAAATGTGACAGAGACTTAATGCAATTATACATTGTGATGCAGCTATAATTGCAGCTATAATTAAACATTTCCAAGGGAGTGGTGGTACACCTGGAATGCCTCCCAAGTGGAAGTAACGCTGAGAGTCTCATCAGCATGGCGCCATAATGATTTTAACATTGGGCTTTATTCCGGCTGTTACCATAGCAGAGTCTGGACCAGTGCAGCTGGCAATAACTTTACAGAGAGAAACAGACCAGAATAGATAGAGTGAAACAAACAGAGAGGGGGAAAGATAGCTTGATAGTCGACATAAGGCAGAGGCCAGAGAGAAAAGAGTATAAACCTAACCTGCGGGTTAATGGTTTGCTGCAAAGTAATGAGTAACTTACACTTCTCTCAATATATTCTGTATTGTCTGTAATTAAACTTTACATCTCTTCTGATCCGTGGAGAAAGCCAATGGAAGTGATTGCCACTGTGCAGTTGAAACACATCAGTCACTGTGACTAGTGATTGCAGTTCATAATGTGTGTGTATATCTATCAAATCCTGAACCATCATAGGACAATCATATATACCACATATGATGATCTATACGGACATAGATGCCATACGTGTCTACGAATATAACCTACTGGTTAGTGCTCGTCAGTCTTTTTCTGCCAGTCGGGTTCATTTTTGTTTCTACTTCATGCTTCACTTTCAACAATGGTGCCTGAAATTTATGCCGAAATGTTTGTATCTTCGAACCACCTCAGTCAACCATTCCCCGATGCGTTCCACCTTTACTGGTCCGAGACAACCAATTCAAACAATGCAGATATGGAGAAGCAGCCGGAAATACTGCGTCTGCATAGGGTCTGGGTATGCTCTGCGCAGAAGCCTAAACTGCCAACTAGTTCGAGCAAAAGATTTATTCACTCAGCATAGGCAGGCAGATTAGCTGCGTTCACATAGGGGTAAAGCTGCAGTTTGGTCTTTTAAAAGCTGGTGAAGAAAGCTGGTTCTCTCCTCAGCTGCAGCCTCAATCCTGTGGAGGTGGTAGGGGACGGGAGGACATTGGCGAAGCTGTCACCAATCACGTACAACGCCTCCCATCCCCCTGGAACAAGACTGTCAGAGCTCTGGAAAGCTCCATCAGCGACAGACTTCTTCACCCACACTGTGTGAAGGAGAGGTGTCGCAGGTCCTTCCTCCTCTCTGCTGTCAGACTCTACAGCCAGGTGTGCTCCCAGTAGACCAACAACAACGTGTCTGCAATATCCTGTCTCATGTGCAATATTCCTCCTCATCCACTACTGCACTGTTTCTGTATGTAACTACAACTACATGTACATATTTATTTATACCTGCTGTTTTGCAGTGTCTGCATCCCTCCCAACTGTAGATGTGTGTATATATAAAAGCATTTAATTTTTCTATATATTCTTACTCACTTGAATGCTGCTTTGTTTATTTATTACATACTATATTTTTTATATTTGTTATACTCTTACAGTCTGATTGCTGTGGAATGAATAAAGGCATATGTTATCTTATCTTAAAAGAATAATGAGTAATCATTTCCTTGCTGCTGTATGTGTAGTTCCTTAAACTGGTATCATAACTGGGCCAGACTTCTAATGGATTAGGAAGAATGCAAAATGTATCCTCAATGTGAGTGTAATAAAAATTGAGTGCAAGGTAAAACAAAAGTTTTGTACGGGAACCCAAAAGAAAAGGGAAAAAATCAAATAAAAAAAAACAATTTTTGATTCCAAAATAGTGACCTCACCAACAGTGTACCACCGAAACTGCGTATGTGCTTGTGTTACAATGAGGTTACTAGATAAAAATAGTGACACACTGAAACATAACCCGCTTCCCTCCGTTTCCATCGGCGCCACCACTTTCATTTGTCAAAAAACCAGAAGATGTCCAACAGCAATAATTTCAGAGATTCACATAAATGTATTTTTAGAACATGATTACGGCAGTCGTCCTTGCACATTTTCCACCAACTAAAGAGGGTCTAAGCAACAGAGAGGGGTCTGCACTTCTGCTTTTTCTTCGCGAAAAAAAATGTGACCGTATTCTAACAGGTCCTGCTGTAGCTGAGCAACATGCAAACACACAAAGACTCATTTGCGAAGCAGACGGATCCGTTATTTGATACCCCTCCTACTTCAGTCATGGTCTGGGTTCCTGGTTTTCTTATACATGGCAGAAGGGCAAAAATGGAAAGTATGAATTAAATTAGTTTTATTTTTTAGCTTCTCTGTGTCCCAAAATAACTTAATATTTGTCATGCCACTATATGTTACTAATATTAATGTGTATTTTTTTAATCTTAAAAAGTGGAGCTTCGAATTTAAATTAAAATCCTCCACCTTCCAGCTTCCAGCTTGATATTTGTTGGCCTGTATAGGCTATTCCTTAATGTGATTGGCTGAGAGTGACTGATCGACATAATCTGAGTATTTGTTGTGCTTGAGTGACTTACACTTAGATAGACTTTATTGATCCCTAAGGGAGATTGTTCGGTCACAGTAGCCCTGTCGCACACTCTTGAAAACCACTAGTAAAAAAGAAAAATAGGTGTAAAACATATATATACTAGATTTACATGTACAACTTCAAAGGACTCAACTAGGACTAACAGTCAGTGTGAATAACAAGTACATTTGCACATTCTTCCATAGATTTAATCAAATACATGTTTTTGTTATTAGTTGGTGCTCTTTCTCAGTTTGTAACATAAAACACATACTTTATGTGCCAAACATTACCAAAGAAACCTAAAAAAACCCTCAAATTTTGTTATTTGTTCATAGTTTTCATTCAGTATTTCAGTAAGCCTTACTGGATTTCAGTTTTACATTTAAGTGCACAAGAAGGCATGCAAAAGATAGGAACCCTGCTGCACCAGCGAAACTGTGTGAGCGCTGCTCTGTAAAACAGCATCGTATTGAGAGGGCCAACGGAAAAGACCTCAAATGAACAACACCGACGGAGCGTGTAAAGTTCAAAAATGTCTTTACTCGTAGAAATAGGTCGATACGCAGAAAGACAATCCAATAACAACAGCTAGGCTCTGGGAAAATGCTGTAATGTTCAACACAAGCTGCAAAGACAACCTGGCAGAGAGGGAGCGGGTAAAGGCACAGAACATGCAGTGCCACTTAGAAGTATTTGCTCTCCTCAGAGTTTTTTGTCATTTATGCATAAAAAATGACCCGACACACGGGCGAACCTTCGCACAAGTCCTCAAAGTAGACAAAGACAGTCCAGCAAAACAAACGAAACAGTAACATTATCCTGTTCATTTGTTCAAGGAAATTTATCATTTGTACACGTCTGTGAGGTGAAGTGAACCCCTCTTTTCAGTATCTGCTGTGGCCCCTCGTGCAGCAGCGGCAACTGCAACGTCTAAGCAACGTTAAACTTTTGATCAGTCGTCCACGGGGGGCTGGAACGAGTTTTAGCCCATTCTCCACTACAGAACCGTTTCAGTTGTGAGGGGTTGATGAGTTTCCCTGCATGAACTGGTTGCCTCGGGTCCTTCCACAACATTTCTATTGGAATAAGGTCAAGAGTTTGACTTGGCCATTTAAAACATAAATTTTTAATCATTCTTTTGCAGAACAACTTGTGTCCTGCATCCATGGTGGCCAAGCCAGCCCGACCCAGATGAGACAAAACAGGCTCAAGTGGGGACGCTACCCCCACCCCCCATCTTTCATGGACTGGATGCGGATCTAATGCTGGAATACAGTGTTGTTTCCTCTTCAAACGGGGGGAGCCAAAGGGTCCCAGGTTCACCCCCCACCATGTCCATGGCTGAGGAGCCTTGATCAAGCACCCAACTCTGATTTGCTCCCTGGGTGCTGTACCCCAGACCAGGGGTCTTCAGGCCAGGGACCCCAAAATTGATGGAAAGATTAAGTAGGGACCCCATACCTATTATATGCGTCTATATTAGTACTATTTATAAATATACATCATATTACCATTTTGCATTGAATATTTAGCTATGCTCTAAGGCAACAGCTCTAGGTGGATGGGTCAAATGGTAAAATCATTTCCCTGTCTGGGAACAATACAGTATAAATTATCATTATTTATAACAAACATGAGCCTTTCATTTAAGCTAAATGAGTCTACTTTGGTCTCATCTGTTCCCAAAGTTATTTTCCAATAGTCTTCTGGCTTGTCCACATGAGAGCAGTAGCTTTGTGTTTGCCATGCTTTGCCCTGCACATCATGGGTTGTTCACCGTTCTGCTGACGGTGGAGTCATTAACATCAGCCCATGTGAGAGAGACCTTTAGTTGTTTACAAGTTACCCTGGGTGAATAGTGACCTCTATTACGTCTGATACTTGTTGGTAAAATCTCCTCCATTTGTTCACAATCTAACTGTGGAGTTGTGCATTCCGAACTCTTTACAGATTTTGTTTATTTATTTATTTTTGACACTAAACAACACGAGGGTCCCATTACACTGACTGGAAACACTTCTGAACAGACGAATTCCAATTTGGCCTCGAGGGGAACTTGTAATGCTATAGGGTTACGTTAGTGCCTCACAGATATGGAATATTTGCTCATTTTCCCGAGTGAACAAACACACACATATTCATTCATTCGACTGGATTCCCTCTGTCTACTCTGAGGACAAAGCTGAAGTTCTGAGTAATTTTTATGCTGAAATTTAGAAAATTATATTATATATTAGGGTAGGAGAGCATCTGTAATGACAAGAAGTGAAAATAAACGTATTACTAATAATGCAGAATAAAAAAGACACATATTACATCTAAGGTAGGGGCTTCAAACTCAATTTAGTTTGGGGACTACATACAGCTCGTAACAACAACTCCAGACATTTTCAATTTGTTTTAGTGCAAAGAAGAACAAGTAAATTAAGAGAATGTTTACATTTAATAAACTATTATTTAAAAGAAAATTAAATTTCTTAAACAAGTGCAATTTGGGCACATTGCTGTTTTCGGCTGTTTAGTCTTGGTTCTCAGTGTCGTGTTTTGTCCAATTCTCTTTCTAAAACTGTGGAGAGCAGTGATGTGCAGATTGATACTGAAATATCGATACTTCCAATACCATTTCTTTATGTTCTAAAATCGATTCTCAAGTGAAAATATCAATACCTTCAGTACTAGAAGAGGAGAGCACAGTGTCAGAATTAAGATGTTTTTATTTTTTGAAGTAGTTCTAGTATAGTCAAACAGTCATTTATTTTAATGGTCTTATTGTTTTACTTATTTCTTTTTAAAGAAAAAACATTTTCAAATATTTTGTATGATTGTGTCCTCTGTTTGGTTTTTCTGTTTTTTTTTTTTTTTTTTTATCAGCTCAGCTATGTAATAAATTATGCAGTTACCTCAGTATACTAATGAGTTTAAAATAAAGAAATTACTCTGATGTCTCGTATTCTTTATGAAGCTATGATTTGAAATATACTTTTTTTTGGTTTACCAGACACATTAGAGTGTATTTACACAAACTTTGGGTATCGGATCGGTATCGCCGTTAGCAGCCTGAATTTTACACAATATCGGATCGGAAAGAAAAGGATCACTAGTGGACAGATTAGGAAGTGCAGTTATTTTCATTGAAAAACTGCAGTCTTCTATGTAATAATAATGTCTTCAGACATTATTACGCCAGTAAATCCACTATATGTCAGGATGTATGTAGGCTGTGCACATTATTCAACAGGCCCTTACAGCCCCGTTTGATCTTTTGAGAAAAGGAAACATTACCTCAGTCATTCACCTGAAAAAAAACACAGACTCTGGTCAGTTGTTTACATTAGATCTTTTGCTGAAAAGGTGAAGAGAGAGAGAGGGAGTGAAAAAAAAAAGCGTGGACGGGGCTCGGATGAACTAATATTTCAGTAAATGTAAAATCAGCTGGGTTTATTTTAAAGCAACCCTCTATTTTGATAGTAATTTGTGCTCCTCATTTCATAATGTTAGTGTTGGAACTGGCTCGGTGAGAGCGCGGAGCCGCATTAGATTAGCCATCTGCACAGTGTAAACACAGGGCCATTCCGCTAAGAAAAGAAGTGCAGGGATGAGATAATGTTAGCGCTATCTTGTTAAAGTCATACGTAGGACCTGTCGCATTACTTGAGCTCCGCGTTCACTCAGACGCATTGAGCCGCTGCGGCTGAGGGAGGCAACTGACACGGGCAGGATTGATCCCAAGTGCAGCCGTGATTGAACAGCGCGAACCCTCCCTGCTCACAGAGAACCTGATGAGCACATGGCAAGGGCGTTGGCCATTAAATAAAACCCCTGACTTTTTCTTAAAAATTCTCTTATTTTTTTTATTTTTTTTAGGTGGTCCTGCAGAAAGTCAGGCACCGGTGGGCTCCTGGGGTCTGTGCAATGTTGAACTTTTTTTTTTTTTTTTTCCCTCCTGGTCCCAGTGTAAAGGCTAAATGTTATTTTTCTCCCCTTTCTTTCACTCACCGTTCTTTTTCCTCGCCTTAATGAGGCATCAAAGACCGACCGGGCCTCAGCTGCGATCCGGTGCGGTGTGAAGTCATTACACTGGAGCGCCTCGTGAGTGCCAGTCTTCTTCTTGGGTGAAACATGCAAGCCACTGAGCTGGTGCCGTGGTCGCAATTTAACACCTCCGCTGTGATGTAACACAAAGTGGGGGTAAACTGAGATTAGGAGTTTATACGGGGGGTGCTACTGAGCTCAACTTCGAATTATCCTATAAACGCAGAGATGCTGCTCAGAGCGGCCGTGGACTTAAAAGAAAGCTACGCGATTTGCTCATTCGTATTCGTGTAACAGCCATGTAGCGTAACGTGAAATGAGAGAAGCACTCCAAAAAAAACCTCTTCATTTCCTCTTTTCTTCCTCTCACACTTCAGGAACCGCCTGAGTCCGTACTGCTGACACAACGTCCTTTCCAAGAGGGAAAGGGAGGGGTTTCTTTATATCTCAGATCACATGTAAGTTCAATATCTGACTTTTTTCTTAGATTTTATTATTTTTTTTCTGACCCATATTTTACCACTTGAGTCAGAAAACACTAATAGTTGAATTAGACTGTTGAGAAAAGGCATCAATAAATCATGCAAACGTGCCCTGCATGGGTAAGAAAAGAAATTTGGATCTTCTTTTCTTATTATACCATTATATTTATTATGTGATGTGGATGTAATGGAGGTACCAGTGTCTTATAATGTCTTTACTGCAGTGTGAAAAACATCTTTGCGCCTCATCCTCTCTGATAAACCAATAGATGATCTGAACGTCACCAAGCTAAAAACAGGGCTCATGAAAGTTTGACAATTTCAAGATAAATGGCTTTCAAAGAGCAGTGACAGTGACAAATAACGGGCACACTGTAGATTAAAAATATATAAAATTAATCATCCCGTGTCTCAATAAGAGGGTAAGTGGGAGAATACTGAGTGTCTCTAAGTCTCTAAGTCAGGAAAAAAAAAAGATTTAGGCTTAAGTGCAAAATATCTGACTCCACGAGTAAAACACCTGAATACAGTCATGACGTGTATTCTTAGGAGACACTTATTTAGTCTGATTTTAGATCTAAATGATTTTGTCAAACCGACATAGGAGGTAGAAAACTAATGATCCATGGCAGTCATTAATAAAAGCTCATGTCAGCGGGACAGTGGGCTTAATTGAACCGTACCAGCCATCTTGGCATCCTACGATTTTACAGCACACTGACTCATCTCAAAATCCAGCCATGTTGGTGGGTTCACGTACATATAATTTTATGCATTTCAACGAAATTTTAGGTATTCCAAAAAAAGTCTTTCACAAGACCCGTCGATGATGACAGATGGATCATATTTTGTGTAGTAAACACATTCCAGACACTCTCCCCTTTTTCCTTCTCCGCACGTGAAGTCATCTGTTTGTTTGCGCTGGTGGAACATCTTCATGTGGTGTTACTACGCCGGAGAAGTGAGTCACCGCTCTCCGCCGAGCGCTCGATTCGCTTTCACTTCTTCCGCCGTTTCGCTCGTAGGCTCGTCCCAAGTTTGCTAAATAGTGCTCTGCGTTTAAGTAAACAGGATATTTCCAGTGTGGGATGTGCAGAAATGACGCCACCGGTGATCACTGCTCACGGTTGCACAATGAGAAGACACTCAGTCACGTCTTGGCCGGGGTGACAGAGGAGATTATTTAGGTTGCACAGTGGGATTATTATTTATTTCTTTGTTTTTGGATGCTGGTTAGCAACTGAATCAGATGTTGTCTCGTCTGGATTTTGGTGCGCTGTGTACGCTTTGCTATGACGGTCTCAAGGGAGGCAACCGTGAGTATTTATTAGTACAAGGCTGAGTAACAATAAGTGTCATACTCCGCATTTATCCCTACATAGTGACTGAAAAACAAAATACAACTGAAAATAAATAACATTGCAGCGCATGCAGCAGACCTAAGGTGAGCTCATTGTGTACAAGTGGCTTATCTTCTGTTTACCAGTGGTTTTTTTATCTTTTGATGTTATATGAGCCCGCTGTGAGTGATTTATCTACCAGTGAAGTGGCGCGTATGTACGCAGAGCAGCGGGAATGTTCTCAGCGGGAGCGGAGAAACAGGGCGCCGTGAGACAGACAAAGAGAAAAGAATGGAAGCATGGTGTCACACAGTCACGGGGACCCGCCGAGATGTCTCAAGGGGCCGAGTGTTGACCTCGGCTGGCTCTTTTCATCACTAAATTGTAGCCATTAATTTCAGATTAACCGTCCTCGGCTCCTTTTCTTGAAGGGATGCCACTTTGTATGAAGATCAGCCGAACGTCCTCTCGGATTATCTAATGAAATCCAGCACTGTTTTGAGAGGGGCTCTGTTTTCCAGCAATCAACGAATAATTCGGTTAAAAACTGACTGACATGCACATGACAGACATCTGAGCTGAATCCGGTTATTGAGCTAATTGAGTAATAATTTAGTTTCTGGTCTTTCACCTCCGTCCATTTAAAACAAAATCCTTTAGAGCTCGGGGGCAGACCTCTTTGTACCTGCTGAGAGTCATTATCTGTTTCAGCCTAATGGCATATTAGCAACGTGCCAGGTCATGTTACGCGCGGCCACTACGTGTTTTGTGTTTTTGCCGCATTATGTCATGACGTGTCATCTCACCGAAGAAGGAACGCCCACTCTGTGTCCTCGGGCCTGAACCTAACCGTGCTGTAACGTCAAAAAATGCTGCTCGGAAAGCTTAAAATCGTGTTCCCGAGACATGCTCAAACATTGTGAAGGTCCTTCTACGCACTATAACAGTCTGTTCGCACAAATCTGTGTATGATCTTATTTAGGTGAAATGATTCCACCTACTGAAATGCATGGATAAAAGAATTGCACTATTTGACCGTCAACAAAGTTTTAATCTTGCATTTCTTGTATTCAGATCGTATACTTTTATCATAATAAATGTTCATTACAATAAAAGCTAAACTAAATATGGACTAACTACGAAACGATATACCTGGTCAGTTGGGACTGCATTTGCTCAGTCCAGTTGCCACACGGTACTCCAAACACTCTCATAGTCTAGTGGAAGAAGAGGAATGGGCATCATTTACAATCATGCACTTGCTGGTGCAAGATCTGACAGCTTCTGTGGCTTCAGAGGAGAGTGTGTAAGAACAAAATGTCACTGCCTGATATCATGTCAGTTATGAACAGAATTCAAGTCATTGCATGCTTTGCAAGCATGGTAACAATGTCATGCGATGGATGGTTGTACTGCTGCAATCCACACAGACATGTCATAGTCACAAATTAAAGTTCCTGATTACAAGAAGTAAATGTAAAGTACAGCAAAAAGGCGCATAATTACTCAATTATACTTAACTTAGTATTTGTTACTCATTTTTAATAATTTTTCATTGCGTATTTACTTTGTTTATCTACTTTTTTCACAGCTTTGTGATTTTGTGCTCAAATTTGTTCTTACGTGCTGTTTCTTTCTTTGTACAACTCTATTTCTCTACCAAGCGACTGTATTATATAATCTGACCAGAACTGCTGCATCAAAAAAGGGATATTTTTCTCCAAACTTTTAGGGCGCTTTCACTAATCACTGCATATGCAGGACAAATGATCTGATCATGTGAAAGATGTCTCTGCCAACCCACGCAAAACCTTAGGTGTGTACACTGGGATCTGTTACGCACCACCCGTGAACCCCAGATGCACAAACACAGAAACAGTAATGTGATCCGCCATCTTTTCCCCACTAGGCAGATTTATGCACATAAATCATTTCCTATGCTGTGTTTTGGGGGATTTATAGCAATAATAGGCCATCTCTGCCATTCCCATCCTGTTCCTTCAGCGCGATCCCTGGGAAAAAACCTTGCAGGTCTTAACTTTTGGTCACATCAGGTTTTCAGTTGCAACATTACCTTTCCCTAACCTCACGGCCCCTAAACCTAATCATGTGTTTCCATGGAGCTACCTGCCCAATCTAATCTCTGAGAGCTTTGAAACAGCGGCAGTCCAGTTTGATACAATGTTTTGAAACATGTACACATGACCTCTTTCTCCCGTTTGATCGTGTTAGTTTTACAGGGAGGGTCCGCTGGTAAAACACAGAGGCCGCTCGTACAATAATATCGCCACTGTCACATCTAATAGATGTCTTGATTGTCTGTCGTTCGCAGCTGTGAAGTTCATTATTGTTTCGTCTATAGCGGTGTCGGGTATGTGCAATGTGTCGGCGTTGTGTAAATGTTTTTTCACGCTGTCGCATTCGAAGTTGATATGTGTCATGTTGTGCATGATACATATCGTGCACAACAACATGTAAGGCGCATAACCAGACCAGGGGTTTTAGCCACTTTCTCGGCCACCTGAAGTGGACATGCGGCTGCTGGTGGACCCGCTGACATTAGCAAAGTGGACCCCTAGGTACTGGGCCACCCTGCTGCCTGACGGAGGTAGGGAACAGCTGTCTGAGCGATAAATGTGGTAAGTAGTAATAGGGGATAACATCATCCACAAGCTGAGAAGCCCATCAGGGTTCACTCCTCTTTATGACCATCATAAAGGGATACTGCACACTCATTTCCTTTGAAGCACCAGTATAGCAAGTCTCTTGAAGCTGCACCAGTTTCATATCAGAGGGCATTATTTTCTTTCTCTTTCACAGCGCTGTGCTGATATTTCTTATTTTGTTATTATCTTAGAACTCAAGTGAGCAGATAAAAGTACTATTGGAATAAGTTTGGGTGCTTAGTTCTTCTAAGTTAAGACGAGGACGAGGACGAGGGTGTCATCATCCAGTTTCCTTTCCCCAGCTAAGGCCGTGTGGGGATTTAAAACGGTCAGAAGCCCAATTCCCAAACCTCCCTACCAGCAATACCACCTTCGTCGGTTCTCACACACAAGATAATGTGTGTATCGCTGTTATTATAATGACAAGGCTCTGACAAAAGACCTGCCGCTGACGTCGTCGGGGCAAAGGTGCCAATCAGAGCATCTCAAAGCATTCCCATAGTGGCACTCCTCTGTCTGACGTTTATCTGCTTCCTGACAGGACTGCGCTCTTTTTCTCCTTCCTCTCAGGATGTAAACTGGGGGTAGACAGGAGGGGCTCTTCTAAAGCACTCAAACTATGGAAACAGCTGCCTGATTTTATACGGCACATGGTATGAGTCTAGACGTATCAAGAAAGATCAAGTCGGACTTCACTGGGGGTTGATTAGCAGGTTCAGTACTGACTTTAAATGAAAAACGTGGAGTTGAGCTATAGCAAGGGGAACCTCAAGTTTAGGTGCAGCGGAAGTTTAGTTTCTCCTGTGCCTTAAACATCAGTCATGTTTCATTTATTCTGAATTCTATTGAGCACTACCCTGCATGCTGCTTCTTGTATTAGCTTTTTTTTTCAGTAGCAAAGAGAGACTGAAGCAGGAACTGAGGAACACTCTCATTATCTGACACTGAGGGATGCGGTGCAACTATTTATTCCTTTTTATGACTCATAATACTTCATCAGACTTGCAGATGATGATGTGCACGTGGCTTTTTTTTCTTCATCGTTGCAGGTTATGGCGCCAGACGTTTTTTGCGAAATGTCATCGAGACCTTTTTTTTTTTTTCCTTGTAGGAGAAATACTTTTTGGCTTCCAGCACCTTCGCTCACTTTGCCAAAGCCTCTTCCGCAGACATTGCTGCGTCCTTCTGGAGTGAGGAGCCGTCACCAAAGTGGTCAGCAGAGATATTTTGGTTCGGCCGCTCAATGACATCATCGAGGAGTGCGCCCTCGTTAGCCAAAGGGAGGGAGAGCAATTAGCCAGCGCAATTAACCTTTAAAAGGCTGCCTATCTGCAATGAGCAATGAAGCAATGAATAATAGTCAGGTCGCCGGTATAAATCCAAGCCATCGCCATCCAGGGATCCTCCCGAGAGACTGCTGAGGTAAATGGCTGCAAGGGCACCATTCAGGAGCTTGAGTCAGGGATAGGAGAAACTGCGAACTCACACTTTGGCATTAGCGGTACACTTCATAGGTTTAAAAGACATACGCATATCTTTTTTTTTTTTTTATTTGGGAGAAAGCTGAAATATTATCCCAAGAGAACATCCATCACTCCCACAGTGCCTTTCAGTGACAAATGCGACAGTGGGATGTCGTCAGAGTGACGTCTGAGAGGGCTTCTGGAGTGGGAGGAGAGCATGTGTGTGTGTGTGTGTGTGTGTGTGTGTGTGTGTGTGTGTGTGTGTACGTGATAAGGGTCAGTATAGGTTCCGGGTCATTGTTTTGCAGCATTAACCTCCCACCATCCCATCACGTGTTTGCCGCCTCCCACCTGCAAAGGGTGTCTGCATTTGACATGCGTGTAGACGGGTCTCAGAGATGACGGTTCCCACTTAAATCCATTGCTTCCATTATTTTTTTAATGACCATGAAGTTTCGTTGAATACGCAAAGTAATCACAAAATGTGTCCGTGGCTCTGTGACGCCATGGCGCCCCCTTTGGCAGACGAGTTTGTTATGGGTGCTCACGACGTTGCTTATTTTACAAGAAATTACACTACTGGATCACTGAACCGTCACTGATTGACAGCAATTTTTTTAAAAAGATTAAAACATCTGATCAGCCACATAAATGAATAAATGTCACAAAAAGAAAAGAAACGCTTAGTTTTAGCGTCAAGAACATTGGCAAGAGTCACAACTTCAGTGCAAAAGTAAAAAACAAAAAAAAATTACAGTTTGCATTATTCACTTTAACTTTGGCTTTTGAGAGTCTGCATACAAATATCCCTTGTGCAATACTGTTGTTAAAGCAAAGTCTAAGCAAGAAAAACTTACTATAGTTGAAATTATAGTAAAAATGTCTTCTGATAAGTTACCCGAACTTTTGGCCTGTATGACAATAAACTTCTAGAATATTACTATTCAACAGTTTGACTTTCATATTTTACGGGACACTGACATATTCTGTTGTCAGACGCTCAGCTTTTTGAATGACTGGACGTTCTGACAGCCCAGTCATAGTCGTAATACTTTAGTAGTGGTAATAATTAACTTCACTTTGTGCTTTTATATTTAGGCGAAAAACCTACGAGTGATGTATGTGTACGAAATAAAAAAAGAAAGACAGAAGACGAAGTGGAAATGGCATCAACTTTGTATTTTTCTTCACCTTTTTAGGAATCTTGGGTCCAAATTTAAATGTTTGAGCATGTGTTGTTTTTTTTTCGCGTATTTATAGTGCCAGACCACTGCTACAATTTCTTAACAGAGCATCCAGAAATGATTACTGTAGCACGAGTGAAGGAAAGAACAATGATTCTAATTATCCCCACTGATTGGTTTTGCATGCGCTGGCATCCACCTTGTCAAACTATTGTTCCGATTTGCGGGCAGGCTGACTGTGGTGCACCCTGGTATCTATTTTTAACTATGATGCAAATGACCCGTGGCGAAATAAGCTTCCATTCAACGGTTACTTTCCCCTGCACCTTGAGAAAGTTTCCCATGAAACACTCCTAAACATGCAGCTACACAGAGTTTTATAATGTGTTGACTGAGACCTGGAGTGCATCCTCAGATGCCACAATAGACTGGTAAGGGCAACAGTTTTCCTCAAGCAAGTGTAATATTTAATGGTTATAGTGGCGATGCTGCCAAAGTCCTGGTTTGGTTTAATGACTTTTGGATGGTGCAGAGGTGTGAATTATGGACTGAAACATTTTGCACTTTCTTCCAGCAGATGATGGTGATACTTAAAGCTAATGGAGATGGGCATAAATATCTTGGTGTAATGGGTTCCTCGTAAACGCCACGAACATTACGTATGGTGATTTATTTGTTTTTAATATCAGACACTGGTAATGCAAAAAGAAAAAGGGGCGGGTGAGGGCATGGGGCGGCTGTTGAAAATTTTTGGAAATTTGGAAACTTTTTTTTCCTCCCTCTATCACGGGAGGATGCAGCCAGCATGAAGTGAAACAATGAAATGCCCTTTAATTTTTTCCCCCCTTTGACAGAGCTCACAGTTGCCATGCCTGTTCAGTTTCATGTACGGCGCACACATGTGCTACGTGAGCATATCCATGGGTGTTTTTAATGCGCGTGTGTGTGAGAGAGAGTTGTTTTGGAGCAATCCATACCAGATTTCTTTCTCTTAATCAACCCTAAGCACTCCTCATCAAACCTGTTTTCAGAATTGCCAGCTCAGCTGAAAGAGATGCGGGATAACGCACGTACTGTAATCTTATCACAGACAACAATGAAGTGCCCTAATCTCTTCGGCAGTGTTAAAGCCACAATTACAGACGCTATCAAGGTGGTTTGATTTCCTGCCAGTTAGCATGAAATCATCAGCCGAAGCAAGTGTATAACCGCACACAGAAAATATAGGCTGGCGATCACGGCAGGGCTGTTAGACAGCACAGAGAAAAGGAGTTCTCCAGATAGTATTGCTATAATATCGTTGTAAATAATGTTAAGAAATACTGTCATGTGTGCAAAATCCTTCATATTTCCCCAGTAAATACAGTACGCCATGTATGTATACAAGTCACTTAAACACAACAGACTTGATGCCAAGAGTGGATGTAGGTAAAGCGCTTCAATTACTCACATTAGTAGTATTTGAGGGGTGCATGTTTTGAAGTCTGCTTCTAACAGATGCAAGCTATTACGGTGGAACTGGTACACTGATTACCCCACGACACACGCACACACACACTCACTCGCTCTCTCACATCCACATGTTTCTTTTAAAAAACACGAGAACGAAACTGCCTGGGCACCCCAGACGTTCACCGAAAAGCAAAGTACCTTGGAAGTGCGGAGGAGAGAAGATGTCAGGAGCCGCTCTGCAAACCTCGAGTCATCGGTCTGAACAGATACAGAACAGGTTTTACACGTACAAATCGTGCACAAGTGAATGAAATGTATCAGAACATGCGAGATACTGAAATATCGACTCTTTCGGTACCAGATCTCTATACTTTCATCAATCAATTCTAAAATCAACATATCGATACTTTCAACACATCAGTCATTCGAGGTAATGTAGGAACACAGTGGAAAGTAACTAAACTAGTGAGTTGTGGCAACACAACAAACCTTGTGAAACACAAACTCAGGTTAAACCACAACACAGAGTACGAGGCATTTATTTATTTATGAGGAGGACAGAAGAGGAGAGCAGAATTAAGTTGTTTTCATTTTATAGCAGTTTTTAATGGTTTAAATTTACTGTAACGGCCTCATTATTTTACTTATTTCTTTTTTTTTAGTGTTTAAAACAGCATTTTCACATATTTTGTACAACTGTTCCTCTCTGTTTTTTCTGTTGTTGCATTAGCTCAGATGTAGTAAATGAGGCCACTACCTCAATATAGTTTAAAATAAATAAATAAATAAATTACTCTGATGTCTAGAATTCTTTATGAAGCTATGATGTGAAATACTCTACTTTTTGTTATAGGTTTACCAGACACATTAGGGTGTATTTACACAAAGTATCTGTATCGGATCGGTATCGCCACTGGTATTGAACATCCCTAATAATCACCAACACTAATAACCAATATCAGTATCAGCAGAGGAAAAAAAAAGATGATGATGGTGTAGGGACCAGAAATGAGCTTCTGACACAACAGCTGACTGTTATGTCACAAACTCTAGGAAAGGAGCCAGGTGCAAGACTTCAGAGGTTCAGGCACAAAAACAGGAGTTTAATGAACAAAGTTTAAGCGGAAATCCAAAAGGAAACAAGGGAGTTGTTGGACAGGAAGTGGCTGGTGGAAAACTGGAGCATGGGCTGCACAAAGGAGGAGGTACACCAGGAATAGAGCTTCAAAAACTGACAAAATGTGGTTCACAGGTAACGACCACGGAGGCAAACTGAAGCACTGGCAAAGAGCAGGAGAGCAGAAAGTCCTTAAGTAGTGTTGGGTTTGATCGGATGACGAGATGCGGATGAGATAGAATCAGGAGCAGCTCTAAACTGCACACCTGAGGCAGAAAGGGGACGCCAACAAAAACACAGCAGTGCAGACCCACAGAGAAAAAAACAAAAACAAAAACAAACTATAATTCACTACACAGGATAAAACTGTCAAAAGGTGACTTGTAGTTTAGAGCAGCATGTATTGTTTACAACATTGCTTGTTTGTCCTAGTTTGCAGTTGATCCCTTGCACTCGGTGACCAGTTTCTCTTGAGTCTCAACCAGAACACCGCAAGAATTCAAGACTCTCTTATTTCCTAATCTTACACAGTGAAAGTCTAATCTAAAGAAAACATCTGAATCTGACGTGAACAGTTCAGACCGTTCATTTGGGTAATGTCACAGACAATAGATGACCAGAATATTAGGGGTGATATAGAAGTGGCAAATTCGCTCTTGGTCAGGCTGTCACAGTGAAGCGAGCCGTAACAGTTCAACAAAAGGAGAGAGGCTTCTCCGGGAAAACATTTAAAAAAAAAAAAATTATTCTCTGAATGATGCAGAGTAGCACGACCTGAACGCTTCTTAAATCTACTCTCCGAGGTAGATGGTGTCGGTCTTTCAATCGTACAACGATGATTGAGATAAATAATAAAAATTAAAGAAGCTACTTCAGTTTATTTTTAAATTCCGATTCAGAAAACTTTGTTTGGCAATTTAAGGCACATGTGAGCAGCAAGACCTTAAGTGAATAATGTAAACAGGAATTGCAGGGATTATATATGGGTAGTATGGGTAATGTTGGGTTGGGTGTTGGTTGTTGGGAGGGTGCATTGAAAACTTTATTCATTATTGCCGCAAAATACCACAAATGGTTACATCGTACAGTAAAACGTGGCATAACATCGTGACACATTTCAAAGAATAAAAATTGGAATACTTTTGCTAAATTGTCTCTAAGAAGGGAGGCATTTCCTGGAGATGGTTGAGCCACAGAGTTTGACAGTAAACAATCAAATGCTGTTGTGCGTAATGGCACTGCACTCTGCTGCTTTTATTCATCATTTCAGTCATTCGTTCAGGGATTTAATGAACCGAAGGAGAGGTATTTCTCCCCAAATAAAGCAGCTTTGGAAAACAGGTATTGTAGAAATCACTTATTCAGATTTATAGATCTCCACAGACTACTTTTTTTCGTTCCTCCTGAAAACTTAAGTAGTTTAGTTGTGTTGTGGCTAATGTTGCGTGCTAGCTTGCTCATGGTGAATGGGAGCTGAATGAATTTGTCCCAGAAGCAGATCAGCAAATTTGTTGTTAGCGTAAACGTCTTTGACTCATGACAGACAACTCACTTTGTGCTGTCTCCTCTCCCACTTGATTTCACCTTTTCTCTTACCTGCAGCCCCTACCTACACCGTGCAGTCTAAAATGAATGTATCTCCCAGATCGACAGAGCAGATTTGGGGAGGTTGGGAGACTAAACGTTGGGAAACTGCTGCAAACTGCGCCAGCCATTGCTTGTTGGAATTTCAGAGTGTGTCTCCAGTCTCCTCATGCGCAATGTTTATTTGTCAGGAGAACCTACGTAGAGGTTGCCTCACATTCGAATGAAATCCTTTTTTCCCCGAGTATCAGTTTTAAACTCTGCATGTCTCATATGTGCCAAAAGTGTAACACTCAATCAAATCCAAACATCACTTGAGTTTGCCAGTTGTCCACTCGCATAACTTTTAAGCAATCAGCATGTAGCTCAGGAAATGGAACCTTATAATTTGTCAAATTAAAGGAAACTTAGTCCTTATTCTCTGTAAACATTTTGTTTAATTCCGCAGTTGGCTGATATTTACAGGGCAACTCTGATAGCCTCAGGTAAAATGTCAGTCTTGGGAAAATTGACCTTTAAACAGCTCATAGCAGTCTAAACTTTCCGGGTTTCGTTGTATTTACCCATGTGGTGAGCCCTAGCCATCTGGCAACAGATTTGACTAAATCAGTGACAAACAATGTTTATCCCAAGTCTTACAGTGACATCTTTTTAGGAAACCAAAGTTGTCAACACACAACTTTCTACGGGTTCCTCTTCCAGTTGCAGAAGTATTCTTTGACTTATGTGCATGCTTTTGATTGCCAGTAGCTAGCTTTAAAATTGCGATAGCTTTTTTTATGGCTTAGATAGATGTTGTGCAGCAATTTCTAAAATGTTTGCGCATGGACAGATTTACTATGAGAGCTTTTGTTCAATTCGTACCATCAGCACCCACACAAATCCCGTTAAGAGCTCTCACGTTAATGACTCTTCAGTGAAAGCCTTTGATTCTTTGAGTTTTACAAACTGCTTTATTGGCTTTTCACTTTAGATGTTTGATGTGGTTCCTTGTGGACACTCGAGAAGATTGTGGATTGCTATCGTTCCCGTCTAATTACGATCAGGAGTCGTGTGTAGGACGTGTTGCACAAACGGGAGGACACTGCGCGCCTTTGATAGCGTACCTGCCGGCGGCTGAGAGTGAAATCGTTCAGATCTTCGAGAGCGATTGCGGCGAAAGATCAAGAGAGCGCAAGAGGTGCACAGGGACAGAGGTAGCAAGAGTACACCAGTGACCCTTGGCTGAGCTCTCCCACAACTCACACCAGCGGAAATGTGGGAGGGTGGGTGTGCGCTCAGAAAAACTGCATTAACACTGAAGAGGGGAAGAGAGTGAAAGAGAGCGAAAAGCCACAGGCAGGGGGAAATAGAAACAAGGAGGAGGGGTGGAAACAGAGAGAGCAAGACAGAGTGGGCAAGAGCGATTAGGGGTTCGGGTTTACCAAAACATGACTTAAGCAATTAACTGTGAACAGCCCAGTCAAGGTCATCAACAGAAGGGCTGGGGAGGGGATCCTGAAGGCACGGCAGATGAATTCAAGAAATACATCCTATTGGCTCATTGTACATTTCACGTGCCACTTTAGCCTTTCTAAAAACGGTTGAATCTTTGGCAGCGGTCCTTGTGAGAGGATTTTTAAAAGTAAAAAGGAAAGGAAGTGTGGAAAGTATTAGATCATGGCCCAATATCCCTGTCTTTCCTCTTAATGGCAAAGTCAATGAATTTTCCTTCGGTTCTTAAGAACTGATAGTCCAGTTTTACGGAGAGAGTCAGCATGATTCTTTTTTTCTAAATTGGCATGTATGCATCTTATTTTGTGAATTTATGGGTTCTAGTGGAATCAGTGCAACGCAATGCTCAATACACGCTTGATGTATGTACAAAAAAAAAAAAAAGTCGTTTCCAAATCATTTTTGGAGAGCTCTTTTTTTTTTTTTTTTTGCTTTTATATGCGACTCGTTATATATAGCTAACAAATTAACATATGGGGCATTAGCTGCTTTTAACTTGAAAGGTTCAACAAAGCTTTCCACTCTGTTGATATGCCAACACAGGACAGGATATGATACATCCGTGCCACCCACGCTGCACGCTCCCATCCGCTAGCGCTGCATTGAAACGGCTCGCCTGCACACAACTGGATGTTTGCATAATTTGATCGATCCACAATGGGAGATGTCCAGTTCCATGTAGAGTAGGACGGATTTATTTCGCTTGCGCTTTATGCAACACGGGAAAAGGCTTAAAAGTATTGTAAATTCTCACTTAGATCTTCTATAGAATAAAACACAAGATAATTGAACAGAAGAGCAATAGTCTTTATCATCACAAGTTGTTCAGATTTAGTTTCAGTTCTATAAGATGCCCAATATGAATAAATAAAAAGTCTATGGAATACAGGTATTATGTGCATTCATTCACAGTCTATCGCAGGGCTAACACAGAGAGACAGACCACCACACTCACACCTACGGCCAATTTAAAATCACAGAGTAACGAGCATGTCTTTAGGTAGGTGTGAGGAAGCCAGAGACCGCGGAGATAACCCACGCAGACACAGGGAGAACATGCAAATCCACACAGAAAGGCCCCAGTCGACAGATGGATTCAAACTTCGAACTCAAACTTTTTTCAACATCAGTGCTAAAAAACCACACCACTGTGCCGCCCATATCATGTACACTGCTGTTCAACTGTCATCCAGTATAGGTAGGTGTTCCTCGAGAACCAATTATGGGTCAAAAAGCACAATCTTTAACCGGTGACCTCATGATTTCTGTGTGACATCTTGTGTCCCCTTCTCTGGGTGTAAGAGCGTGCATTTAATCATACCTCAAATAATACATGTCACGCAGGGCTTCATGGAGATCTCACCTGGATGATTATAGGTTGGACTACTCATGTCAACTGAAGTGAAGAGGACTGCAGCTATAATTATAACCCTCGTACTCAGACTACTTATCAACAGGTGGGCATGCGCCTGCAGAAAGTGCATCTGGACCCTATTATCCTAGGACTGTTTAAACTGTTTAACACGTCATTAAAACACTTTTGTAAAATTCTAATTGTCCAACTCCCTCCTCAGAACTCATGTATTTCCATGTCAAGCCTATTTTTATGTCGTCAGAAGACTTAATTGTTTCCTTGTTGCTAAAAATATAAATAAATTACTGGCTCCCATGTCGAGCGAGTTGTTGTGAAGATTAAGACGTGTTAAATGCGTGAGTGTAATTGATACGCCTGAGAGCGTCGTAGCCTTTCAGATATTACGAATGCAAAGAAACCTTGACGTTAATTGCACCTGCATAAAAAGTCACGATAAATACATTTTGAGCCGTGGTGATTTGCGTGTTTTGCACTGTGTTAGGATTTGTTTACATCATCATGTGTGATATGTCGTGCCTTGACACCGAAATGCTACGATTTATGTAATTCGGTCTAAGAAATTTTGTTTTTAGGTCTATAACAGGTTCATTTGTACAAAAAAAAAAAAAAAAAAAACATCCCAAGAGTGAAAAGAAATAAAGGGAGAAAGCCGGGGGAAAAAAGAGGCTTTTGAATCGGTGATCGATGAGGTGGCTTTATTTGACTTCAAAGACTTTGAGAGTCTCTCAGGCTGAATTTTGGCTCTCGCTTTGCCCTTTCAGTGGTTGAAGTGAAAGCACGTGATATGCCCCAGTTCTCACTGGAAGCCTACCCCTGCTGCTGCAAACAAAAACCCCAAAACAATGCTACTTTCTCTTAGTCTGGCGCAACATGTCAATGGCTATTTTTCCCCATTCTCCACATTTTGCCCCTTTTTCCGTCCTTTTTAGGGTTCCCTTTTTATTGGTTGCCTTGTTTTGTACCCAGTGCCCAGCGTTTCTCACGTAAAAGGAGCCGGGATTCTTTCCCCAGCTTTCTTTTGTGAAGAGGTGCGTGCTGGGAATATCTATGCCTACTCATATCAGAGGTCATGTAAACCCTGCCTTTGCTCTGTGGTGTTTTGGCATTTTTCTTTGTGCTGGTTCTGAGTGATGTGGAACATTGTGACTTAATCATGCAGCGACTAATTTAATCTAGGAAGCTAAGTGAGTTTTTTTTCTCTCCAAAGTTCACTCTTTCTGGGCATGTGAAAAAGGTGCAAGGAAACATTCCACCTCCAATTATGGCAGACCCCTAATTACAAAACATAACTTCATGGGGCTCACATTTGAGGCCCTTGTCTTGTTAGTTAAACACACTTGGCACTGGGTAATTCTTTTTTTTTAAGTTATCAGTATATTTGATCATCCCACACAGGTTTCAGGTTTCAGAATATCCAGCATTGCAACACCTGATAGAGATGAGAGAGAGTGAATGTATGATCAAACCTGTTTTTGCTTCAGCAGGTTGTTGTGTGGACAAGTCAGCCTTGCCTAAGCATCTTTAAGCAATACACGGGCAGCAGTGGTGATCCTAGGTTCTCGGGGGGCCCCGGGCTGGGTGCCCATCCGTTGGTCTGTTCCAACTGTTTGATTTTTGATTTTTGATTTTTTTTTTCAAGTGTCCCCAACAATTGCTTGGCTTCCCTGTCCTGACATACTGTGGATTTCAGTTAAACAACTTTTATGAAATGCACTTGTACAACTCTCTGCTCATATGTAGATATATACAATATCATGCTTAGCCTGATCAGTACCTGAACTCTCTACAACTCTTTCTAAGCATATACAGCACAGTATTTGCATATGTTACATGTGTAATGGAACTGATGTATAAACAGCATGTTACTTCTAGCTACTTTTGCGGGTCATGGTCAAGAAATTTGGTACATGCATCGAATTTTGCTGGATTTAATGACATTCAAGATGGGTTAGAGTTCACTGAGATTTCACAGTGTGAAGTAGCCAAATGTACAAATTGTCTACTGATAACATTCACCACGTCGTATTTAAAGTTTTTAATTATGAGTTTAGGATTTATCAAACACTGTAAAGATCGGATATGTTTAAAATATATTAAAGGACTGTAAAATCGAGAGAACCGGGGTTTCATAGTTGTAAGTGTTTATGGCAGTGTACACTAAATTGGTCATACAGTATAAAATAATTGGTGGGTACATTTTTAATTTCGTTAGAAGCTCAATTATATTTTTTGTTTGTTTCTATATGGTATATCTGTACATGTCAGGCTCGCTCATTTTTGGAAGCAAATTTATGAGGCGTAACGACATACATCAAGGCTAGGCTATCTATGCTGCATCTATGCAGCTGTAACAGGTTAACGTTTAAATGTCACACTTTTTTGCTTACAACTCGACAAACAGTCTTTGAAAGAAACATCCTAGTGCCATTACTACATCGGTTCATGCTGGGTGATTCACCAGTCAGTAAGCTTCCATTGCAAATCCTGGGGGTGGAATCACTCCAGACAGCCGTTCTTCAGGGAAGTAACTCAGGTAAGTTTACTGAATCATGGCTTGAGTTAATACAAAGACCAATTGCGTCATATCCTAAAAGAACATGATGCAACTGGACTAGAGTATTGCGGCATGGACTGCTGATTAATGAAAGTGTCATTCCCACAGTGTTTTGAAACTAGAGGGTTTTCTTATGGTGAAGTCATGAACACTGACCTTAACGGAGGCAAGTGAGGCCTTCAGTTGTTTGGATGTTGTTGTGGTGTCTTTTGTGACCACTTGGATGAGTCGTCACTGCGCTCTTGGGGTAATTTTGGTTGGCCGACCACTCCTGGGAAGGCTCACCACTGTTCCATGTTTTCACCATTTGTGGATAATGGCTTTTACTGTGGTTCGGTGGAGTCCCAAACCTTTAGAGATGGCTTTATAACCTTTTCCAGACTGACAGATCTCAATTACTTTCTTTCACATTTGTTCCCGGATTTCTTTGGATCTCAGCATGATGGCCAGCTTTTGAGGATCTTTTTGTCTACTTATCCCAGATGTCTACTTCACACTTTGTCGGGCACGTCCTATTTAAGTGGTTTCTTGACTGGGAACAGGTGTGGCAGTAATCAGGCCTGGGTGTGGCTAGAGAAAGTGAACTCAGTTGTGGTAGACAGTTGTTAACAGGTAGACAGTTGTTAACAGGAGGGTAAGCACTTTTCCAGACAGTTCCATGTAGGTTTTGATTTTGTTTTCCCTTAATGATAAAAAATTGCATTTGCATAAAAAATTTGTGTTTACTTGTGTTATCTTTGTCTTATATTTAAATGTACGTGATGATCTGAAACATTTATGTGTGACAAACAAGCAAAAAAAAAAAAAGAAATTGGGAAGGGGGGAACACTTTTTCACACCGCTGTTTATTTTGACTAATTCTCTTTGCAATTTAATACACAATACACTTCAGCTCAAAATGTCTGGGTGCACATTTGGGGTCCATACTTCCATAACAGCAGCCTTCACTGGACAGAATATTATTTTCCACACCAACCTGTGCCCTCAGGCTACACCGCCTGTCATCCAGTAAGACTGTGACTGAAAGCACATAGCCCGCCTCAGAAATACAGAGCCCTTTCTGAATATATGTATAGTAATTACTGCAACCTAAGCACAGGTCCAGTGCGAAGCCAAGATTTTAGCCCTCTGAGCATTTTGGAGCAAACACCGTTGGCATGTCAGGAATCGTTCTCCTCCGGGAGTACTTTAAATATCCCCGGCTATGCCATACGCCGAGCCATATCCAGATATATGGATGAAAGAAGCATTGATTTTATGAAGCCTGACAATCACCGGGGTATGACTGGCACTGGAAAGCTTTGACGGTAACAAGAGTGGAAACGCAAGTCTTTTTGTATAGCTTATCAACACCCCCCACAGTCTGCAACAGAGTAGAGAAGTTGTGGGTGGCAGTCACAACCCATTTGGCAACTGCAGACTTGCTCGTGGGCAGGGTGAGCCTTTAAACGTATCGCACACAGGATTTAATGTTCATTTCTTTGCCACCAAAACACAAAGAATAATGCAACACATGCTGCATCAGCGCACACAATTAAGCGCACGATTCTGTCGAAACGTACGCTCATGCACAATCGCCTGTGGACAAAGCAATAGTTGAGGCTTACGGGGCTGTTTTATAAATCAAAGCACCAAGTTGTGGCGTAAGTTAGCTTCACAAATGGAAAATAGAGAAATAGTATGTGGCCTGCTTATTATTTTATTTTATTATGTTTGAGGGCAATCAAAACAAATGCATCCTGATGGTCGGAATATATGAGGTACGCATCTGCTGTAGTGTTTGACTACTTTGCTTTGACTCGGTTATTTCCTGCTATGGTTACAGTGTGGGATAACTGACCTCATACAGTAGTTTATTAGAGTTCAGCGTAAATATTGTTCAATACAATCTAAGCTAAACCCAGTGAAATTGAGTTATTTTTATTGCTAATGCTCAGTTATTCGGTGTATAACAATGGTCTTCAACATTTTTCAGATCTGATCCCCTACCTACTATATGTGTTCTCTATTAAACTCGGCCTAATGCAATTCATAAATGTACATTATTAATATGATTCTGCATTCAATATTAAGCAATTCAAATAATACACAGGTTCAAATATCATTTTTTTTTATTTCTATTTTTTGTTCTAGTGACAAAGCGATCCATTTTGCCCTCAGTAGTTGGTTGATGGGAGCGAGCTGCACTGTTAGTTTCACTTCTGCTAATTTTTTCGCTCTGTGTGAAGCGGTGCGCTGTGGAGACAACTCCTGTCATCGCTGAATGAGTGAAGTGTTCACTGAAAGGTAACGTCTTCTGCCTCCATTTATCCCTTTAATGAAATATGTTGGATTCGTTTTAATGTGTATTTTAGAGAAATTTAAAACTGTGGAGGAAAATTAAAAATAAATAAAAACATAAATATCCAATCCACCAAAGATTTTGCGTCCCCGGACCCTCTGGGGGTTGCGGACCCCCTTTTGAAGACCTATGGTGAAGAAGGTTGCCGTGTATAAATGGCTCAGACATGTTGGAAGCCAGAACCTTGATCTTTCTCTGAATCAAGGTCTATTTTGGTCCATAAACTAATCAAGCATTTAAAAAGTATATGTGTGTTATCACCATTAGTGCTGTATAAATTATCTTCTATGGATTGTATCAAGAGATGTTTGCCCTTTGTGGTCATCCACATCCTGGTCCACTGAACAGCAGAGGGGATTGTACCAATGTCATAGCAGTATACTGAAACCACTCTCTTTTTTTTTATCTCTTTTTATTATCCTGTAGAGTAATGCAGGATAACGGTGAGGCTTGGCTATTAAAGATTGCTGTTAATCAAGCATTGTTGACACATTACATGAACAGGAAACCCATTGTGTGAGCAGCTCACTGTAACAATGACTTATTTCCTGCCTGTTTGCTATCTACACAGGTGTGACACAGAGATGTAGGCCAGTAGATTATTCATTACTAGTCACTAGCTTATAGAGGCCCACTTCCATTGTACCTGTTGGTCCAGGGAAAGAAATGCATTTGCAAACATGTACTAGAATATATTGGTCATTGTTGATGCAGTAACACTTTTCTTTCTCTAAACTCACATTCTACATTTATTGGATTTATCGCAAACAAGCCTTTTCTAAACCATCAGAGAAATTATGTTATTAGTAAATACTGTCAAGGTTCTAGGTCTGTCTTTTATTTTGTGATCATGTTTTGAAGTTTCCTGTTTTGTTTTGTCATGTTTCCTAGTTTCCTGTCCATCGTGTTTCCTTGTGGTTTTGTCATGTCTGTCCATGTCCAGTTGTGTTTCCTGTTTTATTTTGTTACATTCTGGTGTTCCTGTCTGTGTTCCTTGTCTGTCTCTTGATTGGTTATTGGTCTCACCTGTGTTGATTGTCCTCACGTGTCTCACCTGTGTCTTGTCATTTCTCAGCCCCCCGTGTGTATTTATAGCCCTGCTTTTCCTTTTGTTCCTGGTTGCGTCCTTAATGTTGGCTTAATGTCTTCATGCCATGTTCCATGTTCCATGGTTTCACGTCTTGTTCCAGCTTCCATGTTTCCACATCACGTTGATAATTTCTTTTGATTTTTGGATTTTTCTGACATGCTTGCGGCGCCTTTTGTTTGTTATTAAATACTTTTTGCTTGTACTTCGTGCCTCATCCATAGTCCTGCATCTGGGTCCTCACCCCAACTCCACCCACCTACCTGACAAATACCAGGGGTTGAATGCGAAATACCCGAGGATCTCTTAACGTGTTATTTCTTGCCTTAAATTCCTCTGTTACCGAGGAGGGGGCTTACACAGAGGAGGGGAACAGCAGCGGTGGGGACAAGAAACCGATGAATGTTAATGAAATTCAATGAGCTGTAGCAACAATAGGCGAACAAGAAACGTAAAGGTAGGTACCAAGTCAAACTAATCATCTCTGTTTTGATGTGTCCGCTAGTGTGACAGAGTGGTACAGCTTGCATATAAAATATGATGCATAAACAGAGCTCCCCAAGCGTTTAATGTAAGGATGCTACAATGCCACTTTTACACATAGATGAGGAACCAGGACCAAAGCTAAACAGCAACCAAAACAATAACAAGAAGAAGAAAAGGAAAAACCTTTGTGGTTGCACGAAGTCATTTTCTCAGACTTAACTTATACCACCTACCAAGGGCCTCTCGACTGCTTCAGGCGACTGAAACCGCTGGAGAGCAAATCAGTTGCAAAGTAATGGGTGATGAGTGAATCGATTTATATGTGGACAGGGCTCTAAACAACGTCCAGCGTTCAGAGACCAAAGTTTGTCATGTTTGTCAGTGCAAGAAGTGGAGGAGAACGAGAGGAAACACAGGCCTCATCTCATACACTGTCTTCATTATACAGAAGTCAGTAATACACATTGCTATACACAATGCTACACATTACTTCACGCCTTCTCATCAGAGCAGTTGCTCTGCTCCACAAGGGTAAGCTTACCGTCAAGGCCAGAAGTGTCCTGGCAGGCAGTTTCTTGGCCACCTCACGCAGAAGAAACGCGAATTGACTTCCAATCAGCATACTGTATTTCCCATTTATTTTGTGATGGATAAATATGCTATGATATAATTATACCTGTCAGGGAAATAGTACAAAGAGCAAGTTTGTCCTCTGTGTGGGTGGCGCCGAGATGCGGTTGGTGATAAGTGGTCCATTTATCTGATGAAGAAGACCGCACTTGCATTTTTCCGACCTCTTCCTCTCATCTGCCAGTACGCCGAGCAGGTAAAGGCACATCTGACAGATTTCATGTTTATACATTAAAGTAAACAGTGTTACAAGGCCCTATCTCTACATCTTGGTGGCACGTCTTCACTCTATAAATCACTGCCTCTGTAATCAAATGAGAGCGACGCCACAGAGTACCGTGAAACAGTTCTCCTCTGATGCGCCTTAATGACTTTTGTGTGATGTGGACCATTAAATTTGTTTATTTACTGAACAGTTTTGCCTTCGTTCCTCCGTTTGTCTCTCACTTGCCTGGAGGTGTGGGTGTGTGCAGCCGCGACGTTATTATATAGCCTGAGGATCGATGGTAATGTAATGAGTTTTCCCGCAATGAAATTGTGATAAAATGAGAGTTCATGTCATGTAAACTACATAGTGATATCATGATTGAGGCTCTAAACCAAAAACACCACAGTTCCATTTTGCAGCATTGTGATATAAATTAATTTGTAGCTTATTTAGCAGAGGGATTGTCTCTCTCTCCAGAAACTTGGCCCTGTGCCTCCGTGGAGGACCAAGTAACTCCACTGAAGTTACTGTAGAGTTTGAGTTTCCAGGGCTTTAGTGGAAAATGAGGCCTTTATCATGAAAAGGAGACCACACAAGAGCCGCTTAGGTATTAAACTTTCCCACTAAAAGTTTATTGAGTTATTTTGGTTGCAACATTGCAATATCCAGCATAGTAGTTTCTCACAATAAAACCAGTTCCCTGAAGCAGCGGCGTGCTGGGCAGGTAAATGCTAGCAGGGAATCCTCAGGATGTTTCGCCGTGTGAAGGGGTTTTCCATAGTTCTGGAAGAGGCAGAGACACGCTGCAGACCTGCCCTTCTGTCGGTTGGCCACGGTGGTTCTCTCGCCCTCCTGAGATGTGATGGGCCAGTTGACTGTAGACTCCCAGTGAACAACTTTGAACCATTGCCATATTTATTTCTCTTTCCTTGTTGTTTTTGTTTCATGTTGGATAGCTGTTCAGTCAAACCACTGTCTAATGATTCACTAAACTCCTTTAGACTGAGAAATGAATGCAACCTGTAATATATGGGCCCTGGTGTGTTGCACAGATATACTGGAAAGCGTTTTCCCCTCTCATTTTCAACGCAAGGCGTTCACAGAGGGATTTATATTTAGCTTAAGACGTCGCAGGCTAATTTGAAACTGCTGCAGTGGGCTAGCATTTGGGAATCAACCATCGTTTCCGGACGGCGGTCAAGGTAATACGCTGCTATAATTAGAAAGGGACTCTCAATGAGCATGGTTCCATATAACTACATCCATCACAGTGAGTAGTCATCGTCACATTACCAGCAGTGTCCCTCACCACACAAGGGGATTTCACAAGGACATTGGTGTCATCTCGTTTGCAAAGCAGAAATCACCGGGCATCTCTAGACTGTTGACTTCAAACCCTATATGGGATGAGAAATTAAATGAGGGGGGCAAGATAGGGTGACAGATAGATCGGTCCAGCAAGACTCACAAGTTCCGATTCAGAAACAGATTATTCCCTCAGGCTATTACTGGACCAAACTTATCACTCTTGTTGCACTTTACTGCTGCTGGTTGCAGAATTTATTTGCACTATGGGCTCAATTTTCATATTGCTTGTGAATGTGAGTGTGTGTGAGTGTTTTTTTTAATCTTTTTGTTATTTATGTGGAAAGCTGTTGCGCAGCGCCATGAGGAGCAATATCTCCAATTTCCTTCATTCACAATGATAATAATAATTCTACCCCAAGTCCAAAAATTAATTTTGGAGATGCAAAGACCATTCAACGATCCAAAAAAGCGGTGTTATGATATCTCATATTTATATGCAAGTATGCTTAAGATATCTCATAACCGCTGTGTGAGTACTGCTGTTGCCCGTAATTGTTCACTTTCCCATGGAAGTAATGGAAAAGCCTTTGTTCTTTGGCAATGAAGGCGGAAAGCTGGACAGATGTTGACTTCATGAACATGGAGGCCCCAGGTTAATGAGAACAAGGGTTGGGAGCTGTAGAGTTGTATGGGGTGGTGAAATACCCACTGGATGGAAAAGAAAGGGTAATACGGAGGATGGAAGTGTTATGCTGCAGATTAATACTGATACCGTGGCATGGTTGTGGCAAACGCTGGCAGTCCTGCTAAAGATGTGTGATTCCTGTAAAGAATTGTGTTAAGAACAAAAAAAATCATTAAACATTTTTTTAAAAAACTCATAAAAGAACAATTGCATAGGAGGGGACGCGGCCCATTTTCCTTGGATTCAAGCCCAGGAACTTGTGAGAAGACTTTGACCCAGCTACAGTAGCTACAGTTTTATGTTCAGCAACACAAGCATTGCATCTGTTGGTGATGAATTTTGAACATCTAGGATTATTTTTGTTGTTTGGCAATGCTGAATGAATCTGAAGAACATTTTTCTTGCAGTCTCGCATCATCATTTTGAGTCAACTAAAAGGATCTGACCAACCCAGTGTGTCCCATTTGAGGCCAGTGGACAGTGTGGAGCTGTTCTTCAGCACCAATTCTACATGCAAACAAATATAAATTATATATTTGGCACTCAGTTATATGCTGATGTAGATGGACAATTACCAAAATGAGTTTTGTTTCACACTGCCGTCTTATACTACACTACACTATATATGTTCATTTACTGACTGTGACTGACTTTAGCACATTGACTGTAATGATATATGAAAGACTGACTGACATTTGCTCTGTTATTTTCCTCAGCTTAAAGATTATTTTAAATTGAATTACATCCTTTGACGCTGGCTTAATGTCGCCGAGGAGCAATCCACCACCACCGCCACCTCCCTTTGATGAAGTCATTGTTTGGGGTTACAGTCAGTGTTTGACTTTAATGTGGCCTAGTCTCCGTCTGTATTTATATCACTCGCAACTTCCTCAAATATGACTCAGCATTCTTTGTTTGAAAAGGGCAGATCAAAACGTACGTTATCAGAAGTCAGAGAGCGACCATGGCTTCTACCTTGACCTCCCCACACGACACACACCCTGCCGCGCCATAATAATAATAGTGAAAAATGGGTGGGAGGCAGGAGTTAAGATGATCATCCTGTCTTTATTCTTTGCCGCCTTAGCAGGAACTGGTGGAAAAGCGCTTTTGGAGCTATTGGCGCGGTGACGTCAGCCTGAACTACAACCGCCACTTCATTTATTTGATCAAAAATCTTATCTTGTCAATTTTAAATAAGCTAAACTGTGATATCTGGGAAGATGTCAGTTTAAATAAACTAATAATTTTATAGGCGGGATGAGTTTACGCCTAACAAAGGGGAGCCATTCAATAATTAAAGCTTGGTTCAACGTGTCCTCTGTTTGAACTGTTCTTTTCAGTTTCAACTTGATACGAGGGCCACAAACAGGAGCCACCACCTCAACTGAGATCCTGTCAAACCAAGTAAAGCAGGTTTTCAATTTGCCCAGTCGAGCCAAAGGGAAATGATTCCTTCGCCCAACCTGCTTTGAAATCTACTTCAATCTGTCAAACCAGGAGTTCTGAAGCAAAAAAAAAAGAAAAAAAAGAAAGGTTTAATCTTTTGATTCAAGTGCCTCACTAAGTACAGAACTCTCTTTAAAGTATGAGCTGGCAGCATGACCCCTGAAGATCAAACTGGTGCTGTGGTCAAAACAGTGACATCACCAATTTGAAATTGTTTAAACTGATTTTGGGAGGGCCGCGTATGGAAAGAAATTTCAAAGTTGCCTTGCTTTGGTTTCTCAATTACCGTGACCTTTTCCAAGCACTGACGTCTCAGAAGACGAATCAACAATATATTCTCCTTTTGGATCAACTTCCGTCCAAGACGTAATCCACTTACCCGTGTTGTTGCGTTGTCAGTCTTGTTGTCATCTGGTGCGGCATAAAGGGCAAACGTCAAGCTGAGAGGGATTGGAGTTTGTAGGAGAGGGTACATGTACATAAATAATAATAAATAGTGGATGTCAGTAAAATAATGCTAAAACCCACTATACTCGCACACAATAAATAAATAAATTAATTAAAAAATTGGGAAACAAAGCTATGAAGAATGTCTTTTTTTTGTTGTTATCAGAGGGATAGCAGCACCCAAGGATCACAACAAAAAAGCTTTAACAAAATTAAAACGTACATTGAAAAGGCTTCTTAATAAATAACAAGAGCACAGATTAAAGAGACTGAACACAATATGGATTTATGTTGCAAAATCTCCTGTAAAGGATTAAAAGCTCCGTAATTGAAGTGATTCAAAGTCCCAAAACACAATCTGTCAGCGTCATCCCACTCTGTATAGGTGTATGTGTTTGTTCACCGAGCCTTCACAGTCGTAGTTTATTGTAGACTAATTAGGATTAGGGCACAGGCAGGTTAATGCAAAACGCCCGTTAAATAATGCAAATACTACAAAAATAAAAACTCTCACACACAGTAACACGGCTCTGTTATTCAGCCCCCACCCCCGCCACCTTAGCTCCCCAGTTCTCACGCTTTTTTTTGTGTGTTCCACTGAAGTTCCTGATTTTATGGTGACGGGAGCCAAGTGGAGGAGGAGAATTACGTCAGTTCATACTATTAATCACACATTACAAAAATAATACCTGCCACGCACACAAAACCCAAGCCACCGAAAGTGGAAATGCAGTTGAAAATAAAGTCAAACTTTTTTTACAGAGGCAGCACTTTTTTGAATTCACAAATAAGTCGAGGTGCTCCAGTAACCTCCCATTCACAAACAGTGAATGGAGTAGAGGACTGTGCAGACAGTGGGAGGATGGCATCCAGCATCCCACATTTTTATTGTGAAATACCTGTGGAACTAATCACATCCCGACCATCAGTCTTATTGGAGAAAATTGGTGCAAATCAGGCAACGCAAAGGAAGTTGCTGGGGTTTTGATAAAGAATGAGACTTTGATAATGCACTGAGAGTGTGTCTATCTGCTGCTAATGATCATATCAGCATGAACGAATCATAGACCCCTCTTTCTTGCATTGACCAAACTTTTAGCATGGCAACTTGTAGTCACCATTATGTCACATCCTGTTTATAGAACGTCAAATAACTAAATAAATCAAAACTTCTCAGAGAAGCTGACACTTGAACACGCATCAGTATTATATTAATGACCTAAAATGAAGGAGAACATCCTTGAAAAAAAAAATATATTTGATGTGCGCTTTTAATTTGAAACTCAAAAGAAACCCATCCACTAACACAGAGAGGAGGGTGGAGCTTATGACCTTTACTGCAGCCAGTCACCAGGGGGAGCTCCTCTTGCTTTGGCTTCACTTTTGAAGAGCTGTTCCATCTCCATCTTTATACAGTCAATGGAAAAAAAAAAATACTAAAGACAAAACAGAAATGAGCTATTTTAATAAAACACTTAAACACGTAAAAAATGACTGTGGTTGAAGTAGGATCACGAGTAAAGCAGCCTACATTTATGTATGTCTAAATTGGTACGAGAACCCATAATAGTTTGATACTAAATGAAAAACTGAAGGCATTAAATGTCCGTTGCTGTCTGAATGAAGCCGGACAGATATGTTGATAAATCTGCCAGACTAAACCAGACAGTACCATTATTGACCGCCGTGCACTTAGTTTACCTTCATATATATAAAAAGCAAAAAAGAAAATAAAAATGAAATATACAGTGTTTTATTCCTTAAATGAACTACAAAACAAATGTTGCTGTTGTAACCATAAACTGTATATGCAATAAAATTAGGACCAAAATAACATCAGCTTAACGTAGTGATATAAATTGTGTGTTTGTTTGTTTGGGCTGCTCTGCACCATAACAAACCATTCAGATGACTTAACTTTGCTACAACTACTTTGAACTAAGTTCACTTAACGCACAATTTAAGGGAGTGCTTTCTAAGCTAAATCAGATTAAACTGACTTTCACTCGGTCGTGAACACAGCCGTACATGGGGGTAAAACCGATGCAGGATTCACAGGTTTCTCTTCCAGAAAGAAAGAAAAAAAAAGGGGGGCTATTTTAAAGCTATTTTGAACTACTGCATTACTCAGTACACCCACTGATATAATTTGCCATAGCCAGAAAAATGAACAACATGTCCCAGTACAGGTCAGGTCCAATCTGCTGCCCAGATCAATCAAAGCACTTCAGTAGTGAGCCTTTCACTCGCAAGCCCACCCAGGACTGATGCCCCTATTACGGCGTCGCTCCCGATCAGACTGACCTGACAAATGCGTGTAGCTGCCTATAATATACCGAGATTCGGTGGAAGTTTTTGTCCAAAGAATGTAGACTCTTTGAGCAAAGAAATCCTGGTAGGAATGGATCCCCTGTAGTACTCTGACGGCCTAACATTCACTGTCTTACTTTGCACAAAAGTTTGAAACGTCAGTCAAGGTTACATTGTTCAATATTTTATATATAGTCGAACAGATTGGTGAATTAAATGACTCATTCTTAATGAGACTGCGTACCCATACAAATAAATTATCCTAAACGACTTTGTACTTTGCTTGAGCTAACACGTTAGCATCAAAAAATAAATTTCACTTTGACAGCATAGGTGCCGTAGTAATTATAGCAAAGTGAAAGAAAGTGGGTTGACACTGATATACATATGTTTTGTCGTCTCATCCATCCTTTCAGACTGAACACTATGAACGCTAGCGCTCAATCTGAGAGGATGGATGAGATGACAAAACACCTGAGTAACTGCTCTGTTGGAATGTGCTATATTGAATGCTTGTATGAGTATTCATAACATTTTAAAAACATACATACTTACACATACATGAGACAAACACACAAATGAAAAGGAAATAAAAAGGAAAGGAAGAGAAATACATTTTTAATTAAAAGAAAACACAATTAGCAACTGAATCTGCTGTATTATGAGTCAAATCTAGATAACTGGATAAAAGGAAGAACAAAACTACCGTAACACCTGAACAGAGGATCTAAAACCACAGCAATTGTCTTGGCTGTATTTATTAAATTACACTTTTGTGCTCCTGCTACAATTACACCTGCAGGTTCACCAAGTCCAATCCATGTTCACACTGCACCATTCTTACATGGACAGAGGGCAGTGTTGTCAGACGCGCATAGTTGGGTTTACACGTAGAGTTGGAAGGACAACATTTTATCAATTGATTTTTTTTTTTTTTTTTGTTACCAGATTATGATATTTTTTTGGAAATGGAAAAAAAAAGTTTTCACTATATTTTCTGTATAATCAGCATAATGGGTAAACCACTGGCGTTTGCAAGCTTTAAATTATCGACAATGACTATCGAGTACATTGACTGACATCGAGTAAACTACAGTACCGCCAACGGTGGTTTGTTCACTGAAATAAATCTGTAGTGACTTACGAACCCTAGCGACTGAGTTCCCCCGTGTGGTGAACGTAGGTGCTGCACAGACACAGTTGTGCTGTGTTCGGTGTAATTACAACACAGTGGATTTATTTAGTTATTTATTGATTTTGCCAAATCATGCTGTCTCTAGCTGAAAGCCCAGTGGCTGAGAACCTCTGAAATAAAGTACGTAAAGTGCCAACTGCACTTCAAAAATTGTATTAAAAGTCTTTTAATGTTTGTTATCTGATTTGGAGCTTGGGGCCAGTGGGTCTCTATTGTTCTCTTGTTCCTTCAAGCAGAATTTCATCAACAGAGCAAGATCTCTGTCCTTATTACCTGCCCCGTCACTGTTCTTTCTTGCTGCCGTCTATGCTTTCTTTGTTCAATTCTCTTTATTATCTCTGTCTCTCTAACTTTCCTTTTCCTTTTTTTTCCCCCCTAGTTGCTGTGAACTGCCTTTCCCATACACTGCAGGTGTGGTTATACCCAAATCCAAGTGGGAATTGCTGAGAAAACATCTCTGGTTACCACCGTCTCTGTGGCTACGCTCCTTACCAGTTTTTACAACTGGCCTGTTTGAAGTCATGAATGAAAAATGACAATACTCTGTAGTGGGTAAGAGTTATTCCCTGGCAATTAGAAGCCTCATACAAGTGCTGGATGCAAGCATGGGGTTGTGTTCAGTCGTCCTATTCGTATTCGTTCGTATTGCTGCCATCAAAAGCGAAAAAACGTTCAAGAATGAGTAAGCAAATGCCCTCGTAGGCACTTAACTGGTAGGCATAATCACATTCATCAATCAGTGTTTAAGGTTAAAAGCATATTTTAAATGTTATATTTCTTTTTTTTTTATTTGAAAAGAAAATGCCATAGCCAATAGACTTAGATTATGCCTATTGTCCTTGAATGAACCACATCACATGTTTTAGCAAAGGGCCCAAAGTGCCCACTTCTACTAGATATTACTTTTCCCAAAAACAATACTTCTTCTAATTTCAATATATTAGATGTAAAGTGTCTGGCACTCACTACACCAAGATTACACCAACTAATAGAGCCCTCCTAACTTTTACTCATGAAGGGAGAGACCATAAAAGATGAGAGTGCAGGCACCATCAACTTCCAAGACAACCATTTGGGCAGCAGCTGGGTTTCTTGTGTGTGGCTGAGTTCATTGAATTTAGTCCCTGTTTACAGAGGTAGTGTGTTTTGTGAGTTTAAATTGTTATATTTCTAGTTTTAATGTCCAACCTCACAGACTTTTATTTAGTTTATTATTTCTAATGTGGAATTTTACCCCAGACCCATAATTTCAATTTCACCAGGAGTTCCCACTGTTAGACTCAATACTCTTTCTCAGGTTGTTTCACGTGCACTCTTGATCCCATTTCATACTAAATCATTAAGGATTTGTTCCCCGTAATAGGTGGCCCAGGTCTCAATATCAGTTTTTATACCCACTGCTTGTAAATCAGCCGTAGTTGCACCCTTACTATTAAGACCTAATCTGGACCCAAAGACTCGGAGTAATTACAGACCAATCTCTAATCTCCCCTTCATGTGCAAACTGTTAGAAAAAGTGGCCGCCAGCCAGCTCACAGCCCATCTATCCAGTTGCAGTCTCTCAATCAGTTATAGTCTGGGACCCAAATACTCCACAGAAACTGTTGTAAGTCAAGGTAGTAAATGCCATGCAAACTGAGATGGACTTCAGCGTCACATATTACATGTTACTAGCTTTGAGTTCCACCTTGAAACTGGAACATGGACAGTAATGACCTTCAGTTTCGGTTTAATATCGGTTATTAAATCCAGGAGAGTCTAAGTTTCGTCCAGTGAGTATGGTATACAATTTTACATTGGATTAGGATAATGTTTAGCACATACAGATGAAGTGTGATTACCTATATCTTGTTTCCATTCAGTTTCAAGAGCCAGTAATGATAAAGATCATTTCGTATTAACATGAGAGGATGCTTTATGAAGTTGGGGATGTTAATAAAAGATGTCATTGGTATCATTGGAGGTTTGGAAGTGGAAATTGAGGGCTTGACCTCTGGACAAATCTAAAAAGAAATGGCTTTGGGAAATGTTAAATTTGGCTGAAATCTGTTGGAAGGAAGCAAATGTGCGCCTAATATACTAATTATTGAAAATTTGTATGCCAAGGCTGACACACAATGCAAATCCCCATCCTCAAAAGAATAATGGTTTCTATGTGTAGGAGCATGTAGAAAAAATTACTGCAACTGAAAGAAGCTCCTAAATTGGTCCAAATTCTGAGAGATGTCTCCACTAAGATATTCCTAAAATATTCTGAATAGGGTAAACATTACATGCATATGCAAGGGCAGTTCATGAAAAGGCTTATAAAAGCTTCAGCCAAACAGGCACATAGTGCAAGCCAATATTGAAACGTGCAGAATATTAGCTGCCCAATTGTAAAGAATGAAATTAGGAATCCTCTAGGATTTGTTCCATCCCAAATTAATCATGAGATAATCCCATCAAAAATCTTTGAAAAAAACAACAACTTTGATATGATAATCAGCATACACTGAACATAAAGGAGAACTTCAGCAAGACGTTAATTTGTATCGTATTAAAGGGCCGTCTTTCAAAATCCTCATGTCCAGAGATTTTTTTTTTCACTAGCCAGAGACCTGAACAACCACTAACATGAACTTAAGCCACTCTGAATGGTACTATGTGAAGTGGGGAATTGTGTCGTCCAGTTTTAGAGTTTACTATGGTATTCCACAGGGCATAGTACTTGGACCACTTTTGTCCAGTGTCTAGTAAAGGTTGCCATACAGTATGTATTATAACTGCTACATGGACAACAAAAATATATAATATTGGACATTATAAATCTGCCTCTAATGCTCTTTGTGCACAGTATGTATGGTCCTGTGTCTCTATTAGTTACACATGGAATAGTCTGGTCCAACTTTTAAAAAGCCACCTGTTGTATTTAATAATTAAGAACATTCACAGATGTCTAAGGTCGGATTGCTTTAATAATTGTTTGTCCTTATCTCCCTCATATTTTGCTAATACATTTCATAGTGTTGTAAACTGTGAGACACCTCTGAGGGGGCTCAAGTAATAAAAGAGTCGTGCCTCCCTCTAAAAGTGACTGTTTTCCCAAGACATTGTTGACAGAAGAAGGAGCCCCTGTGTGTTGACAGAAGAAGTTGAAGATAAGACCAGCTCTCTGTGTGAATAACAGGGATTGTCCCCCAGCAGAGCTGCTCTCTGTGATATTGCAAAGAAAAAAGGTGATTAGCCCAGAATTTTCCTAGTAATTGCCAGACTATTAAGCTCTATTGATGTTCAGAATTGAAAGCTAAGCGCATCACAGGCCTGAATGAATAAATGATCCTTTGAATAAGTCGTTTGCAAGGAACCCCACACTAAAACACACCCACACAGACTTTTTTTTCCTCCCACTACCTAATAGGCTTCACTTCTACTTCTTCTTCGTTTCCCCATCTCCTCTTTTGCCCTTTTCCAATCTTACCAACCCATATATACACCCAACCACTTAGACAATTACAGAGTCTGCTCTTTTTGCCTTGGGAAATTTTGGCAGTTTATGGGCGCTGCACTTAGGGAGAAACAATTTGGTGCAGCCATGAAAGGGCAAAGAAAAAAAAAAACGACCATAAAATGCTACTTCACATGGTGAAGGTATTGCGAGGTCTGTTACCTTAAGGTAAGTTGTTGGGCACACGTATGAATATTGCCTTTGTCTAACTTAACGAAATAAATGTGCATCTTTATCAACACCCCTAAACCTTGTTTCTCTGTCATAAGCAGGGGAAATATTAAGCTGTAACTCACATAGCAAGGGTGTCACAGGTGCATGTATAGCTCCTACCACCAGGGGACACACTTTTTGAGGGGTTTTACACCCCTTGAAATGCAGAAAACCCGTAAGTATATAGGTAGTTTCTCAAATAAAAGAATGTTTCAGTGTTGTTATTCAGTCAACTGAAGACATGTTCAAGGGTATAACACAACACAATGCATATACATATCACCCTGAGGAAACCACTTAATGTAATGCTAATTTCCAGCTGCTTTCGAGGACTACTTGAGGAAGCTGTGTCTGGTTTATATCTCTGTATCAGCTGGGAAACTCTCTGGAGAAAATAAGTCAGATGCTCTACTCATAAAACAGATGAAGCAAGGCACTGAAACTGCTCTATCAGCAAGAAAAATGTATCTTTATTGACAGAAAAAAAAAACAATACATAGAGGTGATATGCTAAAAGTTATGCAAATATTGCGTTCTTGAGCTGATACTAATCCAAGACTAAAACACCTTAAACATCTGTGTGTCAAACGGTGATGACGTGGGCTCTTTTTTTGTGCCTTACCATGAACAGTGACATTGCAGCAGAACAAAAAATAACCATCTCGATCATGTTCAAGCCATCACGTGCCCCTCTGGCCCCGTTTGATGTCTCTCTCAAACAAAGGGACAGAAACCCCCCACAGAACAGAACAAAGGCGCACAACACTTTCCATATAAATGTGGAGTGGAAAGAACACTAAAACCAGAGTAAGAGTGAGCAGATGTGCCCGACACAGAGATGACACCATGTCGTTGGTCTTTGAAAAAGCCACATGTGTCTGATGTTGGGGACATGTAAAATGTGCATCCGAGGAGCGGAGAGGGAAGGCGCTGTGTTGCTGAAGCTGTCGGCTCTGTTGTAATTTTTTATTTATTTTTTTTTTCCTGCTATTGGGTTGTCAGCAGTGCCACTCCTGCCACCTTCTGGATCCTTTTTTTTTTTTTTTTGGGGACAGATGGAAATTTGTCATTGGAGGAGAAGGAAACACAGGCGTCACGAATTTGTACGACAGACCTCGTCCTACATGAAAATGACTCTATTGTGTGACTGGAATTTGTTTTAGAGGGGGAATGTAACATATGGAGACGGAACGCCACTAACAAAGGCAGAGGCTTTGTGGGGATGATGCACAATTATGCAACAGATGTGGTCAGATGATAGACGAAAATATACTTTTAAAAAGTACTTAAGGACAGCAGCTTTTTTTTCTGGTATGAAGATTGTTTTCCACCCAGGGTGGAAGATGAAGTGTGTGGAGTGCTGGAGTGACACAATACTGGTACCAATGACCATTTCAGGAATGTAAAGATTTGGCAGGAAATTTAGCAAGGATGAGTTAAACCTGTTTTGTTTTAGTATGTTTGTTAAATTGGCAGAGAGTGACAAATCAGTACTTACCAATACCAATTGTGGTAGATGGCACTTGGGCAAGTTTTCTTGGGGGGTCGATTATTCCGAGCATCTCAGAGGCTGTTTTCAGTTTTTCGGGTGGATTTACAGCCTCAAATGCTTCTTTCTCTTTTTGCATCCCCACACTAAATAGATGCTGTGCCACACACCAATAAACTACTATAAAATCACTGACAGAAGAAGTAAATAACATTGGCCATTCTACTGGGGAACTTTTGGACCTGGCGTTCATGTGGATGTTAGTCATCCCCAGCAGAGTGCAGTCTGACAGACACACAGACACACAAAAACAGGTTGAAATCCAAAAAACTTGAAAAACAGCACAAGATGTTGACCTGGCATCCAAATTCACTCGATCCCAAACTGATCAAATATCTGTTGATCCTGTTGCCAGACGCCACAGGACACCCACAGAAGGTCCATGTCCATTCTCTGATGAGGCACAGCTATTTTGGAGGCACAAGAGAGACCTACACACAATTAGGAAGGTGGGGATAATGTTGTGAATGATATGTGTACGTTGCAGAACACGATGTTCTTCTACTTTCTGAAGATATCTCTATATACTCTATTTTGCGTGTCACTGCAATGCCGTAGAAAGAATTGAGGATGGACGTATTTTTGTGTGACAACCATCCAACCAATGCATATGTACAGAACTTAAAGAAAATACATTTTCAGAAAGAATCCTTGACGCATGGCGGTGAATGAAAGAGAAACCAAATCAAAGATAACATTTTACACCATGCACCATGTTCTATATATACGGTCTAATACTAATATTTAATATCTCCCGCTGTTAATCCAGCTAAGTGGATTGTTGAACCATGAACATACAAATAAACACAGATGTAGATAATCACTCCTTATTCTTAGCGAAGATTAGTATAAATCTATAAATAATATCCAGTAACCATTAATATAATTTGTCTGATTTTGTCAATTCTCTCTGACATCGAATGTCTCTATCTTTGCAGTATCAGTGCAGCTGTACTTCCTCTAGCTATTTAAAAAATATATATTACAGTAGCAGGACATCCCAATCTCATGAAAAACTATTCTGGAAAATGGTGGTGAAATCAAATGATTTACAAGTAACACAGTAAGTGGAAAAGCATCAGAAGGATCCACGGTTTACAGGATCAGGGCCTACACATACTGGGTTCTGAACTGACCCATATTCCAGAGCCAGGAAACTTGTCCTCATCTCCACCACCTCCACAAGCAGCCTTGTCCAAAACAGGTTAGCTGTAGAGGGCCTACTGATCGCGATCCAATGCGACCCAGTGTTAATTCCCTGGTGAAAGCCACCCAGTCAGCCCAGCGATGCCTCTAAACCTCAAGGTTTATATGAACAAGCTCCGCTCTGAATGGGAACCCAGGAACTAGGCCGGTAATAACAGACCTCAGGAAAAAAGGTTTTGACCAAAGAGAAAGCGGTGAACAGAGACTCACCCCGTTCGCCCCCTCGTTTTCTTTCCCTGCAGGTTTTGGGAGAATGTCGAACACACTTCCTGTAAAGCTATGTAGTATTTATTACAGACCCCGTTTTTGATGGCTGGGGTGATGTAGCCTGCTGTCTATTTATCCTAGAGGTCATTTGCTACATTAGGCCCGGTTTCGGGGCCAGGAGAGGAAGAGGAGAACGAAATCTAAGATGCAGGAACTAAATTGGTAGCAAATGTATAGCCTCCAACTTGCCCCTTGGCCCTAATGCGTTTTTCAAGCGCTCGGCTCACCGTGCTCCAAGATGCAGGGACGGCTTTCCTCTGAAATAATATTTCAACAGTGGTTACAGACGCAGCTTGGGTTGTTCCCACCAAAGTGCAGCATAAGGGATTTTCATTTTATTTCTGGGAAGATATTATGCTTTGCTGTGTAGCGGTGGTGATCTTAAGGTTAAGAGAGGCAGGCTCGTGACCAAAAGGTTGCAGGTTTGCATGAAGAGTTTTTATGCCGTCCTCCTCCGACAGCCACACCACTGAGGTGCCTTTGAGCCAAGCATTTTACAGTACCTCCAGCGGATCCATGCGCTGGAGACTGTGGTTGCGCCGGGCCGCTCCCATATTGGATGAATTTAATAAGTGTGCGAATGCGAAAAAGGGCGTTGCTGGAAAAAAAAAAAAAAAAAAAAAAAAGCGTGTCCACAAATCCCTGAAAAAAAGGTTTAAAACAGAGATCAGCGCCATAGCTAGCACGCTGCCCACACAAGCCTGAAAACGAGCTACTAAAGTTATATAAAAGCAAATTGAAAAACGCACCTTATGTTAATGAGAGATCATTTACTCCTATTGCAATCGTTCAGCGCTGGCATTACGTTTGAGATCAACGCCTCAGAGATGTTTACATGGAGGCTGAGTCGCCGTCGTGCTGCAGCTAAAAGATGACTTTGACCATCTCATTAGCATTTAAATGGCTCAGTGGAGTCCCATTTGCTCTCTGCTTTCCTACAGCCCAAAAGGCTCAATAAAAACCAATGAGCTGGTGAAAACAGGAAAACCTAGATGTCGTCTTATACAAACAGCATATGGTTTGCTCAGTGCGGCTGCACATGGCAGCACTCCTTCGACTTCATTTGCTCCTCCGTACCGAGTCGTCCTCTTACCATCTGTGCAATTCAGAAGTTTTCTTCTCCGAGTTTCTTTGTGACGACAGTTTCCAGAGCTTCTTGCGATGGCATTATGTAAATATATGAAACATTCACCGCGCATTTAGTTTCGGCTATCGCAACGTGGACATTTTAATGTCGATGGGACGCTGGATCTTTTAATCTTGCAGAGAGGGTTAAACACTTTGCATCAAAGGAAATACGGCATAACGGTCTTGTTTGGGCAGCTAAATGATGAAATATGAAGCTGGTGGATGATTTCTTCTCAGTGCTCACACGTCACTTTTCTGGCCAAGAAATAGTCTGGCAAATAGCCACAATCCATTCCTAATCTTTATTTTTATGTTGTTGTTTTTTGGTTTGAAGTTTGACTTTATATGAATGTCAAAGTGCTCATCTTCAGCGGTGTCATGTGTTATATTTGCAAGATTCAATTCGACTTTCATTTTATGCCGATCAGGCATAACATTACGACCATCTTGTGCCGCCAAAACAGTTGTGACTCATCAGAGAATGGACTTCTGAGGGTGTCTGTGGTGTCTGGTAGCAGTACATTGTTAGTGGGGACATTAGGATCATATGGGTTGAGGGGAGGGCCCTCTGTGGATCAGGCTTGCTCCAGTGCATCCCACAGATACTTGGTCAGTTTGGGATGTAGTGACTTTGGGGGCCAGGTCAACACCTTTTGCTGTTTTTTGATTTTTAAAAGTGTTCTTGTGTGTGTGCTGTGGATGGCTGCTGCCATCGAGGAGTGTCATTGCTATGGGGTGGGGGTGCCTGATCCAGTCTAGGTAGGTCTAAGTAACATCCACACTAATGCCAGGTCCAAAAGTTCCTCAGCAGAACACTGCATTGTCACAAGATGGTCAGTAATGGTCATAATGGTGATAATTTTATGGCTGATCGGTATATATCGCACCAAAAACTATACAAATTGTCTCAGCCCAAGACCCACAGAGCAAGCATCAAGGAGACGGTGGCAAGGATAAACCTCCAACAGGAAGAAACTTCGAGTAGACAACGGAAAATATAAGAGAAAGCGGGAAAAGACAAGAAGCTCAGATATAAGAACAATAAGATTAAATTAAATATGTGAGAAACGATAGGGTTGGAAGAAGGAGACGATACCAGAAGTGAACAACATGGGAAGCAGCAGTAGCAGAAATGTTATCGGGATAACTAAGGGGATGCTTTCAGGGACATGTGGAATAGTCCAAACTACTGCACATGCGTTATCACAAAGGAAAGTTTTAAATCTAACCTTAAAGGTGGAGAGAGGATCGTCGACGCCCTCGAGCTGGGGGCTGGTTCCATAGGAGGGGAGCCTGATAGCTGAAACTTCCCAATCTGCTCTATAGGAACAACAAGTGAGCCTTCACTTTGAGAGCAAAGCATTCTACTGAGGTAATGTGGTACTGAGAGATAATTTAGATAATGTGGAGCTTGGCCTAAGGGCCTTGTGTTTGTGTGTGTGTGCGGTGGAGGATTTTGAATTCTACTTTGGATTTTACTGGAAGATCTTCTGCACACAAACTATTTCCTGTAAAGATTTCGCGATAGACATGTCTCAAATTGCAAATCCATCATCTCACCTGCTCCCTCGGCAATCAGACATCACGAACTCTGTGAATTTCCAGTAACTTTATTGACTGCTCGTCTGTCCTCGCCCAGTTGTCAGCAGAACATTATTTTGTTGCATTTTTTTTTCTTCTTTTTTTTTTTTTTTTTATGGAAAACACCCCGAAAAAAATAAAGGAGCAGGATATGTCTCATCATAACGTTGGGCTCTGATCAGCAGCCATGCATGTAGCTGTCAGGATGTTGCCGATGTTGAAGAAGATATCCCCTTCCCCAAGGCAAAGTGAAATTAATGGCCTATTTATAAACACCTGTCACACAGCCCAGAATGAGCACGCGGGCTTCCAAATATTCTTGTTTTTTTAAGGATCTTTTCGCCCTTCCATGTCTTACTGACACTATGGGGGTGGAACGATGAAAGCAATAATTAAATTGATGCATATTATGGCACCTGCCTCGGGCCACCACGGTGCCTCAGCCCTTAGCTGCCTGTCTGGGCTTAAAGGTCCTCAGCAGAGGTGGAGGTTCACTCTGAGACTCCCTAAAAGAGATTTGAGGGGTTTCTCTGCTGTAGCGATATATACTGTACAGTGTGTAATCAATTAAATCTACTGTAACTACACAAAGATTGTACTCTACTCCCCAGTAGGTTGTTCTACACATTTTTTCTTTTTTAAATCCCCTTCAAACATTTACTATAGGTAGTGAGATTGATGTTTGACAGGTGCCTCCTCCACTACGCAGCCAAGCCCAGGAGTGTTGTTATTCAGCAGCTTGTGACTATTCTTGATTATTTGGCAAATCAAATAAAGAGCGGGGAAGTTTTGTACAACTCTTAATCCTGTCTGTTTGTTTGCTTACCTCTATCACACATTATAAGGCAAGATGGACGGCGGTAACCTGAGGTGATTCATTTCTGCCTCGCAAGTGTTCACACTGCGACCACCAGGCGGAGTGAAAATACAGACCACAGGACAATGGGTGGGACAGGGAATTGTCTTTTATCTTTAAATGAAACTTCCTTTTTTGCTGCTTTCCCCTGACATTTTTTTTTTTTAAAATATTTTTGTGTTTATTTTGAGCTGTTTTTAAAGATTTATGTAAAAGCCTATTTGCAAGTTTGATTATGTGTAAGAGAAAAGAGCAAATATCACAGACGCTCAGCTTGAAATCTTTATCTTTAAAAAAAAAAAAAAAACTATTATTCAATTTATTAACAAATAATATTAGAATCGGGATCACTCAATCTCAGTCCTCTCGATTTCTCATTCAAAACATTTTAGGTGTGTTGCTGCCCCCTACCGGAAACAAGACTAGATTGCAAGTCCATTAACAGCGGTTTTGATCACTTTGCATCTTTACATTTATGTCATCATTTCATAAACGAAAAAGGAATGACACACTTATACAAATATATATTTTTATTGCAGCAGAAAAACCAAAGCTGTTCATCATTGTTCCCTAACCTGACACTTAAAAGTGTTTTAAATGTCCATGTTTTTTTTGTTTTTCTTTACAGAATATAAATGATTCAGTGAAAAAAAAAAAAAAATTGTCTGACAGTCACAATAGTAACAACTACACAGTCTTATCAGGAATATCTGAAAGATTTCACTGAGTTCAAGTTGTCGAAGTACAACACAATTTTTTGAGATTTTCTATACCGTAAAAAATAACCTTTTTAGTTACGTGGCCCAATTACTACAAACTTATTGGTACTGAAAAGCAAATGGGTGTTAAGACTGGCCAATGTTTCAGCCAACAGATATAATGCATCGTGACTCTTTTCACTTACTGGAGCAGAAATTAAAAAAACCTCCACTGATGGCTACCACTACACATCACTTAAAAACCTCTACACACAGGTCCAATGTGAAACACCCCTTGTTCAGTGTCCAGTTTGTAACTTCCAGTAATTGCTGATTTAAATCTTTGATGTGTACAGATGTAAGATGAGGTGCATTATTTAAACAATGTTACTGAAACATTTCTCTTGAGCTAGAAAATAAATATGCTGGATGTCCTGAAGCTGCACAGACAGTTGGTTCAGTCACTTTCTGAGGAATCACTGGAGCTGGAAGAGGAGGACGATTCGTGTTTCCTCTTCTTCTGTTTCTTTTTTTGATGTTTCCCGTGCTCCTTTTTGTTCTTTTTGCTTTTCTTCTTGTGGCTTTTTAATTTCTTTTTCTTCCTCCTCTCCTCTTCATCAGAAGACGAGCAGGACCTGCTGCGTTTCTTTTTCTTCTTTGGGGTCTCCTCGTCACTAGACGATGAATCAGATCTACGTCAAGGAGAAAGACTGGTTAGAATCAATAGGAAAGGGTAAAAATAACAATAACAAAACTCCCCTTAAGTTTCCTTACAGCTTGTTTCCTGACTTCCTAGATCACATAAGTATTCATAATCTAACTTTAACTACTGGTTAAATATCATTAGTATCAATAATGCTTTGTTTTTATACACAAATACAGACATTCAGTATTTCCATATTCAGACTGACCTGATGTCAAAAGACAAAACAAGTATAAAGACAGATTTACAGGTTTAGAGAAAAAAAAAACACATTAAGAATGTAACATTATACCTCTTTCGTGACTTCCTGTCTTTGCTTTTCTTTCGCTTTTGCTTCTTTTTTCTATCACGTTCGTAGTCATCATGGGAACCTACAAACAATTGGACATGGAAATCACTTTTACTTGGAAACAGCTGAAGTATCAGACAAAAGGATGACTAAGAGTACTAACGTCAAGCCACTGAGAGTGCTGCTGTACAATGGGGAAAATATTTTTAATGGGGTCTTACTCACTTTTAATCAACAGGCGTGAGAACAGAAAATTATTTTTGTCCCAGCTATTAGTTATGAGGCCACTTTGATTCAGTGTCCTTTACTTAAAATACTGAACATTTTATTATCATGTTCTCAAATTTGACATTATCTTACGAGATTATTTTAAAACGCCGGAGGAAAACAAGTTGTAGTTGAATGTCACCTGACCTTTCCGATGCTGGCCCCTTCGTACCAGCTTCTCATTGCGCTGAACTGCAGGCTCTTCGTCATCTTCGTCGCTCTCCTCGGTGCTGGTGCTGCTCACATCCAGGACGATGTCTTTCTGGGGGTCGACTCGAACAAAATTGCGGCACTCAAACGTTAAGTGGCCCGCTGACAAATGAAAGAGAGCATTCATGAAAGTCCTATGAGGGGAGCAGCTCCAAAATTTCATAATTTACGCCTAAAACCTTAATTCTTGAGACAGACATAAAGAAATAACTTATCATTGTCTCACTGATAAGAATTAGTTGAATATCCATAAATACACATATTTTTTTCTGAAACAAAGTAGGTTGGATAAAAAGATGTGAAGCCAACCAGGCATAACATTATGACCACGTTCCTAATATTGTGTAGGTCCCCCTTGTCGCAGGATGTTGCTGCTGGGGGCCTTTGGCCGCTGTGGGTTCAGGAGTCCGCTGTGGATCGGGCTTGTTCCAGCACATCCCAGATCTAGTTAATTTGGAGGCCAGGACAACACCAATGCAGTGCAATGTTTTTTTGAGTGGTTCCAAAACAGTTTGTCCTACTGCGGGATGGCTGGCACCAGCAAAACATGTCATTGCTTTGGGGTGGTCTGGTCTGGTCTGGGTGGTTATATGTCTAGGTAACATCCACACAAATGCCAAGTCCAAAAGTTTCCCAACAAGACATTGAATTGACACAAAATGATCAATACTTAAACCACTGATACTCCTATTAGTGGTTTTAATGTTGTGGCTGATCAGTGTATTTACCCAGTTTCATAGAGCAGCTTTTTCAACACCCACTTCTTCTTATTCTACTTCTTATTGAAATGCAACCTGTAGTTTAAAGCTTTACTTACGATATCCACATTTCTTGCACCCGGCCCTGATGTTGTCCTTATTAGGACCTGTAAGATAAAAATAAAATATATTTTTTCATTATGTTTGCGTGAATTAATATTATAGATTATAGAGGTCCAAATACAAGACTGTTATATTCATACGATATCATGCATGTACAGGGTTTTTTATTTTAGATGGTAATCTCTCGTTTAATTCACGTTAAAAGCATTTGGCACGTCTTCAAGTATTGCTCAATGATATCTTACAATATCTCACAATCAACTGCGAAAATAGCGGTGCATTCATTTGGCTTACTACAATACATTTTTGTAAAGTGAAAAAAAAAACAGCTACTTTTGTAAAAATATATTCTAAGTTTCTGGTTAGGAGCTGAAGGTTTATTTTAAAGGAAGAACATTAAGCTAACGTTCAGGTTAGCACCACTTTGCTCAACCGATGCTTCACTCTGGGAGCCATTGGATTTGCAGAGTACACCAAAAGATATATAAACAAGAAAATGTTTAAAACTTTACAAAAGTCAATTACGTACCCGGTACTGCCATTTCCCCTTCCACGATTAGGCCGGAAAGGTACCAAATTTATAAGTTTTAAATTTATTTTCTTTAAGCGCGAATGAGCCTAATTTCTGAAAGTGCTCACACGAAAATATCGTCGTCCGGAAACATTTGTTCTAGAAACTACTGGTTCCTCCTTTGTTGTTCTTAGACGCATGCGGGACAGATTGGTCGTCCTCTACCGCCACCCACTGGACGGGAGGCTGATGCAGGAGGCCACATTACAGTTTCTCTAAAATTATTTCTTTCACTAACAACATTGTCTGAATTCATTTTAAGCCGTCTAAAACAAAAACAAACAAACAAACAAAAAAAAAACACTCCAATGCTTCATTAGTATTTTGTGATCTGTAAATAATCCGTAATGAAGGAGATGTAGACTTGGATAGAATTTAATGATACACAAGGGAAATTACTTGGTCAGAGTTGCGCATAAAAGAAACATTCTTAAAAACCACAAGTAAAAAGAAATATAGAATGAAATAATATGAACATAAAATATAAGTATTATCTAGTAAAATAAAACAGAAAATAGTGTAGCCAAAAAATGCACCAAATTTCTTTTGAATAAATGTTCAAAAACAGTGATCCACCCACAGAGCCTTTAAGTGGACACACAGACGCACTGTGGTCCAGGAAGTCCACATGCAGCCAGCTGCAAATTATAATGTGTTTGGAATAAGTGAAAAATGCCCTATTTTATCTTAATTTTACATCTGAATGATGATTTACTAACAAAATGTGAATAACTTGGCCCAGAACTAATGTATTTTCCTGTTTTCAATGTCTAGATGTTTATTTGACAGAGTTAAATCGTTTAGCATGTACAGTAGAGTGTGAGCTGAGAAGTTTAAACTATAACATTGCAAGTGTGCATTTGGTTTTATTTTTATCCTGATCCTGAATTCATATGCGTCAACACATAAGAATATGAAAAAACGTCAGCAATATTTGCGCCACGTCTTATTGCTTTCCCAGTAAAGCCAGCTGTGGTTTTTTGTAAAGGGTTAATTGAAGACAGCCAGAGTCAGAGTGGCAGATGGAAAATGTTGACAGACGCGGGGCCCCCAGACATGCTCTCACCATCATGTCTGTGGCCGTGACACCAACACACTGACACACACACACACACACACACATTTGAGATCCTGATCCTTTTGATGATGCCATCTGCCTCAGTAGTCGCCAACTACAAACCGCAATGCACTTAAGTTACAATTAGAACTGAAATTGCCATAGTGAAGTCTAATCAGGTGATGCCTTGTGATAGGTTGCCTCCCAGCTGAAGTTCAGCTCAACCAGAAAACTTTGCTTTATTGTACCTCATCTTATCTCGTGGTCTTAGAGTTACCTATTTACACATGACCCTACTGAAGGTTTCAACTACACCCACAAAATGATTTTTATCACTCTTTAAAACCTTTTTTTTTTGCTCAAATTTTATTCTCCATACAAAGAAAAAAAAGTGGTTTAATTTTAGATGTGGTCATAACACTGCAAATATTACATTCTCCGTGAGATTTCAAAACAAACTGCAGCTACTTATATTAAGGGTAACAAATAAGAAGGATCGGCTACTAAAAAAAGGCACAAGACACAGGCGCATGCCCGGTCTCTGCTGGTTTATTCACTTTTCAGCCACTGGAAGGTGCACTTTGCAAGAGACAACCATTGTAAATTTATTTCCACAGTTCAGCTGAAAGGAAGGGGCCGCAACTGCTGCCATGGTGCTGAGAGGAAGGTAAATGAATGGATGTCACAGCTGTTGAGATTTTCTGAGACTGAGGTTTTCTCTGGACGTGACCAGGATGGATAGAAACAGGAATGAATACATGAGAGGGGCGGGTAATGTGAGATGTTTCGGAGGGGAAGTTGAGATGTTTTTGACAGGTTCAGAGGAGGGATGGTGAATATACTGGTCAAACTGTGCTGGGGTTAGAGCTGCCAGGCAAGAGGCTTAGAGGAAGACCAGAGAGGAGGTGTATAGATGTAGCAGTTGTGTAGTAGTTCAAGCAATGTATTTTTTCTGCTTTAGTGATGGCAGTGAACTCTCGTGGATTACATCAACTTGAAATTACACTTTGTTCGATTCAAGTGAAAGTATGAGTTAGGTTTCTTTTTTTTCTTTTTTTTTGTCTGGGTAAATAAATCAATTTATTTGGTTTAAAGGAATTTCTCCCTCATTAGATTAATATACTGATACATTATCTTCAAACACACTCCATGTACGGCACACTTCAAGGCTCGCAGTAGCAGCTCACTGTGATTGCTCCTTTGGGCAAAGACATGACAATGTGCCATGTTATGGAAGCACATGGAGCATGTAAATTGAACTTCTTTTGGATGTTGGACCTTTGCGTGGGGCGGCACAGCGGCTCTGGTTGGGACTGATGCCTCCCAGCGAAAATGTCTGGGTTCAAGTTCAGCTCGGGCCTTTCTGGGTGGAGTTTACATGTTCAACCCTGTGTGTGAGTGTAAATGGTTGTAGTGCCATGCGATGGACTGGCGACCTGTCCAGGTTGTGCCTTGCCTCTCGATCAGTGACAGCCGGGATAGGCTCCAGCAACCCCCACGGCCCTAGTGAGCCCCCTCCCCGGACTGGACAACTTTTCATTGTATAGAAAGTATTTTAAATGTATTTAACAACCTAAAATTACAGGTTTACTATAAAAGCTACTTTTCCTGAAACCACACTATTAGGTTGTTAAGATATAATGTTTTACATTGGGGTAAAGCAAATAATTGAGTTGAAAAATTAAAAGCTTCTGAGGGCATGTGCCTTAAATTTAAGTTGTATTAATGCAAACTGCTCATTTCAAAGCACTCAAATTATGAACTGTATCAGACTAAAATTAAACGTGTTAACTTGCAAACTTAAAAAATTGCATGTTACCAAGTAAAGATTTGTTTTTTTAATTGGTGCAACAATTTTCTTTTTCAAGCGAAGGTAGTTGGTGGGAGAGAACAGGATAGGTGGGACAATGTGACATGGAAGCAGATGGCTCGCTGTGGCGACCCCTAAAGGGAACAGCCAAAAGGAAAAGAAGAAGAATAAAGACGCCTCATGTAACCCCCTTGGTTGCAAGTGATGGACCTGATCATGAGGAATTTCCGATCTGATTGAGTAGTGTAAACTTTGCTAATCCATTCTCTTCGGCAGGTGGACAAACACGCTTGTAGCCCGTGGAAGTCATGAAACGGGATGTTGTGACAAGTGTTGTGAAATGATTGAAACATTGCCTCTGTAGATGTAGCCATTGTCATGTGTAATAGACTCTTTTCATATGAGGTGTAAATCATAATTTCAGCCTCATGCCATTTGCTGTAGGTGGACCCGGTCCCTGGTTTAGTGTGCACGGAGGCTTACTGGTTGTGACAAACCAAACAGAACGGGACTATAATTACTGTTATATATTAAACCCGTGTTTACCCTGCTTTGGCACGTCAAAAAGGCTCCTGTGAGAGGGCACATCCCTGGGGTTGTAGAATTCAAGTCCGTCTTTCTCCACTAGTACACTGGAGGAGCGCCAGTCTGAAAGGGATGAAGAACTCTTCTGTTGGCTTTCGCTATAAAATATTCCACTGACATTAACAATCATAAACTGTTATTCCTGATGTAATTTCCAGTAGGATTTTTACGATCACTGTTTTCACTAGGACATGCTGCCACCTAAAAATGTTACTACAAAAATACTAATCTAATCTTCATAGTCCTATTGCTTCCCATGTCTGTGGAATTTAATCCAAGAGAATTCAAAAAAATGAAGCAGAAACCTGAGAGTTAATCATCTTAAAACTGATTTATGTGTCTGAAGTCTAAACATCATCTTAGCCGTCCTCTTTTTAGTTTGCCAGACTCAGCTAATTCCAGACTCTATTAATCTCAGATAAACCTCACACGTCTATTTTTAACGGCATGTGTTGTTTTTAAATGTGCTCATTGTTCATCTGTCAACAGTGAGCTAGCTCAGCGCCTGCTTTGTGATTCACGCCTATATGCCGAGTTACCATCAACATAGAGACAAATCAGTTGGTTTTTGTATCTTTTAACCACTTTAAATGTTTAGCTTAAAACAGACTTGGTCTTTAATTAGCTGCTTGTTAGACTCAGACTATGACAAATCTTTCCTACTGTTGCTATTTTTCTCTTACCCTCACGTCATCTCTGCAGTGACTGTCCTGTTGCTTCCTTTTACTTGCATCGCATCCAGTATAAAACAACTCCGTGTCGTCATAGATTTTGTTAAATTTTCACAAATGGACATCTGTCAGTGTCCAGCATCTACATTTTCCTTGAACAATCACAGAAATAAAGCACTTTTAAACTGGAGGATCTGAAAAATCTGAGTTGAAACTGAAAGTGATTGGAATGCCAAACATTACATGCCGCACATTCTCAGTGAAACCACTTTGCTTTGGATCAATTCTTCTTCACAACAGACTTTTTCCTCAATTGCACGGAAGAAATCCACATATCCACACACAACATGACAACAAACCATAAATAAAAAGGGCAGTTGGTGTACATGTGCGGTAACAAAGGGGTTGTCATCAAAGTGGTTCCCAGTACGTGGCAGGATTTATGAAATTCTTAAACTGAGATGAATCATGGACTTTAAACACATTTCAAAGTCAACTGATCACGAAATGGCTTTAATAAACTTTTGGCAGGGTTTTTGAGAGCACAACTGGAAAACAAAAACATTAGGGAACAATCTGAAGTCCACTGGGACGCGTCACAGTGAATCAGTTTGTAAAATATCTTGTTTGCCAGCTTTTGCACGCATTCAGATTCATTATTCACGTCTCTGTGGTACAAACAAAAGTCAAAAGACACAGAATCGGAGCGCGGTACGACACAAAGAGCTCTGGTGGTTCCTTCAACCTCTGTTTCCAACCAGAGTGTTGTTGTCACCATTCAGTTTTATGTTACCCCAACAACATGGAGAATTGGGCTGGGGGCATGGGAATGTTTAAGTATGGGGGACATTCTTCCAGAGATGAAAGTGTAGGCGTATTTTTTTGTGAAGGGTCAAGTAACATGTCAGTTAACATATTTTAATCAGAAAGATACAAAGTCCACATAAAGGACTCCGGTAAACGGTCTTGTAAAGTGCGATTTATATCTCTGCTGGCACGCCTAACATATTCATGTAGTCTACACTGGTGCGAGCCAATTACGGTTGTGCACTCAGTGTGGCTCGCTCTGTAACAACGCCACTCAAGTATTAGTCAGCGCTGTGTCTTTTTTTGCCAGCCGGGTTGATGTTTATTTCCACTCCCTGCTTTACTTTCGACGATGGCGACTGAAACTTTCGCCAAAGTCTTGGCAAAGACGAGTCATGCAAATGTTTATATCCGTGAACCTCCTCAGTGAACTTTTCTTCAATGTGAACTTAAACTATATGTGTTCTATATTAAACTCAGCCTACTACTTATAAATATACATTATTATTATCGTCATTTTGCATTCAATATTAAGCTATTGAGATAATACACAGGTTCAAATATATATATATATATTTTTTAAACATGTACAGTAGTTGTTGTGCATCTGCCATGAAAATGAACATACCTATATAGAAAATGCACTGTTAGCTTCTCTTCTGCTAATATTGCAGCTTGCTTCTGGGATTTCACGCAGGAACCGAATAGACTCTCGGCCAGTTGCGGAGAACCTGACAGAGTCAGAGTGTAATATGAGGCTTTGTGATTGACTCAGCAGTGGACCAATCACAGCTCTTGCAGCCTGTGTCACCATGACATGTAGTTACATTTCTGTGGGTGTTAGGGTCTCCATAGGGTCTGGGCTGGGCTGATGATTTAACTACAGCGTCAAATTGGTGCAAAAGTATAAATCCGTCATTAGAGTCTATGTGAGGCTGCACTTAGGTACATTAGCGCTAAACCAAATGCTAAGATGTCTTACATAAAAATGTTGGGATGCAACCAAGCATGCAACCAAGTTATGCTTCAGGAGGTATAAATAAATGTCCATTATATTCAAGCTACAGCCAAACGCATCCACAATTAAGCACATCAGTACAGATACCCCAGTTTACAGATCACTGGTAAAGCTCATAGTTGACTTGAAACCTTGTGAATTACAACTTTATCGACTGCACATACGGTCCCCTGGGTGGTCCAGTCTGGCCCCCAAGAAACGCCAGCCACATGGCTTATTTGTAAACCATGCGTGAGCGTGACCTTACATGGCCAATTTGTACATGGAAATGGACAGACTTGAACTAGCTGGACGAGAGAAGCAGCCGATATCGCAGTCGTCCCTCTTCTGCGGGCTAACATGTTCTGTCTGGCCGGCACCTGGAGGACATCGCAGATGCTGCAGAGGATGTTTTTGGCCAGAGGCCTGCCTAGGAAAATAAACCTGCGTCTGACCTCAAGCGCCAGTCGGAGGTTCTCCTGACCTCACCACCTGACACAATGTTCCTCCCACAAGCCCACCGTGCCTGGGTGGCCATGCAGGAAAAAAGGAACCCTCTTTGGCGTTTTTTCAAAAGGGAAAACAAAAGTCATGCGGAAGGAGAGCAGTGATCTGAACTGATGCAGTTCCACCACAATGAATAAACTCGAGATTTGTTAATATTTGTCTTCTTGTCCTTCATTTACTTTTATGCAGGCCGAAATAGAAATTGACTCAGGAATCCTTTCGGGCATGGTTCTTTGGTAACTGTTGTCTTTCTGCCTGGTCTTGTTCAAGGTCTTGGCAGGTGAGGCAAATAGCAGCTGGAATTGATTTGTTTGGAATGATGCTTCTGTATGCGGTAAGAGTGTTGCTGCTCTTCCTCACCAACTCTAACCTCCCAGCTCTCTTGTTCTCCCTCCCTGAATCTGTCTGTGAATGTGCAATGACTTCAGTAATGAAGCCTATTTGATATGAAGAAGATCCGGGGTAAGCAGAGGGTTTTATTGGGCAGGAGGCCAGGAATGCAAGGCAGGTACACTGTGGTCGTGTGTGTTGATTTGAATGTTTTTTGTTTGTTTTTTTCTCTCATCAGGCCGTGCTTAGTCATCCTCGATACAAATGCATCTCTCTGGATTTCTTCAGTGTTTGTGCTCCTGCATCATTCTATCAGCATTTTATATTTGACATGCCTGCCTTTGTATTGTTCAACTGTTGTTGTATTTCACGTCATTCCTTAGCCGTCCTTAAGATAACCAATGATGCTCCTAATTTAATTACCTATAAGTTTAATAAAGCAAAAGAAAATCCCAGCAAACATTATTCATATGTCATGATCAACCCCATTACTAAGTTTTAATTTAAATGTTTAGTAATGTGAACTGGTGTTCTCCGTTGAGGATGATTGACTCGTTTTTCATAAAAAATGCAGGTTAAAACTTTGTAAAAATGTACATTAGTGTTTTCTGCAGACAGTTTTACCTGACATATATTTGGGGATATTTCATTTTTTTTTTTGGGAGAATAGCAGTTCATAATCATAATCATCAGACTCCGCATTGACCTCAAGACACATCCTATTTCATTGTCATGATCAAAAATCATTTGATCATCTTTTTTTTTTCTTCATTACATGAATTTAGCCAACCAGAAGAAGTTTTATACCAAAAATACAGCATATACTCTTAACTATTTGGTTTTGTTTTGTTTTTTCTGTCTTCTTTTTTTTTTTTTTTTTTACTATGCAATGGATCAATTTGACCTGCAACATAACACAAGGATCAAACCCTTTGTCTTACATTGGCTCCTCCAAAACCAATCCATGCATTTCCTCCAGATATCTTCAAAGCCTGAACCTGTGCAAGCATCTGACAGATGTGGCCACAAAGGACAGTAAGAAGTACAAAATAAAAAAAAACACTTTGATTCGATGCGTTCTGGAGGGAAAAGATGGGTAGTGAGGGGAGGGAAACGGCCCGTGCTCTGATTTGATGGATATGTCTGACGCAAACGGGTAAGAAGGTAAGTGCTGCTGGTGGTGCAGATATGTGTGTGTGTCCAAATAAGTGTGTGTTCCCCATCTCCTCCGCCTCTGCCTGTGCCTCAAACAAAAGATGCAAGCCAAGGCTACACAATGGTAATGGTGGAAAGAAAAATAACTTTTTTTCTGACACATTGCGTATATGTTACTTCTCTGGACCAGGTGAGAACAGACGTTGTCGCAGCAGGAGGTGTATAAGAAGCAGATCGCAGTATTTGGTGAGCAAAGAAAGTGAGAGAAGCACGAGAAGAAGAAGTGGACAAGCAAGAAGAAGAAGGAGGGGAAGAAGAAAAAGGACTGACAGGGGTTTGCAGAACTGACACAGCGTTGGGGTGGAGTGAAGCAATTTTGACACCTAAGGAGATTTTAACCTCTGTAGATGTGGCCGCACAGGTGAGTCAGAATTTTGTATTCGCGATGTTGCTAAGGCAGCAGAAAACACAGTGAAGGTTAGCAAACCAGTGACCATAAGCAAGCAGATTTGATGTGGTCACCATGAGCCCATGAAAGCATTCTTTTATGACATGATGTCAAATGCAATATATTCTTCAATGCTGACAGTAAAAAATGGGGCTATATGCCTTGAAATGGGTTTGCCCTAATTTACTTTTTTTTTGCACATGTTATGACTTGTTGGTCTGAAATCAGACATAACAAAAATTATAATGCATCACAGAGAGGCATGTATTCACACACCAACGCACACCCCTCTTCCTCGTCACAGACTTTATTTAAATCTCTCTCATGCTCACATGTTCACTCCTTCTTGCTAAACTGGGCTTTTTAATTTACTCTGAACACAGAAACATGCACGCGCACAATGGCCTAATTAGGATAAGCTCCGTATTTTTTTTTTATGAGTCCAATTAAAAACTAAGAGGGGCCACTGCTCAAAGCTGTCAGACTGTTTGATGTTGAGATATAGCAACTTTCTGCCTTAGTTGCTGCGCGTTGCAGTCTTGAGCCTGGTCGCGGGTCCTCGTGTTGCTTCACCTCTAATTGTCCCCCGACTGAGTCGCATGCCAGCAATAAAATCTTTTTATGATTAAGTCTTCCAACTATTCTGAGATGAGCTCTCGTAAATATGAGCCACGTCGTTTATGATACCTCCTCAAATCGATCCAGACATACTCTTCATCTGTCGTGCACATGCCCCTCCATGAGTGTGCGTGCGTTCGAGGGACGGGGGTTCATATTTGTGACGAGGCCAAAACAGATCACAAGCATCATTGCAGACGCAGCTTAATTGTTCCGCCAGCGCTGTCTCTGTTTTTATTCACCAAAATTTGGCAGCTCGTCTGTCTTTTTCCTTTTTTCTTTGACTCCCGTCTTCCTTAAAGATAGTGTGTATAGCTTTTGCATCAGTGTTTGTGTCTCCTTTTTCCTTCATCTAAGTCACCTAAGTATTTGCATTTAAAAGTTACAGGGGGGAAAAGGGATTTGGCTCTTTCTTTGAAACTGTGGCTGTGTGGTCTGGCACCACCCACACGTATATCCTCGCTTTGACAACCTGAACCTAAACATTTCCCTCCGTGAGTTGTAATTTGAACACAAACTGTAGCTCACCACTGTAATTTACAGGATCTATAGCTTAAAGGGAACCCAGCATGTTAAGAGCAGAGAGGAGAGCAGCGGAGGGGAGCGTAACGTCGTTGACATAGCCCAGACTCCAGATGCTGAAATGAAGGGCTGCTTTGTGCGTGAAGACGTATGCATGTAATTCAGTGTTTCCAACGTACATTAAAAAAAACGTCTGTTTCAGTTCTTCCTACATGTCAAGTGTAAAGGTAAAGCTGCAAAAGGAGATTCTTCAGAAGAAGTGGAGCACTCTAATTAGACACCAGACGGTGAATTGAAAACGAAAGCTTCTTTCCGCAATGATTTATTCACCACTTGACACCTGAAGCCGTAGGTGTTACGGTTTCAAAAGAAATGAAAATAATGTTCATTACAGATAATGGTTATTCAACACCTTGATGGAGCTTTATGGGGGGAAAAAGTCTGTCTATGATAAAGTAAACCAGTAAATGGTTTCCATCTGTTCAACTATGAACATAATTCGCTCCCTAGCAAAACCCAAGAGGTAGTGAGTGAACTTCAAATATTAAACAGCATCTGAACATGCGACTGGATCAGTATTGTGAGCCAAAATAATAAGAATGTGTTCTATGTGAAGAATACATTGAGGTTATTGTGTTCTGCTTTGTTTACAGGAGTCTCCTAAACTGACTTCACTGTGTTTTCATGAGCATTCAAGCTTTCCCCCGTAATCGCCCCACAAAAGCGGTTAAGCACCTTCTGGTGGATGGATGATCCTTGCTGAGACCTGAAACAGCCACAAAATGTTTACACTTGTAGAGCATGAAACTAATTCGACTTTCCCAGCGTAAGTTGGACTTTCTCTCAGGGGCCAACCCGTAACAAATGAACAGACGTGTCCGCACAGGTTTTCCTGCTCTTGCGCGTATAGCTGCCGGTGTTTCCAGTTCATGCGGTCAGGGGCACGTGATGTGAGGCCCTCTTTATTCACATTGCTTGCTATGATTTTATTGCAGCCTTGATTAGGCACATGTGACTAACTGCAAGCCCCCGTTGGCAATGGGCGAGAGGTCGGCAGACGGCAGAGGTCTTTCAAGAGTTCTGAACTGTATCAAAATTCCTACCTAGTGGGTTCGAAAGGTGAGGGCCGCTCACGAAGAATTGGATTCTTCTCACCCCGCGCAACAGAGTTGGCCCATCTCACCTCATTTCACACGTTAACTGTGTTTGCGTGTAAGAGAGAGGACATTTTCATTCTGCAGACGGGCTCCACTACCTCACAGAAGAAAAATGCTTCACTTCCCACGGAAACCCCAGCCAAGTTGACTTGGTGAGAAAGGGAAAATATTGGGGTCTTTTAGACGCAAAAAAAAAAAAAAAAAGAAGGGGAGGGAGGGGGGATGGTAACTGGAAATATAACCATTTTCCTGACATAAAAAGCAGAGCACATCAAAACTCAATCATGATATTTTCAAGAATAGGCCGTTCAGTTTCTTCTTTCGGACTGTTTTTCCAGGGGATGTGGGGGGGAAAGGATTGGAAAGAGACACAGCTATGATTTGTACCATGATGGATGCCAATACAAATTGGGTAGCCACTTCTTTTTCTCCCTTTTAAAGGGGCTGCTGCATAATAAGACCCATTAGACATTTACCACATCAAAGAACCATTCAAATCTCTATCACGCACAGAGTCGGGGGGGCAGGGAAAGGAGGGAGAAGAAAATGACTGCAACCTTTTAGAACAATAAAACGGAGCTGCTGCATTTTCAGGAATCAAAGTGAGTCGTGGGGCTGAGATGCTACGCGGCTCTTGTGTGGTCCCTGCTTCTCCTTTTCTGTCTCTCCCCTAGCTATTCCTCCTTCTCTCACATTCTCTCTTCCCTCTTTTGTGGCTGTAAGCCTATGAGCTTGCGCAGGCCCGTCCTTACTACACACCCAGCGGGGCTTTATAAAGGCAGGGCCGGAGGTCTCAGCAGCCAAACGCACTCTCTGCCTGTGCCTGTGACTCTTGGTCTGGATGCTGCTCTGAAAGCCGACTGTGTCGACCTCTCCCAGCCACCAGCCACGTGGATTTGAGATGCTGACTCCACACTGCAGAAGCCCCAATCTTCTGGCTGTCCTTCTGGGCCCCATCCTGATGGCTGTGAGCCGGGCTGCTATGGACAGTGCAGGTGAGGACACTTATTTTTGCAGATATTAGTAGCACAAACGGACTCACGGAGAGGTCACCTCAACCTGAGGACAGACTGTTTCTGAGAGCTTGAACTTCAGTGGTGCATGAGCACAAGCTCAGGTGTGTGGGTGTAATGGGGAGCCTGTGTAGGTGAACAAAAGCTTGTGTCAGTATATTTTTGCCTCTGTCTACCTGTTTATGTAAACTGTGGGATGGACTGTTTGTCTTTCCAATGTTTTGGAGTGCGGCTGGAGGAATGTTCCTTCTTGACTTCCTTCACTGTGAGCCTCTCAGTGGGCATGAATGGACAGAAACCAAAGTGTCTTCTTGGCTATTTTTGTCAGTTTGAAACCCTCTTTGAGAAGGCCCTTTTCTCGTTCATCCAGAGGAAAAATATGTGTCAATGTGTCAGAGCAGGTTGAAGAATGGTTTGAGTGTGCACGCACGGCAGAATTCAGGCGCAGGTTCACAATTTCACACGTGCAAGCATCTCACCTACGCATGCTGAGCAGTCAGTGTTAAACATATGATTTATCAGTGAAATCTCACCCCCCGTCTCAATCTGTGTGTGTGTTTCCATGGGGCAGCGCTGTATGAACTGGAGAAGGAGCCAGCTTATTGGGATGCACAGGCAAAGGAAACACTGGATGCTGCGCTGAAACTCCGTCCTCGGGAACACCAGGCTAAGAACATCATCCTGTTCCTCGGTGATGGTAGGTTCTTACAATGATTGCAAAATAAAAAAAGAATTACAAGAATACAAAGTTGTGTAAGTTTGAGAAGAATGTGTGTTTCTTTCATCCTTGCTTTGAAAGCCCAAAGTGTTGCAATGCATAATAGAGTTTGTGTTGCCCTATCAATAGTCAATAATTACCCTTTAATAATGAAGGTGTGTTTTTTTCCCCTGACCAACCAAGTTTAAAAGTTATAAGTCTGATCTCTTGCAGGTGTCAGTGTACAGCAGCAGTTTGTTGAAAAATGGTTCATAGGTCTTCATTCTGCATTATTCTTTGTGGCAAATACTGTACTTTCTCTAGAGAGGGTACATCTGTGCTCTTCTCAGAAATTAAGTCCTGCCTGTCGCAAAAATAATTATGCACCCTCATGAGTCCAGTGGATCCCACACCGCAGTGGAAACAGGAAGGCTCAAAGAGTCGATTAGGGGCAGTCCGTGTAAATGTTGGCGCCACCTCACACCTGCCCCAAGTTTCTGTAGGGGGAAAAAAGCCTAATGATACAGTGGTGTGTTTATTTGGCTCATTGTGGCAGTAGCAGGATGGTGAACACGCTCGCACATTAAACGTGACTCACCAAAATGACTTGCACACATCCTCGAGCCCGAACAGCCTTTTCTTCACAAAGCATTTGTAAAATCATTGTTTGCTACGTTTGCTGGTGCCATGAATTAGCTGTCTGTGCAGACATATAGTCACTATATGTCTGCACAGACAATGTAAATAGCGTGAAACCAACAAGCTTATGGTTAAGCGTGTAGTTGCATGGAAAAGGTTAAGCCTGTCCCCATAGCAACACTGGTGACGTCACGTCACAGGATACCTTTGTAGTGGGGGGGGGGGGGGGACCTACCCCAGAGATGCTTGATGCGTCCTCCTTCAGCAGTGTGGTCGGACGCTGCACTGTCTGGGAATCAGTACTGCCTGTTGGGAAAAGTTTCCGCCTGGATCAGATTTGATTGAAAACTTTTCACATTAACCATTACTTATGTGGTTTATTTACAGCTGATGAGGCATTAAATAAATTCTTGTAAGGGAAGCTGTTTAAAGGCATAAAGATTGAAGAAGTTTTTAAGTTGTTTTTTTTTGTTTGTTTTTTTTCATTAACTACTACAATATCTGCTTTCAATCAAATCGACTTAGTCACACTTCTGGGTGGTCGAGTGGTTTGAGTTTTCTTTGTGCATCTCTCCTGCCCACAGCCTGTTTTATGACTGTTATTCTTAAGGGTGAGTTAAAGGCACCACTGTAACTCGTCTTGGATGTTTTGAACTTAGAGAAAATTCCAAAACTCAGAATGGGTCACAACAAAGGGTTAAACAGCTCCCTTAGCTGATTTGGAAGAAATGATCGAAGACGTGCATACGTTGAGAAAACAATGCTTGTCGGTATGTAAAATGCACTACAAGCCGTATCCGAATAGTCGCCTGAAAGAGTCAGTGTTGATTTGTGTGATGATTTTGTTAAAATAATGTGGTTCTCCTAGAAAACCACGGCTTTAAATGCCTTGTCCATTTGCGGGTTCAGTGGATGCTAATGGGCTTCACATGCTTTGACATCATTGACGAGAAAACTATTGAACAAATTTTATCATTTCTGGTTTGGACATTTTCACATTTTGCACAGATAAGATCTCTGGGGGGATCAAAAAACAAAGAGTTCCCTGCATTCAACATATCGATTCCTGAATGGTTATATCTTTGCTGTGTGATTCGTTATGCCAGATAGTGATGTCAATCAAAAATACAGATGAACAGTGTCAGTGACCTTGTGTTTTTACCCGCTGTCTCGTAGGAATGGGCGTGTCCACAGTGTCGGCCGCTCGAATCCTGCGGGGCCAGATGGAGGGTGGGTCTGGGGAGGAAACAGTGCTGGCCATGGACACCTTCCCATATTTGGCCCTGTCTAAGGTGACCTGCAGGACATCAGTCATCATTTAGATTTTCTAAGTTAACCCTTTGACTGGCATTGTAAGAACACGGTTTATCTAGTAGTAGACAATAAAATGTTTTATTTCTAACCATTGCTAGTCATTAAATTTGTAATCCAACCTGTGGCTTTTATACTTTTTGAGCTGCAGTGCTTTTGAACAGATGCCCAGAGCTCAAAAATATACATAATACTGCTTCAGTATTTATATTGTATCAATCCGTACAATCATGTGAACATTTTAATAGTGATATGTCAAAGCACTCAGTTTGCAGTGCATGAATGATATTTAATCGTGATTAATGTTAATGTGCAAGTCAAAAATGTTGAGCTGTCATTATATAAGCACAGCTTCTTTTCCAGATGTATTTTTATCATTTGTTCATGCTTTAATGTATGATTTCCCAGTTTATTATTTCCAAAAAAAGAACATTTTATAATAGTTTCCTAAATGCTTTCCATTTTTGTCTGCAGAGTTGCCGCATTAAGTTATACCTTATCTTTTTGCACGCTAAAATTCACATTTGTCAGTTACCACTAAATACCTTTTTGTGTTCCTGGAAGGAAAACAGCAGTTTAATCGTTACTGTAGCTTTAAACATTAAGAGCTTTTTACTAGCCCATTACCGTGGTGTAATTATATTAGGCAACACAGTTTAAATGGGGAAAATAACATTTAGAAAAAAGCTTAGAATTAGAAACAGGGAATAGGAACAAAGATATGCTTTTTTTTATTAATTTTTTTTTATTTTTTTATCATGCTTCTGTACTCTGCGACCTCAGAATTGCTCTACAGCCAAACACACAGCGCTCTTAGTTTTTGTGTGTGTTTATCAGAGTGTGTGAGAAAGAAAGACAAAGTGAGGGAGCGAAAGAAAGAGTTCCCACATGCTAAGTGGTTACCAAGCATGTATTCATGCTCGTGCATGTATATAAATCTCTGAATGTGTCTGTGGTCGCTTGATAAATCAGAACAGTGTGACACATGGAGAGGGAAGTAAAAAGGGAGAGTGAGGGACCAAGTGACAAAGAGAAAGATGCTCTGCAGATGAATGCTGCAGTTTATAGACGGCTGATTCAGGGGTCCATTTTTCACGTGCTTTGTTCCCTTAACATGCCATGTCTTGTTTTATACCCTGCAGCTTCAAGTTGCTAAACCTTTGTGTGTGGGAAGAGCCTAAGGGATTTAGATAAGATCAAGGATTTAAGTGAAGATGCTGACACAGATTAAAACGCGATCCCTAAATTATTGTAATTTTAGAGTGATTGAGATAATGAGTTATATCTAAATGTACAGTATAATAATAATAATAATAAAAAAATATTTTACACTAGGCCTTGTAGGTCTTTCAGCAGATGACCTGACTTAGTGGTCATCTCCGCCTCAGCAACAAGCAGCATTAAGCGCTTTCACTTTTAAATTTGACTACAGTGGGACTAGGCTAATGGCCAGATATAGGAATCTTGTTTATTTAACACACACAAAAACACAAAATATGCGAAAAAAGTGTATGTGTCGGGATACTTTTTTAACCCACTGCATGTTTTTTTGCTGTTCCATTTCTAACGAAGCTTGTGTTTCCACTCTACAGACCTACAGTGTGGATAAGCAGGTAGCAGACAGTGCCAGCACAGCTACAGCCTACCACTGTGGGGTAAAGGCCAACGCTAAGACAGTAGGACTCAGCGCTAACGCAGTGGCCTACGAGTGTAACACAACCTTTGGTAACGAGGTCTACTCAGTACTACGACGTGCCAAAGCACAAGGTAAGTCCTCAGGACAGGCTCGGCTGAGCTGTGGGTGTACTGTGTAATGGAAAAGTTATCAAGTATGAATAACATTCTTATCTCGAGATATGCAATGACTGTAACTGCTGTAAAATAAAATTTGAGGAGTAAAACAATTATCAGATAAGCATGTTCCCTGCTACTTGAGCGCCCTCAATTATGGTTCAATGTTCATGATACTTAGGACACTTGACATTACATTTGTGGTTGTGGTCATTTCACTGTCCACTATTTGTGTGGGACTCAAACAAGAAATTAAAATGGATTTATGTCTGTCCATAATCATAAGAAAACATTGCCCAACCCATGCTTACTTTTCATCGCAAAGAGAGTAGTCATGAGATGTAGTCTTAGAGCCACAAAGTCTGCGTAGGGGGATGGTTGGGATGGATGGATGGGTGGATGGATGGATAAACTTTGTTTCGTTAGACACATGCACATCATTGTTACAACAAACCTCCTCCATTTTAATGCAACCTCATCCTAAACCCAATCAAACGGGGCTGAGAATTATCAAAACATCTAAGAGATAAATTAAGAGGGTGTGGGCGAGTGATACACTTGATCAGATTGGAGAAAGTTTAACAGAAACGAACTCCCTCACGCTACATTTACTGTGTAATCAACAGGCGTCATTATGACCTTTGACTCTGTGTTTTCCAGGTAAATCAGTGGGTATAGTGACCACCACCCGTGTCCAGCATGCCTCCCCAGCTGCTGCCTACGCCCACTCTGTTAGCCGGAGCTGGTACAGCGATGCAGATCTTCCTTCTAGCGCCCGACGCCAGGGTTGTGTTGACATTGCCACCCAACTGGTCACCAACGTTGACATCGATGTATGAAAAAAAAAAAAATCCTGTTCAGTGCTCGATTTCTTTGCACCAAAAGAAGTTGTGTTCAATGTCTTTCTGAATCATGTGATACTATGGAATTTATGAACTCTTGGACAAAGGTCAGAAGTTTTAGATTTTTATTGTCATTTATTCCACATTCAAGTATTGAACACGTCATAATTTTTCATAGTAAAGATATTTCTTAAGGTGCTATTGACTTGAAATTTTCACCAGTTTTGTTATGGTAACAACTTAAGTAATCCATACATATAAAGAAACCAAAACAATGAAGTTCAGATATTAAGTTATGTGTAATAATGTAAACAGAGGGAACACAAGCAGAAAGGGGGGTGGAAAGAGGCATGGAAAGCCAAGACACCAGCTGAAATCTATCAGGGATCAGAAAGCCATCCTGCCCTTTGTCAGTGCAAATCAATATCAGCTGGTTCAGTCCAAACTGATAGCCTATAAAAAGGTGTGTCATTACCGAGGTGTCATTACAGGGAACATCTCATGATGGGTAAAAGCAAATAACTCTCTCAAGACCTTCGCAGCCTTATTGTTGCAAAACATTCTGATGGCACTGGTTACAGAAGGATTTCTAAACTTCTGAACTTCATGTCCACAGCACCTTTAGAAATGTGTTTACTATGAAAAATTTTGATGTGTTCAATACTTATTTTACCCGCTGTAGCAGAGACTGGAGGAAGGACGCTCCTCCAAGACCAATGAAAGGGACTGAGACAGTTTCGCAGACAGTTTCTCTTGATAGACGATGCCACCAAGTTGGTCATCATCCATTGATGTTTTGACTCAGCGTTTTCTGTCTTTTAATGTCCTCCCTTTTTTTTAGTTTAGGAAAAGATGATGGTTTGGATTAAAACACACCCTTCAAGTATGTGGTGTTGGCATGAAAGTGAATGCCAATTAAAATACATTACTTTCAAAGTCATAAAAATAGGCTAATTTGCGTCCAAATTAAATTTCATTACTCTTTTATGAAGTCCCATGAGACTGGGGTGGAGTATTTTGTTCATGTCATTTTTCATCTTAATCCTCTAGATTCAGGACTCTAGCGTGTCAGTTTTAGTTTTCCATTCTGACAATGATTTGCTTCCGATGTAACGTGAACAGAAAATCGAAAACCAGCAGTAATGACAGGATGGTACACGCTTTCTTCTAGATGACCGTCTACTGTCTGTTATCCTTTTAAGGTGATCCTCGGGGGAGGCAGGATGTACATGACACCCAAAGGTACCCCAGACCCTGAGTACCCTACCTCCAACTCCCGCAAAGGGGACCGCAAGGACAGGAAGAACCTCATAGACGTGTGGCTGAACGCTAAACCAGTAAGACTGTGGAAGATCATTGAGAGATATTACCTCATTTTTATTAAAGAATGCAACTCAAAGATTTGCATGTTTGTTTTTCAGCACAAGAAATCCCATTACGTTTGGCACAGGAATGACTTTGATGAGATAAACGTTAAAAATACAGATCGACTCATGGGTGAGTATCCACGGAACTTGAAGGCATATCGAGTACACGCAGACTTATCGGAGTGTGTAAAATACTCACACCTCTGATAGCCACTATGGCCTGTTTGAACTTATCTGTCTGTCTGTGTTACACAAGTGTTGACAGATAAACTAATCTAAGGGCTTAGAAAGAGGAGTCCAATAAACTCGGCTTTTCATCTTCACTGCCACGTGAACTACTCATGAAGGTGCACCATAAATTTAAGGTTGAGTGTGAGTATTATAACCCCCGGCTATGGCAATAAAAACTCAAGGGTGTGTTTCTCGATGTTATGATGCGTAAGACAGTACAACAGTATGCAGCAGCAGCAACGGCAACGGCACAGAGTTGTCGTCATTTTCCTACTTACAGAATATATGAAGCTTTTAAGTTGGAAATGGCCATTGTTCTTCTTACATTAAAAAAAGAAAAAAAGACAGACTCCAGGGGGCTTTTTCAAAGTATGTTGTTGTTATCATAATTCAGTTAGAGAGATGGCCGGCCTGAACGTGTTGTGCATCTTAACACTGCTGGCAACTTTTAAGATATGAATTGCAATTTATAGTCATAATGAAATAGATTTACATTATATTATAATGGATTTTCAGCCCGTTTCTGCATGTACCACCCATGGCAACAGCTAGTATTTATTCCAGTCATTTTTATTTATTTATTTTTTTGCTAAGTGAATGAAGTTGTGTGGTGCTGAATGCTAGAAAGGCTTTGTTGCTACAGACAATAAGCTCTTGTATTACCCTCAGTCCAACCCTTGGCTTTTAGTTTTTATCTGTAGTTATCAAGTACCACTCATTCTGTATATTTACAGTGATCTGTTATCTGTTCTCCTGCTACCATCTGATCAAGCGTGAAATGTCTTACCTTATTTTTTGTCTGTGGTTCCAGGTCTGTTTGAGCCCAAGGACATGAGGTTTGAGGTTTTCCGGAATAACACGCGTGATCCATCCATAGTGGAGATGACAGAAAAGGCCATTCAAATCCTCAGGAAGAATCCGAAAGGATACTTTCTGTTTGTGGAAGATGAGTACCACGTCACGATCTCGGAATTCAAAACCTCAACAAACATTTTGTCACTGTCAGCTTAAGAAAAGAGACGCTTGTTTACATGGTCATTTATGCAAAATTGACTTTTTTTTTTCTTTTTTTTTTTGGTCATCTGCTCTTACGAGGGAGAATTGATCACGGCCACCATGACGGCATTGCCAAACTGGCACTGACGGAAGCAGTGATGTTTGACCGCGCCATTCAGCGTGCTGCAGAGCTCACTCGGGAATCTGATACACTGACTGTGGTCACTGCTGACCACTCACATGTCTTCACCTTCGGCGGCAACACACCTCGAGGAAATCCCATTTTTGGTAGGATTCGGACGTATTATTTGCTAGTCAGACACAGAGCTAAGTAGTTTTTAGATACATGAAGCTGACTGCATGATATTTTAAGATTATGGCTTTTTTGTTTGTTTGTTTGTTTGAGACAAAGTGCGTGTTAACAATGTTACTCACCTTCTCAGACAATCTGTCATTCAGGTCTGGCACCAAAGAAAGCAGATGACAGAATGCCTTTCACCAGCATCCTGTATGCCAATGGCCCTGGTTATGTCCATATAAATGGAACCAGAGAGAACATTACTATGGTGGATTATTGTAAGTACGAGCTAATGTCTTTCAGATGCGGCACTCGTCTGTGCTGATGTGTGCACAGACAGTTTGAACTGATGTGGTTACGACTGACTCATGTCTGTGTTTTTCACTGGAAAGCAAAGAGAGAATATTGCGTTTATGGCGTTCACGGCCCTGTCTCCTGTTTTGTCATTTGTGTTTCTCTCTGGAACAGCGGACTGCAGTGATCCAGTTCTAGTTCTACGCTGTAGTCATTGTGCGAGTTAACTACGCTTTAAAACTCTTGTCTTTCTGAATGAACTGTGGATTTGTTTTTAAATTGTTACGTATCCAACGCAATAGTCAGCACCTAAATTCGTATGGCCAGAATCTTACTGCAGTGTTGTTCGAGTAAATCAAGGTTTTGCGACAATCTTCCCACAGTAATGCAAGCAAACCCTTTGCGTTGATTTAACCAAAAATGATTGTACTTGTTTTACAGCATGGTTCATTTTATCAGAGGGACTTAAATTACCTCCAGGGTTTTGAATATGTTGTAATCTAGTTTAATTGGGTAAATTACAGACCACTGGCAAGAGACAATTTGCAGCGCAACTATAAAGACACTTTGAGGTGAATTACATCTTAATGCTGTTTCTGGATTGGGTGTAATTAGAGCAGTTTCTTGCCATGGTAATGCTGAAACACACTTAATTTCAGAATGGCAAAGGAAGGACATTTCATTTTTTTTTTTTGTAAAATGCACTCAATCTGATTGGTCTACACGGTAGCAGAGAAGGTTTAACAGCCTTGAGGTTAATTAATGGTGACATAGTCTGTGACATGGTTAATGATCCACCACAGTGTTTGCTGACCCTCTACTTGTTTCTCTGCAGATGACGAGGAGTACATGCAGCAGGCAGCCGTCCCGCTGGACGCAGAAACGCACGGTGGGGAGGATGTGGCCATTTACGCCAAAGGGCCAATGGCTCACCTGTTCCACGGGGTGAAGGAGCAGAACTACGTGGCACACGTCATGGCCTACGCTGCCTGTCTGGAGCCCTACACAAACTGCCCTCCTCACCCTCACAGCCATTCCTCAGCGGAGCGTGCGAACAAACCTTTAAGCCTCATGTTTGGCCTGCTGAGCCTCCTCTGGTTATTCAGATGACGCGCCAACTCTCACACACAGTTTACGCGATCACACTGCATGCACGCAGGAATAAAGACTATGCACTAAACCGCATGCATGCACCGCGCTGTATGCGCATAGGTTGGCAAAACAGAACGCAGGGATAAACATACACAGTACTGTATTTGTAAATGGAAAAATACTCACATCACTCTGTATCTATCCACACGCACATGTAATTTGCCGTGCATGTAAAGTATGTGCTTAAACGACAATGTGTTAACTCTTTTCAGATGCAAACTAGAATAAACTTAAGGCTTATGCACATGCAAATATGCAAAGGCTAAAAGCAGTTCATATGCAAGCGGTTATTTTGAAAATGCTTCCATTGTGAAACCATTAACAGTTGCAATGTTAAAACCATTTCCAACTTCTAATTGCGACGTCTAACGTGCACTAACAAGTAATTTCCAAAAGCAAGTTTTGCCCTGTTGTTTTTTTTTTTTTTTTTTATTTCCCCACAAGTTTGTAATCACTGCAAGCACTTCTCACTTAGAGATATTAAATATTTGCAAGGGGCTGTAACTTCCCATCTACACAGAATAACTTGAAACAGAGGGGGCTCACCGCTTAGCTTCTGGACATTTCGGCTGGACATACAACTGTGGGTGACCGTCACTGTGGAACTGAATGAGTAAACTCTGTGATGTTACAGAAACTTAACTGAACTGCGACATTAACAGACATCTCAAGAGTTCACAAGCCTTTCAGGAGTAGAAAATACGTAGCTTTTTCTTTCTTTTTTTAAATATGTAATTTGACATCTTTGGTTCTTAATCTTACATGTTTTCTGTTAGTCCATCTGTCACTTGATACAACATGTAATCTATTTGGATTGCAAATGAATGTATTTTGTAAGCAAATATTGTAAATGTATTTTTATACAGTTTTTTTTTTTTTTTTTGTTCAGCAGATGTATGAGCATTAAAACCTCATGTTTTCATGCTGAGTGAATTCTCTGCGTCATTTGACAGGAAATGTTTTAGGGCCTTGAAATTACCAGAATTATTATTATTAGGGCTTGCTCATTTCCATAGAGAGAAATAACAGACATCTTGGCGTGGTTTTGTGTAAAGCAAGCATTACAAGCAAAGAAGTAGCAGGCCTTTAATTACAGTACGCACATTTGAAACAATGTCTAAAGGTAGACGTCCTATAATAATGATCGGTCAGAGTGCAATGTGGGAGATGTATTAACAAGTTTCAATGCAAAAAGGTATCAGGGAATGGAGAAATAAGAAAAAGAAGATGGCAAAAATCAGTAGACCATAAGCAAATGCACACAAAATTCAGTCACACGGGTTATACAAAGATGTACAATGTCCTCTTGTAACAATGAGACTGGAAACTGACTTGAAAATCAGAAACGAAAAGCACTGCCTTCTCAGTGCCGGAAATCCAAACAATAGTCCAAACAAAAGTAATTCAAAATAGACAAACATATATATACACATGTACAACTAACAATGGAAATAAGACAGAGCTGAAACTAAGTGGGGTTAGAGGATTCACACAAAACACAAAGCAAGACAAATGAGTGGGACCACAAGGGAGGGAAAGACACAAAGATGGAAAGGACAACTAAACTAAAAGACAAGGTCAAATATCATTATCAAAATAAAACAGAAAAATAAACCGAATCACCGAGAACACACTACATAATTAAACTGAAATAAAAGAAATACAGACATCATGACTATCCTCAGGTACAACAAAGCAACACAGACCTTCAGAAGACGCCACTCTGATTCTGCTGCATATCACAATAACTATGAAATGCGGTGGAAATGTGTGGCTAATTTCTCCCCTAATAAATGTTAATAAATGCCAGCAGTGGCAAAGTGCACAAACTCCAAATGCTGATGCTGACAAAAAAAACAGCAACTATGTGACCTTGTCTGAAACACACGGGCAGTCAACCTAGGAATGTTCAAGTGTACTTTCACACCCACCTGTCCGTACTCGGACTCACAAGACATCAATTCATTCTGCCACAAATTCACATAAAAGCTGACTATGTTTTAAGCAGCTAGAACGTGAGTTTAAGAGATCAGTTGTGCTGTGATACAGTCTAAGATATCATAAAATACTGGAATTAGAAGAGGTTTTATGGAGGCTGTAAGTCACCGACTACAACTTCTGCTGGTTAATATTCACCAGATAGCCTTCCATGATACAGCTAAGTGTGGATTTAAACTCCCCTGGAGCTAATAAACATAAAAAATAAAAGCACACAATGGCTTAATTACGCAACATTTAAGATTGGTCATTGATCAAGACTCAAACCCAGTTTATTGTGTCATTGCAAGTATATTGCTCTGGCAGTTCAGAACAGTTCACACTAGAGAAACAAAACAAGATAATTAAATGTCTGTAGCAGTCTGCTGTGACTAAAATCATCTTTCATCTCAATTGTGCACAATCGATTTTAAATCTTATTTTAAATCAATTGTGCAGCCAGATGTTAAACTAACTGTTGTGATACATCATCTCATGGTGTTCCTTCATTTTCAGACGCATTTTGCATCCATGATATAAGAGTCTACGCAGAGAATTGTGTAAACTCCACCTTTCAAATTACATAGGCTGCTTGCTTATCACAAGTGTGTCACATTTACTGCCATTTAACTTGGCCTTGGCTTGTGTGTGTGTGTTTGTGTTTGTGTTTGTGTGTGTGCGTGTGTAGTTGTGTGTTGTATATGTAACTTTGGGCTGACTCTATAAAGCTTCGTCGTGTGATCTTTGCACCTTGGATGCAGCTATAAAGACACAGCTGTGTGCAGAAAGGTGATCCTGCACTTAGTTTTCTTTTTTCTTTTAATTCAGGTATCGTCGGCACCATGGCCAGAAAACACAATTTCATTTTTTTTACTGGATTACTAACTTTACTTTCAGTGCAGTGGACTTTGTGTGTTAGAGGTAAGAATCTCAAGTGATATCAAAGATATATTTCAAATACCAGGAATGTTTTTTAATTATTTATTAATTTAACTATGCCGGCTGCAGGATTATATTTCAGTCCTTGTGTACAGTGGCAAATATAACTAACTTAGCTCCACATTGACTACATATAGGGTCATTTAACAAGGGAGAAGAGCAGAGAGCAAAGAGCCTGAAATGCTAGACAGTATTGCACCCACATACACAAGATTTTTGGGGTGAAAAATAATTAATTTAAACCCTGTTCGAAAACGTACTTAACCTCCCCAGGTCAGTAATTATTGGGGCAAGTTCCTGCACACTGTCTTGCTTTGTTTATCACTCTGTTCAAATCTGTGTTTGTGTATCATGTGATCAATGTAGAAGTCCTGACCGATGTGCTTTTGGTAATTTACTTTGCTTTTAATGTCAGTGATACAAGGCGATTACACACCTTTATTGATACAAAATAAAAGCATCAATGGGATGGTTCATATACATTGTCCACATTGTGTTGTTTCTGTCTGGCTTGTAGAGGAGGAGCTCCATGCTAGCTACTGGAACAACCAGGCGAGCCAGGCGATTCACGATGCCATGAATATCCAGCCTAACATGCACCAGGCTAAGAACCTCATCCTCTTCCTGGGGGACGGTGAGTCTGAAAAAGGAACTTTCCCACCATTTGAGCGGTTTCTTTTTTTCCCCCTTTTCTTCTTCTCTTAATTTATTCAGGTGAAAAGAGCCTGTTGGACTCTAAACCCAGAGGACTTAATTTACCTCGTGGTTTTATTGGCAGTAGGCGATGAACGCTGACATCTGAACCCACGCATGGAGTGCCAGTCATAACAAAATGAAGTGAAGCTAACCCACAGTCATGCATGTGCAGCCATTTCCTCATGTGACCTTAGCTGATCTGAACACCAATGGTACATTGAGGAGACTTTAAAGGGACTCTCAATTTGATTTCTTCAGAAGAGAACAATTTCTAGTATAGATATGACTGGGTAAAAAACCAAACGAAGAAAAGTTGATATTTTCTGAATAGCCGGCACCTCATTGACCCTTGACGTGACTACGCACCTCAGGCACAGATAACGTACTCCCTTCTGCTCATTTCCTTCAATTCTTACCATGATTAAAGATCCTCATTGTATTCAAGATCTGTTACACAAATTACCAATTTATTAACACATTTATAGTCTCAGCAGGCTCCACTCCTATCTGCATGCTGACTGTAGCACATTCAATTGTTTATCAGTGTTTGGGATTGATCAGTAACATATCGTAACCACATATGGTAGATGTTAAGGTTCATTAAAACAAAGTTCACTGGTGATAATGCACTACTGGTGTTAGGCGGAAGGGAATACTTATTTCACCTTAAAAATAACAACCTTTAAGGTGCAGAAGGAAAACGAAGCTCATGCTTCACACTGTCTGAATCTGTAGTATGAGGTCATAAAGAGATTTATCTTCCAAAGACAAGTGATCTCTCTTATGCAATGAGGGATGTTCTGCACCATTTGTAACGGTAAATGAACTGGATGTTGGGAACTCTCTCATCAGCTGAGTCCCATAAAGCTCACAGAGCACAATGGCAGCTCTGTGCCTCTCCATTAGTGATGTCATCTACTTAAGTGTGGTTCCGCATGCTTTCAGGTATGGGGGTGCCGACGGTGACTGCTGCTCGTATCCTCAAAGGCCAGTTGGCGGGAAAATCCGGAGAGGAGACCAGTCTGGTTATGGATACCTTCCCGTACCTGGCGCTGTCTAAGGTCAGCCAAATCTTATCACAGCACGTACAGATTGCTCAACAGAATAGTGTCCTTCCCGACTCCATTAATGTTTTTTATGGTACTTTCAAGAACTCATAAAATAATTATTATTTTAAAGTAAGAATGCACAGTGTCATGTATCAACGTTACTAATTACACGATGATTCTTTGCATAGTTTTATTGTATAGTCTAACCTTCTAATCCTGCTAATGAATCGCTGATTTCAGTTCTTGAAAGTGGCAAAACTTTATTGCTGAGAAATCAACAAAATAACCTTAACTACATGATGATTTATGATCTGTTGTACTTTCATACTTTCATGAGTAACTGTTCAAAATGTGATGCTTATATAGGCAGTCTGAATCCCGTGGTGACACAAGTAGCCTCTTATCACCTTTACTTGTGCCCGACTCTTGTAACTCTTGTAAACCTCTGATTTCATAAAATGCCATTGGATTTACCACCACTAGTTGTAAATAAGTTTAGGTTTAAGTTAAAGTCACTGAGCTCAGAAATGTACTTTGAATGTGAACAAGTTCATTTGCATTTCAAGTATTCCTACACAGAATTTAAATCTGTTTTCCAAATAAAAAAGCCAAAAACTATGTAGCATATGAATTAGACTAAAGTTTCACTTCTTAATGTTGATACAAAACAGTGGATATGTGGTCCAAGAATCTAATAGCACTTGACTGTTAGTGTGGATTAAATCATACATTCTGATATTATATTTGATCCCCACAGACGTACAACGTGGACCAGCAGATGCCAGACAGCGCTGCCACCGCAACAGCATATTTAGGCGGTGTGAAAGCCAACTATGGCACCCTGGGTGTCTCTGCTGCGACACCAAGGTACAACTGTAGCTTGACCTTTGGGAATGAAGTCAAATCTGTTCTGCACCGTGCCAAGAACGCAGGTGGGGGGAGGCATTCACATTGCTTTCACTGCATGTTTCAAACCATTAAATACAGAGAAGTTCACAAATGCGTAGATTTTCAAGCTAACGTGTAACCAAAACATACAAAACACTGATTCTTCGGAATAGAAAATGTATAAGATGTTCAAAGAATTTTTGGCATGTGTTTCAGGAAAGTCAGTCGGAATTGTCACTACAACCAGGGTGCAACACGCCTCTCCTGCTGCAAGTTACGCTCACTCTGCTGACAGAGACTGGTATGATGACTCTGACCTCACCCCTGAGGCTGTCCAAAATGGCTGTCGGGACATTGCTTACCAGCTGGTTCACAACACAGAGATTAACGTAAGCTTTACATGTGCAGTATAAATCAAAGGGGCAGTGTGAGAACATAGAAGGGACATTATACCAGCTTAAAATGTGTGACTATGAAACATAAATACGCTTCGATCATACATCTCGATGCAGGTCATTCTTGGCGGAGGTCGTCAGTATATGTTTCCCAAAACCAAGACAGACCCAGAGTACCCAACAAGCAAAGGGGGTCGAAATGATGGACAGGATCTTACTTTGGAGTGGCTTAAGAACAAACAGGTAAACTATGAAGATTCACAGTCATCCAGTTCATATTTAGTTCAGTTTATCCAAAAAGCAAAGCTACAACAAAGGTGACTGGACTGGTTTGACACAAGTGTGCTCATCACTTTTAAGGTTGATCTCTCGACACTGCGAACATCTTTCTAATTTTTCCCATATGCTTCTCATCATTCATGGCCAACAGAACGCTAAATATGTTTGGAACAAAGCCGAATTTGATGCTGTCGATCCTGCAAAAACAGACTTCTTGATGGGTAAGGACAACTCTGTTTTCCATTCAGAGCAAGGTCTATAATGTGAGCATCCTGTGCATTTTAATTAACAGTTGGACTGCTTACCGTGCCTCAGCTGACAGGATATGATACTTCTTTTTTGCTTAACTGTCTAGATATACATCGATCAGTCACAACATTAAAACCACCTGCCTCATATTGTGTCTCCCTTGTGCCCCCAAAACAGTTCTGAGTCACCAGAGAATGGACATGGGTCTTCTTAGGTTGTCCTATGGTGTATGGGAACACAGTGTTGTTAGTGGGCGGGGGACCTTGGGTCCTATGGGTTTAGGGGTGAGTGGAGGAGCCTCTGAGGATCATCCCACAGATACTTGATCAGTTTGGGATCTAGTGAGTTATTCCTAAACCATTTTTGTCATGGTGGGGATGGCTGCTGCCATCAAGGAGTGTCATTGCTATGTTGTGGGAGTGCCTGGTCTTGTCTAATCTGGTCTGCCGGGTCCAAACATTTCCCAGCAAAACACTGATTTGTGACAAGATGGTCAATGTTATGTGCTTCTCCTATCAGTGGTTTTAATGGTGTGGCTGATCTGAGTATAGTTTATAGCAGTGACAACAACATTTCTTTCAGAAACATCTTTAAAGTTGGTATTTTCTTGGTAATCAAAAGTGACGGCTGCTAATTCTCTCTGCGTTTAGGTCTTTTTGAGCCCAAAGACTGCCGCTATGAGCTGGAACGTGACCCATCCATGGACCCTTCCCTTACAGAGATGACTGAGAAAGCAATAAAGATTCTGAGCAAGAACCCTAAAGGATTTTTCCTCTTTGTTGAAGATAAGCACAATATATTTTTTTGCAAACGTCTGAATACACAAGTATCATATATTGTCATGTAGCAACGAGAAATTAAAAGTTTATATCTGTATCTCTATATTTGTATTTCAGTGTAGGATATCTAATTTCTTTGTTTTTAATTAGACTTAAATGCGACACGTGTGAAAAACACAGTAAAATTATTGTTTTGTGTCATTTATTATTTTAGGGATTTTGCACAGAGTATATCTGGATACGTTTTACACTGCAAATAAGATTCCTCGTTGTCATTTACAGGAAGGATGTGGTTGTGATACTTACTGGTGGCTTTATTTTTGACATTAAGGGGGAGAATTGACCATAGTCACCATGGAGGACAGGCAAAAAAGGCACTCCATGAAGCCGTGGAGTTTGATCGGGCAATCGGTCGAGCGGCTGAACTCACCAGTGACCTGGACACTCTGACTGTGGTCACTGCTGACCACTCCCACGTGTTTGCTTTTGGGGGATATTCTCCAAGAGGAAACCCCGTTCTAGGTAAAACACACTTTTGGAAAATTAAGAAGCCTGAGGAAAACAAAGAGGATTCCAAACAAAACGTGAACGTCATCTTGTGTTTTCCCCTGGTGTTTCACAGGGGTGTCTAGTGGAAGGGGTAGTGACAACAAGCGCTTCACCACTGCTGTGTATGGGAACGGACCAGGATACCAGATAGCCAATGGAACTCGCCCAGATGTGAATGAATCCATTTCAAGTAAGTGTAAACTGATATGCATTATGACAAAGTAATAGAATAGCTCCATCTTGTGGTGTAAAACATCACCTACTGTACAGGGACAAAGAAGTACTGAATCAGGATTTAGTAATGCTTCTAAAGTGGTACTGGCATTATAACTCCAACTTTAACAGCTGTACAATTGTTTGTCCGTGATGAATATGAGTCATTTTGGACAAGAGCTATACATAACAGAATATAGTGTTTCAATCAAAAATTAACAGAAGACCTATATACAACCAACATAAAGACTTTTATTAAATGATAAGTACTTTTTAATGTATAATACGCCACTGTTAAATATTGTAAATGTCTGTGAAGGTTCTCAGTAATCCAGGCTATGGTGCATCCATATATTTTTTTAACATGTTTAAAATGCTTTTTGAATAAAACACTATAAAACAATACTAACATTAGAGTACATGACTGTAACCTAATAACAAATGTCCACATACATCATTGAGGATGCAGATGATTGTTATTCACAAAACCTGATGATAACCTGAT